>NC_083764.1:23306475-23985514 GCF_963514075.1 Conger conger | reverse complement strand
TGAAACACGTTATTATAGTTATTGGCATTCATTTCAATATACTCACCAAGCACTTTATTAGGAACATCTGTACACCCACTGTAATGTACCGTGTGATTATCTAATGAGCCAATCATGTAGCAGCAGTGCAATGCATAAAATCATGCAGATATAGATCAGGAGCTTCAGTTAATGTTCACATCAACCATCAGGAGGGGGAAATTGTTGATGCCAGACAGGGTGGTTTGAGTATCTCAGAAACTTCTGATCGCCTGGGATTTTCACACACGCTAGTTTTCAAAGAATGGTGCAAAAAACTTTAAAAATCCAGTGATTTTGCGACAATGTATGCTTATTTCAACCATTTCCAACCTCTAACACTCAAACACATGCATATTGTTCAAAATGATTAACTCAACCACAGATCTACTGCAAAGAACAGTAAATAATATTTAACCTCCATATTCAACCCAAATTTGAATGTTCCACACATGTACTCAACCACACCTGTGAAGGGTGAACTTTGCACACTTTCACACGAGTATTTATACAGATCTACGCATAAGCAGTATCCATATTGTAATGGCTATACTGGTGCACAACAGCAATTTAAAACCAAGCTTGGCCAAAGCTGTAAAAAGATCATATGTTTAAACTCCAAATTGAATGACACGGATAAGCATGCATAAAACGGTAAGCAAAAAGTAAAAAAATTTAAAAAAAAAAGGTTTGTCAGCAAATGAAACAGAAAACTAAATGAAAGAAATTTAGGAAATGGGTCTCTATTGAAAAGTGGGTTTCAGCAATAATTACATTTCCATAAATGTCCATAATTTCCAGTGAGTATTACATGTGTGTTTTTGTGTTACCACTTCACCATGTTCTTACACTCATGAGGATTAACTTAGAGAAACTGCTCAATGTTGAGAATCTGTTAGCAGAAGCAGCCTGAATGCGTTTTTCCATGCCTGCAGGTTAGAAAGATAAGGTTAGATAAGCCTGAGTAAAACTACCATGAAGAAAGAGCGTGTGTCTGGAGGCTGTGTGTGAGAGCCAGTGACAGAAATTCCACATATTACTCCAGTCAGGATGGGGTTAAAGCCTTAATTTGACACGTTTGGGAAACTCAGCGCCTGGGGTTCATGGAACCTCACAGGCCTTTCTGCTCCATCCGTCACACTGTCACTGTAATTGGAGTCCTGTGAGATCACCCACAATGCACTAGTTGTTCACACCATGGAGAAAAGGGGCCCATAAAGTACATCGACCAAAAAAGAACTAAATTTGTATTTCCTACTAGCAAAATCTGATCATGCAGACAGGGAAGCTGTGGTCATGAGGCGTTGCCTGTCTTTACACCAGGGGCCGTATTACAGAAACTTCCAAGCCAAAGTTAAGATGGTATTTTTTTCATATATATTAAGAAACAAATCCTAACCAATTTTAGGAATCTTATCTTATCTTACTCCATCCTAGCTTATCTCAGGTTAAGAAATAAAATTAACTTAACAAAAAATCCAAAATCAATGATCAACTTTCATGTTTGTTACCCAACAACCATGCATTGTGGGATAAATTATTGTGCCCTCAAAATGTGAGTATAAAGGAGGCTATAATTACAGAAAAAGTTACAAAAACAATTTCATTGTTAAATTCCCATGCCTTTGCAATTAAAAGACATTAGTGATTTTGTTGTTCATCATGTTTAGTGAATGAGGCCAGATCTGTGCAAGATGCTTTTCAGCATTCCTTTTTTGGGGCGGGTGGGGAGTGGGCTGTCAGGGACCAATAAACCAATAAACAGCCCAAAGAAAAAAAAAAGAAGTGCCTTGGTCCTCTGGTGTACAGAGGAGAATGGGTATAAAGTGTGAGCCTGGTTTTACCAGCAGCCATACCATCATGCATCATGCTGGAAGTGGTGTTGGCGGGCCAGTAGGGGAGATCTTCTCCCTGCTCAAAATATCCCCAATGCCCAAGCGCAGTGATGGGGAGTGCAGTCTTTAAACCGAGGTGCTGACTCACTGTGGTCATTAAAGATCCCATGACACTCTTTGCAAAGAGTAGGGGGGTTCCCCGGTGACATGGCTAAATTCCCAACCCCCGCTCTTTCAAGCTGGCACCTAATCATCCCCTGATTCAACTGGCAAAACCATTGTTCTCTCCCTCTCCAACTCAGCTGGTGTCTGGTGAGCATTCCGGCACAGGCACAATTGCTACACATTGGTGGTGGTTAAGGCAAGTTACCCCCTCATCACTAAGAGCTTTGAGTGTCTAGAAAAGCGCTACATAAATGCAATGACCTATCCATCTATCTATCTAAAGCTCTACAGTGGGAAATCTGCATAAAGAGCCGGCCCGGTAAGGGGCACAAAGAGCCAGGCTGGCTCTAGTTCTACAGTGGAAAAGGGGGATGATTACAGTAACAGCCTTGAGAATGATGTAGGCTCAGGTCTTACTTGTATGTCTTTGTTCTGTCCAGCCAGAACCCACAGATGAGCGAACCCAGCATGCCAGCAATGACGATAGTGAGGCCAATTCTACCAGCATTCAGCTCTTCATCCTGAAAGTAAAATGAATGTGGTTAAGCGTGTAGGTCACCTGACCCAGTGGAGCAGACCACAGCTGAAAGTGAGTTTTTTGGTGGCCCAGGAACCACTTCTGCATGAAGAAGCATTTGTGGCACTGCACTTTCTAATGAGGGGGTAGACGTGGTCGTGGCAGCTGTGACGGAGGAACAGGACTCACTGGGTAATGCTCGATGATCATCCTGTTCAGTAGCGTGCCCACGGCGTAGAAACAGCCCACGTTCAGTCCTGCGGGACAGAGGAGGCCACGGGTGAATTAGGTCAGCCGTTACAGCCATGTTTAGCAGACCATTCACCCTCATCCACATGTCGAAACCTGACCAGGAGTCCGTGCAAATAAGACAGGGGTGAAACCTGAATATCTGGTCTCAAAGAATGGCTTTAAACCTGTTCTACCCAATTTAAATGAAAGGCAATATTTATTTCTGAACGGTTTATCTGGCGCTTTCAGGTGCAGTCCTGAAAGCTGAAAGGTTATAAGATATTTTCATGTGAAGATACATGAGATAAGATAACTGTAGTAAGTTCAAAAAAAATACATTTATGACGTAGTTTAGGGTGTAATAAGCCACGGGGGAAGAGGAGGCTCCTTTTGTTTTATTGGCCTGAGCTAAAAGAAGAAAAGATAAGTGATAAAAGGCATTGCTAGCTTCAGAGGAATCTCCAGAAGGAGTGCAAATTTGCTGCGTTTTTGTCCCATTTATTTTATTGAATTGTAGATATGTAATGAGTCAAAATTCCGGGGACGCCAGTGACCGTAACACGAGGGGCCTTGCGGGAAAAGGACTGCGTGCTTGCTGGGAAAACCAAAAGCCTTGATATATTGGTTACAGAGCAGACAAGGCAACAAAAAATTCAAAGCCTGTTGACTTTCATTAACTTTAAAGTGATGTCTGGTCGCCAATGAAGACACATTTTAATAATTTGGAAGTGCACAATCCCATTCTACACCCTTACTGTAGTCCCATTATTGTATTTTTGTATTTTGTATTACCAGCAAGTAAACCCTTCAAAGCTTTGTGAGCATGAAATCTTTGCAGGAAGTCATATCTCAGAATATCCCCGCTTCAAACCCATAACTAGAATTACACAATTATATTATTTGCGGAAACTTAAACTTTCCAATATCCAGTCAGGACATTGTATGTCTCATTTATAAACAATTTGCTGTATAGCCGTCATTGGCAGAATGACACGAACAAATATTCTATAACTATCCATTTTGGTGAAATTGTTTTGGTGTGAGTGTGTGTGTGTGTGTATCACAGCATTTGAGACAGTTCATTTCTTACTCATTGGTGCGTTTCTGTTAAACTAGGGCTGAAAACAGTTGAAATGACTTTTCTTTCCTTCACCTGGGTTTTAGAGCATGGACAAGTGAATATGGCAATAACCAATTCAATCTGTAGTCTGTTGAAATGTAAAAAAATGTGAAATGTCTTCAGAAAGTAAGAGAATAAGAGATGCTAATACAAAAGAATTGAAAGAGGACAGATTTTGTTGCCCAAAGCTGAATATTGGGCATGCCAATCAGATTACAGTGTGCCAGACCCAAGGAAGCCATATTTATTCTTCAAAAATTGAGCAGAACATGATATCTAATCTCCACCCAGATCTGTGAGGTTGATTAACCGCTTCATTTTATGATCGCTAAACCTTTTCGGGCCCACAAACTTTAACCGATATGAACAAGCATATGATCATTACAGAAGGAAAATGTCATTTTATGAACAAACAACATTAAATTCCTAACTCCTATCCTTGTTGGATTGTATTTTCATATTTCAAAAAAATTTGAAGAACTTTCATTCTTAGTATGACTACATAAAGCCATGTAGTGTGGAAGAACTAGTGCCGTACATAAGCAAGAGGTCAAAACAATTCTTAATTGTTGGCAAAACACACACACATAATTAAAAAGTGTGCATTAACCAACCCATAGCTATATTTATGCTGATGTGGTTACATTTAAACAAAAAGAAGACAGTCTGTCTATGCAGATTCAACTACTCAGTCACTGCACTAAGAACAAGACAGTGATACCAAATGTGATGATGGTGGCGGTATAGTTAGGGAGCAGCTCACCATAGGTGAGGATGAGGAGGAGGAAGGACCTGTTGCGGAGAAGTCTGCGGATGGAGTCCACGTAGGAGTAGTGCTCCGCGGGGATGTTTCGCGCTACCACCTGGGCCTGCGTTGGAGGAATTTCCGGCTGGTCCTGGAACACTAGGACGAAAAAACACAATTAGGGCAAAAAAATCTG
The DNA here is from genome assembly GCF_963514075.1 of Conger conger. NCBI lineage: Eukaryota > Metazoa > Chordata > Actinopteri > Anguilliformes > Congridae > Conger > Conger conger. The sequence goes on along the minus strand of NC_083764.1, from coordinate 23,980,687 downwards.
CAAACGCAAGACACGGATACACAATCAGGGCCAAGAGTAGTCCAACGTTGGACAATGTTCTACTACTAGCTCCGTATTTTCCAAAATGCAATATGGGTATATTTTCAAGAGGCTTTGCATAAAGCAGCAGATAGGGCTGATTGGATGCATCGCAAACTTGCAATCCAACCCGTGACAGAATATCCTCAAGCAGAGTTAAAAAATACACATACCATTTGGGGGGTTGCAGCTATTAGCACCTCAAGGGGTCATTCCAATCACTTATTCTATCTGTCCTCGTCTCCTCAGTCCTTGCATAACCCAGAAATTGATTATTGACTGCCTTTAAAAAAAGGAAATTCCAGTTCTTTGGAGGAGCAAGGAGGCTCCAGTTACACTGGACACACAAGGGCAGCCTTTACAGAAGTCTTTTGCCGTGAACACCCCTACACAAATAAGTGCTAACGATCCCTTCCCATTCATTATATAGTGGTTTAAGCCATGAGAACACTACTGTTTTTGGACTAACAAAAGTTATGTTTATTCATGAGAGGCAAAAAAAAACATTATACTGAAGCATAAACATTATATTTGTGATTTTCTTTTTACTTTTTATGGGTTTTTGCATAGGAAATGCCACCTTCAATGCTTAATGTTATGCTTGACTGAGCAAGGATGTTCCATTTGCCCATTACACGTCGCCTTGATTTCTCCATCCTTGTATCTCTTCCTCACGTTCTCCAATGGGTGGAGATAAGGAGTGAGGGGAAGCCATGAGGGAGCGATGCGAGGAGTGAAAATAAGTCAGCGCTGTGCGTCAAGTGTGCTCTCAAAAATGACGCTTTCATGATAAGTTCCAACTGTATAACACAGCATTTCTGTTGCTAGAGAACTACCTTATTCATTCATTTACCATTTCTTGTATGGTTCATATTTAGGAACAGACATTCCTAGACTCTACAGGTAATGAATGTTGCAGAAAGCAGAAGCAGACGCAGGAGACACAAGGGAGAACCAGCAGAACCTTGCCGTGCATTGCACAAACTCTTCTTTCTCCCACAGTATGGAGATTTCTATACTAAAACATTAATTTGCCAGAGGGGGGATAACAGGAAAGTTCTCGCCATGAAAACTAGTAACTGCAACTAGAACCTAGCATATTTGAATATGTAAGGGATAATACCCTATGGGCGAGTCAGTTATGAGGAAATAATTGGCCGGCAGGGTAAAGCTACATTTACTAAGTTGAAGGGCAATCATTTCCTTATAACTGACCTGTTCATAGGGTATTATGCAGCTATTTGTAGCTATGGACAATTTATTTTTAGTGTAGAAACAAAAGTATTAATTGAAACAAATTAGGGGAAAGTAGGGGGAAATAGTCCCTGTTGCTGCTGTCACTCCAGTGTTCAGTGCCATCCCAACAACATGTTTGCTTCCAAGCATGTACCACTTCTGTATCAACAGAATTAGTTTGGTTGTGATTGTGAATTCAGAAGGTATGGAGAAACTAATTTCCAGAGATATTTTATATCGGGAAACCCACTCACTTTCAAACTGTTGAGTATATAATTTGAATACACTGGATGAGAAAGATGTTAAGTAGGTGAAATATAGTGTACTTCAAAATCCACAGATTATATTATTATTCATAGGGTTTTCATGGAGTGTGCTTGAGAGCACACATTTCAGGATGTAAACAATGATTTTTAGGAGGAGATTTGTTTACTCATCAAATATCCAACAATGGCAAGCTATATGGGCAAGAAATTTTCTTAAACAAATATAAGTAGAAACCATAGGCAGGAGAAACAAACAAAAAAAAATAATGTCATTTTTTTTACATCATAGTACAGTATAGTTATCTGACCAGTCCAGAGCAGAACAGGGTAACATTTAAACATCACAAACTCAAACAACAACTAGACTATCATTGCACCACACTGTTGGCTTGGCGCAGAGCCAAGGACATCAAGTGCCAAGGGGACCTTTAATGAGCAGAGAGAGCCAAAAAGTAGAATCAGGCCAGAGCCGATCACCCAAACAACCCACACTCCCCCAGCCTTGCCTCACTCCACTCTCGCCCTACCCAGTCGTCCGACACCCAACACCCGCCATCTAACACCCCGGCTGGCCCGAACCCCAAACCCACCTGCCCCGCACCCCAGAGCTGCGGCTACGCAGCTAAATGGCCCGGGCGCCTGTTTTAATGCGGGCACGTGACGAATGAGTCACAGCTGCAGATGGCAAAGCAGTCCACGCATCAGATGTTGTGCGCAGAACAAGCCGTCTCTGGCAGAGGGCACAGGAACAGAACAAGCTGTATGTCCGTATGATAAACTTGAGGAAAAGAAGGAGGGCAAAAAAAGTCTCCTTTCTATACAAAACATACAATAACTATCTGTATCCGTCACCTTTTAGACCTTATATTGACCAATGGAAGGCAGGAAAATTGAATGCTCTCTTCAGTTGCATTCAAAAAGGCAGACTGACTTCATGAATCATCAGTACTTATGACACAAACTCAGTTGTCGGTACATATTGTTAGCACACTTTGGTCACCCCGTGTCCCTCATTGGCCGGATGGCAGTCAAAGTCTGAGATTGTGCCCTTGCCAAGAAGCAAGCTGTGCCGATTTGGCAGCACATGCAACAAACCCCTCCTTATATCTTGTAGGAGGGAGGAAGCCGCGGGAGTTGTCCTTTACAGCACAACTCAGCAGGGGCCTGGCGCATCCAGGGGTTATCCTGTGTACCTTAGGTCAGCAAACACGCTGTGTGTTTGTTCAGAGTCAGCAGGGACCTACAGAGGAAGACCTCTACATTCACTTCCGGTCAGCTGATAGCTGAGGAACAGTACACTTCCCTTGCAGAGAACACTAAAGCCAATTCTCTCACAACGTGTTCCCCATTACCTTGTGCCTACCCCTTTCATAATGAAAAACAACCAAATGCCTGAAGCAAAGTCTGTCATTCCATTTGGTAAAAAGGTTTCTAGCCCTCCAACTGAACCTAAGATGGTACCTAAAATGTACTGCAAACAATGTTGTCCTTGACAAAGGGTTGTGGTGGTCAAGATAGGTGGATCTATGATAGATCCTTTTCATTCTGCAATTAAATATTAAACAAAACCATATTACAAATCGTAGCAGTCTCACTGCTGCCACGTGGATCACATTTAGACACGCACGCAAATAAACAAAAGCCAACACCAGGCTGGCAGATGTGTATTCACCACACACACACACACACACACACACACACACACACACACACACACACACTCACACACTCACACACTCACACACTCACACTCACACACTCACACACTACACTCACACACTCACACAACTCACACACTCACCACAAACAAACAAGATAGTAAACGAGGAATTTGGAGAATCTGGCAGACAGCTTACACAAATGGATCGTATCTACCGCAGTTACATAAAACAGATGGGAACAACACTGTTTGGAAAGAGGCTTAGGTACCGCTATGCAGGGAGAAAATACTGTACAGAAATATCGCCAGTAGCCTCAAATTGACAAATGTGATTTTGTGTTAAAAAATGAATTAATTATAAAGTTGTTGGGTAAGCTTACCCTTGATAAAGAAATTTAAATGGCTTTTCAATCAATAAGTTTTCTAAAGCCTACCGGAGGTGGAGGACAGTATGCTGCTTTTCACAGTATTCTGAACTAAACAGCCACATTTTAATTGATCTTTTAAGTGCACACAGATAAGTGTCAATGACAAGGTTCCAGATTCTTCCAATTAGCTCAGTGCCTGTAGTCCCTGGGCAAGAGCACAGTTTTTATAAAAGTGTACGGTCCTGTGGGGGGTATAGAACATGCACAAGGTGTTTGAAGTGTTTACCCAGGGTCACCAGGACGAACAGCAGAGTCGCTATTCCGGCGGTCATGTAAAACATGATCCTGATGTGATTTGCAAGCAGGTCCATATCCTCCACGTTGGGCACCATCATGGGTGGGACAAGGAACCCAATGGCTACGCCCAGCTGTTGGAAGCGGGCGGAACACAAAACAACACTCTGTTAGCTCTGAAGTTTCACAGTTCTGAGTTTTAGTCATAAAACATATTTTGCAATGTGGCTCAGCAGACTGCAAAAAGGACTCACGGAGTCTACCCAGGCATGATTTTTCTACATGAAGCATGCAACAATATACCTTGTGACATCAACTCATGACTTCAGGTCTAGCAAAGAGGAAGTGGTTCCAGGAATATCAATGAGCAAAGTGGAAAGCACAAAACATTTTCTCCAGAACATACAAAGCATGCATTGTTTGTGATGAGCCATATTAGTTGATAGAGGATGCAAAATCAAAGCAAAAACCTCCTCATCAAACCACTACCAACAGATTCCCCATCCATTCCACAACAAAAACAAATAAAAAACATGAAACATTAGATACACACGTACACGACGGGGGGTTGACAGAGTACAAGCAAAACTGCAAGGAAATCAAACAATAGTATTAAGGCGAAACCCTTGTTTGATGCTTGTAAGGGCAGGAATAAACAACAGTATTCTAATCCCGATTTAGACAAGGTGTTTCAAATGGTACAGAATAACACTGTTGACCTAGATAGAGTAGCAGACTGGGGTAGACCGAGTCCACAACAAGAGAGAACAGTAATTAAATAAGCGCAATACAATTGGTTACCTATGCTGGCCATGTGGACTTTGGTTACCTATGCTGGCCATGTGGACTTTCGGCTCAGTTTGTTCATTATATCATCATATCATGAAAATGGACGTTTTGCATGATATGCAGCTGCTGTAACATGTCATAATGGTGACACATGACTACTTTAATGACAGGGACAGTAGACAATGGGGAGAAGCATTTCACAATATTAACTAAGGGTAATGAATTCAACTTCTATCGAGGACAAGTATCCAAATATAATACTGGAATAACAAAACATATTTAACTGATTTGTATAGCTAGTTGTTAGACACATACAATAGATTTTCCCTTCCCTTCTCATGTGACAGTGCATTTCACTATGAACATTTTCTACCCATGAGAAGGAATTGTAAATTCCATTTCAATGAAATGCATTTTTCTTCAGGTAAATTGTTGACCAAGAACTACTCCTGGGAAGGTCAATTTGTCCACTGGGATCCAAAAATGTTAATTTCAGCCCCAAGGTGTTTTCCTTGGAGTTACGAGAGAGAGAGAGAGAGAGAGAGAGAGAGAGAGAGAGAGAGAGAGAGAGAGAGAGAGAGAGAGAGAGAGAGAGAGAGAGAGAGAGAGAGAGAGAGAGAGAGAGAGAGAGAGAGAGAGAGAGAGAGAGAGAGAGAGAGAGAGAGAGAGAGAGAGAGAGAGAGAGAGAGAGAGAGAGAGAGAGAGAGAGACTACTAACAAAATATTTTAATAATTTTTAGTAAGGGTGGCTTGGGACAGTGGGGACTGAGGGAACAGGAGAGTCCTTAACTGTCTAGTGTTATGTAATGATTCTGACAGAATTTATAGTGTAGACATAATAAAGGCACTTTGGACAAGTGATCATTCCACAATTCATTTTGATCCACGAATTAAGGGCCTCCCCAAGTTGATTTTTATATTTTAGGCGTGCCAATTCTGAAAAGATGCTATCATAATGTAGACAGGGTGCAACTTCTTGACTGCAGGACTGTGAATGAAATGTGGGGCAGGTTCAAAAGGGTTATACTTGATGCAAATTCCACAGGTGCAGTAAAGTAAGTTGAGGAAGCAGGGGATGAATAAAGCTATTGAGAAAAGTTTTAGAAAAAAGAATAAACTATAATATTTATAAAAATGAAAGTACTGAGTATAATAAGGCTGAATATTGTAAGAGTAAGGATAATGCGGATGCCATAAATGGCTAATTTTTTGAGAGGTTACCAACAGGCCGGAAGGCATATTCAATACTCAGATATTGAGAATAGTCATAGATAAATTACATAAACTAAAGGCAGCAGGCCCTGATGGCATATACCCAAGGGTACTCAGTTAACAGGTCATTTTTAAATAACTGGCAAGTATATTTAGACAATCTTTAAAACCGGAGAAATAAAGTAATATCATACCAATACTGTTGAATACTGTTACCAGAAGTATTGGCACCCTTGATAAATATGCACAAAAAATACTTGAATCATCCAAAGGCTTACATTTTTTCAATAAAAAACTGGTTTCACAATTATTGGCAGGTGGGTTTAATACTTTGAAGGGATTTTCAACCATTTCTCCAAAAATAACATTTCATGACATGTCATTTGGCTGACGCTATTTTATCCAGAGCGACTTGCAGTTGATTAGACTAAGCAGGAGACAATCCTCCCCTGGAGCAATGCAGGGTTAAGGGCCTTGCTCAAGGGCCCAACGGCTGTGCGGCTGAGCAGTCATTTTACCTTAACCACTACGCTACAGGCCATCATGTTTTGTATTTGGTTGCATATCCATAGCATACCATGACTTCCTGGTGTCTGTGACCTATCAACATCACCAGAGTCTGGATATCGTATTGTCAAGATGTCCTACAAGCGATACTAAAACTCGTTGCATTTGAAAGGATCTCTATGGGAATGGGGGGTGGGACTAGATTTGGCTGTGAATTATGCTCATACCGTAAAGAACACATTGGTTGGCTAAATGGTTTTAAGTCATCAAGGGTCCGAGGTATCAAACCAGTCTCAAACAATCGTGCTGCTACTAGATAGTAGATACTTCAAGGGTTGTTTCTCCTGAATAGTTCTTCCATTGAGTTCAACAGGGAAATTAGTCAGGATAAATGTCCTTTGTAGTATCTACAGCATATCTGGCAGCAGCAGGATGGTTTGAGGCTCATCTGATACCTTGGACCCTTGATGACATAAAGCCATTTAGCCAACAAATGTGTTCCATACTGTTTTGGCGTAATTTACAGCTGAATCTCGTCCCACCCCCCAGTTCCCATAGAGCTCTATTCGACAACCTTAACATATGATACCCAGATTCTGGTGCTGTTGATAGGTCACAAACTTCAAGAAGTCATGTCATGCAAACAATATGCAACCAAACACAAAACATGACTATTTTATTTGACAATATGTTAATTTGTCTCAAACATTGGAATGCGGGGCTATGTATAAAAAGTACTGTAGCTATTACATGGTGAAACCAATATGTACAAAAATACCCTTTAATAAAAGCTGAGAATCTGCACATTGACCACATATGAATTGTTGAATCATCTATGAAGGGTTGCTATTGGCTGATTCCTGGGCGCCATCAATGTAGATCCTCTTTACAGCGCCTGAATGTACTGTACAGATCAGCACCTAAGAATGCCAAAAAAATGGTTTTAGTGCTGTTATGCAAAGCACTTAGGTCCTATTTTTTGGAAAGCAATTTTCAACTGCTAAATCAAAGTTTGAGACCATTTATAGTAATTCTGACCTGCTTCAGGGTAAATCATTCAAATATTGGTTTAGTTTTTTTGTCATTAAATATAAAATAAATCAAAACGGTTAAAGTGCTGACAACAGTTCTTGGTTTGGCCGGCTTCATTTAGACAAGACCTAACACCAAACTTAAAAGCTGGACTGATGCAGGGTGAGGTTGGAGTCTGGCTGGGCCATTGGATGAACAGCATGATGGAAATGTTAATCTGTGCTATAATAACAATGGCATCTGAACAATTTGTCTTCCTGCTGTCAACACCCAATTCAAAAACATTTCTCACCTGGCTGGCTCCTCAAAATGTTGGGAACTCCCCATCATAGCAAAGCAAAACAGTCACACCTCTATACAGGCATTATACAATACAATACCCTTTTGTCCATTAAGTGCAATTAACTTACCAAATGCAATTAACTTACAAGATTCAGAGAAGGTGAAATGCCCCTAAACTTGTTTTATCACCCATGTTACAAAATAAGGAACTGTTGTCATTAAAGCAATGGCATCTTAAAATTGGTTATACAGACAGAACAGTCAGTTTTAACACTTTCAAACAGTATATCCTGAGAATATCCATAGTGAATGAAAATTGTATGGTCAAAATTCAAATGAATGCAAAAAACCCACACCGGCCTAGCCCTAGGCCAGTGAGACCTAAAGGTACACTAGGTAAGATTTTTGTGTTAAACTATTGCTACAAGACTATTGTAAGTCCCTTCCCATCCTATCACTGACATGTTGACTCACCCTCTACCTGTGTTTATACATCTATAGCTGTACAGTAATTCAATCTTATTAGTTGAAAATTGGTTCTAATTGGTAAATGGTTTTATCCAAAGCACTGTACAATTTATGCTTCACACACACACACACACACACACACACACACACACACACACACACACGGCAATTGGCTGCCATGCAAGGTGCCGACCAGCTCATCAGGAGCATTTGGGGGTTAGGTGTCTTGCTCAGGGACACTTCGACACAGCCTGGGCGGGGGATCAAACCGGCAACCCTCCGACTGCCAGACGACTGCTCTTACTGCCTGAGCCACGTCGCCCACATTGCTACAGCCAATGGCGTTTCAACTTCAGCATGTTCACAGAGAAGGGGTCGGATTAACAGTGTTGTGGTTTGAGCGTATTTGTTGCAATTCCGCTCTTGACCGTTAGATGTCCGAAATTACCCATTGTACCCATTGTACAGGTTAAAAACCTGTCATATATGGCAGTGGGTGGTTGACGTTTTGGAGAGGTTTTGCTGCCAGTGGTCGAGGGGCATGATTTAAGATCAATGAATTCAACAAAGTACCAGGAAGTCTTGGCAGAAAATCTGGTTGCCTCGGCTTGGTAACCTAGACTGTCCAGGAGAAAATGACTCCAAGCATACATCAAAATCCACACAGAAATGGTTAAGTAAAAACAACAACCATGTCCTGCAATGGCCAGCTCAGCCTCCACACTTAAATCCCACAAAAAATGTTTGGTCCGAACTGAAGAAGGTATCCCAAGGATATCAATGAGTTCTCCATTGAGAAATTGTCAAATCCCTCCAAATGTGTTCTCTAACTTTATCACAAATTATAGGAAAGGACTCATGGGTATCATCTTTGTCAGGGGTGTCTGCACAAAGTATTAAACCAGGGTTGCCAATAATTGTGGAACTAATTTTTTTCTTTGAAAAATGTAAGATTTTTTCTTTGGTTGATTCCATTGAAGCATTAATACGGCACACTGCTATAAATATAGCTTTATGTTAATAACGGTATTATTTTCGTTTTTTTAGTTAACAGCCTTTTTTGTGCATATATATCAAGGGTGCCGGTGATTCTGGAGACCACTGTACATGCATACAGAAAATCTGATGTATAATATCATTGCAACACATCACATCATTGCAACGCACCTGGTTTCCAAATACTCCAATCGAGCAGGCTGTCGATACCTCTTCGGAACCAAACCACACCGAGGCGATGCGGGATGGCATTCCAAGTATGAACACCTGGGCCAAAGAACTGGTAAACTGTCCCAACATCGCTACTGCAAACAAGTCATGTCTTACGCTGGCAACCTTTATCCATGTCCCGATGCAATTCAAAGCGGTCGCTACAAGTGCTATTACCCGCAATCCCTTTTTGTCCAAAAGCCAAGTGACGGGGAATATGAAAGGAATGTATGTCAACATATAGATCATTGACATCCAGTCAATGGTGAAAGAGTCGACACTGTAGAACTTCATAAAAATATTGTTGATAATTCCGTACTGGATCCATTGGAAAGAGTTACACAGGGAGTACGAGCTGAACAAACACACAATAAACCATCGCCGCTTGTACAAATGGGTGGCCGGTACAGATCCCGTGTCCTTATTAAACTGCCTCTGGACCTCTGTGTCGGGCTCAGCAGATTTGGTTATTTTCATTTTTTCATTATCATAACTTTTGTAATCACTATTCATACTACCAACCAAATCAGACTTTTCGTTCATGTTGAAATACCGATCAATGGTGAGTGCATTAGAAACAGCCTACGATAATATCAAAATAGTCTCGAGCAAGATAAACCAAAAGCCAATAAATAAAATGCCAGATCGAGACCGATCAAGACCGAGATACGCTCTACATTACGTTTTACAGTCGCTACATGACTTGGGTTACATGAATGTCGTCTATATGATCAGGAATAAGATAAATACAGCCTACCAATACTAAAAATAGCTATATACCGACCTACTGTAGTCTCGCAACCGAGTTCGTTTGACTGGTAGGTAAACTAACGTTACAGAAAGTGCAACAAAATTGAAAGTTAATCACAGCGTCCAAGTAGGGCTATAACAGGCGACTTCTGGGTGATAGCAACGTTGACGTAATTCTGGCTTCCCCGATCGATAAACAGTCTAAGCTACGTGGCCACAAAGTAAAGCATAAATATCACGGTTAATTCCGTGTTGTAAGGACTTCCCGATTCCAACTGAAGTTGCTACTTAGTCGCTATAAACACCGGCTTCCCGTAACCACGTGGTACCAAAACTCCGCTGTTCTTTATACGTCTCAATGACCTCCACCCTATGAACTTTAACCAATTACAGTCATTGGACTTCACTGGAGGCGTTCACATAGCTGACTCGAGTTCCGACCATTAAGGTCCCATGGTTACAATGCATATGCAACTTTTATCATTTCATTGGAAGAATTGTGATATTGAGGGAATAGTCATTGCTCACAAATCCATCTATATTAGCCAGTTAGCCGATGTCACAACTCTTTTCTTCAAAAACAAATCTCGAATTGAGATTTATAGGTAGCCTATAGTAAATTATAGTATACCTGTAAAGGACAAAGTAAAATATCTAGGGCCACACTGAATGTTCAACCTCATATAGATAGTGTTCAGAAAATATTTTATTTGTGCCTACTATACAAAGAGAATTGCTAATTATAGCTGACAAATTTATTTCTAGGCTAATCAATATAGCACTGTCATTGGATGCCGCCAAATAAATTAGTAAAAATGTTGATGAAACTATGACAAACTTTATTCGGGAGAAACAAGTCCCACCTAATTAAGAAATCTGTTTTAATAAATCAAAACTTGGGGTCTGAATTATTTTGATATTGATCAAACCTTAGGGGTATGATATTTCTGGTGATCAATAATAAGAATCTTTCAGTAAATATTGATATTACCTGTGCAGAAATAACTTTTGGTATTGAGGATAATCGCAGTAATTACACGTGTTTAATAAACCTTTGAATAAAAAAATAAAAAAATAATCTCCAGAAATTCTTCAGAAATTCTTCAAACTTTCCTGTAACAGCAAAGTTGTCAAGCCATGTCATTTGTGGTCCTTATATAATTTATAATGAATAGCATTTTACATTCATTTTATTTCATAAAATTGACATATTTAACTTTCAAGAAAACATATTGGGCAAGCTCAAGCACGTAGATCCTAATGATTATGGGCAGATAGTTCAGACATGAACTGTGTAAATGTTCTACCCTGTTAGGGACATACACTGGGCTCCAGAATTATTGGCACCTTTGAATGAAAAATGCTGTTGCGAAATAATACAGTTATTGACATGGGCTTTACTTTCCAATATATGTAAAGTAGTATGCTTTATTAATGATTGATTGGAATCAACAAAAGTCAACAAGTACCATCTGTGTTTTCTGAATTGAGAGTTCTTCAGCTTTTCCTAATGGTTGACAAATGGATTTTGCATGCTTTTGCATGCTCTCATTTTTATACTGAATTTTTATATTGAAACAGGAAGTGACATAATAATTAAATATAGTTCCTTTAGACTGAGACTAAGGCGGTATGGATGGTGCAGTGGGTAGCACTGCCGCCTCGCCGCAAGGAGGTCCTGGGTTTGAATCCCCCTTGTCCGGGGCCTCTCTGTGCGGAGTTTGCATGTTCTCCCTGTGTTTGCACGGGTTTCCTCCCACAGTCCAAAGACATGCAGGTTAGGCTGATTGGAGAGTCTAAATTGCCCATAGGTGTGAGTGTGTGTGCCCTGCGATTGACTGGTGACCTGTCCAGGGTGTATTCCTGCCTTTTGCCCAATGTATGCTGGGATAGGCTCCAGCCCCCCTGCGACCCTGATCAGGATAAGCAGGTTCAGATAATGGATGGATGGATAGACTGAGATTAAGTAAATTTGTATTACAAATTTCACTTTGTTTGATTTTATTTACAATTATTCTTAGGGGTGCCAATAATTTTGGCACCTGTGGTTTTCAGAAAAAAAAGGAGATTACTGAGAGTTGAAACATGAGAGTAAATGTAATGAAATAAAAGTATACCATTTAAAAATATATATTAGTTTATTTTCTGCCCTGGGAACAGAAAAGGCACCGGATAACAGGAATGACCCATATGTGAGTTCTCACACAGCTGCGCCCTAGGTTGTGTGCCGGTAGTCTACTGGTCAACGTGAGAAGAAATATCACAAAAATCCAAAACAAAAAGACACATAGTTTACTTTATTTCCAAGAGTACAGCACAAGCGGCAGTGCCAAGTTGTAACAACTTACTACATTCAAGAAGTCATGTTATAACAATCAACAATCAAAATACCAAATACAGTGGGATTACAATTAAGCATCCTCATTATTATGATGGTTTTGAAAATACATTCCTAAATCATATTGAGCAGAATAAGGTATTGAAAACCAGTTGCTAAGAAAACAGCGCCTCCTGGTGCACCAGCGTTGACACTTTCATTAACGAGCAACCACAGTGAGAAAAAATTGGATTCTGTACTGTGACCCAATTCAAGTCTAAATCATTTGTTTGGACCCAATGATTTGATTAGACATTGAATGAATGTTCCAGGAGTCAGTCAGCTGCTAACTGTAAAATGACCAATGAGTCTTCATGGTGTTTCTAAATGTCTTGCAGGCCTGAAGTGGATGCCACGGTATCACAGTATTGTTTCCAATAAGCTTTGGACTGCTTGATTAGATGGGATGACTGTGCCATCATAATATTGAGAGGACAGTGATAAGTTGGCCTTGATGAACTGACATCGTTTTGCAAAATCAACAGTCACATTTGCTAAAGGGTTATACGAGATAATCAACTGAATAAACTGTTTGGCAAAAATACTATTTCCTTCTTCAGTGCAGTCAAAAAAGCAAGAAAGAAAAAAGCACAGCTTTAGTAGGAACTCTGTCACTCCTGAAAAGGGTTTGCCAACTCCTACTCTCATATCTTAAACACCCACGCTTATGCTGGTGTTTTAACCTCATGTGGCACTGATAACCCCAACAAATAAATATTATATGTTCGAGGTCATATTATTCTTACTCTAAATCCCAAATAGTGATTTTGCTCACTTTCTGGAAAATGATGAGCTGCTTGGTGCCTGGGAGAATGAGAGGCATCAACTGTAAAGCGCTTTGGATAAAAGCGCTATATAAATGCAATCCATTTAATTTGTGCTTAATCCTGAGGTATTGTGTCAAATCTCAATTTCCCCTGTCATTATCACCTTGCACAATTAACATAGAAACAATCAAAACAATATGTCAAGCAGTGACTCAATAAAATAAAACATTTTAAACGATAATAGAAAACACACTGGAAATGAGTGAAAACTCACAACTAACTAACACTAAATGCAGTTCTCATAATTCCCACAGGATCACTTTTTTAAATTAAATAAATTGAAATGCTATATATTAAGACTCATAACAAAAAACTAGATAATTAAATCTAACACTTTCAATGTAAAGTGCACCTTATCAGAACTAGCAGGAATATTGACACAAATACATTCAGAATCAACATTAATTCATAAAGTATGTTGTACTTTGAAAAACAATATCTTATTCCACAAATAATGGTTCCTGTATAAACAGGAAAATTAACCAAAAAAAAATGTTGTAAGGATTTTTGCGGTTTGATAAGTAGTCCATCTGCTTTTCTACAAATGTACAAATACCTGTTATATTTAGCATCAGAACTGAACTGCCCAACAGTGGTGTAACAGGTCATTTTGACATTGCTTTCTGAGATATGGTCCGCTTAGTACATCAGTTTAGGAACTTGGTCAGCTGTCGTCAAGGATTCTTCAAAGACAGCAGTTAGTTTCGGTCAAAAGCATTTGCATTCCCAGTTACCTGCTTTCTGTCAGGCCAGTTCTTGGAGATGCTCCAGCACTCTTCTGCTATTGTGGTCAGTGTTGGTAGCGTGGTGAGGTCATGTGCGACTGATGGTAGACCCCGTGGTGTGGGGTGTAGAGGATGTCGGAGGACTGAGGCCCCAGGCCAGAGCACTGTGCTTCATGGTTGTTAAGCACGGTCGTCAGGTACTTGGCTTCTTCTGAAAGCCTCTTCACCTCCTTCCTCAGGGCTGCATTCTCTTTCTCCAAGTTCTCACTCTCCTTAAACAACAAGACTGGGTCTGTTAGCATTAACATGGATTTTATTACAGATACCAATCAGACTGTCTGACTGTGAAACAAAACATAAATAACTAATGGGTTTACAGAATCATTCTACCCATCATTTGCACACTACGTGTTAAGGAGACAAAGCATTACCCTTTGCTAACAGCAAACAAAAAAATATGTAATTCAGGTTTGCCACTGCCTATTGTGGTGGCCTTTCAAATGTTTGCTTGATGACTATGGAAAGCAGAGAGTGGACTCTAGGGATGGCTATGACACAGACCAGAGCAACAGAACCACCAACAAGCTCACTGTCCTGAAGGCACCCCAGGGAATCTGTGTTACATGCCCTGGCCAAATAGCCAAAATGGGCTTCGTTTTTGAAGCTCATTTCCTGGTCCTGTTAAGAAATGTTACTCCTTAGCACCAGTGAAGTTCTTCTCGTCTCCAGTGTAGGTCTTTCAGTTCCCCATTTCAATGTATTGTAATTCAATGGTACCAAGGTTATATTTTTATATTATAATACTTTTTTTTTTTTTACAAGAGAGGCCTGGTGCTGGTCTCCCATCTTACCCACTGCACAGTCTCTAGCTTCAATTTGTCTCCAACATAGTGGCACAAAGAAAAATGCTTTTCACAAGCCCATGGAAAGTCAATGGGTTACGCTGCGGTCACTTTGTCATATTTCGTCTGTAGTCTATGAACCTACAGAAGAACAGAACCTTACACGCAAAACTGCTCTGACAGGAAATGTGTCACCCGGCTTCCTGTTTATCACGACATGGTGCAGAGACTGAAACCACAGCATATATCGAACGCTCGCGCTCCCCGCTCTCGTTTTTAGGCTAACTCCGAAGTGCGACTGGAATGGACCCTCGCAGATCAGTGTGGGTGGAAGATTCCTGCAGCCTATGCAGTATGCAGAGATGGGGGGCCCCCAGTCCCCCGAGATGTCAGCTGTGATGTCACTGACAGTGATGGGTATTTTCCAACGGAATCATCGCTATATAACACGAACATAAAACCCTCAAAGAGGGTTCTACCAATAAAACCTCTGTTGACCCAAGCAGACTTTTTAAGCCTTTTTTTTTACATCTGGCAAACCCTTTAACGGTAACAATCATCATCTTTTGTCAGTTCTATGCAAAGGTAAACTTTTCTGCACTGTTATATTGAAAGGGTTTTTTTCTACTTTTGACCTTTTTTTACAACAGTGGTCCAGTATCCTCCTAGTTAAAGGCATGTAACTCAAATTCTGTCAGCCAATTAAATGAAAAAATGGTTGCTAAAAAAGTTCCAAGTAAATTGTAAACAAAACAAAATTGTCACGTTATATATTATATTAATTTCCACAATTCTGTTTCCTTTCTAAGAGTACAGTGTTGGCTGGCTAAGACAATATGTATTTTCCCTTGAGGTACAGTATGATCCTGTATCGGGGCAACATGGCTCAGGCAGTAAGAGCAGTCTTCCGGCAGTCCCCCGCCCGGGCTGTGTCGAAGGGTCCCTGAGCAAGACACCTAACCCCCAAATGCTCCTGATGAGATGGTTGGTGCCTTGCATGGCAGCCAGTTGCCGTTGGTGTGCGAGTATGTGTATGAATGGGTGTAGGAGAAGCATCAATTGTACAGTGCTTTGTATAAATGCACTATATTAATGCCAATCATTTACCATTTTACAGTAAAATGTTCAGTGTAAAATCAACTCTTACTGAGTTTCGGTGGCCGGAGTATAAAAACACTGAACAAAAAAAACACTGGACATTCTACTCTGTGGACACCTAAATCAGCTCACAATTTTGTAAAGACAATAAAATAAAACAGTAGAGTTACCTGCAAAGGTTTTTTTGGCTTTGATTAGTATGTTAGCTATTGATGCAGCATATCGCATCTTGCCCAGAAGGGACTATTGCTCACGATTTGAAAACCAGTGCCAAAGTCAACTGTAAACACAGGGAGGGCTGTTCCAAGTGTACAGCACAACACAGAAGCTGTGGGGATGACACAGACCCATATGGTCCCTCACATTCCCAGCACAGCGCAGATATGTTCAGGGGCCTATTCCGTTCAGCTGGGTTTGTCTCTTAATGAGGCTGGTCCAGACATCTTTAATGTAAGCTGAACGATTGGCACATCTGACAAATAAAATAAACCCAAAGCTGCCTTTGGACTTCAGGTATCTTACAACCACCCACTGGATTTATTGAAAAGAGCCAAGTCAACTTAAAGAAAACTGACATTTAATAAAACAAAAGAACAGTCCCAGAAAAATTCTGGGGCTGTATGTATGAAGCCACTCAGAATTAGAAGAATGGACTCAAACTTTGATTTAGAAATTAAAAGATTCTCCTAAGTCAAGTAGGCCCTAGGTGCAATGCATAACAGTGATCAGACCATTTTTAGCAAGGAGTAAGCAGCATGCTTAAATGCTGATATCAGTGTAATTCACAGCACACTCAGGTGTCGTAACTACAATGATGGTGCCCAGGAATCAGCCAATAGCAAGCCCATTGCATAAATTGGAACAACTAGCAATGCGCTCCTGCCTCCATTCAGTTTATATTAAGAAGGAAGATACGTTTACAAATATGAGGGACGGTGTCTTTCTTGTCACAAAATGTATCGTACAATTTTAAACAGGAGCAATTAGCAATGTTCTTGCAATGTAACTGATGTTGTCCCATGTTAAAATTCATGTTTTCATATTAATGTCTGCTAATCATATCATCTCTAATTGTTAATAGCTGTAGCACTATGACATAACATATTATCTAAAGATAATAAAAGAAAAAATGAAAAATGAATGAATTCAGAAAGAAATGGAGAAATCCACGTTTCGAGCGGAGCAAGAATTAAAACAAAAGAATATCATCAGGGCCCCACATAAACAAGAAAAAAAGCAAATTCTTAATTCCAGAGATTGTACAATGTAGCCTACTTTGCACAGCACAGAAAACTGAGATTTTGAGTTATAATGGCTCTCTTTCTAACCTACGCTATAGGTGGAGACACCTGCTGGGACCTCAGGACCTATGCTACGTACATGTCGGTCACCAATAACTCAACAACCCAATCTTCATACTGTAAAAGTCACTAGTTTCTGATGTATAGTTCTGAGATGCCTAGGGTAATCAAATAACTTAAAATGGTCCAAGCCTTGATAATGGCACATATGGCCTACTAATTGATTTGTGACAAACATAATATCCCAACAACCAAGATGCTACTTTTCAATGCACTTGTTCTTACACCTATAATTAAGATGAAAATTGTGTAATTTTCAGAATTCACTTGTGCACTTGGTAAAGATAGCAACAGGCTAATTCCACATGAGTTTTCCCAAAACTGCACTCATATGTCCTCGACTGTCTCCAAATCTCTCCAAATACAAAACAACTGCATATCTTTTTGTCCAAACACAAATGATCAGAAAAGCTTATTTCTCAAGAAAAACAGATTTTTTCCTATACAAAATGTAAAGAAAATGTACCTTCATGTGTTTTATTCACATATATGTTTATGTTTTTTATAAATCATGCCCAAAGTGACCAAAAAGCTCTCCAAAAAAGATTACTCACCCTAAATGCTGTCTAACCAAGCTGCGTCACATTTCAAATAGAACTGTATTTAAATAAGGTTAACCACAGCCCCAGTAGCTCCGTTAACCAGTTAGCCAGTACAAGAAGTGTACCATGTTTTACATTAGTTTTATTTAATTTATACACTAATTACAAAGGTGGATAGGGTTAATTAAGGAAAAATGTGAGCTTGTGAAAGATTTCCATGAATAGATGTTTCTTCTTTTTATTATGATTAGAACTTTCCCGTATAATAATTCTGTAACTTCAACTGAATACAAGGGGCAGTACTAGACACACCTGTTGGCAACATCATCAGTGAGCCAGGAGATCATAGATTGACTGATATTGTTTTCTAACATGGCAGAGTACAATAGGTTGAACTCTCATCTCTTTATTTTGATGCATGTGATCTGTGATTGGCTGTACCTAACTACCCACTGAGCTCTGTGTGTGATTTTTGGCATTAATGAAAAAGTATGCTGCTCTTTTTTCAGAAGGACTGCAAAATCCTCTGCTCTTCAATTCCACCATACCCAGTGTTCCACGCAGTCAAGCACAGTGTTTAGTCGAATGCATTATGTTTCCACCCTTGGATGGTTCTTGTGTAGGTACCAGAAAACTGGGTGCAGTACCAACATCTCCCCCCTACACAGTCCATCTGAACCCTTCACAGCTTCATCTTTGTGTTCGACCCTTGTGGGTGTTTTGAGAGAATGTTGGGCTGTAAATATTTTTCTGACTTGGCAGCAATGACCATGCCCTCAGTTAGTTAATAAAATGCAGCCTAGTGGCTAAGGTACATGACTGGAACCCAAATGGTTGGTGGTTCAAGCCCCTGTGTAGCCATGATAAGATCTGCACATCTGTTGGTCCCTTGAGCAAGGCCCTTAACCCCACATTGTTCCTGGGTGGATTTTCCCCTGTTTAGTCTAGTCAACTGCAAGTCACTTTGGATAGAAGTGTCAGCTAAATAATTGTAATTATTTCTCAACTCAAACATTGACTGTATAATTAGTGCATTGACAGAAAGACAGGCAGTTGAGCTCTTAAGACCCTATGGACCCCTGTGGACAAGCTGCGCCAGGCTGCGACAATGCACTGGTTACACGGGACAGTGGGGCCTTGACCGCTGGGTCTGAAATAAGGGGTTTGGTGCATTCCTCACCAGGTGTAGGCTGTCGGCCTTCTGCATCTGTCTCATGCGGCTTCTCTGGGCTGCGATGCGGTTCTTCTCACGCCTCAGCACCTTCTTCACATCATCCGAAGGATCCTGACCACAGAAAAGGTTAGGGGTCATTATCTACAGATTTTTTACATATAAATGTATAGTATAGTGCAGCAACCTGAACTTTACAAAGCCACCACATGGTTGCAGCATCAAGTCCTGAGAAATGCTGTTTTGCCCTTGAGCGGTGGACTGAGTAGCATTTTAGCTACTCAGTAGCTAAAATGCAACAGTGTATTGTTTGTTGGGCTTGCATATTTTGCCGGTGTAATGATTTTCCGTTAATTTTCAGTGCGCATGCGAAGACAGTTACACGCAGTAAAACTCGCTGTTCTGAGACTCTGAGATGCAGAGACAGTTGCGCGCTGTTCTTGAGACTTTATGCCGAAAAAGGTTGATATTTTACAACAAAATTGTTTTTTTGTGATGACTAAATCTAAATGGAAGACTCTACATTTGGAGGCCTCGAAAGAAATCACACGTCTGATGGAATAGTTCTAAGGAGGACAGTGAAAAACACATTTGACTTCATACTAGAGGACATCCAGTGACATAACCCCATCCTCTGAGCATCTAAATGGTTCATTATTACTCTGTACGATTATAAATAAAGTGCACAATTAATGAGGAATGGTTAAACGTGCATAGCTCATTTTTGCCGGTGCTGAATCCCTAGAGTATATATAGAAAAAGGAGAGAAGGACAGCAACTCAGTCTTTTTTTTCTTATGTGTTTCGGCTTCTGCCTTCGTCAGCGTGCATAAACAATAAGAACAGGTGAATAAGGAGCAGGCCTGCTTTTGAATAATAAATGGCATGTGTGTTTGACTTGTTGCGGGTTGGGTATTTCATCTTCAATCAATGGACCTCAATCAATATATTAGTATACAAGTTGTTTTTGTTGTATTTTTTTTTTTTTACAATCTTCTGGACCTGCAGCTACCAGATGGGGAGAGGGATGTTGAGAGGGAGAGGTAGGCGAAGGGTTTTATCATTTAGTGTGCAATCTATAGTATTTTACACCGCAATCACAATCCATCATATAATTGTGTTTACATGTGTATTTTTGTAGCCTCCAAATGTCCTTAGACATAACTTAGAAAAAGTAATGCTGAATGCTCATTTTTGGCGATATTGTCATCAAATTTGCTGTGGTTCCATTATGTTTCTCAGCCCACCATTCACAGCAATGAGCATCTGTATCCACTAAAATACAAAAAAATATTTACAGTAAGAAGTAAAGCTTGCGCTTCCATTGTGTTTGAGCATCCATAACTTCATTCTGGCCTTTGAAAAACAAACCTGAAGGTTACCTCTCAGAAGAGACCAGGATTGTGGCTGTCGTCAAAAGGGTTCAAGAGTGGTGGCCATTATATTTTGGGTATGTAATTTTCAAGCTTGTATTAGGAACAGGGGTGATACTTAAGGGGTTAAATACGGTTTGGGTTGGGATGTTACATCACCCACTGGCAATGTTGTTCATCAGAGCAACCCAAGTTTTCTTTACTGTCCACAGCCCACGCGTAATGTATCATTGTCAACTCCTGGAGGTACCAATAATTCCATCCCTCCCTCCCTAACTTGCTCAGTGCCTGTGAGGAATCTGTGGTGAGTGGTGAGATTCACAGTATGATCAGCACCATTTATATTGTGTTGATATTCATCTCACACATATTAATGCCCTTCTCAACCAAGAGAGTCACTGAGGCATTTTGTGATTTACATGCATTTATATCCAGCAGCTATATTGAAATACAGTTGTGTTCCTCGTTGCAGAAATGTTTTCTGGAAGGTCCCAAACATGTGTGTAATATACCAGTGATGTTCTTTTTAATCCACAGATACTAACATCATATGACAGCTGTGATATCCTTCTTATACCAATAAGGTGCCCAGAATAATCAAAGTCATGCCAAATTGTTGCCAAGATCTACAGTGTAGCAAACATCAGGGCTGTAATTTTATTAACTAAAGTGCCACTTCTCATTAATGGTATGAGAGACAAAACTAATTTGACACAAACCCTTGTCCCTGCATACAGACAGTTCTATCAGCAGCTAGCATGCGCTCGTTGGCCAGCGAAGGCATGTCAGGAACTACACTGGAGGCAGCAGAAGGGAGGGGCCTGTGTCCGCTGTCTTAAGGAGAATGAATGTGCGGTTCAAAAGCTGCCACACCAGTGCGTTTCATAACCCTTTAAAATGTCCCTGAACATGAAAATGGGCTCCACGCCTACATGAAGAGACACAGGGGCAGGACAGAGCGATTTGGGGCTGTTCTGCAAAAACCTCAGCTGTCAGATAATTTAATCCGTTCCAAATCTTCCTCAGGGTACACCTCCTATTCCCATCATGCACTGCACCTACCCCCAACACCATGATGTGAATGGTGTCATAATGAATCACTCTGCTTTGGTAACAGCTCACAAGTCTTCAGCCGCCTTCTACTTTACTATGATGCACCATGTGCACAATGACAGTACAAGGCAGGTAGCACCGAAAATACATTTCTCAGAACAGTACCCTTTGAATAAGGGACTGTAGTACAAACGGCAGTAGTAGTGGTAATCTGTTAGTACTAGGGCAGGCTGAGAGCATAGCCACCTTGGCATAGCCAAATGATAATGGTCCTTGAACCAGTTTCTGTTAATCACCCACCCACCAGTCACTGATTCACTCAAAAATGTGAATAGTGAATAAAGTGTATGAAACTATGACTGTAACAGTACTTGTGACAAAGAATTAAAAAGAAAGCAGTGACCTTTTATCATCATTTCCTCAGCATGTTGATCACACAAAGTAGTAAAAAATAGCTTTAGGAATTTAATAAAATGAAAGTAAGTTATCAACAATCCCTAGTTTCAGCTGGTAAGTTGCTGCCTTCCTTCAGTATACAGTAAGTATTTAAAAAACTGCTGAGCAGGTAAATCTCATCCAGACCAATAATAATAATCATCATCTCTACTCAAAGTATTATTATCTGACTCCACAAGCAGCACAGCCTGCTCCCTTACTGTTTTCACTGATCTGAGCCAGCTGCCCTAGTTTGTATTGCATCTCAGTAACTGTGTGGAGTCCTTTTCTCTCCCGCCACTTTTGAAGCACCTCATGTCCATTATGATATGTTCACATTTCTAAAGCTGCACCTCCTCACACCTCTGCTCTGAGATAGTGCAGAGAACGCAAACTGTGATATTCCTTCAGCCACGACACACAGAGTAACTGAGCAACAATACAGGTAGTTTCACATTCTAACATTTCTATACAAACACTATTTGCTGGGATACAGAAAGGTGTTCAATTTGGTAATGGCTACCCTGTGGTCCTGGAAACAACCTGTCAAAAGCCTGCCGCGTGGCTGTCATCCCGAGCACATTCTCAGCTGGCATTGGCTGAGAGAGTAAAGAGAGGGTGCATTACCTGCTTTTTGCCCGGCGATGGGGACTTGTTGTACCTTGTTTCATTGCTGTCACAACCCTGAGCCATCGCCAGCAGTGTCGCTTGAAACCCCTTGGGTCTCTTCACTTCTGTGTCCTTTGTGTGTGTGTGTGAGTGTGTGTGTATGTGCGTGAGTGTGTGTATGCGTGTGTGTGTGTATGTGTGTGTGTATGTGTGTTTGCGTGCGCGTATGCACACTGAGCTGAGTTTGGCCGTGTGCTTAGTGAGTAATAATTCTCTCTCACCGCCTCTCTCTTTCCTTCTCTCTCCCTCCCTCTATTTCACTCTCTCTCTCACACACACATACACGCATCAAAAGCTTTGTGAGTTTTTATCTATGTAAGTCACAGAGTCTGATGTGGTTTCTGGTAAAAAACAGAGCAAGTGACACCCAACTGGAAGTCACATGGGTGGAAACTCTACATAAAAATACATGAGGAAATTCCTGTTTGCGCTAGAGTGTGAAAATTATGTACTTTGTCAGGGAGGTCAGAAAAAATGTGGATACTGTCTACCAAAGCACATATGAAACCAGAATACTTTTTTAATATTTTGCGCCAGGACAGAAAACAGATTCAAATGAGTGGCAAGTGACCTTAAAATAGACATGTCCATAACTAATCTTCTGAATGTGTTAAGGAAATGGATTTGCTAAATCAATTTTCAGAAATCACAAAAAGGTGGAATTACTATGATATATTTTAATAGACTGTGATGTAAAAGATAGCATTTAATAGGCCTTTAATTAGAGCTGCGTGGTAAGGAAAATGATATGCTACGGTGTCATAAAACAGGCTAGTCTCATATGGAATATTTCTCTTCATGCCTGCACTGTTATTGTTTTGGTTCAGGGTTGTTGTTATCATTTTGAATGTTCTGTGAGTTGGCGTTCAGTGGCATCACACCAAGATGTCCTTGTGTGCCCATCAGAAAAAAAAAAAATTCTGCCTGGTAGCACAGCCCAACCACACACAAACACACGTGCTGTCAATACAGACTATTTTAGAATTTGCTATTCGTAATTTGCCTGAGGGAAGGAGGAAGATATTTTATACAAGAATTTTGCTTTGACAGCCCTATACACTCACCGAGCACTTTATTAGGAACATTTTGACTTTATTACACCTACGTATTCATGTGATTATCTAATCAGCCAATTGTGCGGCAGTTCAATGCATACAATCGTTGAACAAGAGCTTCAGTTAATGTTCACATCAACCATCAGATTGGGGAAAAATGTGATCTCAGTGACTTTGACCGTGGAATGATTGTTGGTGGCAGACAAGGTGGTTTGAGTATCTCAGAAACGGCTGATCTCTTGGGATTTTTTTAATGCACACTAGACTAGAGTTTGCAAAGAATGGTGCAAAAAAACACAAACAAATCCAGTGAGCAGCAGTTATGTAGACAGAAACGCCTTGTTAATGAGAGGCGTCAGAGGACAATGGCCAAACTGGTCAAAGCTGACAGGAAGGTGACAGTAATGCAAATAACCACCAGTACCAATAGAAAGACAAAGAGTTAAGGCATAGTCAATAACATAAGACAATAACATAAGGTTCCATCTTTGTAGTCAATAACATAAGGTTCCATCTTCATTTGGCTGAATGCTACTTCTGCCAAAAACCCCTGCAAAGAAAGTCCCTTTCAACTTTTACCCTCCTATAAGATTAGTAGGGGGTGGTTTTATATTTTTCAATGGAAACATGTATATGAGATGAGACGACGACCAGAGAACTTCTTATTTTCATGGAAAAATATTTTACATTCAAAACAACACCAAGCGTAGGGTGGGGCTATGACACGTCTTTTATTGGCATGTACAGTGGTGTGAAAAAGTGTTTTCCTGATTTCTTATTTTTTTGCATGTTTGTCACACTTAAATGTTTCAGATCATCAAACAAATTAAAATATTAGTCAAAGACAACACAAGTAAACACAAAATGCAGTTTTGAAGGTTTTTATTATTAAGGGAGAAAAAGTGTGTGAAAAAGTGATTGCCCCCCCTGTTAAAACATAACTTAACTGTGGTTTATCAAACCTGAGTTCAATTTCTCTAGCCACACCCACAGCAAAAACCCCACAATGGTCCTGATCACTGACATATGGATAGCATTTCATACGTCCACTCATTTTGGGGTTCGTGTCACCTTGTTGTCCCATCATTGTGAAACATTACTGTCCCTTGCTATGCTACTCATTTCAGACTAATTTCAGTGTGCTTCCTGGTAATCTTCAGTCCTCTCATATCCCCCAAGGCCCAAATAGAAAAAAACCCTGAACTTTAAGATGTAACTCCGAAAGAGAGGCGATAATGTTCACTGTAAGCCAGGGCCCTAGTGCTTGATTGTAGGAGTATAGTATTTGTTCTTGAAGGTGTATACACTACTTTACAAAAATGTAGATCCTTGTAAGCTTTCTCACACAAGCCTTAAAGAAGTGATATCCTACAAGAAACCTTTTACTGTGATCTAACCTACGAGTAAATTGTTTGTGGATAGCCAATTCGTGATTAATTTATTTAGCCAGGGTAACTCGTGGAAACGCGGCGGCACGGATGGTGCAGTGGGTAGCACTGCCGCCTCACAGCAAGGAGGTCCTGGGTCCGAATCTGGTCAGCCTTGGCCTCTCTGTGTGGAGTTTGCATGTTCTTCCCGTGTTTGCATGGGTTTCCTCCAGGTACTCCGGTTTCCTCCCACAGTCTAAAGACATGCAGATTAGGCTGATTGGAGAGTCAAAATGAGTGTGTGAGTGAATCGTGTGTGTGCCCTACAATGGACTGGCGACCTGTCCAGGGTGTATTCCTGCCTTTCGCCCAATGTATGCTGGGATAGGCTCCAGCCCCCCTGCAACCCTGTTCAGGATAAGTGGGTTAGGATAAAGAATGAATGAATGAATGAACTGCTGGAAACAAAAACCTACATATACACCGGATCTTCAGGGCTGGAATTGCCTAGCCCTGATCTAGATACACCACAGTGGTAATATCAGACAGGGATCGGAATTCTGCTGGGGCAGGGGAATGTTCGTTCTTCCAGTTGAACTGATGTTCCGTTGGGTAGTTTTTCTTTTCTGTCTTGTCGAAAACAGCAGGATGTTCTAGGTGGAAAATAATTTTCAAGACCACACTTGAATGTATAAGAAGCATTGTCAGAAACATACAGTCGGCTCCAGAATTAGTGCCGCCCTCAATAAAAATGGAGAAAAAAGGCTCTGCTAAAGCAAAATCCCTCTCCTCTGTCCTCATCTTCCTTGACCTGTCAGCCGCCTTCGATACAGTCAACCATGAGATTCTGCTCTCATCGCTGTCTGGGATGGGTGTCACAGGTTCTGCACTCGCTTGGTTTTCCTCCTACCTCTCTGGTCGCTCCTACCAGGTGACTTGGAGGGGCGCACTCTCCGACCCTCAACCCCTACGAACTGGAGTCCCGCAGGGCTCGGTTCTTGGGCCTCTCCTCTTCTCGCTATACACCATGTCTCTTGGTTCTGTTATCTCTTCCCACGGCTTCTCTTATCACTCCTACGCTGATGACACCCAACTCTTCATTTCCTTCCCCCCCGACACCCAAATCACCACACAGATCTCTGCCTGCTTGGCTGATATCTCTGCGTGGATGACTTCCCAGCACCTGAAGCTCAACCTTGCCAAAACTGAGCTTCTCTACATCCCTGCCAAGTCCTCTCCGTCAATTGACCTCTCACTGACTGTGGAGGACTTTGTAGTTTCCTCCTCCCGTACGGCAAAGAATCTTGGGCTGACTCTTGATAACTGCCTCTCCCTGGCTCCACAAGTATCCTCCACTGCCAGAACCTGCAGGTTCTTTCTGTATAATATACGCCGCATCCGTCATCTCCTGACGGAGAAAGCCACCCAGCTCCTAGTCCAGGCGCTCGTCATTTCCCGCCTGGATTACTGCAACTCCCTCCTAGCCAGTCTCCCAGCGTGCGCCATCAAGCCCCTCCAGCTGGTCCAGAATGCTGCAGCCCGCTTGATCACCAGTCAGCCCAGGTCGGCTCATGTCACCCCGCTTCTCATTGGCCTCCACTGGCTTCCTATTGCCGCACGCATCCGATTCAAGGCCCTAGTGTTGGCATTTCAGGCTGCTAAGGGGACTGCCCCACATTACATACAATCCCTGATCACTCCCTACTCCCCAGCTAGACCACTCCGGTCTGCCAGCTCTGGTCGCCTTACGGTTCCCTCTCTACGGGCACCTGGCGGTCGAGCTGCACGTTCACGCCTGTTTTCCGTTCTGGTCCCTCAGTGGTGGAATGACTTGCCTACCTCTGTCAGGACAGCAGAATCCCTCCCCCTATTTCGACACAGACTCAAAACACACCTCTTCAAACTCTACCTTAGTCCTCCCTCCTGACTTACCCCGCCCCCCCTTCTGATACCCCTATCCCTGTCTAACCCCCCCCCCCCCCCCATAAAAAAAAAAAAAAAAAAAAAATTGCACTTATGATGACGACTATATGTTTAGAACAGCAGTCCAGGTGTATTTTCCTAGTTCTGGTTGTGATGCTTTGACTTGTGGTAGAACCTATGCACTTGTAAGTCGCTTTGGATTAAAAGCGTCTGCCAAATGACTAAAATGTAAAATGTAAATAAAAACAACATGGATAATGATCAATATTTTATGTTCAATCATGCGGGAAAACGATATACTTTTATTTCAATACATTTACTGTCAATGCTTTTTATTGAGTAATCTCATCTCTGAAAACCAGCGGTGCCAAAATTATTTTTGTGTGGCGATAAGCTAACCCTGCCAAGTCCCTCCCTCTGGGGCAGCGAGCCAATTATGCTGCTCCACGAGAGCTGGCCAAACTTGGGTTTTGGCAGGACTGGGAATCGAACTGGGAATCAAACCCCAGTCCTCGGTGTGCACCACAATTAATTTAGTTAAGCTCACTTCCTGTTTCCCTAGAGTATAAATATAAATATACCACATAGCACTGTAAGGGCAATAATAAAAAGGCATAAAACATATGGAAAGGTTGCAAACTTGCCCCAAAAGAGGACACAAGTCATATATTGTCATGTTCACAAAGACAAGTAACAAAGTAGCTGTCATGATCTGTGTTTTGTGAAATTATTTCATGGTTTATTATCCTTTATTTTTGTAATTTATTATTTTTCATATTCATGTTTTCATGTCATGGTATTCCAGTGTTTGTGTCTGCCTTGTGTTTTCTTTGTCCTGAACCCCGCCTTCACCTGCCTCTGTTAGCCACGCCCCCTTCGGTTCATTTGCATTCTCATTGTTTTGATTGATTCCTCCCTGTTCCTCGTTGTCTCCTGCCCATTAGTAGCTTCCCTCTGTTATTTAAGTTCTTCCCTTCTGTTTAGTCCCTGCCAGATCGTGCCTCAATGTTTGGAGAGAGATTCTGCCTGTTTGGTTCTGCCTGTTTTCTCTCTGTTCATTGGTGATTCTTTGGTTTTCTGTTTATAAGTAAATTTGGAGCCTGCACTGTTTGGAGAGAATCCGTGGACCACGCCATGCCCAACTACCTTTCCCACCCCTTATCCACTCTCCCACTCCACCTCTGATCCGGTATCCTGAACCACCCCTGTTCCAGCATCCCCTTCGACCCCAGTGTCCGTCCCTGTTTCCCGATCCCCGTCTGCCCGAGGGCTGCCCGCCCCCGGCCCCTGAGCCTGTCACTGAACCTGCCCCGGCCCCTGAGCCTGTCACTGAACCTGCCCCGGCCCCTGAGCCTGTCACTGAACCTGCCCCGACCCCTGAGCCTGTCACTGAACCTGCCCTGGCCCCTGAGCCTGTCACTGAACCTGCCCCGGCCTCTGAGCCTGTCACTGAACCTGCCCAGGCCCCTGAACCTGTCACTGAACCTGCCCCGGCCCCTGAGCCTGTCACTGAACCTGCCCCGGCCCCTGAGCCTGTCACTGAACCTGCCCCGGCCCCTGAGCCTGTCACTGAACCTGCCCCGGCCCCTGAGCCTGTCACTGAACCTGCCCCGGCCCCTGAGCCTGTCACTGAACCTGCCCCGACCCCGACCCCGGGCCCGCCTGAGACCCCGACCCTGACCCCGACCCCGACCCCGGGCCCAGTCCCGTCTGAGGCCCCCTGTTCCCGTCCAAGACCCTACCCAGCTGCCCTCATTATTCCCATTCCTGTATGCTCTCTGTTTCCCTCTTGTTCCTCCCACCCTCCCTGCTCCTCCTCCCCATGGGGTTCTGATGAAACGCCAAGTTGCGTTTCTTAGGGGGGGTACTGTCATGATCTGTGTTTTGTGAAATTATTTCATGGTTTATTATCCTTTATTTTTGTAATTTATTATTTTTCATATTGATATTTGTCATCACTGTCATGGTATTCCGGTGTTTGTGTCTGCCTTACCATGTGTTTTCTTTGTCTTGAACCCCGCCCTCACCTGCCTCTGTTAGCCACGCCCCTTCGGTTCATTTGCATTACATTATATTACGTGGCATTTAGCAGACGCTCTTATCCAGAGCGACGTACAACAAAGTGCAAATCAATCACAAGAACAAGTGCAAAAGTAGACCTGAGAGGACAGTACAGTTCCGAGTCCTAGTGTAAACATACAGAAATTCAGAACCCTTGAAGAGTACAATCAACATTCAAACTAGCATACCACTGTTGGCAGCTAGAATACAACAGCCAATAAAAACAACAATACCTATTCAAGTAACGATATCTATACATAAGTGCCATTACGGTCTAAGGCTAATCACAGTGATTGTGAGTTCGGGAGGGAAAGGTGTAGCCTGAAGAGATGGGTCTTCAGTCTGCGCTTGAAGGAGGTCAGAGACTCTGCCGTTCTGACATTCACTGGGAGGTCATTCCACCACCGTGGGACCAGGACAGACAGCAGTCGTGAGCGTGAAGTGCAGGTGTGGCGAGGGGGAGGCGCCAGACGGCACGAAGTGGCAGAACGGAGGGGTCTTGTTGGTGTATAGATCTTGATAAGGGATTGAATATACACAGGGGCTGATCCTTTAACTGCCTGGTATGCGAGCACCAAAGTTTTAAATTTGATGCGAGCCATAACAGGCAGCCAGTGGAGGTTGCTGAGCAGGGGGGTGACATGTGAATGTCTGGGAATATTGAATACCAGATGGGCTGCAGCATTCTGGATGAGTTGTAGGGGTCTGATGGCAGATGCTGGAAGGCCAGCCAGCAGAGAATTGCAATAGTCCAGGCGGGACAGGACCATTGCTTGAACAAGGAGCTGAGTGGAGTAGGTGGTGAGAAAGGGTTGGATTCTCCGGATGTTGTACAGGAAGAACCTGCACGCCCGGGTCACCGTAGCAATGTTCGTGGAGAAGGATAGCCTGTTGTCCATCACCACTCCATGGTTTCTTGCACTAGGGGATGAGGTCACTGTGGTATCCCCTAGTGAGATGGAGAAATCAGAGAAGGGAGAGGTTAAAGCATTCTCATTGTTTTGATTCCTCCCTGTTCCTCATTGTCTCCTGCCCATTAGTAGCTTCCCTCTGTTATTTAAGTTCTTCCCTTCTGTTTAGTCCCTGCCAGATTGTGCCTCAATGTTTGGAGAGAGATTCTGCCTGTTTGGTTCTGCCTGTTTTCTCTCTGTTCCCTCGTGTTCATTGGTGATTCTTTGGTTTTCTGTTTATAAGTAAATTTGGAGCTTCTATGTTTGGTGAGAGATTCTGCCTGGTTTGCGCTGCCTGTTTTGTCTCTGTTTCCTTGTGCTCATTTGTGATCCTTTGGTTTTCTGTTTATAGTAAATTTTCTGAGTCTGGATTTTTGATTACATTTTTGTATCTGCCCTTTTGGCGATTTTTCTGAGTTTTTGTTTTTGAGAAGATTGGTCCCTCGGTTTCCAGTGACCTTTTTGAGTTTGGATTTTTGTGTTTTTTGATTCTGGAGTCTGGCCTTTTTTTCTTGTGATTCTTGTGGAAAATAAATCCTGTTTTGCCTCATACCTCTGGTCTGCACCTGGGTCCTTGTCTGCCCGTTCCCTTAACAGTAGCTGTAGCACACACAGTCATATAATGAAAAAAAAAAAATCAGGGCTGCATTTCCCGAAGCCTTCTTAACGCTAGTCTGTTCGTAAGTTGTACCTTGAGCGATACCTTAACGTTTCAGCGTGTTTCCCAAAACGTTTTCATGCAAAGAATAAAAATATACATTACGAAGGATGCATGTTGCACGTTATTAAAAGCATCAAATCCATCAAACTAGTGAAATACGCATGAAGCGCTGTTCTAAACAAAAAGACAGTCATCATAAGTGAATTCTTTTATTTTTTTATTAAGGGTTAGGGTTAGACAAGAGGGATATCGGAAGGGGAGGGGGGATCAGGAAAGAGGACTAAGGTACAGTTTTAAAAGGTGTGTCTTTAGTCTGCGTCGAAATATAGGGAGGGATTCTGCTGTCCTGACAATGATAGGCAAGTCATTCCACCACTGAGGAACCAGAACAGCATGAACGTGCAGCTCAACCGCCAGGTGCTCGTAGTGAGGGAACCACAAGGCAACCAGAGCTGGCAGACTGGAGTGGTCTTGCTGGGGTGTAGGGAGCGATTAAAGATTGTATGTAAAGTGGGGCAGTCCCCTTAGCAGCCTGAAACACTAGCGCCTTAAAGTGGATGTGTGCGGCAATAGGAAGCCAGTGGAGGCCAATGAGGACTGGGAGAGACTTGGTGAGAGACTTGGTCATAGGTAGATTGTCCAGCAGGTAGATTGTCCAAATAATTGAGGAACCTGTTTTTTGGGGAAATATTTTTTTTATTTGAAAAATAAAAATGTAATCTTTGAGTCTATTGAATACTTAATAACGCACACTGCTTTGCACATGTTGGACAATAAAGTTGATGTCAAAAACTATTTTTTAGTTTTATTTTTTTAGTTTACAGCTGTAGGAACCACAACTCCCACAGTCCCACAGGACAATTTGTCGTGTCTAGGAAACGACAGAGTCCAAATCTTCAATTTGTCGAAAAACATCTTCGCGAGGGAAAAGACGACACCAGGCAGCAAGATCTTCAGGAAAATCAGACTTTATTAGCACACGTGCATAAAGCCGGATCAGCTCTCCAGAACTGAACCCCGACTGGCATTTGTACACCCATTTTATACACAGTTACTCCACCTACAACTCCTCCTCAAACCTCATTCTGGCAAATCACCCACACTTTTCTTATCGTAACTCCTCCCAACGCTCCTCCCACAACGTCATTGTGGCAAATTGCCAACGGTCCTTATGCTCTGCCAACTCTGTACAAAGTTCAGGGCATTCTGCCAACTACGTGTCCTCACTTCACCCCGCACCTGCTCTTGGCAAACTACCAGACCTCATAAAGTTCTGGATGCCCTCCCTCTAACACGTCATCCATACACGTCACTCTGTATCTTTCGCTTTTATAAGACGAACTAAGCAGCAGTAATCATTGAAAATATACAGACAAACTAAACATTTCATTAATATTCACTTCTAATATACTTTTCTAATCTACAGACATACTAAACATTTGATTAATTATTCTCTTCTAAGGGAGTAAATGTACGTAGCATTCTTTGCTCTCATTTCGACAGTTTTCACTGTGGTTTCTTGCGTTTTCATAAGCTCAGCTATAATTAATGTTCTAGGTCATAGATACACTCCTGGCATAAACACATAAACACAGTTCAAGACGGGGCCCCCCCTGCCAGCTGGCTGGGCTCACTGTGTAATCCTAGCACAATTTAGCAGTTAATCAGTTTGAAACTATACAGGGTACATATCATACTTAAATACAGATATATTGATAAACTTTTAGCACACATCGTCGAGAGTTTTGGAGGAACCAGCCTGCTCACTAAGGCGGAGTCTGATTTTGACTTGTGATTGGTTATCATGCTTTTAGGAGGGAGATCTTTCGTTCTGTGAATTTTCCCCTACATTCCCCCCTTTCGGGGTCAAAACCTATGGCCCCGAATATCTCCCTTGGCCAATGCACCATACTAAGTTGGGTTCCTGCACATCCCCTGCTGCTATAGCAGCATCAAATTGCCTCAGACTCTGCAATATAACGGCATTTCCATGGTTCCTCCAACACTCTCTGCACAAGTGCATCCCGCGTAATTTGATTGGCCATAGCCGTATCACAGCTGTATGTATTATCCTAAGTGACTCAACTATTAAAATGATCACACACTTCTTTTAATTTTGTTAACATGTTGATTCGTAGCACGAGGAATTGCCATAGTCCATGTAACAGGTGGGCTCCTGGATCCAACCAGTGGATGTGGTCTGCACGTCCCTCCACTGGTGAGCTGGCTTGATCTTCCAACCAGTGGATGTGGTCTGCACGTCCCTCCACTGGTGAGCCGGCTTGCAATTCTCGTACTGGGTCCGCTGGGGCACTGTTGGTGCTTCTGGCACTCCCAGCTGTAAGCTGGAATAAAGCGACCCTAAAAAACCAAAACCAAAATAACAACATACAACCCAGAAAAAACACTAGGCACGGAAATAAAGAACCATGAGACGCAGCTCAGGAAAAAACACAAACCAAAATACAAATACCGGGGACAACGTCCCTCACCCACAAGCTCACATGAGCAAGAAAATAAAAAGAGACAAAGAACCTTTAGGAAGGCGTCTGGTTCTATGTGTTACTACTCTGTTTAAGTTCACCAAGTTTACTTTTATTTTTACTTTGATTATCTACTCCAATTAGAATCAGATAAATACCAGCTATCATAAATACTACCCCTACCAGCATCATCAAAATTGCGCTGATTCTGCTGCCCTTTCCCCTGATTGGCTTGCCCACCATTCCCTGGCCCTCCCTTGACTTGGTTCCCACCCATTTGTAGTTCCCCCCTTGTATATTACCTTGCATGGCCACTGGGTGAGGGATGCCGGAGAAGTTGTAGACCACCGCTGGCGGGGCGCCATCGGGCTGCTCCATGGTTCGGGTGTGGGGGGTGCTTTTGTTCTTTGGCTTCCAGCTCCTTCAGCTGCACAGTAGTTTTCTTTGAATGTCTTTTGCTTGATCTTCCAGCTTTTTTCCATCTTTTCGCTGTCTCTCTTCAGCATGCGCCACATGATCCACAAACTCCCTGTGTGTCATGGTGTTCAGTCCCACCACCTCATCGAGGCGGCACCCCACTCCTGGTGACATCCCCTCCCGTAAGGCTTTATGGCATTATGGGATCTGTT
The DNA here is from genome assembly GCF_963514075.1 of Conger conger. Taxonomy (NCBI): domain Eukaryota; kingdom Metazoa; phylum Chordata; class Actinopteri; order Anguilliformes; family Congridae; genus Conger; species Conger conger. The sequence goes on along the minus strand of NC_083764.1, from coordinate 23,946,977 downwards.
TGTGCGTCCCTTTCGGTTATCAGCCTCCACCTGCGCAGCACGTACATTGTCAAATGGCCCACTGTCCACTGCTGTAGGTTTGCATCTGGGCTCTGACAACGCCAGCCTGCTCGAATATGTCCAGCATTGTTTCCATCCCCACAACCTTCCCCAGGAGAGCCTTCAGGCCCCCGACAGCCAAGATTCGGCCGCTCATCTCCTTCTCCAGCACCCTGAACCAGTGGCTCACTCCATTCTGTAACTCAGGGAGATTTGTTATTACATGTTGCATGCCCTGAGTGGACCAGGGAATGTATCAAGGTACAGCAACCCTAATTAATAATGGCCCTACTTTTTTGGGGAGCTCCTCCTTATCGCGAAACCGTATGGGTTTCTGTGTTGTTCTTGTTTTATTTTTAAAAAATTAGAGTTCTGTATCACCCAGCTAAGTCCCTCTGCACCTGTTTGACCCCCCTTCTCCACACTCCTCCTTCCCAAGGCCACACGTCATATGGAGGCGGAGTCGCCTCTTCGCTTCAGTTTCTACCCGCCGCCATTACGCTCTCCTTCTCCTCCGCATATTTTTCTTATCAAACGGCCATTTTGCCACCATTTTCTTAGTTCTTTTTTTGTTTCCACTTATCGGAGATAGTTTCTATCTCCTGTATACATTTAAGATACACCCCCGCTATTATCTCAATCGCAGTTTTCTTTCCCTTTTTCATTTTCATATACTGCCCGTAATACTTTTATATTATTATCTATTTATTTATATTTTTTCCGCCTATTATTATCTATATTATTATATATTTTATCTTTATTTTTCCGCCAGAGCCTGTATTTTCTCCCGTTAATACTTTAATTCACTCTTTGCGTTTCTTATCTTACACATACATAAATAACGGTTTTTACCTCCGTTGTCTCAATACAACGTTATATCCGCACACGCACAAGCATTCTAAGCCTCAGCACAGCGTTATTTTTACCTTTGTTGCCTCAATACAACATTATATTCCCACAAGCCTTCGAAGCATCAGCACAGCGTAACAGTATTTTCTCTTACATCACAGCAATTTTTCTCTTCCATCACACCTTGAGGTAACTACCTAGATATAGCTTGCAGGATCCCCTTTTTGGGTTTCTTTCCTTCCAAGTCTCTGGCACCTCTTATCACATAACTTAAAATCGTTAGCAGCAACAATAGAACTTCAGTCCGCGGTATCAATATACTTTTTAGACTTAATACAAGTTCTGCTAAAAAAACATTTTCCAACACAATTAATAAATTCCCACACCGTTTACTCACAGTTCACCTCGCGCACGTTTCCTGAAAAGTTTCCTGAAATGTTTTTCCCCTTAATTTAGTTGCCGGGTTAGTTATACGAGAGAATGTTGCCTCCGGCGTCCGGGAGAGGAGATCAGAGTCCTTGAATACTTTCATTCCCTGATAAGCTGCAGCTGCAGCCTATGAAAAAGTACTCTCCACCCTGGTCTCCAGTCGCCGGGAGCTTCTCTTTCTCTTTCGTATCCCGGACGAGCCCCCAAATGTCGTGTCTAGGAAACGACAGAGTCCAAATCTTCAATTTGTCGAAAAACATCTTCGCGAGGGAAAAGACGACACCAGGCAGCAAGATCTTCAGGAAAATCAGACTTTATTAGCACACGTGCATAAAGCCGGATCAGCTCTCCAGAACTGAACCCCGACTGGCATTTGTACACCCATTTTATACACAGTTACTCCACCTACAACTCCTCCTCAAACCTCATTCTGGCAAATCACCCACACTTTTCTTATCGTAACTCCTCCCAACGCTCCTCCCACAACGTCATTGTGGCAAATTGCCAACGGTCCTTATGCTCTGCCAACTCTGTACAAAGTTCAGGGCATTCTGCCAACTACGTGTCCTCACTTCACCCCGCACCTGCTCTTGGCAAACTACCAGACCTCATAAAGTTCTGGATGCCCTCCCTCTAACACGTCATCCATACACGTCACTCTGTATCTTTCGCTTTTATAAGACGAACTAAGCAGCAGTAATCATTGAAAATATACAGACAAACTAAACATTTCATTAATATTCACTTCTAATATACTTTTCTAATCTACAGACATACTAAACATTTGATTAATTATTCTCTTCTAAGGGAGTAAATGTACGTAGCATTCTTTGCTCTCATTTCGACAGTTTTCACTGTGGTTTCTTGCGTTTTCATAAGCTCAGCTATAATTAATGTTCTAGGTCATAGATACACTCCTGGCATAAACACATAAACACAGTTCAAGACGGGGCCCCCCCCTGCCAGCTGGCTGGGCTCACTGTGTAATCCTAGCACAATTTAGCAGTTAATCAGTTTGAAACTATACAGGGTACATATCATACTTAAATACAGATATATTGATAAACTTTTAGCACACATCGTCGAGAGTTTTGGAGGAACCAGCCTGCTCACTAAGGCGGAGTCTGATTTTGACTTGTGATTGGTTATCATGCTTTTAGGAGGGAGATCTTTCGTTCTGTGAATTTTCCCCTACAAATTCTGCGGCGTCCACCTCGCATGACGTCTAGCTCAGTTCAGCCAATGGCGGGAGCAATAAACTTTCCCGTATAAGAGCAAGGCATGTTCTCGGGATCCCTCTCCTTTTCTCTTTCTCGTCTTCTGCTCTTCTTCGACGGACCCTTTTTGGCCATTCGCTTCAGCTCATCTGCTCCGAGACTCGGACAGAGGCTGAACACTGCACAGCGCACTACCAGGCCTACGGACACACCTAGTTACCTCGCGGTAACTTCGTAGCCCATATCGATTAGAAATCATTATTTTTTTTGTCCAAAGAATCTGGGTTTTCTTCACACACCATTGAAAGTTTTCAGCTTCAATATTCTTAAAGTGGAAAAAATGACTTGTTTGCATATTTTGTATATTATGCACCAAAATAATGTAGTCAAAAAAGGAAAAATTAAAAAAACAAAGGTCATTCCGACAGACCATTTGAAAAATTCAGAACAGTCAAAAGTATTACAAATAGCACTTAAATGTTCCTCTGCTGGTTTGTAACATCCACAGCAAATGTTAAATGAATAACTATTGCTTACACAGCAAAAATGATCATTTTCAAGCTTTTAAAAGTTTCTTGAAAATGTAGTCAAAAAAGAATTCAAAGAGTACCATAAACTATGCTTAAGGATTCCCACTGGTTTGTAACACTCACAGCAAATGTTACATGTGGCTGTCAAACAGGTATTGCAGCAAAAATGAACATAATTCAAACATGTCAAGACAGTGTCTGTAAAACTTTACCATTAAACAGTGCATAAGCATGTTGTTTACTGCAAGAGTTTATTTTTGAAAGACTGAACTCTTGCTGCGCAATCACCACCAAGTCCAAGGAATACTTTCTGAATCACCTCACATGTGTATTTCAACTCTTTGGGGTACTGAAAATTGAGAGCGTACAAGAGGCCAAAAAAAAGTGCAAATGCATTTGGCAAATCAGATGTTGTGCATTACCACAATCTCCTCTAGTACGATGGCATAATCTTCAATGTGTGGTGAGGAAGCGGAGGCCCCTACATCATCTTCAACCACAGTCAGGATGGCCATCTTCACACCTTTTGTGTAGCCTTCTTCTGGATCAGTGTTCTGTTGAGCACCAAAACAAGCAAAAATTATTTATTACATAAGAGCACAAATCAATGTGTAGCTAATGATGTTGTGTCCCTTCAACGTACTTACCAAGCATGTTCTTAGAATCTTCTCTGCTCCATAGTCTCTCAGAAACAAAGGAAGGCCTCTGAGTGCCATGGTCTGTCTGTGCATGGAAATGTCCGATGTCTGAAAAAAGCAAACATTAAAAAAAAAATTTAAAAAAGAAATTTATTCCTTAAGAATTTCCATTTCCACAAAATAAACATTGATTTCTGTTGTGGTCATTCTATTACTTGTCAACAAGCAACTTAGGCAATCAAAAATACCAATAAAAGTAATTTAGAGTACAGCAGCAGATTTATTTAATCTACTACATTTACATGTCTTTCTTATCACATGCTTATCCAAAAGAAAGCGAGTGAACGAAAGAATGCATTAGTGAGATTATGAGAGAGACTGAAATAGGAAATCAGAGAGTGTGTCACCAAAGAAGCAAGTTGGAGAAAAGGTTTTGGAAGAAAAAAGCAGACAGAGTAAGAGTTAACATGAGAAGCACACCAACCTGATACTCCAGGAAGAGAGCTGGCCATCTGTTTTTCACCAATTCAACATGGGGTTCCTGTTCAGCTATTTCTTTCCTTCGCAAGGAAAATGTGCGATCCATAGCTCCACTGACAAAAGTCATGTTAGGATTCCTTTTTTCCATCTCAATTGTCATTGACTCTCGATCCTTTTCCAAGGCGTCTTCACTCTGTCCAGCGGGGTGGTTAGGAAGGAAATTAACCTTTTTGAAACTGGGTCTACCTTCCTCACAGTTTCCATTCACCTTAACTTCTTCACAGCCTGCATTGCGCAGCTTCTGACGGTAGTTATTGAATGCAATACTCATTCTCCATCCATTCCATCCATTCCACCCATTTCCGCTTCCTGGTTCACGAAGACAGGGATGTTTATTGACAAGAGCCATTGCTACAGAATCTTATTTCTTTTCTGTCTGGATATGCAGTAACCTCAAACACAGCTTGCGCAATTTTATCTAGTATTTCACATTTGATGTCTCTAGTGATGTCGAACAGAGTGCTCTTCTCTTTGTCGACATCATTTCCTTTTTGGAGGCACAATTCGACATCATAGGAGGAGGTTGGTATTGGAAAAGGAGATGGCCATGCAGAACACTGCCTGGATGTACCAGGAGAGCCACATGAACTTGGAGGTGATGCTGTATCCAGTGAGGACAGTGACACATCTGATCCATCACCAAGACGGGAGCTTTATGCAAAGGAACCCTAGGTCTTCTGCAACAAGAATTCTATGTATTCTGTAGAATTCTGGTAGGCCGCCACACTGACCTGCGGAAATGATCATGCCCTCTCTGTATCAAATTCCATCCACTTGAACATCAGATGACAAAGACACAGACTCGAGGTGGGAAAACCTTCTGTCTAAAGCCCTTTTCCATGACGCATCTAAAGATGCAGCCTGAACAACTTTCACACTCTCAACATGGATACTGTGGCTGAATAGATATGAATCAAGGTGATGTGCAACCATTAACTGGTGTTTGGATGCCAGGGTGACTAGAACGTTCTTGAAATTTTAGGTATCATGGACAACCTTTTTGAAAAAACTGTGTTTTGCCTCAAAACGCATTGTCCATAATTCAACCAAGGGACCAAAACACCTAATAAGCTGTGCATAGTGCTCCAAATAATGATGTTTGGGCTGTAAACGCAGTTCAGAAAAAGTCCCAAGTAGCAAGCTATGATGGTCTGCTATTTTAGTTCCCAAATAATTCAGTGAGCTCTCAGAGAATTTTGTGCTAACGACAATTTCAGTAATATCTTTGAGATCCATGAGAATTTCCCATGCTGGCTCATTTTCTGGCACACAATCACCTATCATAAGAGGCAATAACCTTAGCAAAGACCAGTTTTCATGGCCATTACCCCAGGCTGTACCGCTCAAAAAGCTGGATTTTGGTATTTTGTGTGGTTTGTTATCTTTGTCATAGTACTTGTATGGGAATGACATTATTGAGTGGTTAAAATCATCAAAGGAAATGAACTTCTTCCTTATAAGTTCTTTGAGACATAAGATCAATTCTACAGGCACAATCCCCTCAAAGAGATCATGCAGAATGTCAGGAGGAAAGCCTGTGATGGGGTGGAAATAGGTCAAATGTTTGCTTAAAGCACATTCACCTTTGACACCACAAATGGCGTTGTTGCCTGGAAGTGTTCTCACCAGTAAATCGTGCTGCTCAGGAGTCCTCAGCAGAAAATCACAAGGAGCTTCTTCCAGAGTGTCTTGACTGATCAGACAGAATCTGCAGAAATTGGCAACAGAAAAACTTTATTGAAAGCCAGCCAATCCATGCGCTGCCAAATTATCGGCACAAATACAACAAATCGTTCCTTTCACTTTGTGACGTTTTGCCTCAACATATAGCCCTTGTTGAGAGACATTTCGGTCTCTCAACAATGGGGCAAGGAATCTATCAAATCCAAACTGCTTCACATCATCAGTCTTGCCAAGAGCAGCCAACTGAATGGCTGACAAAGATGAACAAAACATTGCTGGTAAGTTCAATGGTACCCAATATACTGCATTGATTTTGTGTTTTTTTTCTAGAAGTACCCAATGGATTGCAAATTTCAAAATCATCAATGTAAAGGGCTAAAACAAAGCAGTTTATTGGATTGGAAGTATTGTCCATCTCTGAATGACTGAATAAAACCAGTCAGTGTCTCTCCAGTGAAATGAATGTTTCGAACAACATCCTAGCAACAAAGTAGGCTCTCGAGCATTTGCAAAACTGGAACATATACAAAAGACTTCTTTGCCACTCTTTCATAAAGATACTCTACTGGTTGTACTACCGGAAGGTTTCCATCATAGTAGCTGTTCCTGCAGTAATCAGTGGCAAGAGTTCCCTTTGCTTTAGTACTCTCATACAAGGGGTTGGCTCTAAGAAAGGCTTCTATTACTTCCTGAACGACAGTGTCATCAACTTCAAGATTGTGTGTAGAAAGTACCTCTCTCACATTTTGATGTGCATGCAATCTTGAGAAATGAACAATGTCTTTCAACTTCTCAATTATTGTCTGTGTAGCATGTCTTGAAATATGTAAAACTGTCTGCATACAAAGAAAAAGTGAAGCGAGTTTATGCTGTTGAGTAGGTGTATCTACTCTCTCATCACAACTAACTGCTGATGTAGAGGGAATTCGGTCATCACAAGCTCTCTCTCCACCTGGTTCCTGGTCTACAAGACCAGTTTCTGTCGCCACAAAACCAGTTACAACTGAAGTCCTTAAGTCTTTCACAGTGTGGTGTTTATGAGACCTACTTCTGTGACTACTGAACGTGAAATCACAATTTACAAATGGGCATCTAACTGTCTGGCGACTCCTTAAATGTAATCCTAAATGACTAAAAACCTGCTTTTCATTGCAAACATCCCTGAAATCACACAACTCACATGTAAATGTTGAATTCTGTACATGTTTAGGTGATTTTCTATGGAACTTGGAGAGATGACACCTTAACGAACCTGATGTTTTAAAAGAGCAGACGCAGTTGTTGAAAAAACAGGGCCAGCGGGCTCCTTCCCGACTGTGGTGTATCCTATCTATGGTGTCTCAGAAGAGTCTCTGCATTGTGGTGTGCAAATGAACAAAACTCGCACTGCATCAGGTTGCTTCACTAAGTTAAGAAGAAAACAGAAACAGAAATGTTAGTAGAACAACAGATATGGGTGTTTCGGTTGCGCAGCCTGTAGAGCACTGACTGCATGCTCCTTGCGAGCCGCAACTTCGGCAGTTCGAATCCGACCGTCTGACATTTGTTGCATGTCTTTCCCTCTCTCTCGTTCCCATTCTTCCTGTCTCTCTATACTATATGCTGAAAAAGGCCGAAAAAAAAAAAAGAACAACAGATATGCCTGATGGACAAAATGCTATTATATGTAAAGGATACAATGTATGTTTTTAGTGTTTAGTATCGCTGCGGGTTTTCCTCTAGACGCGGTAACGTAGATTTTTTGAAATTGCTCATTTGAACAGCAAGGGTTAGGGCTTGAGCCAGGTTGTTTGTCTATTACCTGTTAATCACTTCTACTGGTTGCATACCTGTAGAGTGATTGAACATTTGTCTTAAATAACTTAAATAGCTGTGGAATTTATCAGTAGATTAGCTTTGATTTGGTATTGCTTGTGAGCAATTGTAGGCCATTTAAATAGGCATGTCAGAGCTAGCGTCGCTCAGTCCCAGTTTGTTATGTTATGTTTCACCCCATCCCAGTCTGCTCTCTCCCTCGAAGACCCCCCCTGCGACGTGGGCCTCCACGCCGTCGGAACCCCTCAAACCTCAGCCATCCCCCGCTGACCCCCTGTGAGGACTTTGCTGTTCGGTATCGACACCTCGGCCCCTCGCCACAGGAGTTCCCCAGGGCTCAGTCCTTGGCCCGCTTCTTTTTTCTCTTTACACTCGCTCCCTTGGCCCTGTGATCACTGCACATGGGCTATCCTACCACTGCTACGCGGACGATACCCAACTCTTCGTCTCGTTCCCGCCGTCTGATAGGCAGGTTTCAGCCCGTATCTCTGCATGCCTGAGGGACATCCAGAGCTGGATGGACAACCACCATCTAAAGCTCAACGCAGGCAAGACTGAAATGATATTCATCCCTGCTAATACCTCTCCCCATCTGGATCTCTCCATTTCCCTCGCGGATACCACACTCACGCCGTCACCCAGTGCAAGGAACCTCGGCGTGGTGATGGACAGCAGACTGTCCCTTTCCGAGAACATTGCGGCGGTGACCCGGTTTTGCAGGTTCTTCCTATACAACATACGGAGAATCCGCCCCTTTCTCACCCCCTACTCGACCCAGCTCCTGGTCCAAGCGATGGTTCTGTCCCGCCTGGACTACTGCAATTCCCTCTTGGCTGGCCTCCCAGCGTCCGCCATCAGACCCCTCCAACTCATCCAGAATGCGGCAGCTCGTCTGGTCTTCAACCTTCCCAAATACTCACACGTCACCCCCCTGCTTACTTCCCTCCACTGGCTGCCTGTCATGGCTCGCATCAAATTCAAAACATTGGTGCTAGCCTTCCAAGCAGTTAAAGGGTCTTCCCCAGCTTATCTGCAAAAAATCATCAGACCCTACACCCCTGCCAGACCGCTTCGTTCAGCCTCCACAGGCCGCTTGGCACCTCCCCCTCTCAGAACCTCCACCTCACGCTCACGACTACTGTCTGTTCTGGCTCCACGGTGGTGGAACGAACTCCCCGTTGAGGTCAGAACTATAGAATCTCTCCCCACCTTCAAGCGCAAGCTGAAGACACACCTCTTCAAGCAGCACCTCTCCCCATCCCTCCCTACTTCCCTGTGAACCTTAATTATTGTCTCTGTGACTTGCTTTGTGTATCGGTATTTTTAGTTGGCCAGGTAAGCAGTGTTTGGATAGTTAACTTTGGTCACTTTTGCTCTGTTTGTTTGTTTGTTTGTTAAAAAAAATAAATAAATAATGGCCCTTGTCCTTATCTTTGTTGTACAGGTAGCAGTTGAAATTGTACTTCCCTCTAGGGTCTTTCAGCGAACTTATCCCTGGTTATGGGTATGCACTTTGTTGTACGTCGCTCTGGATAAGAGCGTCTGCCAAATGCCAATAATGTAATGTAATGTAATGTATGAAACTGCCAAATAATATCTAACATCACATGCTAACACCACCAGACATGCCAGCTCTTGTGGTTATCTGTTACAAGTAATGTAAAACAAGAACAACTAAACTGCCTTTTTACACAAGATTTTTTCTAACTCCTATTACCACTCACAAATGTCATACAGCACAAATTCAACAAAGACTTCCATCAAAAAAATATCAGTGTGGCTAGCAGCCTAGCAGCAAGAAACAAACTGGCTAGCACACGTGGTGATTATGTTCGCCAGCCAATTCTGCTAAAGCATCAAGTTCGCCTGCTGAAACTACTACATCACGCTTTATAATTTAGATTTTTACCTCATCCGTTAGCTAGTCTTATTGCCACATCTACACTGCTAACCCACGCTAGCTCCTCTAAACTACCCCGGCATGTTGTCAATGGCAGATTTTACCTACTAAACAACGTCAGTTAAATAAGAAGTTTGTTGGTGAGGCAACATATGTGGTGTGATGGCGTTTAACACGTTGTGTGTCCGGGTTCGTTATTTGAACTGATAGGGCCAATTTTATCTTGCAGTCAAGACGACTTCACCGGAGTTCTGAATCCTACAAACTGGTGAGCACACTTGCTTGCTAACCACCTGTTAGGAGATCGTTAGCAAGTAATATCATTGCTAAAAGATAAGTTTGCTTGATTCTGTAAGATCAGAATTCTTGTCAGCTAAAACACACCACAAAAGTTATGCGCAATCACAACATACTTTCACTGACTAAGTGACCCATGTGTAATCTAAAGTTGAGTAAGATAATTAATATGAAGTGGAAAGTACCAAAAATGATTATTATGCTGCGAAAAGTACCAAAAATGATCGATAGGTTGTAGAAAGTTCTGGAAAACACTATATAGTGAATAGCACCGTGTTTCGCCACGATGGTTTCAGAACCGAGAAGGTAGCGCTGCCAAGTCAGCTGATGGTTTAGGAGGAGTTAAGATAAGAACAGTGTGGGTGATTGGCCACAATGATGTTTTAACTGTGTATAAAATGGGTGTAAAAATGACAATCCAGGACCATGTTTATGAAAAAACTGGTCCGGCTTTATGCACTTGTGCTAAATAAAGTCAGATTTTCCTGAAGAGCTTGCTGCCGTGGTGTCTTTTCCCTCGTGAAGATGTTTTTCGACAAATTGGAGATTTGGACTCGGACTTTGGACTAGACACGACAAAGTTCTCCTAATGTTGATAAAAAACGCATATAACACAAGATTGCAAGTTAAGACAACGATCATCTGAAAGAATTCTCTTTTTCCTTTTTTCAGCTTTATTGGAAAGTATATAGTATAGAGAGACAGGAAGAATGGGAGCGAGAGAGAGGGGAAGACATGCGACAAAAGTCGGACGGTAGGATTCGAACCGCCGACGTCACGGCTCGCAATGAGCTTGCGGTCAGTGCTCTACAGGCTGCGCCACCGAGACACCCCCGGAATTCTCGTTCTTAATTAGTTCTTAAAGTTACATTTATTTGGCGGCCCGTGCGAGGACCCTACAGTTTATTTGGCGGCCCGTGCGAGGACCCTACAGTTATTTGGTTCCCGGTAGACTAGGAAGACTAGCTTTGGCTCAAATTTCATGTCTTGTGACTTCATAACGAATTCCCCTTCATTATTTGGAGCTCTGCGTGAGAAAGATGAGCTTTGGCTCATATTTCATGTCATGTGACATGACGAACGAATTCTCTGCATTCTTTGGCTTTCTCAGCTAAATAGCCACAAGTGCAATGTTCTGAAAAGACCACTAGATGTCACCTTTGTACCATTTTTGAAAGCCTGCATGAGCCGCTTTCTCAATACACTGCCCCTTCGTGTAACATTGTGGCACTACATTCGTAATCTTACATGGTAGTCTGTTGATTTGCATTTACCTTCCGGTATAATACGTATTATCAATAATAGTATTATTAGCCGTACTGTATTATTCATTATAATTACTTTATCAAAGTAATTTTAATAATTAATTGAATTTTACCTTTAAATCCAAATTTAATTGTAATTTCAACCTATCACATTCTGATATTTAGGATTAATGTGATCAGCATCACAGTTCCTATTTTACGGTCTGAATATCCGCCATATGTTCGGTCATTTTGCTGTTGTTGCATTACAGTACCGCAAGTGCTCCCCGAGTCCCTGTGTGATGCTATAGCTACCTTGTACTATAGCTAGAGAATATTCAAAGAGCGTTTTAAATTCTTTATCCTTCATCACAATTTGTATGTTGGATTGTGATTTTGGGTGAACAATTCTTTGCCAACTTTTAGGAGCTCAAGGCCCTTGTGAAATAGTTAACTTCAAGAGTACCCTCTTAAGTTACTGATTCAGCTTTTAGCTTTATTTGGCTTGAGATATGGAACCCATATCTATTGATGAGTACCTTTCATTTTTAGCCTACGTTTTAGCACCTGGCTACATAGCTTTCCTGAATCAGATGAACCTAACTGATTGTAGGAAAGAAATGTTCTCACTTATCAATGAGAAAGGTCACTCCCCCACCCAGTCAAAAGACCCAATTTGAGACAATTCTCAGTTGTCTGGTCTTGAACTTTGCCAGACAGATTAGTCTTGCTCTTCAGAGCAACAAAAACCTAGGATCAGAGATGGCATACCTCAAAGGCCAACACAGTAGTGTTTTACTTGAGCTTCAAACTGTTGGCAAGAAAGCAGTTAAATATTTGCATGATCTACATTCAGCCGAATCAGATCTTTGTTCCTACAGAGAGGAATTATTTCAGTTGAAGAGTGGATGCCACAAGCTACCACATCCACTCTCTTCCGTAAACCTGCTTTCTCAGGCTTGCCCAACTCCAGCTTCTCCCGCTTCCTCCTCACACCACAAGGTGGGGGAAGGGGGGTCACAAATTGATTCAGGTTTTTCAGATTCCAGTTCCACAGCTTGCTCTGATGGAGACTCCTCAGTCCCCTCAGATCGCAGTGCTGTTGACCACCCTTGCAATGGTTTGTCCACCTCTTCCCTAGAGAGGGAAAGGGGGGGACTCCATCCCAATGGTGGTCCATCTCCGCAAAGGAGAAACAGTCAGGCAGGTACAGGACTGCACCTTCCATGCTTACCCCTTTAGCGAGGAGGTCAGGGAACCCTCACGTGGACACGGTAGAGGAGATTCTGCATTATTAATTGCGCACACAAAAAGCAACACTATTGCCGCTAGCTTTCCCTTTATAACTAAGAGGATCGGTGACAGCTCTGTACAGTACACTGACAGCGACACTTCATCTTCTGCCAACCATTGTGAGAATAAAGACTGTTTTGTAGCTCCGCCTCCTAAACCAAACCGAGGACGTCGAGCTCTACATGAAACGCGTTCACATTCAAATGTGATTTCAGTCTCTCCTTCCCCAAACAGGCAGACTAGTGCAACTTCACATGGTCTTCGCTTTGAGGAGCTAGAGGCCATGGCGAAGTATGTCCACTCATTTGACCCAAGGACTCCGAATTTAACATTCAGAGTTACTTGAGTGAAGTTGACTACTGTCTCTCGGATCTGCCCAGGGCAACCGATCGAGAAAAGGTAAGACTTGTATGGAAAACCTCTACCAGAGAGATCCATACATTTATGGAACAACTTCCACCAAAGGTTCGTTCTAGCTATCCTAAGGTTTGTGAAGCATTAGTAGCTGAGTACCTGCCACGGTTTGATCAGGCCACAGCCATGATCAAATCTGTGGAGGTTAAACATAGCTGTACAGAACGACCAAAAGACTTCTACCAACGTCTTAAACATGTGTTTTTCCAGGGCAGAAACGGACCAGGCTTAGATGAAGATCGAGCTTTCAAATCCCTTTTTGTGCACAACCTGCACCCCTGTGTCTGAACTCATGTTTCACTGTTTTCAAGGGGCCACACTCAGCCCCTGAATTAAGAAATGAAGCCCAAATGGTCTGGGACACTTTAAGGATTGTGCCCAGGAACGAGGAATTGGAAACAGCATGTTGTTCCAACCAAGCCTGCTGGCATTTTCCAGGTTGCCCCTTTAAAGTCTAATAGCTTAAAACAAAGGCATACGAGTAAGTTCCCGGCTAAGAGCCACCATGGTCGTTTCTCACACTCTGATTCCAGCCAGAATTGGAGAGAAGACCGACCCGGTAGGCCCAAGCCTGAGAGTCACCAGCATGACTCTGATAGGGAAGATACCTTGTCTGAAGAGAGCTTCTTCAGTTCTTCTGAGGACCACTAAAGACTCTAACCTTTGTTCAGTATGTATGCCTTGAGTAACCACTCCAAAGAGCTATCTGGTCTTGTTCAACCTCCATCAAAAGACGTTGAGTAAGACTGATCAATAGCCGTGGTCTCCTCACAGGCAGACTCCCAGCTGAAGCTTTTGCACATCTTTCCTACCAAAGGGGGGTGGCAAAATAAACTGGTAGTTTACAGCAGTCACTTAGATTTGCATGTAGCAGCAGCAAACGCAGATCGTAAGTAGGTACTGTAAAGTTAAATCCGACACCCGTTATTACTTGTAAACGTTCATTGCTTCTTTCTACACCTACTGAACCATCATAAAGTTATTGCATGTAGGAACTACAGTGTACTCTTTACAAGTATATTGCCACACTCCAGTGTGCCTTACTCCACCTCTTAGTTAGACAAGACCACTTGTGAGCTTACCTCAAAATGAGACCACCTCTCCATTTCCTTCCTGATGACACCGCCATTAGGTTAAGCTTGGATACAGGAAGCTGTCCTAATTTGAAAATGTCCCCTCATATTTCAGATGACAACCCTCATCAGCAACCTGACTGAAGGGACTAGAATTGGTCAGTCTGAACAAGACTACCAAAGGCTACAGCCTTTCTATCCTAGACCCCTACATCATCTGAACATTTTCGTGGCTGGGTCATTCCTGTTGGTGCTCCACCTTCTGGACACCATCCAATAACTAACAAAACACCTGAACTAACAAAACGACTAACCCTTTCACCAAGGTTTCTTATGTTTTGTGACAATGTTTTCACTGTTCGACCTTAGTGTTTCACATTGTTTGTATCATGTTTAGACCAGTTTAGTTAATTGTTGATAAATGCCTGGATGTTTGTCAGTCAATTGTGAACTGTGTTACCGACCAAATGTACTTGACCTGTGGACTGTGAACTGACTTTTGTGCTCTCAAGGAACACTGGCTTCAGCCACATCCTGAGACCACAGGGGGGATGTAGGAACCACAACTCCCACAATCCCACAGGACAATTCCGCGACGTCCACCCTGCATGACGTCTAGCTCAGTTCAGCCAATCCCGTAATGGCGGGAGCAATAAACTTTCCCATATAAGAGCATGACATGTTCTTGGGATCCCTCTCTTTTTCTCTTTCTCCTCTTCCGCTCTTCTTCAACGCACCCTTTTTGGCTATTCGCTTCAGCTCATCTGCTCCGAGACTCGGACAGAGGCTGAACGCTGCACAGCACACTACCAGGCCTACGGACACACCTAGTTACCTCGCGGTAACTTCGTGGCCTATAGCGAGTAGAAACTGGTGTACACGGAACACTACATCAGTTTACCCCTGCTAAGCTCACCAACGAACAACAGCAACAAACTTTTCCACCTGGAAAAAGGACCAGCGAACATCCTTCCAGCAACCGAGTGGACCAGACGACAACGCGCGGCTAAGACGGGAACACCCCAGCCTGGGCATCTCTCCAGTACATTCACATTACCATCGCCACTTCTACAAGGACAGCACGTCCAGCAACGCGTATGGACTCAGTAAGATGACAAACATTCAGGCATAGCCAGTGTTTAGTTTAGTCTTAACTGTTTTTGTGAATCTGTTTCCATATTTGCTGTCTTATCATTGGAATGTATTTTGTTAGCTAAATTTGTGGTTAGATCTTTCTCATAACAGTAATTTTATGAGACTGATTACTTTTTGCAGTTATACTGCTACATAATATCAATTGGCGCCCTGGTTTTGTATAGAGTAAAATCCCTACGTTATTTGGCGGCCCGCGCGAGGACCCTACATTTATTTGGCGGCCCGTGCGAGGACCCTACATAGCATTTTATATTTATCATGGGTGCCAATAATTCTGGAGCCCACTGTATGTATTCCCACAAGCAATATGTGATCCGTGTAGTACTTACAGCCATTTTATATGCAGTCCCCCACATTTTAGGGGACCAAAATTGTTCTGTTTAGTCAAGTGTATTCAATTGCTTCCTTAGAGCTGATATAAGAAAGCTTTCAGTATCTAGTCTTGATTCTAGGTTTTTGATTGCCTTTGGAGTCTGTTGTTGTTGTTTGTCAATATGAGGACAAGAGTTGTACCAATGAAAGTCAAGGAAAAACAGTCAGACATAGGCCAAACAATAGGCTTATCAAAACAAACTGTTTCGAAACAGTTTATAGATACATTCATGAATTCAAATAAAATCAGGTACATACAGTGTGTAATCTGACAAATTCAGATTACAAATTCTGAGCCTTCTCACATCTCACATACAGAGCCATATATTGGCATATAAAAAAATATTACATTAAGCACAAAGCACAATGCTATGAATTAGCTAGTGAATGCTTAGTTAATAGATTTACCAGATTGATTGTTTCAAATTCCTCATTTAGCAATATTTTAGGAAATCTGTGTGTGAATGTATGTGTGATCGGAAACAAGCTAACAAGTAGACACAGCTTTTTTTTCATATCAATGTGTGTATGTTTATAAATACCAATCAATTGTAAACAAAAAGCGCATGCACAAAATGTATAAATAGCATAAATTCACTCCCATAAAATACCTTATAAGGACCACGGAAATCAATTTCAGGCAATTTAAAGATGGCAGAGAAAAGATGAAAACTTCTACAGTGTGCTACAGCTACTTTGTCTTTGCGAACATGAAAATATATATTAAAACTTATTTAGGACTTTATATCTTCGATGCCATGATGTTTTCTGATAATAATCTTGAACTTGAACTTGTTATTATGCGTTGTTTTTTCTGTTCAAAGACAGACAAGGAAATTGAGCTGACTGTCCTGGGGGAGAAACATAAAGCGATGTGCTAAACCTGACGAAGATCCTGGACCGAAACGTTGTCTACACTAAAGCTGTGTAAGGAGCATATCAGTGTGCATGCTTCCTTCCTCCAAACTAACATCAAAATATAGTTAGTTGGTAATTAACCTACTTCTGTTTATATAGGCTACATAAACTACATATCCGCCACATAGACTGGAATAAAAACTGTATGTAACTGTAAATGTAAAATATAGAGCAGTGTCCTTCCTGCTGCACTGGCCTCGGCATCAGAGAAATTGCTGTTTTTATAATCTCTGTCTTGAGTTCCACATACTGTGGAACAGGTAAAACAAAAATGGTTTGACATGTAACTGGAGGCAAAGTTATAAAATTATAGGAGAGACATTACTGTCTGGGATTATCAAGAAGCAATATATTTTCACTGTCCTGCAAGAAGCTGAGGATGGAATGCACCTGATCATGTGTTGGCATGTGGATCTTCTGAGTTCTGGCTCCAGTGTGTTGCACAAACTGACAAGGAGGTTTCTGGGCAGTCAGAACCGATTCCTGAGCCTCACCAAAGAAATCGGCTCGGTCTTTGAAAATGAATATGCAGTAAGCTACATTTTGTATTTCATCTCATATTGAAGCAATGCATGTTTGTAATGTAAAGAGAGTCTAATGTTGCATTGTGTCATATTGGAATGACTGAATTACCACCTTCTGACTGAATTACCACCTTGGGAAAAACAGTTCATGTAAAACTCTGATATTAAAAGTGAGGGCCCCATCATCATCTCATTAGACTTGCCTGTTAACTAATCCCACAAACACGCACACACATTAGAAAATCTTCACCAAAATCGTATTCTCTCCCTTTCATCTTACTTTCCGATCTCATATCTCCTACATCGGAACCTAAATGACCTCTTTAATGTTTATACAACCCATTATATGCAATGCTTGGTCTTGTTTATCTGTCGGTATCTGCTGCGTTTTTATGTCTTGTCATGTCCATCTGCTTGGTCTCCTCATGACGTCAAGTCTGTCTGTTTGTCTGTCTGTCCATCTGTGTATTATCATGGTGTTAGGGTGGGTGGGTACGGAGCGGCTTCACCTGTAGAAGTATTTGCACGTTTGTTGTTTCTTCTGTGAGCCTCACCAAAGAAATCGGCTCAGTCTTTGAATATGTGCTCTTTCAGAATTAGGCTACGCCATGCCCCAAATCTTCTAATAGGCTAATGCAATAAATGTACTTGTAATGAAAAGAGAGGCCAGACATATAAACAGTCTAAGTAGGCTACGTGTTTTTATATGATATGAATAATTATAATAATCAATTGCCTTATTAAAATAATTTTGCCAACCAAAATCAAAGTAAAATATTAATTAATGGAATAATAAACGCACAAAGCACGCTTTACAACCTTGGGCTTTCACAGCTGAGTTTGTTTGGCTCCTACAACTAAACTGACATCCAAAAACTTTGATAAATCCCACATTATTTGTGCAAATGAATTTCCAAAGGATTTACGGTGAATTCTGCTCGGCTCACGTTTCATAAATGAGGACCATTGAGTGCATGTCTTATTTGGAGCCTCTATTAAACTATAAACTATAAATGAGATGCTTCTGAAATGGCTTCCTTCATTCTTCCTCACTCCTACTTCTGTGGAACATGCTACATGTGATGCAAAAAAAGTTTAGCAGAAGTTTAGCATTAAGGACTCAGGCAACTACACGGCAACGTCCGTAGGCCTGTCACAGACTTCCAGAAATAATTTTTTGCTCAGAAATGAGAATCCAACCAACAGAACACGTATATCATTTGAAAACAGTATTTAATTGTTATAGAACAGAGTAACAAAGGAATACATGTTACAGGTATAAATGTGGCCACCACTCTGCCGGGAATGGATATTTACCACATTTTTTAAAAAACGTGCAAACAACGATGCAACACAGACAACTCAACATAGTGTAAAAAACAATCAATTTGCAACAGACATAAAATGCATCACATCTAGTGAGTACATATATATTTTATATAATACATATATAAACCGATATAAAAACATGTATTGTGTAAAACTGGAAGTAGCAATAAAAAACAAATTGTAAACAACTCATTGTATATATATATATATATATATATATATATATATATATATATATATATATATATATATATGTGCTTTCATGACGCCTGCGTCACTACAGTGCAGGTTAAACCAGAGGCCGCCATTTGTAAAAGGCAGAATACGAATCAGTATTATAAAATACTACACGTGTATTTCAACAGGTATACATTGGCAAAAAAAATAAAAATAAGAGTGACACACTGGGTTCCATCCAGTTAAGTGTGACAGATCTGCCATACTGATTTAGTGTTTCCTCAACAACAGCATGGTGCAGTCCATTTAGGAGCAGTCTTTTTATCCGTCTGCATGACTGTAGCGAACGCCAGCATCGACTACGTGGCGCTAAGTACAACTGGGGTAAGAAAGCGAGCCAAAAGTCACATCAACCGGCTCTTATAAATGCTGGGGTGGGGAGAAGCCTTCAAACGGGCAGGCATCAGGTGGGAGCCACAGCAGACACACACGCACGCGCACGCACACACGCACACAGCTCTGAGCCGAGCGCCGCTGGCCGCTCTGTAAACAGTCCCCGTGGCGACGGTCGCCGTGGAGGTGGGGGGGGTGGGGGGGGGCTCCGCCCTCCTCATTTGGCAGCCAGCTGCTCCAGCAGAGGGTTGGCCTCGCCGTCGGGGGTCTTGACGCTATCGGTCCGGACGATGCAGGTGGGCCGGTGCAGGTTGAGCATGAGGATGAGCTGCTGCCGCTCCTGCTTCAGCTCCTCGATCTGAGCCTTCAAGCCCGAGTTCAGGAGTTCCAGCCGCTCAGACTCCTGGGGGAGGGGGAGAAGGGGGCGGTTAAATCAACGTCTGGACCGGACTATGTCGGTTCAGGGGTGCCAGATTGGACTGCATTTATATCATGCTTTTATCCAAAGTGCTGTACAATTGATGTACAGCATGCAAGGTACCAATGCAAGGTACCAATCAGCTCGTCAGGAGCATTTGTGGGTTAGGTGCCTTGCTCAGGGACACTTCCTCACACGCAGGGCGGGGGAACGATCCGACAATCTTCTGACTGCCGGGTGACCCCTCTACCTCCTGAGCTAATGCATTCCTATGTGGCAATTCCAGTTCTTTTGGCTCTGTACTCCGGTTAAACATTCAGGTTAAAGTGCAGACTGTCATCTTTGATTTCTGGGCATTTACATCCATATCGGGTAATTTGTGAAGGAATTATAGCAGAGGCTATATACTTTTGAGCATTTGAAACTCACATAGCTGTGGGGCCACAACACAAATCTTCAATGTATATATTAATGAAAGCCATAATGCATGTGTCCCCCATTTGAAAGCATACACCCCCACCCAGGAAGAGACAGGCCACATTAAGTAGATTTAGTATTATTGAATACTGAAAAATAACAGCAATACTGAGAGGGAGAGCTATCACATGGAGGACTCCAAATTACCTCTGAATAGAGCCCCCATTCCTCCCCCCAATAAATGCAATTAATTTGACATGTCAAAGAATAAATAAATGATGAATAAACAAATTCCACACTGGAAAGATGAAGTTGGGATGAAAAAAGTGCCATTTTCACACCATATCATGAAGCCAGCAGGTGGTGCTGTTGACACACAGCATTAAGAGGGTATTTACAGCATGAATCTGTGTGTTCATAAAAGTGTGAAGTACAGTAGATAGGGGGCGTTATCTGCCTTCCCGTTCCAGACTCACCCGCTGCAGGAAGTCAGTCCTCTCCTTCTTTTTGTTCCGACACCTTGCGGCAGCCACTTTATTTTTCTCCCGCCTCCGTTTCCTCCTCTCCTCGTCCTCCTCCATCTGCCGGGGAAAAAGAAACATTCCATCAGACCGATCAAAATGATTAACCTTTTTCTCCGCAAACTCCATTTGCCGGAACTACCGGAAAATGTGAAATAAATACATCTGATCTATTTCAATGTGAATACAGACCTCAAATTCACCTAGATATCACCTTGCACAAATTATTTTCCATGGCACTTCTTAACATCACAGAGGAATCTGAATCAATTTGGCAGGCTACACAGTCTAAAATTACTGCCTCCCTGGCCATAAACAATCAAACAGTTGCATTTACTCCAAATCTGGCCATATATTATTGATGGTCTGAGGCAGTAGCATAAACTCAGCTCCCCCACTGGATGACAGAACAAAACCTTTTTGTTACATAAAACCTTTATGGTGTATTCTGAAATTTGTCCACTTGAGGACACCATTGCTCATGTTATGAAACCTTTAACCAACAAAGGCTGTTACACTGCTTTCCCTCCCCAGTGAAAGTGTCAAACACCAAAACTTTTGATCATCATGTACTCCATAAAATCTGGAGAGAAATGTACAGTATTCAAACATGCCGTTCTGTGGAATTGGCAAAAGTATGCCAAAAATGTATACATACTAACAGACTAAAATCCAGGCTAGAATCGATGTCCATTCATAGAAGATATTTAAGCCAATCTGTACCACCAATTGTTTGGTTAATTACATCGCTCTGGATAAGAGTGTCTGCTAAATGACTGTAATGTAATCTAATATAATGAGAAAAGAAAACCAGGGTTGCAGTGCTGTAGGGTGTAGGCACAGGGAAGAATTGCATTTCATAGCAACTTCTGAGTCCCATTTGCACAATGTGACATTTTTGCCTCATTTATGCATCCCTCAGGAACATAAGCTGGTATGTCCCGATTAAAAGCCTTTTACTGTGATCCAATCTGAACCAACATTGGCGTACACCGATAATGAACTAATTATCTGTGTACATCATTTGGTTCAAAATTACAGTGCAGGCAATCCTAATAAGATCAAGCAGAAGGTCAATCAGAGGTTGGACTGAAGAGTGGCCCTGTGGCTTCATTAAAAAATAGTGTTATTATTCAAGAGACCGAGAGCCACGTCCGCATATCGATTTCAAAGCACATGTGATTTAGCCATGGAAGGAATTTGAGCTGCTCACATACAATTCACCGACCACCCCCTCTCTCCCCTCACCTCGTCCTTGATTTCCAGGGGCAGGGGCCTTTTGCCCAAGCTGCCCAGGAACTGTAGTGGGGACAGCACGCCCCCCATGGCCCGCAGGTGGGCGAACTTGAGCTGGTCGGTCAGCGTAGTGGCGGGGATCCCGGCCAGCGGGCCCAGGCTGGGGAGAGAGCCGGTGGTCAGGGAGGGGTCCGGGAGCTGACCCGGCATCATGTCACACCTGACCAGCTGAAAGAGAAAAGGGAGGGGGGTGTTAATGCAGCTTCATTCTGCTGTCAGCACAGGGACCATGTGTACAATGCAATGAGAACTCATGCAAGTAGAATCAGAAAAAACCCATTGAAATATGCTGCGATTAAAATACGGCCAGAAGTCGGATTTGTGAAAAGGGCGAGAGAGAGAGAGAAAGAGAGAGAATTGACCTTACATAACCACATTCTAACAATCCAATGCTGTAAGAGAAATCTTTCAAGTTCCCTTTCGACAGATCTTCACTGCTGCGATTTCATTGGTCAATTTTCCCTTCGGGTCTAGCCCCACCCCATTTCTGTCTTCCGGCATTAGCCCTATTATACCCAATGGTTGCCTAAGTCATAGCCATAGTCAAGGTGCACCTGGCCAACAGGCAGGCAGCCTTACATAAATTGTCAGACTGCTGAGGTGCACAAGACTGGAGTCAGTCTCCAACAACCCTTTGTCATTCCTTTTCCTCTTTTCTTTTTTTTTCATCCCCCAGGCAGTATCTAGACTCATTTGCAGAGCACTTGATGGGGCCCGTTTGTTTTTTCTGGACAGGGCAGCGAAAGAGGCAGCCAGGCTGACGAGACCATGTCACGTTTCCCCCGGCTTGGCGACGGGGAAAGCAGATTCCGCCGATGCCAAGAAACACACAACCCACCCCCCGCTTCAGTTTCCCTCACACGCAACGTGTGTGTGGCCGCGGGAGCTGCACACAATGATGGCATACGCACTGTTCCCGGATCCACTGCAGAAACCTCCGCAAGTATTTCAGTCTTATATCCAGACTTAAAATCAGATTTATATTCCTTGTTTTGCCAAATGAAACTAAAAATATTGTGAATGAGGTGAGACAGTTTGACTCATTTCAAGATTTGCCAATGGGGTAAGAAAATTGAATTTGCCAAGAAAGCAGTAACATAAAACAAGCTGATATTTTCCACGATTTTAAGTCTCATTACAAAACAAAAACACTTGTCTTAAGACAGATTGTTTTTAGCAGTGTCCAGCTCTCAGGCCACCATTTCTCTAGCATGCACTGACAGGGAAGATTTCTTCAAAGGACAGGCCCAGAGAGAGGGTGAGAGCCAGGAATCGGCAGTTCATGCCCCCAAATCCCCTCTAGCCTCCTGCCCATCCCCTGTCTCAACCTCCCTGGAAAGAGAACGAACAGGGCCCATCATAGCCCAGAACCCAGTACAAAGAAATTGTGCTAAATAAAGACCTACCACAATATAAAATTAAATCAGAGTTTACAAAGTACTCAAGCCCTCAAATGAGAGGAAAGAGGAAAAACAAAAATGTGCAAAAATTCCCCCCCTCTGGTTTGGCTGAGTCTTTACTGTAACAGCGCAGGAGGAAATGCCTACTTGTGAAGGAGGGGTTTTTTTCTGGCTGGCAGACGCTTGGCGGAGATTAACTGCCCTTTGATGATGCAATGCCGCCACTGTGCTCTTGCAGTCGGGCAGAAAGGCTGATGCCAAGGCTGAGCACTGCCCAGGACAAAGAAGCCCACTCAGTCTAGCGCTGTGCTGCAGGGCCACATGGTCTACAGAACAGAGCCATACTCAAGACTAACTGGCATCAGGCCATCGCCAGTCATATCTCATACTTTTGCCATGTGCAGGTCTACGTGTCGGTGGATCTGTGAGTTAGTGTTACATTAATGCATCTCCTTATTGACCAGCCTTCAATATCTCTGCAGGCTCTGGTCTTTCTGTAACCAGGGTCTAAAATTAACACCTATGTATGATATGTAGCACGATAAGTAGCAGGCCATAACAGCAACCACACAATTATATCACAAAAGTAATCAAACTGCAAGACTTTACAACCTCACCGTCAAATTAGGTTCATTTTTTAAAATTCAGACACTTGTCTCGAGACTGCATGGAAATAGCCGAGCAACAACGCAGCCCCGCTATGTGCACGCCTGCATTACAGCTAGAAAATATTTCAAGAAAAAAGCAGATAATAATCTGTTTAATCCAAGCTGTTTTCAAGACTTTCAAGAAAGAGAGCTAAATGAATGTTAGCTAGAGCCAATGAAACAATATCAACAATTTTAAAAAACAAACGTGAAATAAACGAGATTGCTTATTAGATTTCCGAACAAGCACAAAGGATGCAACACAACCCCTGACTTCGCATTTCAAGCCCAAAGTCAACTGATGCGTTTGAGATTGGAATTTCCAATTTAAATTCTAAAAAGGGTCTTTGTTTGTAATTGTAATGTTTTCCCCGTGGTTAGCAAAAGTGGCTGGAAAAAACCTGAGTGGCTAGTATAAATACCTGCCACAGTGGCTAGTGGAGAAAAAACAGCCTATGACCCACCAGACATTCACTGCACGGTCCTCCAACTTTAGCATTTGTTGCTGTGGAGATGGGGCATGATACCCTTTCTACATCTCAGAGGGCATTCCCAAGGAGTGAACTTGACAAAATGCATTCCCACAACACTGACCTGACCAGGCCAGGGTCATAAAGCATTAACACACTGCAAATATGAACAAAAGATGGAACTGAAAATATTGCAAAAGTTGGTGCATCTTTCACTTCTCCTTGGCACCATAACCGATATATTTCTAACAGCAACCCTTCTGTGTGCTGATGGGACATGACCAGACTCAACGAAACACTAACTGACACGAGAACACTTCAAGCGTACAGGTGATCCCCGGTGGAGGAGGAACAGGAGCGCGTTCGGCGCGTTCAGGAGTAATCGCATCCTCCCAATGTTCTGATCCTCACAGGATACTCAAAGCTCATGTGAGGTACGGTATGTATGTGTAGCTGATGCAGAGTCAAGTACCCAAAGTAAGGGGAGGATAAGGTTCTCTATGCATGACGCAAATGTGAGACAGACCTGCTGCAAAAAGTTCTGCTATACGCATCTGCTCTATGCTGCTGGCTTGTTTGCTTTAAAGTGCTGGATATTTTGCAAGTTTCTTTGGGTAAAAATTGTAAATTGGACTGTTATATCACTGTGTCCTCTGTTTCCTTCCAGAGAACAACTGAGAACAGTAGATATTTTAAAATACTGAAGACGTCACTTGCATTTTGCATTGTCCAAGTAAATAAATTCATTTACAAATCCTCTATAAACAGAAGAAGTGTTTTAATCAGTGGAGGGGGCTGGGTGACTGGGTAAAAATAAGAATTGCTGATTAAATGATGCAATTTAGAAAAGTGAAGTGGAGTGTTTTTAGCTGAAAATATAGGAAGTTGAATCGAAACTTTGAACTATTGTTCCCAGCCCATTTTATTTCTCAGATGCATTTGTTCCCAGGGTCAAGGCAAAATGTACAGCATTAAAACAGCAGATTTTGTTTGCTGATGAAAAAGATTCAAGTAAAGGCCAAATGGATTATAGGCCATTTGTTCCAACAATGTATTCTGGCTCTGCAATTTTCAAACTGTATTAATATTTCCCAGTGCTCAAATTATGAATTGAATTGGTCTTTCTGTTGCATGGGTGTATTCTAGAAGTGATCAATTCTAGGTCTATTTTTCATAAAATGACATTTAGTCAGAAGCCTGTTTTCCAGTGCGATACGTTTGGAATGAGGGGTGCTTTACACTCAATCAAATCAAAGTGAAAGCTTTGAAATTTGAACTGACAACCTAAGGGGTGTAATGTCACAACATTCCAAGTGATGTTGGCATCCTCAGAAAGCATATTCAAACTTTATTAGGGCCTTCTATCAGTTAATTTAAAAATGCATTTACACACATCCTCTTAAGAGTCTAGACATCATAAGTCTTTAGTTTGATGAACAATGATCAAAGTATATTAAAAGTTTCACATGTTCATCTGGACAAGTTGGTCATAAGCTGGTCTAGCTGGGTTTGAGCTGGTGAACCAGTCTGGCCAAGCTGGACATAAAGCTGGTCTAGATGGGTTTGAGCTGGCCAAGCTGGTCATAAATCTGGTCTAGAGCGGTATCATCCGGTCAACCAGCTAGTGCTGGTACCTTGTCTACCAGCTGTTTCAAAACATGGTCTGAACTGGTCAACCAGCTAAACCATGTAGAGCTGGGAGCAGGTCTGAACTGCTCAACCAGCTGCCAGCTGTTTCAAAACCTAGCTTGAGTTTTTTCAGCAGGGTACATTGTGTGTGATACCTTGCGAATGCATCGTACAGCACGTAGAGTATGGGTGGGAAGTAATTTTGTGTAGGGCTGTGACAGGACATTGCAGTATTGCTCACAGTATGACCTCAGTTGCATAACCATATTTGTGATCAGAATATACAATAGTTTAGCCTTAAATTGAGCCGACTGGCCCAGTTGAAAAAGCAGTTCTGTCATGTAAGAACTGCACAATTCTGAAGAGCATATTTTCAAATAAAGCCATCACATATCTATGGATCCAAACAGCAGCCATTGTGAAGCAAAACTGATTTCTCACACCTCATTTCAAACTGAAGATGCATCAAAAGATGACAGTCGACAATCTAATGCAAATCAAGTGGCACCAGCATTGAACTTGTTAGCATTTAAGCTGCCTTGGATAAAAACTGGGAAGGGTTCACAATCACAAATAAAACTTCTGACAAACCTCAACCACCCTCACCTACAAAGCCTTAAACATTTCACACAAAAGCCCACACTTGCCATTACGTTAAAAAAATGCACAGAGAAAAGCAAGACAATAACTCACCCGAATTTATGCAAACGTTTAAAAAGTCACAAATTTGAAACTGCAGTTGATGGTGGATCGGACGCAGCCTTCTTTTAAAGCAGCCGTGGTGCTTATGTAACAGGAGGGTTCTGTCATGTTTTGTGTGTTTTCATGTTCTGAACATGTCCTCACTGGCCCACAGTACACAGACCACAGTAGATTTCCCACTTTCCATTCCCAGCTCCAACCATTTACTCCAAATCATCCTGTTTATCCTGTTTTAGCTGCTAAATACATGCACCCCATTGTACTACAGGGAACAAATCTTGTACGAAGGACCAATGCAAATGCAACTGCATCTGCATATGCCAAGTAGGCCTCAAGACTGCAACTTATCACACAAGATAACATTAAGGGCATCCACTGAATTAGCAAGCAAAGTTGAGGTGAATGTCAAGTAAATTTCAGTTCCAATAGTCAAATGAGCAAAAAACCTCAATCTCAGACCTGCCGCAACTGCACTGACTAGTACTGCAGCATCTTGAATCACAACACTCAAATGTTTGCTAAATGAGCCCTTCCACATGTTGAAGTTCAAAGTTCAATGTGATATGTATAATATCACCAAGGCAAAGACAAAATGCAAAAACACTTCAACGGATAACAGTGACAAAGCCAAATTGCCATATAGCAACGTCTGGGTCAAACGCCAGCTTGTCTCCTCGTCTAGCCTGGCAGAATGGGCTGCTACGATTGGCTGCAGTTCAACCAGATTAAATTATAGACCTGGTCTGCCTTGCAGAAAGGCAATACTGTTGAAAGTCACCCCACGTTGGCTTGGACTGCCTGCACCTTGCTTTTACTTTTGCCCTTAATCACCAAACTGTACCCAAAATAAAAAGCCAGGAAGCAGCGGTGTATGGCCTCCTGAATGCCACTCATATCCCACTTCCACTGCATCGTTCTGGAACCATCAAAGCAAATATTCCTTTAAAAACCTAAATTTATTCCAATGTATACATTTTGTGAGCTAAATAATGTACATGTGCACTTTGACTACATGTGAATTGTTCGGTTACAAATCTAAAATTGTGGAGTACAGAGCAAAATGAAGAAAACAAATATGTCCTTGTCCCAAACATTATGGAGCTCACTGTATGTAAGACACAAACACACAAAACCAAGACCAATCGACATTCAACTTGATTTGGGTTTAATTGCAAGAATACATATTTTTTTTTATTTTTTCAAATTAAACCAGGGGTCGACCTTTGTTTGGCCAGAGTACCAAGCATGCATCATCCAGCAAGCTGCCCTGAATGTTAGTTTGGGGCGCATTTCAGCAACTGGAAACACTAACCATGGGCTGTTACACTCCAAATCAATGCCAGTACAGCAACCTTCTTTTTGTGCCTTCATCACAAAAACGATGATGCTGCCTACCTAAAATTGTCTTAATTTTTTAACTGGTAGCACTTCACATGGAAGTGATTTAGCCTTTCTAGTATAAACCAAATTCAACACAAGAGTGGTTCAGCACTCTCACCCATGATAATACATAGGAGTTGTAAAATACAAATGATAACAACTTAAAATGTATTTCATTTAAAAAGGTATCTCTGACATATCGCATCTTACATACAATTCAAAACTGAAAATATAAACAAAAAAGGAATGTTGACGGACAGAACTTGGAAATGTATGTGCACACATTAAAATTAATTAGCTAGACAGATGATTTGTGTCCAATGGAAATGTTCTAATGGAAAAAAATACTTCCTGAACCAGAAGCTCGGCTCTTTCACTGATGAAACCCACAGACTAATCTCATTGGTTTAGAACTTTTGGCACTGTTTTTGCACTGAAAATCCAAGCGCACAGAGATTTGAACACACGCATAAACACTATAGAACATTTTTGTGACAGCAGAGTACAATGCGAGGGTGGGTACAGTTTTTAGTAAACTTGAGGGTGCGCATAGCCTACATTCTGCTTGAGAGTTGCAGGAAAAGCACTTTCACATTAAATTACTCTGTTTTCCATAGGCAGGCAGTATGTTAGATCATTCATATGGAGCAGAGCATGCAGAAAACATGATTTTGGGTGACTCCTGTTCTGAGAGTTCTGTTTTCTTCAAATAACCCTACTATGAGTGCAGTACTCATAGGAATTACAGTAAATAATTTGTGGGGTGTGCAGGGAACTATGGTTCAGTAAGAAAAAAAAGTCTCATTAGTTCTGTATGTACAGGATAATTTAGAGCCACTAAATCATTTCAAAATAGGCCCCATAGGGTGGCGAGTCTCACTCTGAAGGCTTGCCATACATTATCCCACTTATGCCATGGCTACTTGCCAAACAAATCAATTATTTGCCACAAAATCATATTTTGATTTCATTATGAATCTAGCTTCTGTCACAAATATAGTTCCAACAAATAGCTAGGGCTTTTAGTATCCTAGCAACTACAAACAAGGCAGGCTCGGGACATACATTTTGTGTATTCATAAAATTCAATTCGACTAGCATTTATACAATTTTAAAAGAACACTTAATTGAACTTTTACATTTTCCAATCCTTCTTTCTGAGTTTTTACCCCCATATTGCCTCGTTAACTGTAAAGTTAGATAGACAAATAACTGAGCATATACTGACAGGACTACTTTGCTATTGCCTACGTCGCATCTGTCTGTTAAGGGAGATGTAACGCGCAGGTCACATTTGTCTGTTAAGGGAGATGTAACATGCAGGTAGCATCCGTCTGTTAAGGCAGATGTAACGAGCAGGTCACATCCGTCTGTTAAGGCAGATGTAATGTGCAGGTCACATCTATCTGTTAAGGCCGATGTAACATGCAGGTCACATTCGTCTATTAATGCAGATGTAATGAGCAGGTCACATCCGTCTGTGAAGGCAGATGTAACGTGCAGGTTGCATCTGCCCAAAAGGAGCCATGTTAAGTGCAGAAAGATAGGCTGCAGCCTGTCCTCTGCACTAATGGTCATTATAGAGAAATTACCAATCAGAATTAAATATCCTGCAAAACTGTGATATCAAAATATTGCAATCTGAAACCAAGCGGATTTCTTGGTTCTGGATCCAAGTGATCCAATGGAATTTGAACACCATACCTTAATGGGCCTTTGCTCTGATCATTCAAGTGAAAAGCAAAGGGGCCCCTATAGCACAATAATTACATCTGATTTAGAGAGGTGAGGGGCAGACAGGGAGAAAGGGCAGAATGCATGTCAAAAGCTGTTAACCAAAGCACAGGAAGAGAATAATTTATTTCACAAAGCAGATCTGTCTGTTCACGTAACAGAGTGACCTAGAGGAGGAACCGATTCTCGACCCAGGACAAACACTACAAGAAAACATAGGACATACTATCCTGGCTGATAAAGCGAGTGCTCTGGGGAAGCATGCAGCAACAATTAAGTCGTGTATGAAAAACGTAATCAGTAAGGGTGCCATGTGCCTCTCCTGTCCTCGTGAAAAAATTGGCAAAAAGAGGAGCAGATTGTTCCTGCCTTTATCACTCAAAGTGTCCTATGTGCTATGTGCTACCCCAAAGTGCTATGATCATTTTGACCCGCAAGAACCTTCACTCTACAACCAAAGTAGCCTATTTGTTCTGCTTATTCACATTTCATCCCAAACTAGGGCTATAGCAAATACAATTCGTGCAATTCACCCCCCGACCTTCAGCAATGAAAACTGGTTTAAGACTACCACTTAAACTAACACATAGCTTGTTAGCAAATAAATCTAATAACACATACCGCACGATGGGCATTTTCTCATTAGTAAATGTGGAACTGAAAAGAATAAAGAAATAAAATTGCATATAGATTTCATGCATATGGATTTACAAGCGAGAAAGAAAACTGGATATAATAGCTGGCCACCCAGATATATACAACGAGCTTTTGGTCGAAGGAGATCGAAATGCAAATTGTTGCAAATGCAAAGTCACTTCTTTTCCGATACATCGTGCATTATCACGCTATATACAGTGACCATTCCACTGGCATAGCTTGGTTGTCTTGCTAGCTGGCTAACGACCACCCTGGACAGAATGTTCGCATGTTGGTGACAGCGATGAGCGTGTCGCGTCCCCGGGACAAATAGCCTACTACAGTCGTATTCTCGCTAGGCAAGAATCACACATTCATGCATTTCGTCTTGACTCGCTAAGTGTTAGCGCTGCAGGCTTGCAAGGTTGGCCTATATATTTGACTTTCTAACTGAAGCCAGGAGCGACAGTAATCAAATCGAGACCTTGTGCGACTGGCTGCGTCAGGTAAAGCTTGTTAGCTAGATTTTTTAAGGCTCGCGTTAGCCTACCTCACTACAGCAAGTAAGCTTGTTAGCAAGGTTACTGCTCTGTAACGTTACATAAGACCGCAAACACTACTTAGACTTGTACAGTCGTCAATTTCCAGTTAATGCATTCTTTCATCTTGCATTATGCTATTTCCCTCTAATGCTAGATGAACATTCCCAAATTGAACCTAGCTGGTACGCTAAATTGTTTGTGAAACCGCAGATAGGAGTTATTTGTAGTTAGATAGTTACTGTGAATCGTGCAAGTTTTTAATGACAAAAGTTACACTTCAGACAACCAACGTTAAAAGCAGAAAAACGCATATAATGAAAAAAAAAACCTTTGGTGAAGTCAGCAAGATTTCAAATTTGAATGTGATGCAAGTTAACTTAACTACTAAGCTTACTAGCTTTTAATTGCATTAAAGTACGACTCATTTAGTAAGCCAACTTACTCCCAACAGAACTGGGCTGCGAGGCAAAAGTTGCAATAGTCATAGAACTTTATTTAAATCACTCAATTGTATTTAATCCATTAGTTCTATCTGCATAATTTGGCGTGTTAACGGAAAAAAAGTTTGATTTACCTTCGACTTTGGTCCTAAGTCCGATACACAGAATTGTTTTTTTCGATTAGCTGAAGTTCTGATGCGGACTTTTGAGAGCGAAAATTGTTACATCAGCTCGTTTATATACAGTGCCGAGGGTTGAGAATGCGGAACTCCGTTTTTACCAGCCAGACGTAAGCACTGGTGTAAAAATACAGTTCAACGTCGGAGGGTGGAAAAAAACCTGTTTTCCCCACCCCTAGCAACAAGAAAACACACAACAAAACTTTCTGCTTCTTAATATGCCCAGCGACTCCTTGTCAAAATAAACACACGCAACAGAGGTAATTTTACTCCACAATGACAGGCTGAATAACGGGACCTAATTAAATAATCCGTGAACACTATGAACAAGCACAAAGTTTTTTATGAATATAAAATTATGATAACACACAGATAATGCATTGTGTGGCAATTTAACTGTTCACACACCGAATGATGACTTAGCTTTAGTTTTCCTTTCAATAACATAAAGCTCACATAAGAATGTTAGGTTCATGCAGGCTGGCAGGTGTACCTTAGCTTAATCTGTGCACAATGTAAACTCAACCACAAATATGTTGTGGCGACAGTGCTGACCGCAATTTTCATTGTGGGACACTAGCTCGAGAAACTTTAATGGAAAACATTAATTTATGCTGGTTTAGTATTCCCCAACCTTCAAACAGGAAACCTGTGTGTACATTGCACTAGTCCAGGCTCTTCATGAATATGCCAGACATTCATATGTAAAAAGTAGGGTGGCTCTGAAGTGCAAAACACAAATACCAAAGGAAAATACAAAAACAAAAAATGTGAAAGATGTAAAAATACAAAGAGAAAACACAAAAACAGCTATATGTTGATACTCATTCTTTGTATGTGCCTTGCACTTTAAAGGTGCTCGTTTAAAGGTGCTTGTTTGTGATTTGCACTTCAGAGCTGTACATTTTTTAATTCTTTTTTTTTGGGGGGGGGGGGTGTTTGTTTTTGCATTTTGTACTTCAGAGTGCAAGTTTTTGTTTTTGTTTTTGTGTTTTGCACTTCAGAGCCACCATACAAAAGACATATCTTACCAGTCTAACCAGCCCCGTGTTTAAGCAAGTGCTTGTGTATACTCCTGACCAGTGGTCATAACATGAACCATGATACTGCAGTCCACAGCTAATTTCAGAGGGGTACCTGAAGAAGGCAAACATTGGCTATATATTATGCTATTTCTTCTGGCGAACATCTTTTTTTTCCTTTTTCATATAAGCTGCTCCAGGAAATAGCGACCAGCATGCATACCTAAAAGAGCGCTCTGGAATTTTCCTACCTTCCTGCCAAATGTTTGCAAAGGTCTTTGCAGACTTGAGCAGTAAATATAGTCCACATTGGCTTGCGCAGAAGACCATCTGTGAGAGCTAGGGCTGGAAGTGAATGACCTTTGAACAACCATCCCCTCCAATCCCCTCTTGTGGCTTGCTCAAAACGAGATTATATCAACACATTCATACATTCCTATTGAAATCCACACATTTGTTTGTGCTCTCAGAGTCTCCACCTAGTGCGTAAAGCTGATTTATCACCACGGTGTGTATTCTTTAACTCTCACCTGCATACAGGATGCATTAATCAATGCATATTTTCGATTTGTAAACGATGAAATCACAGAATCACCTGTCAAATTGATTTGCAACATCATAGTGGCATCTGCTTCCAGTAGATGATTTAGATGTGGTTTATGGTTTTTATGCTATTTTTATGCTTTGGACAGAATTCCAATTCAGCATAATTGCTTTCCTGCTGCTAATCAAATTGGGTAAACGTAACCAAATACCTTAAAAAACATTGTAATAAAGCTGTTCTGCAAATAGTAGGCCTACTGAGACCAGCTACAGACCAGCTTGAAGCCAAAATAATTTGTTTCTGATAGTTCTTGAGCTGTAATATCTGTGTGCAATTCTTGACAGTGTCAAACTGGGCAGCTTTTCAGAGTATTTTGGATAGGATCCATGTTATAGACCTACCATCATACTGTAGATATCCATCTGAAGTCTGTCTGTACCCCTGATATTGTGGCAATACCAGGCATGTGGCAAATCCACTGCATCTCCCCCTCAGAGAAATAATGTGTTCCTCTGATCCAGCAATTCAGTAGACACGTGCAGGAAGGAGTCTGACCCAGTCACTTTTCTCAGTAATACTATTTGCAGGGGGAAAATATTCCACGCAGACTCTTATTGCCAACTTCTGTTGCAGATCTGGAAGGGCGATCTTGGTAATTATTTATAGCATTGAAATACAGGCATATGATAGTTAATGCACTAGCCTTTACTACCCCTTTATTACCCCAGTAGGACTTCTCCAGTTAATGTGCCATGCGAAGGATATTGGTTTGCACAATTGCTTCCAACTTTTATGTTTAACACACAACAATACACAAAGATAACACCTATTGGCTATGGTTATGACATAAAAATACTGCTGTTGAACTGTTAAAAAGCATGGCTATATTATTGTATTGTTTTGAATTTGTTTTGCATTTGCTGCTTTACCCTTCTAGTTTGCAATCATCGCAGATGCCTGTGAATCAAGCACAGCATTATGTGGCCATGTTACTGCAATAAAAAAACTATGCCATATGTGTCTAAAGACAGGGGCTTCTCAATTTATTATTATTTTTTTGCAATGCTTATTTTTAGACTGCTTCGGCCATGTGGGCTGCTTCCATGTAGTCATTCACGGACCTTCCATCTCTATAGTGATAGACCCTCTCTGCTGTCTCTGATCAAAGCTTAGCTGGTACATGAGATTCACCGAATATAAACAAACATGATATCGGTACGCTGTTATGTGAATGAAAAGTGAATGATGACGCCAACACTCTCTACTGCAGATCATTATTTTCTAGTGCAGAGCTTGTTCTGAAAAAAACAATGTATTAGTTTATTGAACTGGTATGGCCAATGGATCAACTAAGTTTTATGAGTTGCCATTAATTACTCTCCAAAAATACTTCAACGCATGTTCGGACATTGCAGATTAATTCATAAAGCCATTTGAACTCTTTCCGTGTTAAAAATGTTATATGGGTATGAATCTTCAGAAAAAACTAAATATTTATACAAAAATTTGCTGTCTAGATCAAAACTGGAGAACAAGTGAACATATATCGAAACCGCAATGTAAAGCCAATGCGATAAGGAGTCGAGGCACAGTGTGTGACCAGAATAGCCTGCATGCATAGTCTATGAAACAATTACTGAACCTCTCTAAAATTTCTATGTTGAAACTGTTGTGCGATAAATTGTGTGAAAATTTACTGCACTGTCAATGCTATTCAGTTGTTCGTCAATAGTTAATGCACTAATCTCTGGACACCAAAACCTGATAAGTACCAGACAGACAATTAAATTTCATCTCTGGTAATCTTGTGTCATCCAGATAACAGACACTGTGCCATCCTTTTTCTAAATTCTAAATTAGTCCAGTTGTGATTTATGTCCATTTCCTATTAGAAACTATGTGTCAGTCAATTCTAAAGATAGATTGATGAGTTGAGATGGACACATCCAGGGAGAAAATGCAGAAGTGTAGCTGAGTGGGTTAAGAAAATGGGGATCGTGCCCAGAATGATGTAGATTCTCAACTTATGCAAAAACTCTGGTCAAGATACTTAAGGCATACTATACAGGATTTATTTCCTCACTTCACTCTTGTGTTTAGATACAGAAAACTCCAATGCCCCCATTCTCAACCTCGCCCGCCAACAGCTACAAGATCATTCCGGCTGTTGCAGACTACCATGTGATAGCAATGAGCTAAGAAAACCACGGTCTGTTATGACTCATAAAACATCAGACATCTCAAGTCTTCTGAAACTCTGGCAGTCTGGGCGTGAGGACTCTGCCCTGGACAGGGAATAAGGCTGTAGAATCTCCTAAAAATATAAGCAGTAGTACTGTACAGTGGGACTCAGCGATCCTGGCCCACCAGCTGAATTTAGTTAGCTTATAACGGCAGCTACCTACTGTGATGTGACTGAACGCTAGCCAGCCACTTGCTTAATGGTCAGCCACCAAGGCTAAACCCAGCTCACCACTGTAGTAGCCAATCCATACTTGCCCTCCAGTATAAAAATAAAAAAGGACAATGCTCAGAAGCGGCCCAAGAACACAGACACAAGTTGTCAGTGTATCATAGTAATGACTGAGCATGTTTGTTTTACAATATTTTCAAGGTGAAAATCCTGAAAAATCCTGCCTTTAAATACCAAACTGTAGAATATACCCACAGTGGCAATTATTGGCACCCTTGATAAAAATGAAGAAAAAAGGCTGGCATAAAATGAACAACGCATATAATAATCTATGGGCCAGTTTCCCAGACAAGGAT
This sequence comes from Conger conger, assembly GCF_963514075.1. Lineage (NCBI taxonomy): Eukaryota > Metazoa > Chordata > Actinopteri > Anguilliformes > Congridae > Conger > Conger conger. The sequence continues at coordinate 23,911,402 of NC_083764.1, read as the reverse complement.
TAAGCCTTGTATTTCCCCAATTGTGATACTATCTACTGAAAAAGAGTCTTGGATTCGGCATAATCCTTGTCTGGGAAACTTGCCCTATATGTTATGTTCAAACATGGGAAAACTATACAGTGGGGTGCAAAAAATCAGGCACCCCTGGTTTAAGTGTCTGTTACAATGTACAATTTATGTGATCAAAGCAAACATGAACTCTAAATGGTACAGTTAGAGTTAAACATGAGACCTTTCTTTTAAAGCAAGATTGATTTATATTTTCATGTTTATTTCAGACATAATGGCCCGAGATCTGGTGAGAAGTGCTCAGAAGAACCCACAGATCACTGCAAAAGATTCCATCAAATATCATTACATTACATTATTGGCATTTGGCAGACGCTCTTATCCAGAGCGACATACATTTGATGAGACTAAGCAGGAGACAATCCTCCCCTGGAGCAATGCAGGCTCAAGGGCCCAACGGCTTTGTGGCTACACGGGGATTAGAACCACCAACCATGCATGTCCCAGTCCTTTAATGATCCAAAGCACACCTTGAAATCAACCATGAAGTACCTCCAGGAAAGACAGATGAAAGTTTTGGAATGGCCACCACAGTTCCCAGACTTGAATATTATTGAAAATCTGTGGAGAGATCTCAAACATGTCGTACATGCAAGGAGGCTGAAGAATATTTCTAGCTAGAGCTGCTCTGCCAGGAAGAATGGGGAAAAATTCAAAAAGTCACAATTGAAACTCTTAGCTGGCTAAAGGAAATGTTTAAAAGCTGTTATAGTTGTCTGAGGAGGAGTTACACAGTACAATTGACCCAAACTTTTGCACAGGGCTTTTCTTTTTCTTTTTTTTTGAAACTGTAAACAATTAAAATTAAAATTAAAAGTAATCTCACTTTAGAAGTTGAATAAATGTTTTGGTTGTATCATTTAGAGGTCAGGTTTGCTTCTGTTCACTTAGATATTAATTGTAAAAGCCTTTTTGACCAGGGGTGCCCAAATGTTTGCTATTGTATACTTTTATTTTAACACATTTACTCTCATTTCAAAGTTTCAATGTTTGTTATTAAATATTAGGTACATTTTTCTGAAAACCATACAATTTGGCAATACAATTTTACTTAATTTAGTTAATATAGTTCCTTCAGATTGAGATCATGTCATTCCATCATTTCCTCCTGGAAAATCCCTCTGTCATCCATCAGCATGGAAAAAGACAAATAACTGTCAATTCAGAAGAGACAGGTGACAGACTTTTGCCATGGACTAGTAGTTTTTTCTCTGATTGGCTAACGTGACTTGTCACATGAACAAAGTCATGTTGTCCCTTTTCAAGATTGTAATGGCTGCCTTTGTATGTTGCACCTAAATTGTTCCTTCGCTAAGCAAATTAACCAGCATTAGCAAACAGAGCTGGTACAGGTTATAATAAAGTCTATAGATAATACAGCGTCATTTTGAAATTATGCTAGCTAATGTTATTCACTATCTGCAAGCCAGTTTTATTAAAGCTAATTTTGAGTGTTTAAGTTAAGTTTGGTAATCTTTGGTTTTTGTGTAAAGTTGAATTAGCCTAATTCCCTTTCCATGAAAACTTGGTATGAGATACCTATGATACCAGGCTTGGTACCAGGCTTAAGGTGATATATTCCAAACACAGGAAAGTGGTGGGGGTTTTGTCTGTTTCTCCATAATTATCGGTCCAATTTGCATTAAACTTCTGCATGAAGTGGCGGCCGATCAATTAAGCCCTTGACTTCATCCAGGTGATGGGGAGATCGTCAGGGCTGCTGGAGCAATCTGCTGCTGGATTGGGTAGTAGGCTGTACATTAGTTCATGCAAAGTCATGGAACCTTATTCTAAAGTTTTACCATTGGAAGTATTCTTCGGTCATTCACTACAGTGGGCTTCCGTGGTTTACCAGATCTCTGATCAGCTTATTCAGATTTCTCAGCTTCTTGATGGCCTGCTTTTCTTGCATTGATACTTTTTTGGTCATCGTGTTGAGAGACTGCAGCAAATTCTGCACATCTAATCAGACTCCAAATGCAAATTCTGAACCCAGAATCAAGTCTAGGCTTATACTAATATTGATGCAATGACACATAACTGGCCAGGAAAGAGCTGAACAGCTAATTGTCCAATTACTTTTAGTGGCCTAAATTGGGGGAAATTATGTATAAAACCACCCATAATTCCTACACGGCTCACCTGATAAGGATGTACAGACCCTCAAATTAAATCTTACAGTCTGCAGTTTAACATCATTTTCATTGTTTCATTTCAATCCAATTTGCTGGAGTACAGAGCCAAAACAACTAAAATCATGCCACTATCCATATGCTTACAGATGTTGGGAGACAGACGGATTTGTGTATTGGACCACTTCACATATGGTAATGACCGCTATCAGTTTCCAAGTCCCCCCTCTGGGGATTTTCCACTGGACTCCAGGGGGGAGCGGGGCAAGGCCTCACAACCATTACGGATTTGAATGGCCCAATCCGACGTGCTCGGGATAGGCGCAATTCCTTACCACCAATCAGAGGTTACACTTGGATTTGTAGACATAATTGAATATATGCAAATGTAACAGTATAAACACTCCAAACACCATTGCTCTTTGGAACATTTTCCTGATTGTAATAAACTTTCCTTTCTAATGACGAACATCGGATCTGCTTCTTCCTGTGACAACGGTCATCTTACTGGTTCCTGGTAAAACTTTGTTTTACTAACAAATTGGCGCTGCGAGCAGGGTGGAATCGCTTCAATCTCCGTTGGTTTACATTTACATTTACATTTTAGTCATTTGGCAGACGCTTTTAATCCAAAGCGACTTACAAGTGCATAGGTTCTACCACAAGTCAAAGCATCACATCCAGAAATAGGAAAATACACCTGGACTGCTGATCTAAACATATAGTCGTCATCATAAGTGCAATTTTTTTTTTTTTTTTTTTTTTGGGGGGGGTTAGACAGGGATAGGGGTATCAGAGGGGGGGGGGGGGGGGTAAATCAGGAGGGAGGACTAAGGTAGAGTTTGAAGAGGTGTGTTTTGAGTCTGCGTCGAAATAGGGGGAGGGATTCTGCTGTCCTGACAGTGGTAGGCAAGTCATTCCACCACTGAGGAACCAGAACGGAAAACAGGCGTGAACGTGCAGCTCGACCGCCAGGTGCCCGTAGAGAGGGAACCGTAAGGCGACCAGAGCTGGCAGACCGGAGTGGTCTAGCTGGGGAGTAGGGAGTGATCAGGGATTGTATGTAATGTGGGGCAGTCCCCTTAGCAGCCTGAAATGCCAACAATAGGGCCTTGAATCGGATGCGTGCGGCAATAGGAAGCCAGTGGAGGCCAATGAGAAGCGGGGTGACATGAGCCGACCTGGGCTGACTGGTGATCAAGCGGGCTGCAGCATTCTGGACCAGCTGGAGGGGCTTGATGGCGCACGCTGGAAGACCGGCTAGGAAGGAGTTGCAGTAATCCAGGCGGGAAATGACGAGCGCCTGGACTAGGAGCTGGGTGGCTTTCTCCGTCAGGAGATGACGGATGCGGCGTATATTATACAGAAAGAACCTGCAGGTTCTGGCAGTGGAGGATACTTGTGGAGCCAGGGAGAGGCAGTTATCAAGAGTCACCCCAAGATTCTTTGCCGTACGGGAGGAGGAAACTACAAAGTCCTCCACAGTCAGTGAGAGGTCGATTGATGGAGAGGACTTAGCAGGGATGTAGAGAAGCTCAGTTTTGGCAAGGTTGAGCTTCAGGTGATGGGAAGTCATCCACGCAGAGATATCAGCCAAGCAGGCAGAGATCTGTGTGGTGATTTGGGTGTCGGGGGGGAAGGAAATGAAGAGTTGGGTGTCATCAGCGTAGGAGTGATAAGAGAAGCCGTGGGAAGAGATAACAGAACCAAGAGACATGGTGTATAGCGAGAAGAGGAGAGGCCCAAGAACCGAGCCCTGCGGGACTCCAGTTCGTAGGGGTTGAGGGTCGGAGAGTGCGCCCCTCCAAGTCACCTGGTAGGAGCGACCAGAGAGGTAGGAGGAAAACCAAGCGAGTGCAGAACCTGTGACACCCATCCCAGACAGCGTTGAGAGCAGAATCTCATGGTTGACTGTATCGAAGGCGGCTGACAGGTCGAGGAAGATGAGGACAGAGGAGAGGGATTTTGCTTTAGCAGAGTGGAGTGCCTCAGTGACCGCGAGCAGGGCGGTTTCAGTGGAGTGGCCACTCTTGAAGCCAGACTGGTTGGGGTCATGGAGATTGTTGTGGAGAAGATAAGTGGACAGTTGGGAGCAGACCGCCCGTTCCAGGGTTTTAGCGAGAAAGGGAAGAAGAGAGACAGGCCGGTAGTTGTTCAGGGCAGAGGGATCAAGAGTAGGTTTTTTGAGGAGGGGAGTGACTCTGGCCCTCTTCAGGGAAGAGGGCATGGTGCCGGAAGAGAGGGAGGTGTTGATTAGAGAGGAGAGAAAAGGGAGAATGTCCTCAGATATAGATTGTAGGAGGGGAGAGGGGATGGGGTCAAGAGGACAGGTGGTCGGGCGGTGGGAAGTAAGGAGTTTCAGTGTGTCGGCGTCAGAGAGGGGAGAAAAGGAGGTTAGGGAGTTGGGGAGGGTAGGAGGGTCAGCAGGGGGGGAGGCCCGAGCTAGTTTGGTGGTGAGGGGACACAGAGAGTCAAAGGAAGATGAGAGGGAGGACATGAGAGTTGTAGCCGCATCATCGGTAGACAGTCGAGAGAAAGACACCGCAGATGGTAGGGAGGAGAGGATTGTAGATGAGAGGGTGGAGGAAGACAGGTGGCGTAGGTTCCGTCGACAGGTGACAGTGGATGGTGGGAGAGATGGATGGGTGTTAGAGGAGAGTGGAAGAGAGAAAGAGAGGAAGGAGTGGTCAGATATATGGAGTGGTGTTACAGAGAGGTTGGTTGTTGTGCAGTTCCTTGTGAAGATGAGGTCAAGAAGATTGCCTGCTTTGTGGGTGGGAGGGGAAAGAGTGAGGGTAAGGTCAAAAGAAGAGAGGAGGGAGAGAAAGGTAGACTGGGTGGACTCTGAGTTGAGGTTGAAGTCACCCAGGAGGATCAGGGGGGTGTCATTGACAGGTGAGGAGCTGAGGAGGATGTCCATCTCATCCAAAAAGTTTCCCAGAGGACCCGGGGGGCGATAAACAACAATAACAAACAGTTTGCACGGCAGAGTAACAGAAACCGCATGAAATTCAAAAGAGGAGAAGGAGAGGGATGAGGAGAAGACACTAGATCTCCATGAGGATGAGATTAGGAGACCTGTGCCACCTCCTCTGCCAGAGGATCTGGGTGTGTGGGAAAAAGAGAAGGCAGAGGAAAGGGCAGCCGGGGTGGCCGTGTTCTCAGGTGAGAGCCACGTTTCAGTTAAAGCAAGAAAGTCAAGGTTGAGGTGGGAGGCATAGGCAGATATGAGGTCTGCTTTCTGGACGGCGGACTGGCAGTTCCAGAGGCCACCAGCCACACAGAGATCAATACCAGGGGATCTGGGAGGAAAGATGAAGTTAGAGATATTCTGCCCATGTTGGCGGGAGGCGAACCTCCTACCTGACTGGGACCTGGGGAGAGGAGAGAGGACAGGGATGGGAAGGAAACACATGGAGGGAACTAGGGAGGACAAGAGGAATACTACACAGTGGAATGAGGGCAGGCAGCAAAAACAAAATCAAACATCAGGCTCTCGGACAGCCTCGATGGACACCCGTAGATAGACACCCTCGAGTTTGTACACCTGCGACTTCGTACGCCGAGGCAAGTAGCCGAGGCTGCCGCACACAGCTGCCGCTGGTGCGCTACACAACTGCTTAAATAACACTGACACTGAATACAGAAAATGCAACCAACCCACTGCAGAACAATAATGCACACTGAAGTGAGTTCAGGTGTGCCAGTACTAATAGCCTGAGCAGGGTGCAAAGTATTGGCTCCTCCTACAACAAAAGCTGTGGCCTGCCAGCCAGTAAAACAATAGCCTAACTTAATAGCCTAGCTTACCTGAGAGAAACAAACACCTAACCCAGTTTCACTGAATCTAAATAAACACCACTTGTAATAGCTAACAAACAAACAAGTACACAACAGAACACTAAAATGACAACTAAACTGGTTCCCCTATTGACATCGACGAGCGATCGGAAGGCAAACCAGCGGAGAACTGAGGCGCACTCCACCCAGTGGTATGTAACCTGCATCATTTTCATGACCTTTAAAGAAGCGATCGATTGTTCGTTGTTGGAAAACTGCGTCTTTTCGTAACTGGTTGTTTGAATTTGCGAGCGTTGTTGTTTTTGTACCAGCGCTGTTGTTCGGTGTTTGTATTTGCGAGCGCTGCTGAGTGTGTACCAGCGCTGTTGTTTGCTATATCTATTGTGAGTATAGCTTTATGTGACGGGGTGACCGGTGTATCATCCCCCTAAGGCGAGTGAGGTATTCACGCCTTGAGGAAATACGTGGTGCGTTGCTGTGGCAGGCTGAGTTTTCGCCCACAGCCCGGGTGACAAAATATTTTCACGCCAGGGTATTAGGTCCCGAGAGTCACCTAAGAAGCGTATCCCGTGTCTGTGTTTATATGTTAAGGGGAGAGTGAGTGTTTTACGCCCCGGCCTAACGTGAGAGACAAGGAAGTAGTCGTCTCACTTGGGTTTGTGTGAAGTGTCGTGCTGAGGCTGGCTGAGATTTTGGCCCTCAGTCCAGGGGACAGAGGTGTACCCTCGTACCTGGGGTATTAGGTGAAGTGGTTGGCTACTGATTGCAGCTTTTCCTAAGAAGCGTACTTCGGTGTCCGTCGGACGTAGATTGCATTTACTGTGATACGGTTTTTGGAAAGAATCGCGTCATTTTCGCGTCGTTTTAATATTGTCTTCTAAATGTTCAGTGTTGGCCATTAACAAACATTTTAACAAACATTTATAACTATAAAATATACATTTAACATACTATATAAATTACAATTAACAATGACGACAGAAAAGGAAAATGCCCTTAAATATGCCGGGTGTATCACTTCTTATATTCAAAAGAAATACACAAAACAAGAAAAACAGATGATACAAAAGGGTTGGGATTCGAAAGCATCTACTCCGTCGTCGCCACAATGGTGGGAAAACCTAAATAGCAATCGCACTGTTTTTGGTACTGTAATCCTGGTGACCGAACACAGGAAATTTATAGAGAAGTGCGACACAATGCAAAACCAGTTGCAAATGAAAGACAACGAATTATCCGACCTGAGGAAAAAGGTCGAAGAATTAAACTCTGATCAGAGTTCGGCGGTAGCATGTATCCCGGAGGTTTCAAAAGGCGTTCAAAGATTATATCCAGATCAAAGCAAGGAACGTTCGATAACCGATCCATTATATTATGAGAATAAACACACGGATTATATAGCACCGATGGCTCCGATGGTAACTAAAATTCGAGGTAGAGGGACTGAGCAGCGACTTCACGTTGACCATGTACCGTTGACCGTAATCGACCTGAGAGCGCTATTAAAAGACCTACCAAGTCTTAATCTGCATGATGATAATTTACAATTCTGGCGACAATTAACAGAACTGCAGCGAAGCATGTCATTGCATCCTATAGATATGTTTTCGCTCGTGCGCGCTAAGTGTCCGTCTTCCTGCTGGAATACAATAGAGCCAGAACACTTCAGGCAGGACACCTGGGCATCTGGCCCCTGGTCAAATCGCGCCGACCTCCAAACGGCAACTAACTTATTCAGCGAGGCTGTAAAAACTGCTTTAGGCAAAGGCGCACCTAAATGGCATCGGTTTACGGCAGTACTGCAGGGTAACTTGCCATTTGCAGAATATGCGGACCAAAAATATGAAGCGTTTGAAACGCATAGTGGTTTCCCTAATCCAAATAGGAATGTGGCTGTCTTCACCCAACAGCTACTAGCGGATGCTGGCCCACATATTCAAAAGGTACTAGCGATCGGCATAAACCCCGGTAATACTTTTAATGATATTGTGGCGTGGGCTTCCCGCTTGGAAGAACAGACACGCAGAAATGCCTCTGCTTTACACCCCATTGCCGCTGTGCGTGACAATTCTTCTGACAATAATGTGCGCTGCAATAAGTGTGGGAAGAAGGGTCATCGCGCTCGTCAATGCAGGGAGAGGGACAAAGACAGAGGTAGGCGTGTTTATAATCACCAAAACGAGACTCAAGATGTTTGCCATAACTGGAGAAAAAGGACACTGGTCAAGAAAATGCCCAGCCACTACACCCAAGGCGCGACCCTCCAATGACAAGTTCCCATGGAGGTGTGCAATGCCCTGTTGCATATTCTTCTTGCCTGGATTCTGTGGCTTCTGGCCTTTCCCCTTGTTTACAGGATGCCTGACCCAGACGACGCTGCCATGGGCACCTGCAGCCTTCATTAATCAGGTGCACAAGTTCTTGAAGTATTCAAGGTACTTGAATACTACACTCAAGTTGTATTCTCTTCTCGTATTCCCTCATACACTGGGGCGGACACCTGTGCCAGACCACGTCGCCGGAGACGCCTACCTTCCGGACCACCTTGCTGCGGACTCCTGCACTGGAGGATTACTCCACAGGACAACCCACCAAGCCTGATTCACCCTGGCACCACCACAACATTGTCACTATCATAGTGATCGCTGTTGTAGGACTCAATGACTCTGTGACATGGACAATGGGCAATAATATAAACATGCAACCAGTACAAATGACAGCCAAACATGCTAACAGAACCAGCTGTTATGTTTGTGGGCTGATATCTATTCAGCTGCATGTGGCATACCAATGATGTCTGTACCCATCACTTCTCGTGAGCAGCAGAGGGGCTTTCTCTTATGAGCCATGTTCTTGGAGTATATCTCGTTCGCCCATAAGGGGACGTGGGGGAATTTTTCCTGAATTGTTCCTAAAACAGGTTTCGCCCCCACCTTGAACAATGACTAGAGTTTAACTAAAATTGACCTCACCATGAAATTCATATTGGGTCAAAAAGGAGGGACTGTTGGGAGACAGACGGATTTGTGTATTGGACCACTTCACATATGGTAATGACCGCTATCAGTTTCCAGGTCCCCCCTCTGGGGATTTTCCACTGGACTCCAGGGGGGAGCGGGGCAAGGCCTCACAACCATTAAGGATTTGAATGGCCCAATCCGACGTGCTCGGGATAGGCGCAATTCCTTACCACCAATCAGAGGTTACACTTGGATTTGTAGACATATTTGAATATATGCAAATGTAACAGTATAAACACTCCAAACACCATTGCTCTTTGGAACATTTTCCTGATTGTAATAAACTTTCCTGTTTTCTAATGACGAACATCGGATCTGCTTCTTCCTGTGACAACGGTCATCTTACTGGTTCCTGGTAAAACTTTGTTTTACTAACACAGACTACATTGTAGATTAAGACAATTAGTACTTTTGGACTTGAAATACATTTGCCTTTTTTCAGAATCAGAATTTTTTCAGTCATGCACAAAATAAAAAATTCCTGATCATTTTGGATCAATAGAATGTCTTGATATCCATCTAATTATAGATTTTGCAGATAAGCAATCTAATTCACATGTACAGGGCAAAAATGAACACGAAACACCATTAAAGTTAGCCTGAAGCTGTAATGTAGATTAGGTATTTGGATATTTATCTGAATCACATCCACAGCCAAATATAATGGTTGAATTCCCACCCACCTTGCAAAGACGAGGGGAGATATATCATAGTTTATAAGCCATCCTGCATGTTTGAGGCATGTGCAGGGTTGGTGCAGGTGCCGTAAGGGGCCACCTTCTGTCTGGGAAACTGGCCCATAGACTGCACAGATGGCTCTGAATCATTTCCTTTCTGTCAACTAGACACAGACATTGCGTTGCTCCATCTCAGCCCCGCCCATCTGCCACAGGCCTCAAGAATCCTGTAAAATGGATATTGTGCGCAAGTCACCATCACTTTGTAGGGGCCAGTTCCTTTAACCATATGTTTTGGGGTTCTCCAGTATTAATGCAACTTCCATGTTTCAGCCATATTTAGGGTTACGGCTACCATATTTAGGGTTCTGGCAGCATTCGTATTGACTCACTCTCCAGCTGCAGAAGTACCCAACCACAATTAGGGCATTTTGCAGAAGCTTTTGGCCAGCGCAACTCATAACCATCATCTATTTGGAGCATTAAATGTACAGGGCAGCCTAGTCACATGTGAGTCGCCAGTAGAAATGCATGAATACATCAACTTTTTATGTTCTCAGTCCAGCTGGCTTTATAGTGAGTTATTCCTCTTATAATTGTTTCTTTTCTTCTTCTGGTCCCCTCCTCCCTCTTCTCCCCTCCCCTCTATCTTTCTCTCTCAGCCAGGGATGGGCAAAAATACATCAAAATGTATTTTGATACAAAATACCCCAAATGTAAATGTACCAAAATAAACTAGAAAATACTGCAGCCAAAAATGTATCAAAATAAAATACACTATTTCGTATTCTGGAAATACATTTTCCCCTTGAACAATAAATCTGTGCATCCACTTCATATACAGTGCCTGCCAAAAGTATGGAAACAGTAAAAATAACAATGCATTATTTTTGCTGTATACTTACACCATTTGTATTTGAGATCAATAGCCATTTTTTTTGAGATCAATAAGCATTGGTATTTATATGTGTCCCCTCATTTTCTGCTCTGCAAAAGCTCACAGATGAGTGACAGGTGTTTTGCTTGGGCATTTCCTTTTGCATGGTCCTTTTGCATAACACTTAAAAGAGCAGTGAGTGACTGAGAGATTTAGCCTTTGTTTTCATCTGTGGAGATTGCATTTGGAGTCAAATTGGTCAAGGAAGACAACTGCAATTCATGACAGATAAATAAATAAATTTAATCCTAAAGATGTGACCAAAGGAAGGAGTAGACCATGGTCCAAAACCCCTTCATCTATGAAGTATGGAGTAGGTAGTGTGTGTCATGGCTTGGGCATGTATGGCAGCTTCTGGAACAGGCTTGCTTGTCTTTATTGATAATGTAACAGAGGATGAAAGCAGTAGGATGGCCAGCACTTCATCCTGCAGCAAGACTATGCCCAAACCCCAAACTGCCTATGCAACCAAAAGCATTCATAAATTGGAAAAAGTGCAATGTTTTGAACTGGCCAAGTCAGTCACCTGATTTAAATCCAATCAAGCATACAATTCACTCACTGAATGGGATATTGAAGACAGAAGCCCCCCAAAACAAAGATCAGAAGGCAGCTGCAGTGAAGGTCTGAAAATACATTTTGAAATGTTACCCACCTCCTTGCTGACCGTTTGTTCAAAACAGACTGGGAAAATTATGTTTTAGCCCAAATTATGCTGCTTAGGAGCAATTTAAACTGAATGTCATTGGCATAGATAAAGATGTTGTTTCTGGATTGGTGCACTGGTTAATACTGGCCAAATGGCATAATCCAGGCTGCAAATCGAATGCACACACTAGCCTCCTTCCTACTGTAGGCCAAAAACCTAGGAGCATAAGCCCAGAAATGCATTCCTGGAACCAAAGTGCTAGGGCTATAGTTTTTGTTGCATTCCTCTGGGATTCAGCCAGGTGTATCTCAGCTGTACCCATGGCAATGAAGCAGAAGAACGTTTTCACATCTCAAAGCCAAAGCAATAACAAGGGAGCTGATAGGTTGTGCATTGGTGCCTGGAATATGACATAAATTACATGGAGATTTTTGCCTAACCAGGTGAACATAAAAAACAGTACTTTTTGGTACACTCTACACTGAAGCGATGGGTGATGTGTTGAGCCTGTGGTAATATAGTGCTGTCTTCTGATATCTCTGCGTGGATGACTTCCCACCACCTGAAGCTTAACCTTGCCAAGACTGAGCTTCTCTACATGAGCTTGTCTACATCCCTACACAAGTCCTCTCCAACAATCAACCTCTCACTGATTGTTGAGGACTTTGTAGCATCCTCCTCCCATACAGCCAAGAATCTTGGGGTGACTCTTGATAACCACCTCACCCTCACATGTATCCTCCACTGCCAGAACCTGCAGGTTCTTCCTCTAAAATATATGCCGTATCCGTCATCTCCTGACGGAGAAAGCCATCCAGCTCCTAGTCCAGGCGCTCATCATTTCCCGCCTGAATTACTGCAATCCCTCCTAGCCGGTCTCCCAGCTTGTGCCATCAACCCCCTCCAGCTGGTCCAGAATGCTGCAGCCTGCCTGATCACCAGTCAGCCCAGGTCGGCTCATGTTACCCCACTCCTCATTGGCCTCCACTGGCTTCCTATTGCTGCACGCATCCGCTTCAAGGCCCTAGTGTTGGCATTTCAGGCTGCTAAGGGGACTGCCCCACCTTACATCGGTCTGCCAGCTCTGGTTGCCTTGTGGTTCCCTGACTACGAGCACCTGGTGGTCGAGCTGCACGTTCATGCCTGTTTTCCGTTCTGGTTCCTCAGTGGTGGAATGACTTGTCTACCACTGTCAGGACAGCAGAATCCCTCCCCCTATTTCGATGCAGACTAAAAACACACCTTTTCAAACTATACCTTAGTCCTCCTTCCTGATCCCCCCCCCCCTTTCCAATATCCCTCTTATGAGGACTGCATTTTTATTTAGAACAGCCCTTCATGTGTATTTTACGAGTTATGGATGTGATGCTTTAACTTGTGAAAGAACCTATGCACTTGTAAATTACTTTGGATTAAAAGCGTCTGCCAAATGACTAAAATGTAAATGTTTGCCACATCACTTGCGCCATTTGCTGTCATCACATGCATCATGTGACTATACACAGTCCCATTTGAATCATTGAGATTTATCCTTACAAATTTGCCAGCGCCTCCTGATTAATGTTCCAATTACTTGGAAATTGTGTGGAAAGATTTGACTTGTTTTGAATCACTTGCCACTGACACTATAAATATAGTCAAGCCCTGGAAATAGAGGTACGCAATTACGATGGAATTATTTGAGCAGAAATAGCATCTCTTTTTTTATTTATGTAATTGAAAATATGTTAAGCTCTTCCATGTTTGAGAAACTTATTTTAACACAAAGTTTGGCTCATTGTCAATTGCTTTGTCTGAGTACTTCTCCCTTTCCAGAAATCGTTTCGTGTCACTAACCAGGTATGCAAACTTTGAGCAATTAGGACCCCCCCCTATCAATTTGAAAATGCAACCATGGAATTGTTTGCCATATAGCTCATTACAGAAGGTGAAATGATCTGACTGGTTGAAGCCCTTGGATATGAAAATGAAATATTTATTCTTCATGCTGTTTATTGCAATTATACATTCAATATGGCTTAATAGAGCAAATCATTCCTCAAAAATGATTAAAGTGTATAATTTAGGACAATTTAGGGGTTTGGGGTCACAACTGTGATTGGAACGAAGACAACCGCTGCTCCAAAGAGCCAATTAGAGCTAGTGATTCTTTGTTAGATCTCTCAGTGAGTAATCAGATTTTACCACTAGAGGTAAAAATGTTGAAAAGTGCTCAGCGTCATTATATGAAGCCTGCCAGAGCGCAGGGCTGCGAGGGTAAATGTGCTGGTAAATTGCCGTGGATATGTCCCCGTCTAAATTTCAAATAAAACGATAAATAAATCAATGTCTGCAAATATGGGCTATAAGAATTATGTATTACATACATGACATCATGCTTCTATTCTATTTTTGTTTGGCATTGCTTCCTTCATGTCTTTTATATTGTCATATCCTTAATCCTTATTGCTATGAATTCTGGGTAATTCTGCTGGGAAAGTCCGGTGAAATCTGCACCCAAATGGACTCTCATTTCCAACACCTGAACTCTCTTTCTTCTTCCTGGTCTGTTGTTGTTGTTCACAATACCTGTGTTCTGAGTATCGCATTTTCCCTTTTGGTTTTGTTTTTAATCTGCAGAGATCTAGTTATGTTATGAGTTATAACAAAGTCATGTTATGAGACAAACTGACTAGCTTGGGGCAAAGCTATTTGCAGTGTCTCACAGCCCCCTCTGGTGTTGGTTCAGCCACCCTGGGCTTTTGTGCTCTCTTAGGCTGGCCTTTTACAAGACAATATTTTAAGTGATTTCATTTCAGTGTTATAACTCAGGGTAAAATCATGCCAGTGTTGCCTCAGTTTGTGTGCACCCACATGTGACAACACTACACAATTAGTGTGAGATGATCACAAACTTAGTTGGAGCTGCTGTCATACAGTCTTTTTCTCCTCTTAACTGTTCAGACAAAATTGTTGACTATTATCATAAGTCTTTAGTCTTGGCCCAAAAGGGTTGTGACGGTCAATGGCGTGACTTCAAAATCCTACACTGTCAACAACCAGTAGGTGTGTAGTTATTGTCTGACATCACCAGTGCCAGAGTCTTTTTGGCTGTTTTAGCGCCAACCATTGCACACACAAGTACGGCAGAGGTCAAACGCTGTTGCTGCTGCTGCAGTGGCTCCATTGCTCATTGCTCATGGTTTTGTACTGTCTTCCTGTTTTCTTCTTTGTGTGAGTTTCTAACAGGAAGAGAAGGGCTAAAATAAAAGTAATCTCCAAAAGAATCCCGTTGGAGTCTTCTGTGTGAATATGCATGATGCTTGTGTGGACCTTTAGGGCTAAAAACCCATGACTTGTTATGACAGATTGTTGTTAAATCAGAGAGTGACTTTAGTTGCACAGAAGTCTTCTAATGTTTCGGACATACAGGGAAAAGACAACATTCTCAATACACTTTCCCTCATACAGGGAAAAGACAACACAATTACACCGCTTGAAACGTGGGTGAATCACATGTCATTTGTAAGTGGAGTAACCACTATGTTTAAGTTTGCTGGTACTACATTGCATTACATTATCAAAATTTGGCAGACGCTCTTATCCAGAGCGATGTACAGTTGCTTAGACTAAGCAGGAGACAATCCTCCCCTGGAACAATGCAGGGCCATTAAGGGCCTTGCTTAAGGGCCCAACAGCTGTGCAGATCTTATTGCGGCTATACCAGGATTAGAACCACCAACCTTGGGTGTCCCAGTCATTTACCTTAACCACTACACTACAGGCCACCCTATAAACTAGGGCACATTCCTTGATATTGCACACAGAAGATGCATTTGGCACTTATTGCACCTCTTAAAGGAATACACCAACATTAACATCACTTTTTTCCGACTTAGATGAAATGTTTGATTGAATTTTTGACCATTCGCTGGCTGGTTTTCCATGTTAGCATAACGTGTTATGACTTGAAGCCAATAGAAGTCAACTTTGAGGCTTTCTTATTTACACAAGGTATCATGTGTATTTGAAATACACATGCAGGATTTTTTTTAAACCAAGAGATTTTGTTTTTGTTTTTGGAGAAGTTAGACGGTTGGAACTATAACCACTGAACACACAGGTATCTAGCTCTACCTTCAGAAGGGGCGCGGATCACTTTTCTAAACCAGCAGAAGACGGAAGGATACATGTGTATTGGCTGTTTGTGCTTTGTCTCCATGTATCACTGTATCACACATTTGGGACACTTCTTTGTAAATCCAGTTTCTGAGTCTGCCCTCACCAAAGAGCTGGAATCCTATTGTTTTTGTTGAGATCCCCCCCCCCCATCAAGCTTGTACCTCTTGTAGCTCCTAAACCGTAAGACCTAGAGCTACCAAAAAAAGATACCATGAATCTTTCATCACTCACTATTCAGGTTATTTATCCAGATTGGCCCATAGGTGACGCTGTTATTATCATGTTTATATTTTGGCCTATAACTCTTGAACCATTTGGCCTAGAATACACAGGGTCCAAGCACATACAGCCAATATTACACCACTTAAAAATCACTTAATGACCATAGACAGGCAATACAAAATGAAAATCCTGCTTTTAATCAACTCTAGTTCCTCCTACTGAAGGGAATGGTCGTGATCCTCTAAAAACTGTATTTTTAAATACACTCCCTAAAAAAAATATTCCTGATCCCTTTTTTTAGCTAAACATGCCGTAGGTTACTAATGTTAATAAATAGTATTCTATATAAGTGAGCAATGGGACAGCATTAGCATTAGCTATCACATTTGTAAATTAAAATTCACAATCTGGTCTAATTTGCTGGGCAGTGGTGATGACGTGCAGTGAGGGCCGCTTAATTCCGAATTTCAGTTTTGCGTGTTCCGCGCAGCTGACAGACCTGCAAACATCAAAAACAGGGAAATGTTTCCGACTACACAACATTAAGCGGGGTAGCCTATTATGCATTGATTGCACAGGAGATTTAGTCTCAGTATGCTATGTCTTTAATGTGTAGCGTCAACGTTTGATAGTACCATGATAACCAAATCTCTAAAAATATATTCATGACATTGTGCGCATTATGTTCTATAAATCTATCCATGTTACTTGGCAATCTAAACTAAAACACAAATCGTCGTAATAACAGTAGCTAGGCGTTGAAACCGAACAAGCGAACTACCAATACATAATTATTTTCCAAAGCTCAGCGTTGTGACTTTTATTCACGCATATAGAGTACAAGCTAGCAAGTTAGCTTAGCTTTCTTTGTGATAAAAAGGCTTTCTTTCAGAAAACCGGTAGGCGTCCGATAATCTAACGCTGCGGTTCCAGAAATAAACCGGATGCCCTAATTGTTTATTTCCCGTAAAAAGGGTAGCAGTCTGATTGTCCGCTTTCCCTTCTATCTTTCCGGGAAAAGCTGGCATGTCCGTCTGAAACCCTATTCCGCACATCCCCATGGAGACCAAACAGAACAACCATTCGATCTACAGAAGGCGGGGCGATCCGCCCAAAACCAACCCGCAGCTACAACGTATCAGTGTCAGTTGCCTACGCTCCCCTCCATATATGTACATGGAAGTGGAACGAAATCGCGTGCCATGCAACGCAGGAATGCAAACACGCTCTGACGTAATTCATTCACGCTGTGGGGCGAGGCCTAACTGACAGAAAATAGACTCTTATCTTGCTAAAGGTTCACGTCCACAAATAATAAAATAATAATGCAAGTGAACCATAACCATTGTCATATGAACTGCGTATGTTATCTTTTTCTGACAATTAATTTGGATCCAGCTCAGATTACTTGTATAGGTCATCATAAGGCAAGGACGTTTCTCACAGTACTATATTTTAGATCATTTTGAAAACAGAAATATCGGTCATCTGAATGACGGGTACATGCAGTTCCCAATATTAAGGATAGACACTTAAAAAGCAAATATGTGACATTGTTCACAGCCCCCATTGGAAATCAAGTGACTTGTGGTAAGTAATCCAAGCAACTGAATTGTATTTCTATATTTTAATATTCTCTACATTATAGTTACATAATAAATAAATGTGTGTATGTATGTATGTATATATATATATATAAGCAACATATTGCTTTTCTTCCTCTAATGAAAATCTTGGATTTTTTTTTATAGCCTGTGCATGTTCCAAAAGACTGTGATTGTGCAATATGTGTCAAACTTTATTGTTTAGACATATTGCAAGACTTTGCAGAACATTGGTAACATCCTGCACCTGGTTTTGAGCTGATCGTTTTTAGCTTTGTGCTGCAGTTTCTGTTCATAAGGTTCTATGTTGATAATAGTAAATAAGGGGCATATAATGACAGGTATTTTCCACGGAATGGTTCTTGAAATGTTTTCACATCAGTTGAGGAGAATGTTCTTTCATTCCAGTCAGTTATAAGCAATTCCACTTAATTCAAGTGGTATTATATTCAGTAGTAGGACCTTGATGGTACATTATTAATTTGAATCTATCTTTTTGGTTGGACATGGTTGGAGTTTAGTTTTCACTCAGAAATAAACAAGGGACAAAACATCACTTCAAATATATTTAATGATCATAGTAAGCAATTAATGCTCTTATTTTGCGTTTGACAAACAAGTCGAAACTTTGAAGGTAGAAAAATAAACTATGTCATAAAATTCATCTTCACAGATTATGTAGCAGACAAAATGTTTTCATGGAAAACTAAGGAATTCAAATGACAGGAAATTACAGAACAGTAAAAGCTATGCATGCAAATTCAGTAAATTTCATGATTACTTTTGGACACTATATTCAGTTTTTTCACATTAATATACAATTCAAGTGAACCACAAAACAGGACAACACAATACATTAAGATATCTAACATCAAAATAAAACAAAAAACAAAGCTAAAATATCAGGGTATTTTCAAATTCTATGCCACCTCTTTGCATGCTGGTAAATTTGTATACTTCAATTCTCTGTACGGGAAATACATATCCATGCTTTACCTATACCAAAGTGTTTAGAAGATGTTAATACTGGTTTGACAAAGGTAAACATTTCATGAAGACAACATTTGGATGAAAGGCTTGATCACAAAAGACACATGTCATGTTAAGTGAGATCAGGTCCCATGGGCAGATCGCCTCAACAGTAATTTCCAAGTGCCATCCAATTGATTACCTAATGGCATCAACATTACAGCGCCAAGAGGGTGGGAGAATTGAGAATATCTATCACCAGATCGGTTCTGTCCTCTCCGCCTTTGCAGCTCTCGTCCACATTGGCAGAAGAGTCAAACTCGGGGTAGGTGAACGAGAAAAGTGACAAATAGCTGGTGCAGGAGGGGGTAGAAGTCAAAACAGGGGTGCTCAGAGGCTCCAGGTCGTTGGATACAGACTTGTAGAGGGTCTCCCAGTCCGTGGCCCCCAAGGACCCGCTCAAGTCCATGTCTGGAACAGACCGTGCCGTCTCCATGGAGACCTTGCCTAGGCTCGGAAGCAGATTGTCCAGGGGCTCGTCTTTCAGGTCAAGGGGGGGCTCCAGGTCGCTGGCACTCGCAGCCACGCTGGAGCACAGGAGGATGTTGGAGTTTCCAGAGATAGCAGTGGCCGGGGGGACATCGGACCCGTCCAGCTCCTGGAGTGGCGTCGATTCCAGCGCGCTGCTCTCCGGGAGCTTGCCGTCCTCCAGGACCGAAAGGAGCTGGGGCGACCCCAGGGGTTCTCTGAAGTCTCCCTCTGGATCGTCAGCAATTCGGCAGGCTGGCTTGTGGGCAGCCAAGATGAGCTCCAGCCTCTCTTTCTCTTTCTGGAGGCTGGCGATGTCCGCCTGCAGCGCCGCCTTTTCTTCTTCTAGCGCGTCCGTTTCCTGCGGAGAAGACGGGGCAGGTTTATCACAGACGAATCGAGTCTCACTCGCGAAAGCGCACACCTCCGCGTCAGCAGTCGCGGCCGACCAGCTTCCGCGCAACAATTGACAGGTTCACTTACGGATTGCAGCGTGTCGGTGAGCTCCTTCCTTCTGTTGCGACACTTTGCTGCGGCTATTTTGTTCCGCTCCCGCCTGATCTTCTTCCTCTCTTCCTCTTCCGGGGAGAGCTGTTTCACAAAAAAAAAAAAACACAATTATTATCCGGAGCAATCTTGCCATTGCATCTGCTAAGCCTTGACTTCTGGAGGCAATTTCTTTTTCTTGGGAAAGAGTGGCAAATGTATCCTTCACTAAGTGCATCTAAAAATAGACCATTGTTGCAGACTCACCATGAGCTGAATATAAATTGGGTGCCTGTGCCCAATGTACAGCTCTAAAGCATGCGAACAAAAAGTCTGCTCTGTCGGTAGTGCACCGGGTACTTAGAAAGGAAACATTTTTTCTTAATTATGCTATTACTGAGCATCAGACATTTAGTTTATGATTTGACTGTAGAGTTGATCAATATAAGCAGGCATTGTAGTGAAAAAAAAATACCTTCTCGTTCTTTGCCTTCCTGACAGCGGTCTGTCCTCTGCCTCTGACTGCTTTGTGAGTCGCTTGCACGGCGCTTGGTGCTTTATGGGATTGAGCGATGGATGTGATCATGGTTGGCTGGACCATCCATTGCAAGTCAGGGGTAGTTGAAATTGCAGTCACCGTTGGAACAAAAGGGGACTCGGATGCATCCATTTCAGAACATTCCTGCAGAACAGCATAGCACATTTTAGATATGAAAGATTGATTTGCATGCAATATCAATTCATTGTTTTATTACACTGATTACCAAAACATTTCAAATCCACAGAACAAGTCATTAATTTTGTTATGCTTTGATGAATACATATTGCATCTTTTAAATATGCAAAGAAGCTCTTATTCATAATATCTATGTATATTGCATGCATCATACTACCTATGCATTTACATATGTACGCATGTACCCACCTCTACATCAATAACGCTTTATAACTGTCGCTGACGTCAACACTGACGCAAAATTACCGCGGAGTCTCCTAATTTTTTATTATTATTTTTCTTAAGACCAAACCTGACCCTTAGCAGGGCACAGAGACAGCAATAGCTATACAAGCTATACGTCATACCGTATATCCCAATTCAGTAAATGTGTGCGGATTTTATACTGAGGAAATTTTATTCAAGTACATATAATGATCCACTTATTTCAAAATTGCTTCGCAAATCACCCCCACCCCCCACCCCACCACCATTAACCACAAGCACTGCTACAGTCCCGAATGTCTGAAATCCTATGAATATCCCTGTAAGCAACATATTTTCTATTAAACTATTGCAGTCAATATTTAATGCACTATAATACATTCATTTAAATTATATAATTTGAATTTCAGTAAATGCATGCATTCGTGTCAACGGCCATGGTAAGACTTTTCTATTATAATATACTATTATTATAATTATAGCGTTATTATGATAATGACCGAACTTCATTTTTATCAATGGGACGGGAGCGCGCATCTGTCAAAGCTAGTTTTTTGCCTGGCTGTGTGAACTAAAGTAAGCTACTATTGCGTGCTATTAACTCATCGCAGGGTAAATACCCACTGCGTAAATGCAATATCCATTATTATAAACATAATTCTTAATTCTTAATGTACCTGCTGCGTTGTCTCCATCGGTGAAGCGGAGGTGCCAGAAAACGAATCATCTGGAGACTGCTGGTTGTACGTGAGGGTGTCCCCGGCAGGAGATGCAGTACTGCAGCGAGAAGATGAATCGTAATCGGGGCTTAAGTTTTGAAACATTTTTCCACAAAATTGAAGGCCACATGCAAAAATAAAGAATTGTATGCCTTCTAAATATGTCAATTCAATCGCTGTCGATACACTGTCTCTTGCGAAGTCTTCCCTATTTCTTCTCCAGGTTTACAAACCTGGTAACTGCTAGGTTACTTTGCTAGCTCCTCCTTTTATACTGTCACAATTTTATGAATGAAATCTGTGCGCAAAGGCTGTACCATTTCTAGAGGGGAGAGACTTTGATGAGAAAATAAACAACTCAATTTTTCAGTTTCTGAGCGATACTTGCGCACACTACGATAAAATGACATTTTGTTATAGGATACCTGCATTATATATAGAGCACAACGTTTACAATGGGCACTCTATAAAAAGCGTAAAGATTATTCAGACGTGCCAGATCTATTACATGGTGTCTGCAATGTAATTCTATTCAGCACAAATGTCCGTTAAATAAAATAAATACAGAAATAAAAGCTATTCAAAATAAAATGAAACGAGTCGTTTGTGGACGAATTGCTTAGCTATACCTCCGTGACACTGTACCAGAGTGAAATGACATATGTTTGGCATACCAGACAGGGAAAGACCATGAAGAACTGTGGAAAAACTCATTTGTTTTAATTATTTCATAGACGTATAGTCTACCTTACCATGCATGTGTCGTCAAATGTTTCCACACAAGATAGTTGTAGATACCATTACAGTTGTTTGCCTTTTTTTCAATTATACCATTTTTCATTTTAATTGTTACACACGTAAGCGGATCGTTGAAAAATAAGGAATTAATCAATTTTTAGTCCGTTTTAGCATTTTTATTAATTCACCCTTGCAGTGTGCGTGCACACATTAGGCCTACTAATGACTGAAATGAATAAAAGGTCAACTACTATTCGCTCCGTAATATTATGAAGAGGAGCGAAAGCATCGCTCAAAAATAAAACTAGAACATCTTAACCTGAGTCTGAGGGACAAAAACATTGTCAATGTGCAACCATTTCAACTGTCTATTCAAATAGTATCCTCCTTTGTGCAGTCTGGAAACGCAGACTGGGAATACAGAACATTTACATGGAGCTGGTCATCTAGCCAATCACAGGGGAGAGTTATCATACCATATATGGTACATCCTGTTCACATGACCTCGGATTGCACTTGGTCGCTTTTTTGAAGAAAAAGTGTTGATCAGCAATTATGTTGCCTCTTACTTATATGCTACTGTGAGTTTTATGTGCAAGCAACCTCTGTACATCTTTTGTGAAGATACTACTCTGATTAAAGTCAAAGGGTGGCCTGATGGGCAGAGGAGTAAGGCCTACATGGATCACCCGATATGGATTTAAATATCCTCAAATTAAAGGTGACTGCACTTTAACCACAATCTCATGGTCCAAATCCAATGTGCCAGAGCACAGAGTAAAAAAACAGAAATTGTACCACTGTCCAAATACTTATGGACTACACTGTACTTCTGGGTGCTTCACTGCTTAGATTGGCAAGGATATTGTCTGGTTTTACACTGAGTGAGCACTTTATTAGGTAATTATTAGACTTATTTTTTAGATTCATTAAGTCTTCTGCTGCTGTAGTCTAGAGGTTTGATGTGTTGTGTGTTCAGAGATGCTGTTCTGCATACCACTGTTGTAATGTGTGATTATTTGTGTTACTGTCACCTTCCTGTCAGCTTTGACCAATCTGGCCCCTCTCTTCTGACTGCTCTCATTAACAATGTGTTTCTGCCCACAGAACTGCTGCTCACTGGGTTTTCTTTTGTTTTTTGCACCATTCTTTTCACCAAACCCTAAAGACTGTTCTGAGTGAAAATCCCAGGAGATTTCTGAGATACTCAACACCCTGGCTGGCTTCAATAATCATTCCGCGGTCAAAGTCACTTAGATCACATTTCTTCCCCATTCTGACATTTGGTCTGAAAACTTGTATGCATTTTTAGTTGCTGCCACAAGATTGGCTGATTAAATATTTGCATTAACAAGCGAGTGTACAGGTCACTGAGTGTATATGCATGTTTATGGGTTGGACATTACTAGGACAACCCCGATTGTTTGGGGAAAACAAGTTTGGTAAAGCAGTCCAGAAAAAATTCCCTGTGAATAATAAATAACCTGAATTTAAAAAATGCAGTGCCATAAATGTATGGAATCATCTTGAGCAGGATGGATGTCACTTTTTTAGTTACATTTTAGGACATGTGGTTTTCATTAAAACGAATATGTTCTTTTCTGCATGAATGTACACTCACCGAGCACTTTATTTACAGCGAGGAACATTTTTACTTTATTACACCTACTTATTCATGGGATTATCTAATCAGCCAATTGTGTGGCAGCAGTGGAATGCATGCAATCATTTATATACGGGTCAGGAGCTTCAGCTATTGTTCACATCAACCATCAAAATGGGGTAAAATGTGATCTAACTGACTTGGATCGTGGAATGATTGTTGGTGGCAGATAGGGTGATTTGAGTATCTCAGAAACTGCTGATCTCCTGGGACTTTCATGTACACTAGTCTCTAGAGTTTGAAAAATAAAATAAATAAAAATCCAGTGAATAGCAGTTCTGCAGACAGAAATGCCTTGTTAATGAGAGATGTCAGAGGAGAATTGCCAGACTGGTCAAAGCTGACAGGAAGGTGACAGTAATGCAAATAAGCACACATTACAACAGTGTTATGCAGAAGAGCATCTCTGAACACATCATACCTCTAAGTGGATAGGTTACAGCAGTAGATAAAATAAAATAAATCTAATAAATACCTAATAAACTGCTCTGTGAGTGTATACTCTGCACTGAATGACATCATTAGTAACACAGAGAGAGACTGAAATGTAAAAAATATTATTTTGGTGACATTATGGTCGTCATCAACTTTTCTCTACAAGCAGACACATGCACTTGTAACTTTCTGCCAGGTACAAGAAGCGCCTAAGGGTCACCATGTGCTGAGAATATTTTTGGTCTTCTGCCACATACGGAACATCAACATAAGCATTCTGATTGCCATTGGTGTCTGTTATTGGCATTTGTCAACATGAGGAGCAGAGTCAAGGAAGCCATTATGAGGCATGAGAAATAATAATATACATAGGCCAAACCTTTGACTGACTAAAATCATTGACATTGACAGTTGATGAACAAAAAATTCCAACCATAATGAAGAAAAAAACCCAAACATCCACAAGACCCTTTTCCAGAACTCTTTTAGATACTTCTAAGCAATCTATAACCATTCTGTTTTTGCATCTAACTACATCTTGCAGTATTTCTGTATGTGGAGACTTCTGCAGACAGTAGTCACAGAACTGGAACCCAACGTGGTCTTCTGCTGTTGTAGCCCATCCACCTCAAGGTTTTACGTGTTGTGCATTCTAAGATGCTTTTCTGCTCAAAATGTACAGAGTGGTTGCCTGAGTTACCGTAGCCTTTCTATCAGCTTGAACCAGTCTGGCCATTCTCTGTTGACTTCTCTCATTAACACATTAACAGTGTTTCCGCCTGCAAAACTATCGCTACAGGTCTTCCTAATAAAGTGCTCAGTGTGTGTATTTCATCCCTGCTCTTTTTGGAATGTGTGGCTGTCTTCCAGTGTCTTGACCATTTTGGGAGGAAACAAGCTGGGGTTCGGAATTTCCCTTCCTCCATTTCCTTTATGACTGTTCCTTGTTTACTGTTTTTGTAAGCTTCATTGTTTTAAGGTAAATGTCTTCATTTTAACCTGGTTGCAAGTTACATTTTGATAAAGGTTGAGCCACAAAGTCAGAGAGGGCCTGCACACCTTACAGGTGCAAAAAAACTCTGATGAAGGCCTAGTGCCGAAACGTCAGCACGCCTGCCCATAAAGTGGTGACTCTGTAAGGCAGCAGTGTTGCGCTTTTTCCTTACTTTTTGATAAAGGTTGAGCCAACAGATTACTCTGCCTATCAATTGGGCAATTTAATTCACACTTTATATCTTTGATAATGATTACCAAATTAAATTAAATAAGCATGTATGTTGGTTAAGTGAGGTGTTTTAACTGTTGGCACGCTTGTGTTCAGTATTGTGGAGTGCTGGACATTTAAACAAGGGTGTTGACTGTTAAAACTGCTGACTTCATACATTGCTGTTTTAAACACCTTTAATCCATCCTCGCTTCCCCAAAAGGAGACAAAGAAAAAAAATAACACATTTAAGCAAGTCTAAATGTTATAGGCCTATCCTAGAGGCAAATGACTGCTGGCTGCTTCTTGGCAATATTCATTGTTTGTTTGTTTGTTTGTTTTTTATTAACCAACTTTGATTTCGTAAATATTAAGCAATAAAAATGAATAAGATATAACGTGTGAGGTATGAAGCATAAAGATATGGGAATTTATGTGACAAATAGGCCTAATGCAGAGTCAGCTTCGATTTGGGTGAGCCCGATGTGACATAATGTTTGGCCAAATGTTGATAATAATGACGACAATGGGGTATGCCCCGCGCGTGGAGTTAAATCAGGTCATGGGCAATACAATACAGCCATGAGAGTTTTAAAATATAAAATATTATCACGGCATGGTTATAAATATTCTGCCATTCAGTAATACCGCTATACCCGCATTCCAACTGTAACGTCAAATTCTCAGAGGGTTTCTAGGCAACAAACAAATCTACTGCCTCTCCTTCTTTACCACGCTGCTTCTGACGTTACTAAGCACCGACCAATGGCAGACGACTCACGCGCAGTTTCTGTGGCTCGGTAGATTTCCCGTCAGTAACCCGCATCGTTTTACAGGATGTATTCCATATAAGGATACCTACGTATTGGGATACCCTTCTGTGGAACGTTCCATTTCTAACTGTAGGTAAGTTATTTATTACGACTTTGAAGTGTTTTAAAAGTAGATCATTTAAAATGAACCGAATAAACAAGTGCAATTTTTATTTTCAGAACAATCTATGATCCGTCTGTTTTAGTTTTGATATTAAATTCGTACACAAGTTTCTTCATGATTTCAGACGACGGAGTCCCCTTCATTTACTCGTAGTGCAACTGGACTTCCATTCATAACTTCTTTTTTTTTGCTGGTGGGGGAACGAGGCTATATAAGCTTCGGAGACAGTGAAAGCTGACACTTAAAACTTCGAGTTCTAACTACGACCTGATAATTTGACAATCTGCGCATTAACTGACAACCAAAACAGAAAACCTGTCAAACAACTTTTACATTTGAAACCTAGGTAATAGAGACGTACTTTCCTTGGAGGTTTACTTTGGGATTTTTTCAAGGATGATGTACACAGGCTTCGGCTCAGAGTGCGATTCAACCTCCCGGTGCAGTACCGCCTCCCCGGCTGGCGAAATGCTCAGTTATTATTCGTCTCCAACCGGCTCTTATTCCAGTATGGGTTCCCCTGTCACCCACACTCAGGTAAGATTAGATATTTGGAAATTCTGTGGTCTACACGGCAATGTAAATGATCTTTATATTGTATGTCCCAAAGGAGGCATCAATTTCCGTTATATTGTGTTTAACAACTAATGTGCACGCTGTATTTATCGATTAATAAAACGTCCACCAAACAGCTCAGCCGGGGATGTTCATAGTTAGTCTCTTACTTTACTACGAATACGTGAATTTACACTGTGCACCTTTTTAAAGCTGTGTTGCATGCCAGTGTGCGCAGGCCACAACTGTTTACGCGGAACGCAAATGCAAATTAATTCATTCCTCAATATAGATACTCCACGTCATGAGTTGCATCACTATAATATTTATAACGGTCTCGATTTTTATAGAACATACAAGCGCATATAGCGTCATGCATATGTATTCGTTTGGGGATGTCTCAGATCAATATTGTAACATCTACACAAGAATGTTGGATGAACAGTTTCGCTCGTTTTTTCTTTTTAATATTTACGTTGCCTATATTTCCCCTTTCTTTTCTGCAGGAGTTCACAGATCTGACCGTTTCAAGCGCACCTTTCATCCCGACTGTCACGTCAATCTCCACAAGTGCGGATTTGCAATGGATGATCCAGCCGACCAATCTTATTTCATCTGTAGCCCCTTCTTATACCAGTACCGAGAGATCGACTCCAACATTCACAAGTGCAGGAATGGTCAAGATTACTGGAACCAAGGGATTGAACACTCGCAAGAGAGGCCACGGGGAACAGGTGATTTTCAATCATTGACCTATGAGTTAAATTGATACAAATAGTCAATTTATACGAATGTTTAGTGACTGTACCATTGTGTACGATGTCAAAACTATGGAAAAGCTATATGCATTGTGTAGCATCACTGCTGTTTGAGGTATAAGCCACAAAAGCCTGCTTCCAGTTGGAAGGCAATTGTTGAATGATCTTACAATCAGCACTGAGCAAGCAGGCTAATAATTCAATCACTGAAGTTGGTATAACTACTGAATATGAATTAAACACTTTTTATTTTTGTTTTTATAGCTTTCCCCTGAGGAGGAGGACAAGAAAAGGCTTCGCAGAGAGAGGAATAAAATGGCAGCAGCGAAATGCCGTAACCGGAGAAGAGAACTCACTGACACTTTGCAAGCTGTAAGTATTTTTTTAAAGTGGACATTTTTAAAAAGTGTTGGCATCATATTGACTTCCGAGACTTGGAGGCCATTGTTAAGGAAATCCTAACAAAATATATTTTTTCATTCTTTTAAATAGGAAACCGATATTCTGGAGGATGAAAAATCATCTCTGAAGACCGAAATTGCAAATCTCATGAAGGAAAAGGAGAAACTGGAGTTCATACTAATGGCTCACAGGCCAGCCTGCAAAGTCCCCTCAGACATGGAGGCTGGCTTCCCAGAGACCTCCATCTCCCCTGCTCACAGCTTCTCCAGCGAGGTCAGCTCCCCCAAGATAGAGGCATCTGCCTCACTCTCACCCAAACCTTCCATATTCTCTGCCAATTCTGCCTTAGAGGTCAACGAAAACACTACAGTAAAGCTGTCTGACCTGGACAGCTCCCTGGAGGAATCATTTGACCTGCTGACTCCTCTCAGAAAGATCACCGTGGAGGCGGTGCGGTCCGTCCCCGACATGGACTTGTCCAGCTCATTCTGCACTCAGGACTGGGAGCCCCTCTACATTCCCTCCACCAATGATCTCGAGCCCCTCTGCACCCCAGTGGTGACATGCTCCCCTGCCTGCACAACATACACGTCTTCCTTTGTATTCACATACTCCGATGCTGACCCTCTCCCCACATGTAGTGTGGCCCACATGAGAGAAAATAGTAGCAATGACCAGTCCTCAGATTCCCTCAGCTCACCCACCTTGCTGGCCTTGTGAGGGCACTTGAGTGACATTACTAGGATGCATGAATCTAGCGTAAATTAGTGCATATGCTGGACTGTGGAATGGAATACCACAAACCTGTCACCCCCCACCCCCGATCTTATTTGTATGTAGCAAAAAATAATAATGTTTATGAAGTTCTATAAAAGCATGTCAAACCATGCTAGGGTTCAAATGTATGTATTTTTTTATTGGTGCTAGATATTAAAAGTTGTATTTGTGCAGCTGACTTTAAAATGTGTTCACAGCAATAGAATTAACTCGATGTTTGTTTCTGTTTTACCGAATGTGTGTGCTTATTGTATACATTGTGTGGTATTTATAAAGGATGTGCTTGTCTAAGCATTGTGCGAGTGGGGTAAATTTGATGATACAGTTTTCTGTGAAAACGCTGTGTTTTTAATTTATTTATTAAATCTGTTTCTGATATTTATATTTTCAATTTTATTTTTCTACTTGAAAAGCTTGTGAAAAAGCAAAGCTAATTTATATTGTTTGCTCAATATTACAAACAATAAATATCTGAAAACGACGTGTGCATGTGATGTTTGGTGTTTTAAGTTATAAAGCTCATGTTTCCATAGAGTGTATAATCTAAACTCGGCTACATAATACCCATTTTACTGCACATATATCCTACATTTGAAACAACCAGTATACGTTCACAAACTTTCCCGACACAATCTTTCTGAGATTAAAAAATAAACGTCCCAAAATAGTTTTCCAGACCCCTCCGCTGTTCTATTTGCTGTTCCGTCTCCAAGGTTAACACAAAACGTCAGAGCGCGCTAACGTCAGTGCGTGTTACATTGTTCTGTTTTTTTTTTTTTTTTCTGAATACCCTGCAACGTTAACGGAATGACGTCTGACGTTTCCGTGACCAAATATAGATTTACTTTCTTCCTAGGCGGGTGGAAATTTCTGGAAAATTGCTGGGCGACTCAGCGAGTATGTTGTTACCTTAGCAATTATATACTGTTATGTAGCTAGATGCCGAAATTCAAGAAAGCCGACGATATACGGGTAGGTAGCCCAAAATATAAGAGAAAATATATTCAGCAGTTTATGTTAACGTGCATCTGTGAATAATTCTGCGTTAACCTTTCTAATTTGGTAACCTTGCTTTTCCTACGTAAGGCTAGCAAAAATGATATGGCTGTAGGTTAGCTAGGCTAGCTAGCTATGTTAAATTAATAGATTTACCGAGCTCCAGTTTTGATGATGTTAGTTTTGGATAGCACCTGCCATTTTTAGAATTTGCTTTCCGGATAGAAAAAGAACGGAACCAACAAGCAATCCTTACATCTTGGCTACAGCTGAACAAATTGGGTCAAGGCAGTTTCGGTTCTTGGTGCTGAATTCACGTGAACTCTACTTTATTATATGTACAGCTACTTATTCATGCAAATATCTGATCAACTGGTCCGGAGCTTCAGTTAATGTTCACATCAACCATCAGGATGGGGGGGGAAAGTGACTTTGACCGTGGAATGATTGTTGATGCCAGAGAGGGTAGTTTGAGTATCTCAGAAACTGCTCCTGGGATTTCCACACACAAAAAAAGTTTTCAGAGAATGGTGCGAAATACAAAAAACATCCAGTGAGCAGCAGTCCTGCTGGCAGAAACGCTCTGATAATGAGAGAGGTCCGAGGAGAATGGCCAGACTGGTCGAAGTTGACAGGAAAGTGGCAAAAACACAAATAACCACACATTATAACAGTTGTATGCTGAAGAGCATCTCTGAACACACAACGTGACAAACCCCTAAGTGGATAGGCTACAGCAGCAGAGTCTAAAAAATATGTCTAATAAATGTCTAATTAAATGCTCACTGAGTTGGAAATGAATTGGAAACATAGGCATGGCTGGAGGGATCAGTGCACAAGGGTGATCAACTAGACTTGTTGATATACGTATGCAGCATTAACAATAGGCCTTCCTACAGCTGCATGATCATTTTTATTAGGTGACAAGTGAAAATGACAAAGAACCCCAAAGATATGTGTAAGAGTAAGAGTAAGAGTAAGAGCTTGTGGTCAGAAATGCTTTTGAGATATTCCTACTCAGCATAAACCTGTGACTTTTTGCTGTTGCTCAGTAACTTTCACTGCGGAATGGCATTACAAAATGAGGTTTCTACTTTCGCACATCCTATGAGCCCAGTTATGCAAGATCACTTTCATTTCCTTCATGAAAGTACACTTTTGTTCATTCATTCATGTACACTCACCGAGCACTTTATTAGGAACATTTAAACTTT
This sequence comes from Conger conger, assembly GCF_963514075.1. Lineage (NCBI taxonomy): Eukaryota > Metazoa > Chordata > Actinopteri > Anguilliformes > Congridae > Conger > Conger conger. The sequence continues at coordinate 23,880,810 of NC_083764.1, read as the reverse complement.
AATACACCTACTTATTCATGCGATTATCTAATCAGCCAATTGTGTGGCAGCAGTGCAATGCATACAATCATGTAGATACGGGTCAGGGGCTTCAGTTAATGTTCACGTCAACCATCAGAATGGGGGAACTAAAAAAAATCCAGTGAGCTGCAGTTCTGCTGATAAAAACACTTTAATGAGAAATGAGGAGAATGGCCAGAGTGGTCAAAGCTGACAGGAAGGTGACAGTAATGCAAATAACCATACATTACAACAGGAGAGCAACTCTGAACACACAACGCATCATAACTCTTAAGTGATAGGTTACAGCAGTAGAAGTCTAAAAAATAAGTCTAATAAATACCTACTAAAGTGCTCAGTGAGTGTAGGTACATTCATATTTGCTTTCCAGGATGTTCTTCCATAGCCTGAGTTTATGAAATTCATATCTCAATATTTAGATATGGAATATGAAATACTTGCTATTCAAATCAGTCACATGCCCTGTGAAGTGCATGATATTTTATGCTACCATGTATGTTATAAGTATCTGCGGAGTTAAAATATTCAGTAAAAGTATATTTAAAAATATATGCAGTCCACGGGTCAACACGATTACTGTTCTTTTCTTCAATTTCATTGCTTTCCTTGATACATAGGTCTGCTATGAAAAAACTGAATGATATTGGCCGGGTTTCCCGATGAAGAACGTTCTTAAGAGATAAGAAGGCTCTTAAGAACGCTCCGGACCCTTCTTACAAAGCCTTCTTACGAAAGATCATCTTAGGCTAAGAAGGTGTTTCGGGAAACGCGTTTGCTTCTTTCGGGAGGCCTAAGAAGGTCCTTAAGAACTTTCTTAGCTTAAGAACGTTCTTAACGCGTTCGGGAAACGCGGCCATTATCAGAATTGTCTATGTAATTTTTGACCTGCCTGTTGATTTGCATTGTTATGTTGCACACATTAGTTTTTGGTCTTGTGCATGGAATGATATAGTACAGACAAGTGACTTATGTATAAAGTAGCTTTCATAATAGGGGTTCTGGGATCAACACTTTACTATTTGTAAAACAAATTGTCAAATAAATAAAAATCACAAAATGACAAACTTATACTTTGAAGTCATTCTTCAGAATCAAGGCCTGGTCCGCAGAGTAATGTAACCCCCAATTCCACCTATATTACATTATTATCCATTAAAGGGGCTGTTAAATGCATGATCATGCATTACAGATATCTATGTGGCTGCCACCAGTAAGCTTTCGCAACTGAGCACAATGTTTTGGGGATTAGTGATAAGATATGAATTATTCAGCTCTTATTCGTCTTCCGGTGGTTACAGGATATTAGCACACAGGCCCACGGATAATGGCTCCTGGTACAGAGACAAGCCCACAGAAGTTTGATAGGGATTTCGTCATTCAGTATTTGCAACTACCTGCACTCACCCCCCTGTATCCATGTATTTCCCTTGAATTGTCTGAGCATGCAGTTTTCACAGGAAATGACTAGTGTGGAAGTATGGGGGTGTGCACATGCTTTTGCTTCAGAGAATGATGGTTGTCACTCATAATAAACTTCCTTTATCTGGTCAAACTCTGTTACACTTTTCATAGACACCATGCCATAAGTAAAATCACAGTAAAATGACACCTTGAAACAAAATACATTAGGTGTAAACATCCCTGTAAATTATTCATAATGCACTTATGTTGAATAAAATGAACTTTTGGTGATTGTTAGTGGAATACAGGAATCATGCCTTTCCTATGGAAGATATGACCCCTTCCTGATTTCCTCTATTGCATATTCGTCACTGTGAATGGTTTCAGATCTTTACAAAAAATGTAATATTAGACAAAGGGAAACAGAGTAAATCCTTTAATTATTTTTTCATTTATTTCATGAAAAAATCTATCACACTATATCAACCATGTGAAAAAAAGTAATTGGTCCCTTAAACCAGTACAACTGGTAATTTCAGACTTCTAATGGTCAAGAGAGGAATTGCAGCTACAAACGCCCTCAAACCACAACACTGTTTATCCCTCCCCCTTCTCTGTGAACGCGCTGACATTGACCAATGGTCTTGTAACAATGTTTTAACACATCAATCTTACCTATTGTACCTTTAATAACCAGTTGCACCACCTTTAGCAGGAATAACTGCAACCAAATGCCTGTAATTTAATTACATCACTGGAGAGGAATCTTGTCCTCTCGGCTTTCAAACATGAACTGCTCGTTTCAGGTCCACTTTGACTAGGCCACTCCAAAACTAATTTTATTTATTTATTTTCAGCCATTTAGATGTAGACCTGCTTTTGTGTTTTTGATCATTGTCTTGCTACATCACCAAATTAAGCTTCAGCTCACAAACATATGACTGGACATTCTCCTTAAGAATTTTCTGGTACAGAGCAGAATTCATTGTTCCTTCAATAATGGCATGATGTTAAGGTCCCAAGGCAGCAAAGCATCCCCAAACTATCACATCACCACCATCATGTTTGAAAGTTAATATGATGTTATTACTGTAAAATGCTGTATTTGTTTTATTGCAGACACATTGGGTCCTGTATCGTCCTAAAGGTTCCACGTTTGACCCATCTGTCCATAGAACATTATCCGAAAAGCATTCATATTTATCTTGGTTAGCTGTGGTTTCCGCCTGGCTACTCTCCAATGAATCCAATCTTTGCCCAGGATGTTACTGTACTTATTGTGGAGTCGGGAACTCTGACATTAGCTAGAGAGGCCTACGGTTCTTTTGATGTTCTTCTGAAAACTTTTGTGACTTCCTGGACAAGTTGTGCCCTTGAAGACATTTTGGCAGACTGGCAACTCTTGGTAAGATTCACCACTTTTCTAAATATTTTCCATTTGCAGATAATGGCTCTCACTGTGGTTCATTTGGCCTCTCACTCTGGCCCCAGTTTAATCGCCTGAATCTAATTATCAATTACTTTTGGTTAATTGGTTGATTCCGTAACATTCATGAAGGCGGGAATTACTGTTCACATGCATTATATGGGTGTTTGATAACTTTTTCATGAAATAGATCAAAATGTTTTGTCAGTTTCTCTTTGTCTCTTACATTTTGTCTCAAAACATTCAGTATGTCAAATACGCAATAGGAGAATAAATCAGGAAGGAGGCAAATACTTTTTTAACAGCACTGTATGTTCTCTAACACGAAGTGTAGCAATATCACACCACACCGTCCCTCCCGTAAGATCATTCAGCGTCTAATAGCTTGTTCTATTTATACCACCTGTCAGCCCTAGAGAGAAGCGGTGCCGGGTGAAATAGCTGCCGCTTCTTTTAACATCAGCATCAACAGCATGGCGGTAAAATTAGAAACTCTGTGACGCCAAACTGCGTCTGTGCTTTAGCCCAAGGGGGGAAGAAAACTGGCTGATGGGTAGAAGAGGGCAGGGAGGGTTTGTCGAGGTGGGGGGGGGGTGTCTTCTTGGATTCACGTGGATTCACACAGGAGCCAAGGATTCGCCTGAGCTTTTGTAGTGATTTCATTGCTGAGATAACTCACCTTCTGTGTGGGTGTGGGGACCAGTCAAACGCCATAGGATGCAATGATGCTGGGATTTGGTTTTGCATTATACTTCCTGCTCATATTGACATTTCTGCAATGATTCCCACTGTGGTGGTTTTCAGTCTTGCCCTGGAAATGGCAATAAACTTACTCACTACATAAACTTACTACCCTCAGCTATCATTGTGAACCTTGGACACATACTGTTTTTATATGCGATTAATATGAAATATGAGCTTTCAAAATATCTAATGACTAAACATTATGCACACAAGGTGTGAAGTGAGTGGGAGTTCCCTCCTTTCATTTGGAAAAAGCCTTTTGAGAAAGGTACTCGAGTACTTCAGATATTGACGTATATCGCAAAAGGGTGTGGAGGGAAAACAGCGTCACACTGCCTACTCATTTTTTTTTCTCCTGTTGGGCCTCTCAGGCACGTATTCAGTATTGCAACATTCATCTGGCAACAGAGATAGTAGTGCACTGTTACTTCATTCGAAACCATTCATCTTCACATTTTAGTTTACTTAGACGAATGGGAGTGTACGCTTATTGCATTAATGCAGAGCTTTCTTACAGCTTTCAGACAAGCATGTTATGCTTGTACAATGGTGTCAGGTTTTCACATTGTGACATTAAGATGCAAAGGCAGTTTAGAAGTAATCTCTTGCTCATGGATTCATTTTTAAAGGCTCATCTAACATGGTGGGGAATCTGCAGGGACTTTCAGCCAGTGCCGTGGTGACAGACGGTACATTTGGCAGGCTGCATTTGCGTAAGTGTTTAGATGTCATCTTGCCACAGGGGAGACTGAAGAGGGATGTTTCCCTGGAAACTGGACAGCTCTGCCAAATATAACTGGGAATTCCTTGTGCCACCATTTATCAGAATAATCTAAGCTTTTAGAAATCCAAAATCCAAAAATACAGATGAGTGCCAGGCCAGTGATCCATTGCTTATCAGGGATGACCATTCTTTATCCATTTGCATGTTGCAGAATAAAAACATGTCAGGCCTTTAAAACTCATTACTCATTACTAAATTAAAAATCTGATTTACATTATATTTTGATGTAAGATGTGATATCTTTGCTTTAAAGAGTTAAAAGGCAATCATTAGAATAATACTTGATGTACAGTGGTTTGCCAAACTCAGATTGCATGTTTTGTTGATTTTCTTTGTTGGTGTTTTCTTGGGAACACACTTAAATATGGCATATATCTATACATTTTAATGCACAATTACTTTTTAATTTTGCATGTGAAATGGTTTGGGCACCATGTCAGTGAGTACTTAGTAACACCTCTGGTAGAAGTCACAGCTCCAAAAATATTCTTATTACTTGCTAATAGTGTCTTGCTTAAGGCTTGCTTAGGTTTGTTCCATTCTTCCTAGCAGAATCCTTTGAGTTCAGAAATATTCTTCAGTTTTCTTGCAAGCGCTGCATGTTCTCCCCGCAGATTTTCAATAATATTCAAGTGAAGATGGTAAATGGTTGGCATTTATATAGTGCCTTTATCCAAAGTGCTGTACAATTGATGCTTCTCATTCACCCCTTCATACACACACTCACACACCAATGGCAATTGGCTGCCTTACCAACCACCAACCAGCTCGTCAGGAGCATTTTGGGGTGTGGTGGGGTGTCTTGCTCAGGGACACCCAGGGCGGGATCAAACCGGCAACCCTCTGACTGCTAGATGGCTGCTCTTACCGCGTGAGCCAATGTCGACCATTGCAAAACTCTTTTGTACTTTTCAGTAGTTTGTGGTTGCTTTTGAGGTATGATTTGGGTGTTGAAATATGTATAAAAAGGTCATTCCAATATGGATCCCCCAGGATGGACGCAAATACCGTCAAATTAAAGCTGACAGTCTAGACAGTTACCTTGTATACATTGTTTTATAGTAGATCCAGTGTGCTTGAGGACAGAGCCAAAACAACAAAATCTATGTCCCTGTCCAAATAGTTACAGACTGCACTGTGAAGATGTGCTTTTTGATTAGAATCGCTGGCACATTGAAATGGAAACTGGAAAGCAGTTAAATACAAACCGCTTTTTACCCATGACATGGTCTTTACTTTGGACCTCTTTCTATTTAGGACATCATAAAATTGTGGTTCCTTCAAAGGCAGTTAAATTAATTGCACTCAATAGAAACTGATGTTATCAGATGCAGATTTCCATCAGGTGTGGATAGGCCATAAAATCAGACCAGAATCATAAAACTTGGGATGGGCATGGCTGCGTCATTCCTAGATGTGATGTCATTTCGCGGTTCTCATTACACGGAAGTTGTATGTAGAAATATTTTTTATTCTTTAAAAAACCTGTAGCTATAATGTAGTCCAGCTTTTCTCATGCTCGGTGAAGTGCCATCAGGAAGTTATTTTCCCCATTCTTGGTTTATTTTTTGAGCTGTCAACTGAATACTGATATGCAGTGAGTTTGGGGCAAATACATTTTTCTTGATTTGGCTCTGTACTCTACCATTTTAGATGTAAAATCAAACAATTTACATGTGGTTACAGTGCACATTCTCATGCCTGACATGCCTACCATGCCATGTCATGCCTTTAAGTCAACTATTTTAATAAAGTAACTGGTTTTATGCTTTGGGTTGCTTTTTAGTTCAAGTTTAAAACATATTTTAAAATGTATCACTACACTTCACCTCATACACATTATGTGATAGTTGGTGGGGTGAACTATTATTCCTCACTTGTATTCCTGTGAACTTTTGCAGTGTAACATAACAATCATCCAGGTTTCTGGTTAATGTGTAGTAACTTGATATTTGAAATTGCACATTAGATTCGCAGTCTGAGTCACAAATGAACACAGTAGTTACATGGGCCTTTGGCAATGAAGTTTGTGAGCCCTTTGCTCTGTCATTTCTGAATTGCACTATTCACCTCCAAGCCAGAAGGAGCGCTACTGATTTTGACTGCAGCTCGTGAAGGCTGACGTTACTTTAGCATTACGCTGCTCTGAACCTATGCTTTGAACGTTGTGCCAGCCATGTATCGGTTTTGTGCATTAGCGTTACTTCTTTTATCATTTCTATTTGAATCAGCAATTTCAATTTCTTTTCATTTACCAGTTAATTCGCGAAAATGTTTGCGGGAAGAAATCCACAAAGACGTACTCGTTACTGGAGAATACGACGTTGGTGAGCAGCCTAATACGAAGACCAATCTTAAGGTGAGTCGACCGGGAAGTTGGCTAAGGAAATGGTGAGGATGTATGAGAAGACCTAAATTAGGCCAGGAGAGCTGTTGTAAAAGTATTTCGTACACCACGAACGTTAGCTAACTGTCATGCATCGATGTTGTATACATCCTAACACTAAAAAAAATGCAATAGGATCCATGTATTAAGGTTACTCAGATTTGAGACCACTAACGTTGGGCCACGTAGCTAAGTAATCTAGCTATGTGCTGGTTAATTTGACAAGCTAGCCTAGCTTGCTAGCTAGCTACAATAGTCTTGAGTAGTTGTCAAATTTCCGGTTCGTTTCTAGCTATGAGTTTGACGTTATTTAGTGGGCGCTAACGGTAGCCATCCCTTTGCGTTGTATTTAATGACTATTTTTGTTCGTTGCGTGTGAAACGGAATAGTTAGCTATGGGAAAACGGTTTCACTGGGATCTGAGCAGCAACCTATTGACTCAGGAAGTAACACGTCATTCTTAACAATAGCCAAGGCCAGCAGTTTGACGGTAGGTAGCTAGCTAGTATTAACGTTTCACTCTGAATAAGTACGTTACTGTCGCGCTTTCATTCAGTAGACTGGTTTTCATTGTGGTTTGACTTAATTTAGCTACATTCTTTTGCAGTCTGCCGCGTGGTGCAATGCAGTTTTTGTTTGCAGGATTGCTTCGACTAACATTGGCTCGCTTTGTAGCTTACACCTGTCAGGACATCGGCCGATATTGATCATGATCTATGATCCCTAGTTGCGTTGTGCTACAAGTTATTCATTTCTCAAATATCTGCAACATGTGAACTCTTGTGCTTGTCCCGTCCGTGTGTTTTTTGTCTATGCACTGTTTAGTTTGCAATGTTGTGAGACATTATTGATTGTATTTATTGAGAGCATTTCTCTGAATTTCTCTAACAGATTACAGACTCTTCAGGCCACATCTTGTACCTAAAAGAAGATGCTTCGAAGGGGAAGTTTGCCTTCACCACAGAGGATTATGACATGTTTGAAGTCTGCTTTGAGAGCAAGTTTCCAATGGGTAGGCACTATGCCCTCACATTTAAATTTTACTTTAAGAGAGCAGATAATGGTGTTGATGATTGATGGTGTTGTTCATATTGTATTTGTAATTACTGTATTTTTGCAAAGAGCATACAAGCAATTGGCTATAGCATACAGCCAGCTAAAGGCTGCTGACCCCCATCTTCATTAATGCCAACTCTCCTTCCACAGTGAAAAACCTGAAAAATAGGACTCAGAATGAACTGTTTGTGCTAGTGTGAATAGATCAGAATTATGACTTACTGGTTCCCTGAAAGAAGAAGAAGAAGAAGAAGAAGCAGAAGAAGAAGAAAAAAACAAACAAACTTGGAGTTTGGTTGGGGCGAAGGTCATTTATGAAAGTGTTGGGTTTGTTGCAGCACCCTCATAATGAACCTTTTCCTTGTTCCAGGAACTGGGCGAGTTCCCGACCAGCTGGTCAATTTGGACATGAAGCATGGTGTGGAGGCCAAGAACTATGAGGAGGTGAGTGAGGGCAGAGGGGGTAATTGGTGACCTGTGGCAGTCCATTGCAGACCACTGCTCCAGCCTTTACGACTACCTGGACTGGACCTGGTTTTCCTTTCGTTTCTCCCATTCAGAAGGCTGTTCCTCAAAGCTAACCCATGCAAACATTTCTCGACAACATTACAGCCTTGCTACACCTTTTGACTATGTCTTTGGGGAGGGGTCCTAGGGGTTGGAACTAGGGCTGTGCCAGTAAATGCTGCTTTAAATGGTGAATGGTTGGCACCTTTATCCAAAGCACTGTACAATTGATGCTTCTCATTCACCCATTCATACACACACTCACACACCGACAGCGATTGGCTGCCATGTAAGGCACCGACCAGCTCGTCAGGAGCATTTGGGTGTTAGGTGTCTTGCTCAGGGACACTTCGACACAGCCCGGGTGGGGGATCAAACCGGCAACTCTCCGACTGCTAGACAACTGCTCTTACTGCCTGAGCCATGTTGCCCCCTAGCTCGGGGCTCGCCTCCCTGCCTCACCGGGTAAGTGAAAAAACGATAAGAGGTGCTCGACTGAAATCACAGAATGTTCATGAACGTTTTAACGTCGCCCGACATTGTCCATGGCTGTTGTTTAATTCAAAATATTTGATTTATGAAGTATAATCCGAACATGACTTTTTATTGCGTACTGCCACTTGTTAGTGGATATCGGTATGCATAGCTCATTCACTTATTTGTGCCTACTATTAGATATCCTGAGAGAATGACACCGAGGCAAAATGTCATAAGAAATCCAGAATGAAAACTCGCCCTTATGTGTCCATTAAGTGTTATTGTTAACACACACACACACACGTTTCTATTACTGTGTAACTGTGTATGCAAGGTATGCACTGTACCTCCCTCAGGAATGTGGGTGGTGTGGTTATTCTAGTAGTGCCTTGCAGGGATAATCCAGCCTCTTGTGCTGAGAGAACTCCAGGGTCAGACTATAATTCCAAATCCAGGTCAGTGATCAGGTTTGCCTTCAATTTAGTTTTCGGAGTTTCACTTGTAAGTGAATAGGTGGATGGGTAGGTTTTGGGGCGGAGCACAGGCTGTGTGTGTTCTTGTCTGTTCATGGAACAGTGAAACATTCCCTCACTTTAACACTCCATTATTCTCTTGGCGGGCTTAAGTTAGTGGATTCGTACCCTCTGTAGTTTTCTTCATAACGGAGGTTGGGGATAAACATGGTAAGAAACCAATGAATGGTGCTGTCTGCATACCGGAAATTTCTAAGAGTGACTGCTTGCTGCCAAAAAAACTGTGGACAATCCATGACCAACACTGACACCTGCTGGAGGGCATGAGGCTTGATAAGCAAAAGGCCTTCAGATGCTTTCTACTTACATTTAGAAACAAAGTTTGCAAAGAAGCAAAGTTTGGACTTCGCAGTATTTATGAATGTTGGATCTGTTTGTAGAAAAGCTTTTAGGAAATAGTTGCAAGGCTTCACAAATACCCTGAACAAAGGTTCTGAGCTTTCAGTCGCCAGCTTACAACAACCTATCACTAGACGCTGCTCTGCACAGCAAAATGAAATGATTGGTGTATGACTGGGAGTCATTAAAAACGGACATTAGGTCCAATCAATTTTCGGATTCATGAAGTCCCACCGCCCCCTTTTATCACTAGTTGCAGTGTTGCTGTCCATAGTGACATTGGCTCAGGCGGGGTGACATTGGTCACGCGGTGAGAGCGGTCCTCTGGCAGTCGGAGGTTTGCCAGTTCGATCCCGCCATGGGTGTGTCGGAGTGTCCCTGAGCAAGACACCCAACCCCCAGTTGCTCCTGATGAGCTGGTTGGTGATTGGGTACCTTGCATGGCAGTCAATCGCCGTTGGTGTGCGTGTGTGTGTATGAATGGGTGAATGAGAAGCATCAATTGTACAGCGCTTTGGATAAAGGCGCTATATAAATTTACTGTTTACCATTACCAGTATTTAGTGTGAGTAATGCCTGCCTCTTTACACCCAGATCGCAAAGGTGGAAAAGCTGAAGCCCCTGGAGGTGGAGCTGCGACGGTTGGAAGATCTTTCTGAGTCCATTGTCAACGATTTCGCCTACATGAAGAAGCGCGAGGAGGAGATGAGGGACACCAATGGTAAGGCTGCAGGGATGCGTGGGACATTGAGTTCAGACACGTTTTGTAGTTTCATTCTGAGCTCTTGTCAGAATGAAATGGGCAGAATAGAATGGATATATTATTTGATTCTCTGGAAAGTTTTATGCCTTGAGCAGTAATTTCTGCCTGGATTGTTGCGATATGTAGATGTTTACAAATTAATTATACTTCAGTGGTTATTAAATGGTAATTAAAGCTGAAAAGACACTAGAATGGGGTAGGGGTCAATTCCATTTCAATTCTGGAAGTAAAAATGTATTGATTGAATTTCAATAGACTTCCTGACTTGACTTGAATTGAAATTAAATTGACCCGAACCTTGCACCCGAACTAATTTTATGAGAAAATGAAATGGATAGACAATTTCTCCCTCCCTCAAACATTGAAGTGCTGTAAGATGCCTTCTGTGGTAGGAAATACTGGATCAGGTCTTTATTTCTCATTTCCACTCCAATAAGGTAATTAAATATACATGTTTGATGAATGTACCATGTTTTGAAAGGATGAAGTGGTGTAAAATTGTCCCTGGTTTCGAGTTGAGTGCCCATGCTTCACCTGCTGGAAAAGTGGTGAATAGAATTATATCTCATGACTCCACACTGGGGAGAAAAAGACAAAACTGTAAAATGGCAGTAGGCACCCCAAAAGGTTTCCTGTGAATGTACAGGGCTCATTCCAAATGCTTATTTTCTAATCTTTTCTCTCTTACTTGCTCCTGGCCTGGAAATTGATCGAGGTCTGCCATCTTTTAAGGATATTCCAGCCCGTCAAACATTCCTTCTAGAAGCTACAAGTTCTCTCAAAACTCTCTATCTTTCCTGAGCAGGAAAACATCAGTGTTTCCTTGGAAAGCCTGACATAAATTATTGACCTCCTCTCCCCATCTGCCACACATCTGCCACGTCAGGAACTGGCATGGCTTAGAACTGATGTTTAAAGGAGCAAGGACATTCCATTTGCCTAATTAATGTTTTCTCAATTTCCCCGTCTTCATTACTCTTTCAATGGGTGGAGTTGTGAGTAGAGAAAAAAGAGCAAGGAAAGGGAAAAAGATGAGAAATAAGCAGAATGAGCCCGTGGAGTTTTGTTTGAAATTCTTATGACGCACTGATTGGGTAAATGAGTTCTTTCTTGGAAATTGCTAGAAAGCTGCATGTCAACATCGTGCCTTCATGTTTGCTTCATCCTCCGTCCCCAATCCAGAGTCGACCAACACCCGTGTCCTGTACTTCAGCATCTTCTCCATGTGCTGTCTGATTGGACTGGCCACCTGGCAAGTCTTCTACCTACGCCGCTTCTTCAAGGCAAAGAAGCTCATTGAGTAAGACTGCGAGCCTGGGCCGGGGAATGCACTGGGCTTACTGCCTGGTTCTTGCACCACCACCACATTCAACTGTTGGGTGAAGAGGGGTCCAGTTCAAGTTCTTTTTTTTTTGTTGGATTTTCTAAGGTTACACTTGCCGTTTCAAAGGTTACACTTTTACCACTGAAGTACTCTTCTTCTTTTTTTCCCTTCTGTCTAGTCTATCTCAAAAATGATGGGTGTCTCAGTTTAGTTTTATGGTGTTTTTTTGTAAATAGACTTTCTAAGGGAGATGTTTTTGTTCTCCTTTCCCCCCTACACTGTATAAGAAAGCAGTTGTGCTTGAGGATACATGAAAACCTGTAATAAAGCTTGGAATGTTGTGGAATCTAAGAATGATGAGGTACATGGGTCTGTAAGATTTTCTTTCGAATTGTGTAAATCTGTCGATTCCATTTTTGTGTAAATGCAACCTTTTGTCTTTTTCGCTGTATTAATAACAGACCTTGAATATATCAGTTAAAATGGTTGGCATTTATATAGCGCCTTTTATCCAAAGTTAAGAAAGTGCTGTACACATACTTAGCAGTATTGGGGGTTTGAATCAAGAACATTCTGATGTGAAGCAATGTGGAGAACTGCTTAAATTCAGAGTTATTTCATACTAATTTATTTAACAAATCAGTTATATGGTAAGCCTGAAGTGATTCACAAGGCCATAGAGATTTTTTCCAATCATTCAATCCCTCAAAAAACACACTTTCTAGCAGCAGTTATATTGTGTGTTCGTGAATCCTTTGTTTTAAACATGCTGTGGTGGAGTTACATTTAATTGATTTTGCCCATTTTTACTAGTTGATGTCAGAGGGTTTTTTTTTTTTTTTTAAAAGCTTGCTCAGTTTAATGTTCATAATGCGTAAAAGCTTTTTTTAATCTGGAATTTCAATAAAAAGGGCTTTGTGATAGGTATTTGTTTATGCTTAATGTTATGCACTACATTCAAGGTTTGGAGACTGAATATAGTCTCTCGCATTGGATAGACAGACTTATCCAATCGTAGTCGATGTCAGTTTTGGAAAATGTTATTACTCCCTTCTTTTTCGTTGCTGCAGTAACAAGTTAAACATGAAATGGTATATGGAGTCACAGGAATACATTTGGCAGTAGTAAACAAAGATTAGCTATGGAGCCAACTACAATTTCTCCGAACACTGTTACTGTAGCTTTCTTGATCCAAAGTATAATAACAACTAGCTGCCAGTCGTGGTCAGCACGTTTTGATTTTGGAGAACATGTAAATACATTTGGCCAGGCCTGCCATTGTATTAGTGTCAAGTTTTAACAAGATAAATGACCTTCCAACGTAAAAGAAATTCCTGGCTGGACTGGACGCTTTCTAGAATCTGGGGAGATATAGCTTTATTAACAAAACTTTTGGGATGACCAATGCTTAATATAAACTATGGAATTGTCCTTAATTGTATTTTCTATTTGTTAGGCTAGCTGTGCTTGTACAGAAGATTAAAGTTTTGTCATTTTTGAAAACAAATCCCAGTTAACGGCCTGTCAATGGATCTACTCAAAATATAACAAGGATGGATATGGCTTATGTACATTTTCCTAAATTAGAGGTTTAGGCCAGGGGTCTGCAACACCACTCCTGGAGAGCCACACACCATGCTCATTTTTGTTTTCTCCTGAAAATCAGCACCTAGTTCAGACCGAAGCAATCAGCTGATGAGTCAACTGTGCGATCAACTGTTTTAATTTATTAAGTTGCTGACGGTTGTGTTCAAATGAATAGCAGTGCATTAAAAAAGTGAATAAAGTGCCACTGTTTTTAATAGCTTTTAGTTCATATTTCAAGGCTAGTGGAAACATTACACATTCAATTCCAAATCAAAGCATTAACAAATTTCATCAAGTCTGCGTTTTTCTTTTACATGAAGCAAAGAAAAGGAATTTTTAATCCGTTAAAATAAATGGCAGTGTTCACATTTTTCTCTTCAAACTCAAGCATTACTGTATAAACTGAAGATAGTTTTCAAGATTTAACTTCACTTTAAATTACTGAACTAATATTTAGTTGCATAACCATTGTTTTTGCTGTGCATCTGTGTTGCATCGAGTCAATCAACTTCTGGCACCTGGAAACAGGTATTTCAGCTCAGGAGGAACTACAGTACTGTGCAAAAGTTTTAGGCAGGTGTGAAAAAATGCTGTAAAGTAAGAATGCTTTCAAAAATAGAAATGTTATCAATTAACAAAATACAAAGTGAGTGAACAGAAGAAAAATAAATCTCTATTTGGTGTGACCACACTTTGCCTTCAAACCAGCATCTAGGTACACTTGCACATAGTCAGGGATTTTGTCGGCATATAGTCAGGTGTGTGATTAACCAATTATGCCAAACAGGAGCTAATGATCATAAATTTAATATGTAGGTTGAAACACAATCATTGGCTGAAACAGAAACCGCTGTGTAGGAAGGTTAAAACTGGGTGAGGACCAGCCGAACTCTGCTTCCAAGGTGAGGTTGCTGAAGACTTTAATATCAGAAGTCATACACCATGGCAAGACTGAGCACAGTAACAAGACACAAGGTAGTTATACTGCATCAGCAAGGTCTCTCCCAGGCAGAAATGTCAAGGCCAACAGGGGTTTCCAGATGTGCTGTTCAAGCTCTGTTGAAGAAGCACAAAGAAACGGGCAATGTTGAGGACCATATACGCCAGGGGTCGGCAACCCTGGTCCTGGAGAGCCGCAGGGTGCCATCAGCTCAGAATTGGCAGAAACCAGTGGGACCCAGGTACACCCATCTACTGTGCACAGAAGTGTGGTCAGAAGTGGTCTTCATGGACGAATTCCGGCCAAAAAGCCATACCGCCGACGTGGAAACAAGGTCAAGCGACTCAACTATGCACGAAAACACAGGAACTGGGGTGCAGAAAAATGCCAGCAGGTTCTCTGGATTGATGAGTCAAAATGTTTAATATTTGGCTGGAGCAAAAAGCAGTTTGTTTGCCAAAGGGCTGGAGCGTGGAACAAGAATGAGTGTCTGCAGGCAACAGTGAAGCATGGTGGAGGTTCCTTGCAAGTTTGGGGCTGCATTTCTGCAAATGGATTTATGGGGATTTAGTCAGAATTAATGGTCTCCTCAATACTGAGAAGTACAGGCAGATACTTATCCATCATGCAATACCATCAGGGAGGCATCTGATTGGCCCCGAATTTATTTTGCAGCAGGACAATGAGCCCAAACATACAGCCAATGTCATGAAAAACTATCTTCAGCGTAAAGAACAACAAGGAGTCCTGGAAGTGATGGTATGGCCCCCACAGAGCCCTGATCTCAACATCATCGAGTCTGTCTGGGATTACATGAAGAGACAGAAGCATTTGAGGCTGCCTAAATCCACAGAAGAACTGTGGCGAGTTCTCCATGTTTGGAACAACCTACCTACCGAGTTCCTTCAAAAACTGTGTGCAAGTATACCTAGAAGAATTGATGCTGTTTTGAAGGCAAAGGGTGGTCACACCAAATATTGATTTGATTTAGATTTTTCTTCTGTTCATTCACTTCTTCTGTTCAAGCCTTTTGTTAATTGATAACAATAATAATATTAACATTACTATTTTTGAAAGCATTCTTATTTTACAGCATTTTTTCACACCTGCCTAAAACTTTTGCGCAGTACTGTACATTCCACTGTTCCTGTTAATTTTGGGGTTTTGCTTCAAAAACTGCATTTTTAATGTCACCCCACAAGTTTTCAATGGGGTTGACATGGCCACTCCATTACTTCAATCCTTTGCGAGATTGAAAGAAGATTGCAAGAAGTTGCTTGTGTGTTTGGGGTCGTTGTCTTGTTGAAACACCCATTTCAGGGGCATTTCCTCTTCGGCATACAGCAACATAATCTCTGCAAGTATTTTGATGAATTCAAACTGATCAATGATCCCTTCTATACGAACCCAACACCGTAGTATGAAAAACATCCCCACACCATAATTTTTGCGCCACCATGCTTCGCAGTGTACTGTGGCTTGAATTCAGTACCCGGGGGTCAAACCACGAGACCCGAAAATAACAATTTAACTCTCATCAGTCCAGAGAATTTTACGCTATTTCTCTGTGGGCCAATCGATGTATTCCTTGGCAATTATTTACCGATTCTGCACATGAGATTTTTTCAACAATGGTGCTTCACGGGGGCTTCTTGCTGATAGCTTAGCTTCAATCAAACATCTTCTGACTGTAACATCACTTTCAGGTAATTGTAGATCATCTTTCATCTTTCTGGAGCTGATGAATGTCTGAATCTTTGCCATTCTGACTATTGTTCAATCTGTTGTAACATTAGTTGCTCATTTTCTTCCGCATGCTTCAGGTTTTTGTTGCCATTTTAAAGCATTTGAGTTCATTTTAACTAATTTACTGCACTTCTTTATATGTTTTCCCCTCTCCAATCAACTTTTTAATCAAGTGTCGTTGTCCCTCCTTGTCAACATTTGGAACGGCCCATTTTACTGAGCAATTCAGAAGAAAATATATTTTATAACAATGTGTGAAACATTTGCTTCCTTTCTTCCTTAATAAAGGACAATTAATGACACCTGTTTTTTCACAGAATTAACTAATTCTCTAATTAAACTCCACACTGCTATTATTTTAACATGCCACTTTCAGTCAGTTACTCAGAACAAGCAGCATGCATGTCATGGCAGTTGGGTCTGTTGTTTTTCTATTACACTACTACATCTACAAGTCCCTTTTTGCCATGCAGAAATATCATTGCTACTAATAACAGTGGTTTATCAGGTTGCTGATGTTGTACTGCTATTTTTTTTTTTAAACACGACTGTGCCTGCAGAGAATGTGGCATTCGACCCCTGATCAAGGCCTAAAATACTTGAAAGAAGTGGTAAATAACCTAGCTGAAGAATCTTGTAATGCAAAGTTTTTGAATGTAGTCGTGGTAGTTTGGGAAAATTACCTGCTTCATCTGTTGGTGGCACGATGGAGCACACCTATTTGTACTCAGTATGCTTTGTGGACTTCAAACAAACATAGGAATGTAAGTTTTATCCACAATGCATGAATTAGCCAGATTTTACACATCCCATTCTCTTTTCCCATATTCGAGACAAAAAAGTACGTTGTGGCCGACCACTTCGAATTCCAAAAATAATCGTGATCACTTTTCATCAGCATACAACAAATGGTCACAGTCCTGTACAAGTAAAACTGAGGAACAGGTCAGGTGACATTGAAACATCAGTCACACAAAACACAGATTTAAAGTAATTTCATTTATTTAATACATCGAACACCAATACATTCAACTGACATTTCTTACAAAGTGGCTTAGATGGAAAACTAGATGTGGAAAGGCAAGGCGTTATGTTCACAAGCATTACAATTTGGTGTTGGTTGCATTCATTTATGGCTGCAGATGATGTATTTAATTTCTTAAAACGGAGGAGCTGTACAATAAATATCGATCTTTCTTTAATGTTCAAAATGTATGGATGAAAAAAGACAAGGTCCCGCTGTATCACACAGGCTGGACTGCAGCGTCTATCCACAGGTGCGAACCCACTACTGAGCGGCACGGGGGCTTTGACCTGCTTCGTTCCCGACCTGGGCCGGTTCACCTGGGCCGGTTCACCCCGCCTTAGACGACCTGGTGGTCCCGGGCTCCCCCGGGAGCACCATATCGATACCGAACTTAGCGCGGACACCCGATCGACATAGCGCACTGCAGCTCAACACTCCTGAGCTCAAACAATCCGCCAGCCTCAGCCTCCCAGCAGCGTGGATTACAGGCACGCGCCACCGCGCCTGGCGGAACACCACCGAGATTTAAAAGCTTTTCCACAAGGGCTCACTGTGACGTCAAGAAGGCACTACGCTGACTCTCTGTGCGTACAGTTCCCTCTAGTGGCAGGCTATAGAAAACAAGATATATGAACATAAAAAACCTGCAAACATGACCGTACATGATTGTAAACTGAAACAAAAATATAAATCTTTTTTGAAAATAAACTAATAAACCGAGCACACCTGCACTTAACACTGAAAACTGAACCAAAATTGAAATAAAAATGGAAAATAAATTCAGTAAATAAAAATATTGTGGAAATTACAGGTTATTTCAGAGTTTAGATAATGTAGGCTTGTTGCCAACTAAGGTTCATAATTGTAGGAATAAAATGTTGTTATTAATCACATCTGTAACTTCAATTCACTTCAGAAATGATTTTTTAAAATCTAATCAAGAACTTCGTCATATGCCTCCATGCATGTTTCATAGCACATTTTGATATATCAAAGAACGAGTTCACATAAGAAAAAAGAAAAACGTCTAAATGTTCGTGGAAACCTCCTTTGCATTTCACAATGAAATGTCATCTTAAGCCTGTTTCGTGAATGAGGCCCATACCTCCTAATGCTAGTCCCCATGACAACTTTTGATGGGTCTGCTGAAAATATAAGGACCAAAAGTGTGTAGTCTATTGCATTTTATATATGACCGAGGCTACATCTAACATTTTATGAATAAAGTACACACGATAAATTCGAGCGCTGTCCCTTAAAATGAAATTCACTAGTCGACTGCTACAATATACATTCAAAACAACACTTTTAAATAGTTTTGGTATCTCATTCCTTCAGCAAATGTGTCACATTTAATACGTTACTATGATAGGGAAAACAGTCTTAATATTTTCTAAACTTCGTTCCTATAGTTGTTTTTCTTCATTTTCTTCTTGAAATGTTTCGAGTGTAGCTCGTTTCAGCGGGAACAGCTGCTATTCCCGGATCCGTGGTGTAGTGCATGTAACGCTTCATACTGAAGTTTTCTTGAGCATTTATTCTTCTTTGAACTCAGTTGGAACAACGTGAAAACTAAGAGACAAAAGTACATCATTTCAATGCATATTTTCAATAATAGCTCAATAGCATATTCATTTTATAGTGAGTAGCCTGAAAGAACGTGCGCTAGTAGTCTACAACTAGCTAGCTCATGCATCTCCAAGTAAGCATTTACAAACGTTAACATACAGCATAAAAGTTTCACACCACACACGATTTCGCTTCATTTACATAACAAATAAAGGGATTATGATGATGTGATGTACAACAAAAGTTTCAATTACCGTGTGCGCCCTTGACCAACTGTAGAATAATAACGGTAAGCTCTCTCTCTCTCTCTCTCTCTCTCTCTCTCTCTCTCTCTCTCTCTCTCTCTCTCTCTCTCTCTCTCAACCTCCGTATACCGCGCGCTTTCCGCTCTACCCGCCTTTGTATGAAAACAACATCCGGTATCAACATCCGGTTTACACCAAGTCGTTCATGAACAAGTAATTCATTCATACAACGTCATTTACACTCCCACCAAATATTGGACCACATACCTTGAAACAATAAATCAATGGTAATTTCAAAATACCCTTGAACTCATTTATACCATCTAACTTGAGGGACAGGGCTTTTCACTACTTTCTACTAGAATGACTCATTTCTTCACCTCCTTTCGCTAACTTTCGCTCACCTATCTGTATGGTAGCTTTCCTCACAAGTCCGTCATCATCTTTGCATACGTCAAGAACTCTGGCAAGTTTCCATTCATTGCGAGGAACATCTTCTTTGACGATGACAACATCACCGACCTGCACATTTCGTCTTGGGGCATGCCATCTCTGTCTAAGAGTAATGCTAGCAAGATATTCTTTCCTCCATCTGCACCAAAACTGCTCTGACAAGTACTGCACCCGCCTCCACCTTTTTCTGGCATACAAGTCCTCCTTGACAAATTTACCCGGTGGGGGCAACGGGACTGAGGATTTCATCGTGAGCAGATGGTTGGGTGTTAGTGGCTCCAGGCTTGTGGGATTATTGATACTATCCACAGTAAGTGGGCGGCTATTCACAATTGACATGGCTTCATAGAACAATGTCCTCAGAGAAGCATCATCCAATCTTCCAGCGCTCTGTGCAAGGACTGAACCTAGTACACTCCTCACTGTCCTTATCTGCCTCTCCCAAACACCTCCTACATGACTTGCGTCTGGTACATTCATGCAGAAGTCACACTGTTTCTCTGCCAGAAATGCTGCCACTCTCTCTTTGTCCAGTTCCTTTAGAGCTCTTTCCAGCTCATTTCTGGCTCCTACAAAATTTGATCCCTGGTCTGATCTAATTTGTCTCACTGCTCCTCGGATGGCTATGAAACACCGCAAGGCATTGATGAATGCATCAGTCGTCAAGTCCTCCAGTATCTCTATGTGAATCGCTCTGGAGCAAAGACATGTGAACAGGAGACCATATCGTTTTTGTTCTTTGCGACCCTGCTTGGTGTAAAACGGACCAAAGCAATCCATACCACGGTAGGAGAACAGTGGTGAGGGATCGATGCGATCGGTTGGTAGATCTGCCATCAGTTGCTTTTCTGTGGGTCTACACGTGACACACTGCCTTATGTATTTAGCTACTACCCTACTGCCACCAACAATCCAGTAACCATTGGCTCTTACTGCATTCAGGGTTTGCCCCCTGCCTTGATGCACGGGTTTTCTTGTGGCAGTGGCCGAGGATGAGGCGTGTGATGTCACCATCTCTTGGGAGGATTATTGGGTGTTTCACATCGAAGGGTGAGGACGCTTTCCTCATTCGTCCTCCTACTCTAAGTATACCATCATGGAGGATTGGATCAAGCTGGTAGAGTTGGTGATTGCGTGGAAGCTTTCCAGATTTCTGGTTCAGGATGTGCAGTTCTCTTGTTGCACAAGTTTGATGAGAGTAAGTGCAGCTCTCCTTTTCTCTTCCACATTTACAGGTTCTGCATTCTTAGTCCTCCTAGCCAGACGTTGAATGCGTGCAACAACGTTCACAGCGGTGGTCCACTTTGAGAAACATGACAGTCGCTCTAGAAAACTGTCCTGCCTTTCAGCCACTGTGTTCAGCACTTGTGCTACCTTAACCTCAGGGTCTCCTACCAACAGCTCTGAAGTTCCTTGCTTGGTAACTAATTCTCTTTCCCATCGGAACTTGGGTCCGGAGAACCAGTTTGAGTTCATTAGCTCTGCTACCCTGAGGCCCCTTGAGGCGTGATCAGCAGGGTTCTCATTTGTGTCGACATAATGCCACTGTTCTGGGTCAGTTGTTTCCCGAATTCTCTGGACACGGTTGGCTACAAACACATAGAACCTTCGAGCCTCATTGCTGACGTAGCCTAGGACTACTTGTGAGTCAGTCCACAAATACTCTCCATCAACCCTGAGCTCTAACTCCTCCTTTAGCATGCTGCTCACAGCAGCAGAGATCACTGCAGCAGTTAACTCAAGTCTTGGTATTGTGACTATTTTCGTAGGTGCAACTCTCGCCTTACCCATAATCAGGGAGCAATGCACTTTGTCTTCACTCACAAGTCTGATGTATGAGCACTGATCATAGCCTTGACTGCTGGCATCTGATAAGTGATGCAGTTCAGTTCTCAGGATCTTTCCAAGGTTTTCAGGTGAGAAACATCTTGGAATTTGAATCCTTTGCAGGTTCTCTAGATCGTCCACCCAACTCTCCCACCTTGGCCTCAACTCATCTGGAAGTGGTTCATCCCACCCGATGCCCTTCTGGCACATCTCTTGGAGCACTTGCTTTCCTGAAAGGAGAAATGGAGCCAGGAATCCCAATGGATCGTACACTGAAGCCACGGTTGAGAGAATTCCACGTCGCGTGGTTGGTTTCTCATCAAGTGAGACCTTGAAAGTGAAGGTGTCACACTCTACATTCCACCGCACTCCGAGCACTGTCTGGGCTGGGAGATCGTCGTGATTGAGATCCACATCCTTCACTCCTTTGGTTCGTTCACTGTCACAGATTGATTCCAAGACCTCTCGATTATTGGAGATGAATTTGTGAAGATGTAGTTTGCCTTTAGCACATACAGCTTGGGCTTCTTTCACCAGCGTGATCGCTGTGTCCACAGATTCTAGGCTTATGATGCCGTCATCTACATAGAAGTTCTGTCTGATGAAGTCCGCTGCTAAAGGGTACTCTTTCTCGTTTTGTTTAGCCCGATACTTCATGCCGTAATTGGCGCAACCTGGAGATGATGCCGCTCCAAAGAGATGGACCCTCATGCGATACTCTTTGGGCTCAGACACTGTGTCTCCACCTTCCCACCACAGGAACCGCAAATAATCTTGGTCTTCCTTGCTGACATGGAACCTGTGGAACATTTTTTCCACATCGCACATCACAGCAATTGGGTGTTTGCGAAATCTGCATAGTACTCCCGTCAGCCCATTGGTAAGATCAGGTTCAGTAAGTAGATGATCATTCAAGGCAGTGCCTTCATACTTCGCAGAGCAATCGAAGACTACCCTGATCTTATCGGGCTTTCTGGGGTGATAGACCCCCTGATGTGGTATATACCACACATTTCCTGGCTCTGGTTCGTTGCCGGCTCTCTCCGCATCACCATCTTTGAAGACACCTTCCATAAAGTTCACATAATCATTCTTAAAGTTAGGGTCTCTGTCTAGTTTCTTTTTGAGGTGCTTTGAGGTGAGTTTCTTATTGGCTGGGAGGCGTGGACGTGCTTTGAAGGGCAGGGGCATCTCAAGGTGGTCAAGCTCATTCTGCTGGATACTTCCTTTTAGGACCTGCAGAAACTGGATGTATTCCTGCGATATGCTCTTTTCTCCTGGGCTGGTGTCAGCAAAATCGGACTCGAGTGCTCTAATAACAGCAGCTGGCATCACAGGTGGTAGCTCTCTGACTGACATGCGATGGCACAGACCTGTCACAGCCTTGGAGTTCACGCACTGGGGCACGCTTCCAACAATACTCCAGCCCAGGTCAGTCTTTATGGCGTAAGGCTCACTGTCACCTCCTGTAATGACTTGACGCGGCGCCAAAGCCTTGGAGCAGTCATAGCCGATCAATAGTCCCACCCCACAATCCATCAGCGGGGGCATTTCATGAGCTATGGCTGCAAGGTGATTCCACTTACTAGCAGTTGCGCAGGTGGGAATGTGTGCACGTTCCAGTGGAATGAAGTCTCTCGTGTAGGCAGGAGGGAGGTCTATAGGGCTATCTGAGGAAAAGCCACTGACTCTCTGACTTTCCACAATTGAGTCCCTTCCCATCATGGTTGAGAGCTTAAGTTTGACTGGATCCCCTGTTGCTTGCAACTTCTCACACACCTCCTGGTCGACAAACGTTTTACTACTCTGAGTATCCAGTAAAGCGTAAGCTAGAGTCTCTGGTCCAGTGGTGTTAGGTAATGATATCCATACTGGAACTATCATTGATGTGCTCCCATTGTCACCTCCATTCACACAGCATGATAGTGAGGATGCATTTCCTTCAAAGTGCTGGGCACCTTGTGAAGGAGATTTGTCCACAGGGGGACGGTCTTCGTGTAATGGAGTGGGATGGCTCTTTTTGCATATGCTGCACATGGCTTTGTTCCTACAGTCTCTGGAGTTGTGGCCTTTCCTCAGGCATGCAAAACACAGCTTATTGTAGTAAATGAACTTTCTTATTTCCTCCACAGAGCTTGCCGTTAGTTTTTGGCATTTATGTATGGAATGATTTTCTTCACAGAACATACATTTGATTGGGCCTGAGTTATGTGCAGTTGCGTTCTCTTTTTTGGGTCTGTTTGAATCTTTTGTCTTGGTTTCATCACCGATGTGGGACTTTACATTAGTAGCAAATGTATTTGCCTTTGGCCGCTTTGTTTCTCTTGATGGCTTTTCTTCAGAGGGCTTCAGTGCATACAATGACGAGACTGGATTGCACGCTATACGTGCCTCCTTTGAGATGAATGAAGCAAACTTTTTAAAGCTGGGGTAATCTTTGACCTGATCTAGCTGTTCAGTGACGTAGCGATTCCACCTTGATGTTACCCAATCAGGGAGTTTGACTAACATCTTCTGATTCTCTTCGCAGTCGTTAAGTATCTGCAGACCTTTGACATGAGATATAGCATTGTCGCAAGCTTGTAGGAAGTCGCTGAATTCTCTTAGCTTAACATACTCCTTTGCGGCGATCTTTGGCCACCCATTAAGCTTCTCTCTATACGCATGCTGTACTACAAAGGAGTGGCTATATCTGGCATTCAGCTTCTCCCATGCTTGCTGGTAGACTTCTTCGTCTTTTCTGTAGAAGCTACCTTCCAGAACTGACCTTGCCTCTCCACCAATGTACTTTTGCAGGTAGAACAGCTTATCTGCAGGATTTGAGCAGCGTCGATCTATAAGAGCTTTGAAGCTTGTGCTCCACTGTATGAACTTTAACGGGTCCCCAGAGAATATAGCAGGTTCTGGAACCGGGAGTCGAGTAAGGACGACTGAATCATTTAGAGCTTGTACTAAAGATCTTGCTTCATTTATTGGAGCTTCCTGACATTTTGCATGGGAGCCAACGGGACGAGGATCTATCACATCGCTGGATGCTGGGCTACATCTGTGACTATTTCCCTTTGACTCTTCCTCAGTGTACACTTTAAGCTTGGCTTCCATAACCTCAAGATCTCTTTGTTGTTCAAGTCTTTTCAGCTGTTGACGCTGTGCATCAATAATGGTTTCTCTTTCAAATTCAACTTTCTTCGCAGCTAACTGAGCTGCCGTCTCAGTTCTCTTGGCTGATATGTTTGATGTCTCTGAGGGAGGTTTGGAGCTGCTGAGTGCAGTGGATCTGGAAGCTGTGGATCAATATACGGACCTAGCATAGTCCCTGTCAAGTAGCAAACGTAGCCTTGGTTTTTCAGCTTCAGCATCAAATTCCGCTCCTACTTCAGTTAGGCGTACTCTCATTAATTGTAATAGATCTGCTGTTACAGCTGAGCACGCATCGATCTTTCTCCGCACTTCCTGAGAGGGTGATGAATGGTCTCGTAGATTACCATATTCTACTTTAGCTATTGAATCAAGCTTCTCAATAGAATCCATCATCTCACACAAGTCACTATCAGAGCATTCATGCTTTAGTCTTAAACGGATTTCCCTAACATGGATTTTCCATTTCTCATACGCTGAGTAGAACTTCCTTTCTCTATGAACTGATTGTTGCTCTGTCAACTCCAGCATCTTTGGTGTCAAGCGTCTCTCACGAGAAGACTTCCTTCTTACACCTACCTTTGCTGCAGCTGAATTATGCTCATCTAGCTTGAGCCCAGTATCTGACTCCTCCAATAGATCTACCTCTTGGTGCAGAGAATCAGTCTGTCTAACTAGCTCAACTCCTAGCTCATTTGGCAAGTTACCGTGCGCTGACATTTTTGCTCAGGTTAAACACTTGAAGTGAGAAATGACATTACAAACACAGACATTGCAATATGTGACAGCATAACACTTTGCTTAAATCCTTTACCGTAAATATGATGACACTTTAGACTTAACACTTTAAGCTAATACCTTTACTTTCACCAGGCTATTTCCTTTTAACTTATCGTGGGACTATCCATCAATCGCCTGAGAATGCACTTTAAGATTGTATAGTCTGACCTTAAGATAGCAGAGCTGCACACTGAAACCTTAAGTGCACTGCAGCCGTTGAAGCAAAGCTGCACGCTGAAACCTGAAGTCAACTGCAGGGGTTGAAGCAGAGCTGCATGCTGAAACCTGAAGTCCACCGCAGAAGTTGAAGCAGAGCTGCACGCTGAAACCTGAAGTCCAATGCAGGCGTTGAAGCAGAACTGCACGCTGAACCTGGAGTCCACTGCAGGAGTTGAAGCAGAGCTGCACACTGAAACCTGAAGTCCACTGCAGGCGTTGAAGCAGAACTGCACGCTGAAACCTGAAGTGCACTCCAGGAGTTGAAGCAGAGCTGCACGCTGAAACCTGAAGTCCACTGCAGGAGTTGTAGCACCTCAGGATGGAGTTTAGGCCACGTTTTCACTGTAGCTACACGCCTGGTCAATCATTGAGTGCACGCTTCATACTGATGTTTTCTTGAGCATTTATTCTTCTTTGAACTCAGTTGGAACAACGTGAAAACTAAGAGACAAAAGTACATCATTTCAATGCATATTTTCAATAATAGCTCAATAGCATATTAATTTTATAGTGAGTAGCCTGAAAGAACGTGCGCTAGTAGTCTACAACTAGCTGGCTCATGCATCTCCAAGTAAGCATTTACAAACGTTAACATACAGCATAAAAGTTTCACACCACACACGATTTCGCGTCATTTACATAACAAATAAAGGGATTATGATGATGTGATGTACAACAAAAGTTTCAATTACCGTGTGCGCCCTTGACCAACTGTAGAATAATAACGGTAAGCTTTCCCCCTCTCTCTCTCTCTCTCTCTCGCTCTCTCAACCTCCGTAGACCGCGCTTTCCGCTCTACCCACCTTTATATGAAAACAACATCCGGGATCAACATCCGGTTTACACCAAGTCATTCATGAACAAGTAATTCATTCATACAACGTCATTTACTTTGTGTATCGGTATTTTTAGTTAGGTAAGCAGTGTTTGGATAGTTAACTTTGGTCACTTTTGCTCTGTTTGTTTGTTTCTTTGTTCTCAAAAAAAAAAAAAAATGGCCCTCGTCCTTATCTTTGTTGTACAGGTAGCAGTTGAAATTGTACTTCCCTCGAGGGTCTTTCAGCGAACTTATCCCTGGTTGTGGGTATGCACTTTGTTGTACGTCGCTCTGGATAAGAGCGTCTGCCAAAAATAATATTTGGCCAACAGTTTCCTAGAGGGTGCGATACTGAGATTTCTCACGAAGTGGCTTAGACGGAACACACACCTCAGGAAAAAATAAGAAACTGAGCTAGATGTGGAAAGGCAAGGCCTTATGTTCACATGCATTACAATTTGGTGTTGGTTGCATTCATTTATGGCTGCAGATGATGTATTTAATTTCTTTAAACTGAGGAGCTGTACAATAAATATCGATCTTTTTTCAATGTTCAAAGCCTCCCAGCAGCTTGGATCACAGGCACGCGCCACCGCGCCCGGCGGAGCACCACGGCGATTTAAAAGCTTTTCCACAAGGGCTCACTGTGACGTCAAGAAGGCACAACGCTGACTCACTGTGCGTACAGTTCCCTCTAGTGGCAGGCTATAGAAAACAAGATATATGAACATAAAAAACCTGCAAACATGACCGTACATGATTGTAAACTGAAGCAAAAATATAAATCTTTTTTGAAAATAAACTAATAAACCTAGCACACCTGCACTTAACACTGAAAACTGAACCAAAATTGAAATAAAAATGGAAAGCGAATTCAGTAAATAAAAAAATAGGTGGAAATTACAGGTTATTTCAGAGTTTAGATAATGTAGGCTTGTAGCCAACTTACGCTCATAATTGTAGGACTAAAATGTTGTTATTAATCACATCTGTAACTTTAATTCACTTCAGAAATGATTTTTAAAAATCTAATCAAGAACTTCGTCATGTGCCTCCATGCATGTTTCATAGCACATTTTGATATATCAAAGAACGAGTTCACATAAGGAAAAAGTCTAAATGTTCGTGGAAACCTCCTTTGCATTTCACAATGAAATGTCATCTTAAGCCTGTTTCGTGAATGAGGCTCATACCTCCTAATGCTAGTCCCCATGACAACTTTTGATGGGTCTGCTGAAAATATAAGGACCAAAAGTGTGTATTCTATTGCATTTTATATATGACCGAGGCTACATCTAACATTTTATGAATAAAGTACACACGATAAATTCGAGCGCTGTCCCTTAAAATGAAATTCACAAGTCGGCTGCTACAATATACATTCAAAACAACACTTTTAAATAGTTTTGGTATCTCATTCCTTCGGCAAGTGTGTCACATTTAATACGTTACTATGATAGGGAAAAGTCTTAATATTTTCTAAACTTCGTTCCTAGCGTTGTTTTTCTTCATTTTCTTCTTGAAATGTTTCGAGTGTAGCTCGTTTCAGCGGGAACAGCTGCTATTCCCGGATCCGTGGTGTAGTGCATTCATAAAAGAATATTTGGCCAACAGTTTCCTAGAGGGTGCGATACTGAGATGTCTTACAGTGGCTTAGACGGAACACACACCTCAGGAAAAAATAAGAAACTGAGCTAGATGTGGAAAGGCAAGGCCTTATGTTCACATGCATTACAATTTGGTGTTGGTTGCATTCATTTATGGCTGCAGATGATGTATTTAATTTCTTTAAACTGAGGAGCTGTACAATAAATATCGATCTTTTTTCAATGTTCAAAGCCTCCCAGCAGCTTGGATCACAGGCACGCGCCACCGCGCCCGGCGGAGCACCACGGAGATTTAAAAGCTTTTCCACAAGGGCTCACTGTGACGTCAAGAAGGCACTACGCTGACTCTACTTTGCGTACAGTTCCCTCTAGTGGCAGGCTATAGAAAACAAGATATATGAACATAAAAAACCTGCAAACATGACCGTACATGATTGTAAACTGAAGCAAAAATATAAATCTTTTTTGAAAATAAACTAATAAACCTAGCACACCTGCACTTAACACTGAAAACTGAACCAAAATTGAAATAAAAATGGAAAGCGAATTCAGTAAATAAAAACATGGTGGAAATTACAGGTTATTTCAGAGTTTAGATAATGTAGGCTTGTAGCCAACTTACGCTCATAATTGTAGGACTAAAATGTTGTTATTAATCACATCTGCAACTTTAATTCACTTCAGAAATGATTTTTAAAAATCTAATCAAGAACTTCGTCATGTGCCTCCATGCATGTTTCATAGCACATTTTGATATATCAAAGAACGAGTTCACATAAGGAAAAAGTCTCAATGTTCGTGGAAACCTCCTTTGCATTTCACAATGAAATGTCATCTCATGCCTGTTTCGTGAATGAGGCTCATACCTCCTAATGCTAGACCCCATGACAACTTTTGATGGGTCTGCTGAAAATATAAGGACCAAAATTGTGTATTCTATTGCATTTTATATATGACCGAGGCTACATCTAACATTTTATGAATAAAGTACACACGATAAATTCGAGCGCTGTCCCTTAAAATGAAATTCACAAGTCGGCTGCTACAATATACATTCAAAACAACACTTTTAAATAGTTTTGGTATCTCATTCCTTCGGCAAGTGTGTCACATTTAATACGTTACTATGATAGGGAAAAGTCTTAATATTTTCTAAACTTCGTTCCTAGCGTTGTTTTTCTTCATTTTCTTCTTGAAATGTTTCGAGTGTAGCTTGTTTCAGCGGGAACAGCTGCTATTCCCGGATCCGTGGTGTAGTGCATTCATAAAAGAATATTTGGCCAACAGTTTCCTAGAGGGTGCGATACTGAGATTTCTTACAAAGTGGCTTAGACGGAACACACACCTCAGGAAAAAATAAGAAACTGAGCTAGATGTGGAAAGGCAAGGCCTTATGTTCACATGCATTACAATTTGGTGTTGGTTGCATTCATTTATGGCTGCAGATGATGTATTTAATTTCTTTAAACTGAGGAGCTGTACAATAAATATCGATCTTTTTTCAATGTTCAAAATGTATGCATGAAAAAGACAAGGTCCCGCTGTATCACACAGGCTGGACTGCAGCGTCTATTCACAGGCGCGAACCCACTACAGAGCGGCACGGGGGCTTTGACCTGCTCCGTTCCCGACCTGGGCCGGTTCACCCCGCCTTAGACGACCTGGTGGTCCCGGGCTCCCCCGGGAGCACCATATCGACACCGAACTTAGCGCGGACACCCGATCGACATAGCGCACTGCAGCTCAGAACTCCTGAGCTCAAACGATCCGCCAGCCTCAGCCTCCCAGCAGCTTGGATTACAGGCACGCGCCACCGCGCCCGGCGGAGCACCACGGCGATTTAAAAGCTTTTCCACAAGGGCTCACTGTGACGTCAAGAAGGCACTACGCTGACTCTCTGTGCGTACAGTTCCCTCTAGTGGCAGGATATAGAAAACAAGATATATGAACATAAAAAACCTGCAAACATGACCGTACATGATTGTAAACTGAAGCAAAAATATAAATCTTTTTTGAAAATAAACTAATAAACCTAGCACACCTGCACTTAACACTGAAAACTGAACCAAAATTGAAATCAAAATGGAAAGCGAATTCAGTAAATAAAAACATGGTGGAAATTACAGGTTATTTAGGAGTTTAGATAATGTAGGCTTGTAGCCAACTTACGCTCATAATTGTAGGACTAAACTGTTGTTATTAATCACATCTGCAACTTTAATTCACTTCAGAAATGATTTTTAAAAATCTAATCAAGAACTTCGTCATATGCCTCCATGCATGTTTCATAGCACATTTTGATATATCAAAGAACGAGTTCACATAAGGAAAAAGTCTCAATGTTCGTGGAAACCTCCTTTGCATTTCACAATGAAATGTCATCTCATGCCTGTTTCGTGAATGAGGCTCATACCTCCTAATGCTAGACCCCATGACAACTTTTGATGGGTCTGCTGAAAATATAAGGACCAAAATTGTGTATTCTATTGCATTTTATATATGACCGAGGCTACATCTAACATTTTATGAATAAAGTACACACGATAAATTCGAGCGCTGTCCCTTAAAATGAAATTCACAAGTCGGCTGCTACAATATACATTCAAAACAACACTTTTAAATAGTTTTGGTATCTCATTCCTTCGGCAAGTGTGTCACATTTAATACGTTACTATGATAGGGAAAAGTCTTAATATTTTCTAAACTTCGTTCCTAGCGTTGTTTTTCTTCATTTTCTTCTTGAAATGTTTCGAGTGTAGCTCGTTTCAGCGGGAACAGCTGCTATTCCCGGATCCGTGGTGTAGTGCATTCATAAAAGAATATTTGGCCAACAGTTTCCTAGAGGGTGCGATACTGAGATTTCTTACAAAGTGGCTTAGACGGAACACACACCTCAGGAAAAAATAAGAAACTGAGCTAGATGTGGAAAGGCAAGGCCTTATGTTCACATGCATTACAATTTGGTGTTGGTTGCATTCATTTATGGCTGCAGATGATGTATTTAATTTCTTTAAACTGAGGAGCTGTACAATAAATATCGATCTTTTTTCAATGTTCAAAATGTATGCATGAAAAAGACAAGGTCCCGCTGTATCACACAGGCTGGACTGCAGCGTCTATTCACAGGCGCGAACCCACTACTGAGCGGCACGGGGGCTTTGACCTGCTCCGTTCCCGACCTGGGCCGGTTCACCCCGCCTTAGACGACCTGGTGGTCCCGGGCTCCCCCGGGAGCACCATATCGACACCGAACTTAGCGCGGACACCCGATCGACATAGCGCACTGCAGCTCAGAACTCCTGAGCTCAAACGATCCGCCAGCCTCAGCCTCCCAGCAGCTTGGATTACAGGCACGCGCCACCGCGCCCGGCGGAGCACCACGGCGATTTAAAAGCTTTTCCACAAGGGCTCACTGTGACGTCAAGAAGGCACTACGCTGACTCTCTGTGCGTACAGTTCCCTCTAGTGGCAGGATATAGAAAACAAGATATATGAACATAAAAAACCTGCAAACATGACCGTACATGATTGTAAACTGAAGCAAAAATATAAATCTTTTTTGAAAATAAACTAATAAACCTAGCACACCTGCACTTAACACTGAAAACTGAACCAAAATTGAAATCAAAATGGAAAGCGAATTCAGTAAATAAAAACATGGTGGAAATTACAGGTTATTTAGGAGTTTAGATAATGTAGGCTTGTAGCCAACTTACGCTCATAATTGTAGGACTAAACTGTTGTTATTAATCACATCTGCAACTTTAATTCACTTCAGAAATGATTTTTAAAAATCTAATCAAGAACTTCGTCATATGCCTCCATGCATGTTTCATAGCACATTTTGATATATCAAAGAACGAGTTCACATAAGGAAAAAGTCTCAATGTTCGTGGAAACCTCCTTTGCATTTCACAATGAAATGTCATCTCATGCCTGTTTCGTGAATGAGGCTCATACCTCCTAATGCTAGACCCCATGACAACTTTTGATGGGTCTGCTGAAAATATAAGGACCAAAATTGTGTATTCTATTGCATTTTATATATGACCGAGGCTACATCTAACATTTTATGAATAAAGTACACACGATAAATTCGAGCGCTGTCCCTTAAAATGAAATTCACAAGTCGGCTGCTACAATATACATTCAAAACAACACTTTTAAATAGTTTTGGTATCTCATTCCTTCGGCAAGTGTGTCACATTTAATACGTTACTATGATAGGGAAAAGTCTTAATATTTTCTAAACTTCGTTCCTAGCGTTGTTTTTCTTCATTTTCTTCTTGAAATGTTTCGAGTGTAGCTTGTTTCAGCGGGAACAGCTGCTATTCCCGGATCCGTGGTGTAGTGCATTCATAAAAGAATATTTGGCCAACAGTTTCCTAGAGGGTGCGATAC
The DNA here is from genome assembly GCF_963514075.1 of Conger conger. Classification (NCBI taxonomy): domain Eukaryota; kingdom Metazoa; phylum Chordata; class Actinopteri; order Anguilliformes; family Congridae; genus Conger; species Conger conger. Next base: position 23,848,693 of record NC_083764.1, on the reverse strand, counting down.
TGAGATTTCTTACAAAGTGGCTTAGACGGAACACACACCTCAGGAAAAAATAAGAAACTGAGCTAGATGTGGAAAGGCAAGGCCTTATGTTCACATGCATTACAATTTGGTGTTGGTTGCATTCATTTATGGCTGCAGATGATGTATTTAATTTCTTTAAACTGAGGAGCTGTACAATAAATATCGATCTTTTTTCAATGTTCAAAATGTATGCATGAAAAAGACAAGGTCCCGCTGTATCACACAGGCTGGACTGCAGCGTCTATTCACAGGCGCGAACCCACTACAGAGCGGCACGGGGGCTTTGACCTGCTCCGTTCCCGACCTGGGCCGGTTCACCCCGCCTTAGACGACCTGGTGGTCCCGGGCTCCCCCGGGAGCACCATATCGACACCGAACTTAGCGCGGACACCCGATCGACATAGCGCACTGCAGCTCAGAACTCCTGAGCTCAAACGATCCGCCAGCCTCAGCCTCCCAGCAGCTTGGATTACAGGCACGCGCCACCGCGCCCGGCGGAGCACCACGGCGATTTAAAAGCTTTTCCACAAGGGCTCACTGTGACGTCAAGAAGGCACTACGCTGACTCTCTGTGCGTACAGTTCCCTCTAGTGGCAGGATATAGAAAACAAGATATATGAACATAAAAAACCTGCAAACATGACCGTACATGATTGTAAACTGAAGCAAAAATATAAATCTTTTTTGAAAATAAACTAATAAACCTAGCACACCTGCACTTAACACTGAAAACTGAACCAAAATTGAAATCAAAATGGAAAGCGAATTCAGTAAATAAAAACATGGTGGAAATTACAGGTTATTTAGGAGTTTAGATAATGTAGGCTTGTAGCCAACTTACGCTCATAATTGTAGGACTAAACTGTTGTTATTAATCACATCTGCAACTTTAATTCACTTCAGAAATGATTTTTAAAAATCTAATCAAGAACTTCGTCATATGCCTCCATGCATGTTTCATAGCACATTTTGATATATCAAAGAACGAGTTCACATAAGGAAAAAGTCTCAATGTTCGTGGAAACCTCCTTTGCATTTCACAATGAAATGTCATCTCATGCCTGTTTCGTGAATGAGGCTCATACCTCCTAATGCTAGACCCCATGACAACTTTTGATGGGTCTGCTGAAAATATAAGGACCAAAATTGTGTATTCTATTGCATTTTATATATGACCGAGGCTACATCTAACATTTTATGAATAAAGTACACACGATAAATTCGAGCGCTGTCCCTTAAAATGAAATTCACAAGTCGGCTGCTACAATATACATTCAAAACAACACTTTTAAATAGTTTTGGTATCTCATTCCTTCGGCAAGTGTGTCACATTTAATACGTTACTATGATAGGGAAAAGTCTTAATATTTTCTAAACTTCGTTCCTAGCGTTGTTTTTCTTCATTTTCTTCTTGAAATGTTTCGAGTGTAGCTCGTTTCAGCGGGAACAGCTGCTATTCCCGGATCCGTGGTGTAGTGCATTCATAAAAGAATATTTGGCCAACAGTTTCCTAGAGGGTGCGATACTGAGATTTCTTACAAAGTGGCTTAGACGGAACACACACCTCAGGAAAAAATAAGAAACTGAGCTAGATGTGGAAAGGCAAGGCCTTATGTTCACATGCATTACAATTTGGTGTTGGTTGCATTCATTTATGGCTGCAGATGATGTATTTAATTTCTTTAAACTGAGGAGCTGTACAATAAATATCGATCTTTTTTCAATGTTCAAAATGTATGCATGAAAAAGACAAGGTCCCGCTGTATCACACAGGCTGGACTGCAGCGTCTATTCACAGGCGCGAACCCACTACTGAGCGGCACGGGGGCTTTGACCTGCTCCGTTCCCGACCTGGGCCGGTTCACCCCGCCTTAGACGACCTGGTGGTCCCGGGCTCCCCCGGGAGCACCATATCGACACCGAACTTAGCGCGGACACCCGATCGACATAGCGCACTGCAGCTCAGAACTCCTGAGCTCAAACGATCCGCCAGCCTCAGCCTCCCAGCAGCTTGGATTACAGGCACGCGCCACCGCGCCCGGCGGAGCACCACGGCGATTTAAAAGCTTTTCCACAAGGGCTCACTGTGACGTCAAGAAGGCACTACGCTGACTCTCTGTGCGTACAGTTCCCTCTAGTGGCAGGATATAGAAAACAAGATATATGAACATAAAAAACCTGCAAACATGACCGTACATGATTGTAAACTGAAGCAAAAATATAAATCTTTTTTGAAAATAAACTAATAAACCTAGCACACCTGCACTTAACACTGAAAACTGAACCAAAATTGAAATCAAAATGGAAAGCGAATTCAGTAAATAAAAACATGGTGGAAATTACAGGTTATTTAGGAGTTTAGATAATGTAGGCTTGTAGCCAACTTACGCTCATAATTGTAGGACTAAACTGTTGTTATTAATCACATCTGCAACTTTAATTCACTTCAGAAATGATTTTTAAAAATCTAATCAAGAACTTCGTCATATGCCTCCATGCATGTTTCATAGCACATTTTGATATATCAAAGAACGAGTTCACATAAGGAAAAAGTCTCAATGTTCGTGGAAACCTCCTTTGCATTTCACAATGAAATGTCATCTCATGCCTGTTTCGTGAATGAGGCTCATACCTCCTAATGCTAGACCCCATGACAACTTTTGATGGGTCTGCTGAAAATATAAGGACCAAAATTGTGTATTCTATTGCATTTTATATATGACCGAGGCTACATCTAACATTTTATGAATAAAGTACACACGATAAATTCGAGCGCTGTCCCTTAAAATGAAATTCACAAGTCGGCTGCTACAATATACATTCAAAACAACACTTTTAAATAGTTTTGGTATCTCATTCCTTCGGCAAGTGTGTCACATTTAATACGTTACTATGATAGGGAAAAGTCTTAATATTTTCTAAACTTCGTTCCTAGCGTTGTTTTTCTTCATTTTCTTCTTGAAATGTTTCGAGTGTAGCTTGTTTCAGCGGGAACAGCTGCTATTCCCGGATCCGTGGTGTAGTGCATTCATAAAAGAATATTTGGCCAACAGTTTCCTAGAGGGTGCGATACTGAGATTTCTTACAAAGTGGCTTAGACGGAACACACACCTCAGGAAAAAATAAGAAACTGAGCTAGATGTGGAAAGGCAAGGCCTTATGTTCACATGCATTACAATTTGGTGTTGGTTGCATTCATTTATGGCTGCAGATGATGTATTTAATTTCTTTAAACTGAGGAGCTGTACAATAAATATCGATCTTTTTTCAATGTTCAAAATGTATGCATGAAAAAGACAAGGTCCCGCTGTATCACACAGGCTGGACTGCAGCGTCTATTCACAGGCGCGAACCCACTACTGAGCGGCACGGGGGCTTTGACCTGCTCCGTTCCCGACCTGGGCCGGTTCACCCCGCCTTAGACGACCTGGTGGTCCCGGGCTCCCCCGGGAGCACCATATCGACACCGAACTTAGCGCGGACACCCGATCGACATAGCGCACTGCAGCTCAGAACTCCTGAGCTCAAACGATCCGCCAGCCTCAGCCTCCCAGCAGCTTGGATTACAGGCACGCGCCACCGCGCCCGGCGGAGCACCACGGCGATTTAAAAGCTTTTCCACAAGGGCTCACTGTGACGTCAAGAAGGCACTACGCTGACTCTCTGTGCGTACAGTTCCCTCTAGTGGCAGGATATAGAAAACAAGATATATGAACATAAAAAACCTGCAAACATGACCGTACATGATTGTAAACTGAAGCAAAAATATAAATCTTTTTTGAAAATAAACTAATAAACCTAGCACACCTGCACTTAACACTGAAAACTGAACCAAAATTGAAATCAAAATGGAAAGCGAATTCAGTAAATAAAAACATGGTGGAAATTACAGGTTATTTAGGAGTTTAGATAATGTAGGCTTGTAGCCAACTTACGCTCATAATTGTAGGACTAAAATGTTGTTATTAATCACATCTGCAACTTTAATTCACTTCAGAAATGATTTTTAAAAATCTAATCAAGAACTTCGTCATATGCCTCCATGCATGTTTCATAGCACATTTTGATATATCAAAGAACGAGTTCACATAAGGAAAAAGTCTCAATGTTCGTGGAAACCTCCTTTGCATTTCACAATGAAATGTCATCTCATGCCTGTTTCGTGAATGAGGCTCATACCTCCTAATGCTAGACCCCATGACAACTTTTGATGGGTCTGCTGAAAATATAAGGACCAAAATTGTGTATTCTATTGCATTTTATATATGACCGAGGCTACATCTAACATTTTATGAATAAGGTACACACGATAAATTCGAGCGCTGTCCCTTAAAATGAAATTCACAAGTCGGCTGCTACAATATACATTCAAAACAACACTTTTAAATAGTTTTGGTATCTCATTCCTTCGGCAAGTGTGTCACATTTAATACGTTACTATGATAGGGAAAAGTCTTAATATTTTCTAAACTGCGTTCCTAGCGTTGTTTTTCTTCATTTTCTTCTTGAAATGTTTCGAGTGTAGCTTGTTTCAGCGGGAACAGCTGCTATTCCCGGATCCGTGGTGTAGTGCATTCATAAAAGAATATTTGGCCAACAGTTTCCTAGAGGGTGCGATACTGAGATTTCTTACAAAGTGGCTTAGACGGAACACACACCTCAGGAAAAAATAAGAAACTGAGCTAGATGTGGAAAGGCAAGGCCTTATGTTCACATGCATTACAATTTGGTGTTGGTTGCATTCATTTATGGTTGCAGATGATGTATTTAATTTCTTTAAACTGAGGAGCTGTACAATAAATATCGATCTTTTTTCAATGTTCAAAATGTATGCATGAAAAAGACAAGGTCCCGCTGTATCACACAGGCTGGACTGCAGCGTCTATTCACAGGCGCGAACCCACTACTGAGCGGCACGGGGGCTTTGACCTGCTCCGTTCCCGACCTGGGCCGGTTCACCCCGCCTTAGACGACCTGGTGTTCCGGGGCTCCCCCGGGAGCACCATATCGACACCGAACTTAGCGCGGACACCCGATCGACATAGCGCACTGCAGCTCAGAACTCCTGAGCTCAAACGATCCGCCAGCCTCAGCCTCCCAGCAGCTTGGATTACAGGCACGCGCCACCGCGCCCGGCGGAGCACCACGGCGATTTAAAAGCTTTTCCACAAGGGCTCACTGTGACGTCAAGAAGGCACTACGCTGACTCTCTGTGCGTACAGTTCCCTCTAGTGGCAGGATATAGAAAACAAGATATATGAACATAAAAAACCTGCAAACATGACCGTACATGATTGTAAACTGAAGCAAAAATATAAATCTTTTTTGAAAATAAACGAATAAACCTAGCACACCTGCACTTAACACTGAAAACTGAACCAAAATTGAAATCAAAATGGAAAGCGAATTCAGTAAATAAAAACATGGTGGAAATTACAGGTTATTTAGGAGTTTAGATAATGTAGGCTTGTAGCCAACTTACGCTCATAATTGTAGGACTAAAATGTTGTTATTAATCACATCTGCAACTTTAATTCACTTCAGAAATGATTTTTAAAAATCTAATCAAGAACTTCGTCATATGCCTCCATGCATGTTTCATAGCACATTTTGATATATCAAAGAACGAGTTCACATAAGGAAAAAGTCTCAATGTTCGTGGAAACCTCCTTTGCATTTCACAATGAAATGTCATCTCATGCCTGTTTCGTGAATGAGGCTCATACCTCCTAATGCTAGACCCCATGACAACTTTTGATGGGTCTGCTGAAAATATAAGGACCAAAATTGTGTATTCTATTGCATTTTATATATGACCGAGGCTACATCTAACATTTTATGAATAAAGTACACACGATAAATTCGAGCGCTGTCCCTTAAAATGAAATTCACAAGTCGGCTGCTACAATATACATTCAAAACAACACTTTTAAATAGTTTTGGTATCTCATTCCTTCGGCAAGTGTGTCACATTTAATACGTTACTATGATAGGGAAAAGTCTTAATATTTTCTAAACTTCGTTCCTAGCGTTGTTTTTCTTCATTTTCTTCTTGAAATGTTTCGAGTGTAGCTCGTTTCAGCGGGAACAGCTGCTATTCCCGGATCCGTGGTGTAGTGCATTCATAAAAGAATATTTGGCCAACAGTTTCCTAGAGGGTGCGATACTGAGATTTCTTACAAAGTGGCTTAGACGGAACACACACCTCAGGAAAAAATAAGAAACTGAGCTAGATGTGGAAAGGCAAGGCCTTATGTTCACATGCATTACAATTTGGTGTTGGTTGCATTCATTTATGGCTGCAGATGATGTATTTAATTTCTTTAAACTGAGGAGCTGTACAATAAATATCGATCTTTTTTCAATGTTCAAAATGTATGCATGAAAAAGACAAGGTCCCGCTGTATCACACAGGCTGGACTGCAGCGTCTATTCACAGGCGCGAACCCGCTACTGAGCGGCACGGGGGCTTTGACCTGCTCCGTTCCCGACCTGGGCCGGTTCACGCCGCCTTAGACGACCTGGTGTTCCGGGGCTCCCCCGGGAGCACCATATCGACACCGAACTTAGCGCGGACACCCGATCGACATAGCGCACTGCAGCTCAGAACTCCTGAGCTCAAACGATCCGCCAGCCTCAGCCTCCCAGCAGCTTGGATTACAGGCACGCGCCACCGCGCCCGGCGGAGCACCACGGCGATTTAAAAGCTTTTCCACAAGGGCTCACTGTGACGTCAAGAAGGCACTACGCTGACTCTCTGTGCGTACAGTTCCCTCTAGTGGCAGGATATAGAAAACAAGATATATGAACATAAAAAACCTGCAAACATGACCGTACATGATTGTAAACTGAAGCAAAAATATAAATCTTTTTTGAAAATAAACGAATAAACCTAGCACACCTGCACTTAACACTGAAAACTGAACCAAAATTGAAATCAAAATGGAAAGCGAATTCAGTAAATAAAAACATGGTGGAAATTACAGGTTATTTAGGAGTTTAGATAATGTAGGCTTGTAGCCAACTTACGCTCATAATTGTAGGACTAAAATGTTGTTATTAATCACATCTGCAACTTTAATTCACTTCAGAAATGATTTTTAAAAATCTAATCAAGAACTTCGTCATATGCCTCCATGCATGTTTCATAGCACATTTTGATATATCAAAGAACGAGTTCACATAAGGAAAAAGTCTCAATGTTCGTGGAAACCTCCTTTGCATTTCACAATGAAATGTCATCTCATGCCTGTTTCGTGAATGAGGCTCATACCTCCTAATGCTAGACCCCATGACAACTTTTGATGGGTCTGCTGAAAATATAAGGACCAAAATTGTGTATTCTATTGCATTTTATATATGACCGAGGCTACATCTAACATTTTATGAATAAGGTACACACGATAAATTCGAGCGCTGTCCCTTAAAATGAAATTCACAAGTCGGCTGCTACAATATACATTCAAAACAACACTTTTAAATAGTTTTGGTATCTCATTCCTTCGGCAAGTGTGTCACATTTAATACGTTACTATGATAGGGAAAAGTCTTAATATTTTCTAAACTGCGTTCCTAGCGTTGTTTTTCTTCATTTTCTTCTTGAAATGTTTCGAGTGTAGCTTGTTTCAGCGGGAACAGCTGCTATTCCCGGATCCGTGGTGTAGTGCATTCATAAAAGAATATTTGGCCAACAGTTTCCTAGAGGGTGCGATACTGAGATTTCTTACAAAGTGGCTTAGACGGAACACACACCTCAGGAAAAAATAAGAAACTGAGCTAGATGTGGAAAGGCAAGGCCTTATGTTCACATGCATTACAATTTGGTGTTGGTTGCATTCATTTATGGTTGCAGATGATGTATTTAATTTCTTTAAACTGAGGAGCTGTACAATAAATATCGATCTTTTTTCAATGTTCAAAATGTATGCATGAAAAAGACAAGGTCCCGCTGTATCACACAGGCTGGACTGCAGCGTCTATTCACAGGCGCGAACCCGCTACTGAGCGGCACGGGGGCTTTGACCTGCTCCGTTCCCGACCTGGGCCGGTTCACCCCGCCTTAGACGACCTGGTGTTCCGGGGCTCCCCCGGGAGCACCATATCGACACCGAACTTAGCGCGGACACCCGATCGACATAGCGCACTGCAGCTCAGAACTCCTGAGCTCAAACGATCCGCCAGCCTCAGCCTCCCAGCAGCTTGGATTACAGGCACGCACCACGGCGATTTAAAAGCTTTTCCACAAGGGCTCACTGTGACGTCAAGAAGGCACTACGCTGACTCTCTGTGCGTACAGTTCCCTCTAGTGGCAGGATATAGAAAACAAGATATATGAACATAAAAAACCTGCAAACATGACCGTACATGATTGTAAACTGAAGCAAAAATATAAATCTTTTTTGAAAATAAACTAATAAACCTAGCACACCTGCACTTAACACTGAAAACTGAACCAAAATTTAAATAAAAATGGAAAGCGAATTCAGTAAATAAAAACATGGTGGAAATTACAGGTTATTTAGGAGTTTAGATAATGTAGGCTTGTAGCCAACTTACGCTCATAATTGTAGGACTAAAATGTTGTTATTAATCACATCTGCAACTTTAATTCACTTCAGAAATGATTTTTAAAAATCTAATCAAGAACTTCGTCATATGCCTCCATGCATGTTTCATAGCACATTTTGATATATCAAAGAACGAGTTCACATAAGGAAAAAGTCTCAATGTTCGTGGAAACCTCCTTTGCATTTCACAATGAAATGTCATCTCATGCCTGTTTCGTGAATGAGGCTCATACCTCCTAATGCTAGACCCCATGACAACTTTTGATGGGTCTGCTGAAAATATAAGGACCAAAATTGTGTATTCTATTGCATTTTATATATGACCGAGGCTACATCTAACATTTTATGAATAAAGTACACACGATAAATTCGAGCGCTGTCCCTTAAAATGAAATTCACAAGTCGGCTGCTACAATATACATTCAAAACAACACTTTTAAATAGTTTTGGTATCTCATTCCTTCGGCAAGTGTGTCACATTTAATACGTTACTATGATAGGGAAAACAGTCTTAATATTTTCTAAACTTCGTTCCTAGCGTTGTTTTTCTTCATTTTCTTCTTGAAATGTTTCGAGTGTAGCTCGTTTCAGCGGGAACAGCTGCTATTCCCGGATCCGTGGTGTAGTGCATTCATAAAATAATATTTGGCCAACAGTTTCCTAGAGGGTGCGATACTGAGATTTCTTACAAAGTGGCTTAGACGGAACACACACCTCAGGAAAAAATAAGAAACTGAGCTAGATGTGGAAAGGCAAGGCCTTATGTTCACATGCATTACAATTTGGTGTTGGTTGCATTCATTTATGGCTGCAGATGATGTATTTAATTTCTTTAAACTGAGGAGCTGTACAATAAATATCGATCTTTTTTCAATGTTCAAAATGTATGCATGAAAAAGACAAGGTCCCGCTGTATCACACAGGCTGGACTGCAGCGTCTATTCACAGGCGCGAACCCACTACTGAGCGGCACGGGGGCTTTGACCTGCTCCGTTCCCGACCTGGGCCGGTTCACCCCGCCTTAGACGACCTGGTGGTCGCGGGCTCCCCCGGGAGCACCATATCGACACCGAACTTAGCGCGGACACCCGATCGACATAGCGCACTGCAGCTCAGAACTCCTGAGCTCAAACGATCCGCCAGCCTCAGCCTCCCAGCAGCTTGGATTACAGGCACGCGCCACCGCGCCCGGCGGAGCACCACGGCGATTTAAAAGCTTTTCCACAAGGGCTCACTGTGACGTCAAGAAGGCACTACGCTGACTCACTTTGCGTACAGTTCCCTCTAGTGGCAGGCTATAGAAAACAAGATATATGAACATAAAAAACCTGCAAACATGACCGTACATGATTGTAAACTGAAGCAAAAATATAAATCTTTTTTGAAAATAAACTAATAAACCTAGCACACCTGCACTTAACACTGAAAACTGAACCAAAATTGAAATCAAAATGGAAAGCGAATTCAGTAAATAAAAACATGGTGGAAATTACAGGTTATATAGGAGTTTAGATAATGTAGGCTTGTAGCCAACTTACGCTCATAATTGTAGGACTAAAATGTTGTTATTAATCACATCTGCAACTTTAATTCACTTCAGAAATGATTTTTAAAAATCTAATCAAGAACTTCGTCATATGCCTCCATGCATGTTTCATAGCACATTTTGATATATCAAAGAACGAGTTCACATAAGGAAAAAGTCTCAATGTTCGTGGAAACCTCCTTTGCATTTCACAATGAAATGTCATCTCATGCCTGTTTCGTGAATGAGGCTCATACCTCCTAATGCTAGACCCCATGACAACTTTTGATGGGTCTGCTGAAAATATAAGGACCAAAATTGTGTATTCTATTGCATTTTATATATGACCGAGGCTACATCTAACATTTTATGAATAAAGTACACACGATAAATTCGAGCGCTGTCCCTTAAAATGAAATTCACAAGTCGGCTGCTACAATATACATTCAAAACAACACTTTTAAATAGTTTTGGTATCTCATTCCTTCGGCAAGTGTGTCACATTTAATACGTTACTATGATAGGGAAAAGTCTTAATATTTTCTAAACTTCGTTCCTAGCGTTGTTTTTCTTCATTTTCTTCTTGAAATGTTTCGAGTGTAGCTCGTTTCAGCGGGAACAGCTGCTATTCCCGGATCCGTGGTGTAGTGCATTCATAAAAGAATATTTGGCCAACAGTTTCCTAGAGGGTGCGATACTGAGATTTCTTACAAAGTGGCTTAGACGGAACACACACCTCAGGAAAAAATAAGAAACTGAGCTAGATGTGGAAAGGCAAGGCCTTATGTTCACATGCATTACAATTTGGTGTTGGTTGCATTCATTTATGGCTGCAGATGATGTATTTAATTTCTTTAAACTGAGGAGCTGTACAATAAATATCGATCTTTTTTCAATGTTCAAAATGTATGCATGAAAAAGACAAGGTCCCGCTGTATCACACAGGCTGGACTGCAGCGTCTATTCACAGGCGCGAACCCGCTACTGAGCGGCACGGGGGCTTTGACCTGCTCCGTTCCCGACCTGGGCCGGTTCACGCCGCCTTAGACGACCTGGTGTTCCGGGGCTCCCCCGGGAGCACCATATCGACACCGAACTTAGCGCGGACACCCGATCGACATAGCGCACTGCAGCTCAGAACTCCTGAGCTCAAACGATCCGCCAGCCTCAGCCTCCCAGCAGCTTGGATTACAGGCACGCGCCACCGCGCCCGGCGGAGCACCACGGCGATTTAAAAGCTTTTCCACAAGGGCTCACTGTGACGTCAAGAAGGCACTACGCTGACTCTCTGTGCGTACAGTTCCCTCTAGTGGCAGGATATAGAAAACAAGATATATGAACATAAAAAACCTGCAAACATGACCGTACATGATTGTAAACTGAAGCAAAAATATAAATCTTTTTTGAAAATAAACGAATAAACCTAGCACACCTGCACTTAACACTGAAAACTGAACCAAAATTGAAATCAAAATGGAAAGCGAATTCAGTAAATAAAAACATGGTGGAAATTACAGGTTATTTAGGAGTTTAGATAATGTAGGCTTGTAGCCAACTTACGCTCATAATTGTAGGACTAAAATGTTGTTATTAATCACATCTGCAACTTTAATTCACTTCAGAAATGATTTTTAAAAATCTAATCAAGAACTTCGTCATATGCCTCCATGCATGTTTCATAGCACATTTTGATATATCAAAGAACGAGTTCACATAAGGAAAAAGTCTCAATGTTCGTGGAAACCTCCTTTGCATTTCACAATGAAATGTCATCTCATGCCTGTTTCGTGAATGAGGCTCATACCTCCTAATGCTAGACCCCATGACAACTTTTGATGGGTCTGCTGAAAATATAAGGACCAAAATTGTGTATTCTATTGCATTTTATATATGACCGAGGCTACATCTAACATTTTATGAATAAGGTACACACGATAAATTCGAGCGCTGTCCCTTAAAATGAAATTCACAAGTCGGCTGCTACAATATACATTCAAAACAACACTTTTAAATAGTTTTGGTATCTCATTCCTTCGGCAAGTGTGTCACATTTAATACGTTACTATGATAGGGAAAAGTCTTAATATTTTCTAAACTGCGTTCCTAGCGTTGTTTTTCTTCATTTTCTTCTTGAAATGTTTCGAGTGTAGCTTGTTTCAGCGGGAACAGCTGCTATTCCCGGATCCGTGGTGTAGTGCATTCATAAAAGAATATTTGGCCAACAGTTTCCTAGAGGGTGCGATACTGAGATTTCTTACAAAGTGGCTTAGACGGAACACACACCTCAGGAAAAAATAAGAAACTGAGCTAGATGTGGAAAGGCAAGGCCTTATGTTCACATGCATTACAATTTGGTGTTGGTTGCATTCATTTATGGTTGCAGATGATGTATTTAATTTCTTTAAACTGAGGAGCTGTACAATAAATATCGATCTTTTTTCAATGTTCAAAATGTATGCATGAAAAAGACAAGGTCCCGCTGTATCACACAGGCTGGACTGCAGCGTCTATTCACAGCCGCGAACCCGCTACTGAGCGGCACGGGGGCTTTGACCTGCTCCGTTCCCGACCTGGGCCGGTTCACCCCGCCTTAGACGACCTGGTGGTCGCGGGCTCCCCCGGGAGCACCATATCGACACCGAACTTAGCGCGGACACCCGATCGACATAGCGCACTGCAGCTCAGAACTCCTGAGCTCAAACGATCCGCCAGCCTCAGCCTCCCAGCAGCTTGGATTACAGGCACGCACCACGGCGATTTAAAAGCTTTTCCACAAGGGCTCACTGTGACGTCAAGAAGGCACTACGCTGACTCTCTGTGCGTACAGTTCCCTCTAGTGGCAGGATATAGAAAACAAGATATATGAACATAAAAAACCTGCAAACATGACCGTACATGATTGTAAACTGAAGCAAAAATATAAATCTTTTTTGAAAATAAACTAATAAACCTAGCACACCTGCACTTAACACTGAAAACTGAACCAAAATTTAAATAAAAATGGAAAGCGAATTCAGTAAATAAAAACATGGTGGAAATTACAGGTTATTTAGGAGTTTAGATAATGTAGGCTTGTAGCCAACTTACGCTCATAATTGTAGGACTAAAATGTTGTTATTAATCACATCTGCAACTTTAATTCACTTCAGAAATGATTTTTAAAAATCTAATCAAGAACTTCGTCATATGCCTCCATGCATGTTTCATAGCACATTTTGATATATCAAAGAACGAGTTCACATAAGGAAAAAGTCTCAATGTTCGTGGAAACCTCCTTTGCATTTCACAATGAAATGTCATCTCATGCCTGTTTCGTGAATGAGGCTCATACCTCCTAATGCTAGACCCCATGACAACTTTTGATGGGTCTGCTGAAAATATAAGGACCAAAATTGTGTATTCTATTGCATTTTATATATGACCGAGGCTACATCTAACATTTTATGAATAAAGTACACACGATAAATTCGAGCGCTGTCCCTTAAAATGAAATTCACAAGTCGGCTGCTACAATATACATTCAAAACAACACTTTTAAATAGTTTTGGTATCTCATTCCTTCGGCAAGTGTGTCACATTTAATACGTTACTATGATAGGGAAAACAGTCTTAATATTTTCTAAACTTCGTTCCTAGCGTTGTTTTTCTTCATTTTCTTCTTGAAATGTTTCGAGTGTAGCTCGTTTCAGCGGGAACAGCTGCTATTCCCGGATCCGTGGTGTAGTGCATTCATAAAAGAATATTTGGCCAACAGTTTCCTAGAGGGTGCGATACTGAGATTTCTTACAAAGTGGCTTAGACGGAACACACACCTCAGGAAAAAATAAGAAACTGAGCTAGATGTGGAAAGGCAAGGCCTTATGTTCACATGCATTACAATTTGGTGTTGGTTGCATTCATTTATGGCTGCAGATGATGTATTTAATTTCTTTAAACTGAGGAGCTGTACAATAAATATCGATCTTTTTTCAATGTTCAAAATGTATGCATGAAAAAGACAAGGTCCCGCTGTATCACACAGGCTGGACTGCAGCGTCTATTCACAGGCGCGAACCCACTACTGAGCGGCACGGGGGCTTTGACCTGCTCCGTTCCCGACCTGGGCCGGTTCACCCCGCCTTAGACGACCTGGTGGTCGCGGGCTCCCCCGGGAGCACCATATCGACACCGAACTTAGCGCGGACACCCGATCGACATAGCGCACTGCAGCTCAGAACTCCTGAGCTCAAACGATCCGCCAGCCTCAGCCTCCCAGCAGCTTGGATTACAGGCACGCGCCACCGCGCCCGGCGGAGCACCACGGCGATTTAAAAGCTTTTCCACAAGGGCTCACTGTGACGTCAAGAAGGCACTACGCTGACTCACTTTGCGTACAGTTCCCTCTAGTGGCAGGCTATAGAAAACAAGATATATGAACATAAAAAACCTGCAAACATGACCGTACATGATTGTAAACTGAAGCAAAAATATAAATCTTTTTTGAAAATAAACTAATAAACCTAGCACACCTGCACTTAACACTGAAAACTGAACCAAAATTGAAATCAAAATGGAAAGCGAATTCAGTAAATAAAAACATGGTGGAAATTACAGGTTATATAGGAGTTTAGATAATGTAGGCTTGTAGCCAACTTACGCTCATAATTGTAGGACTAAAATGTTGTTATTAATCACATCTGCAACTTTAATTCACTTCAGAAATGATTTTTAAAAATCTAATCAAGAACTTCGTCATATGCCTCCATGCATGTTTCATAGCACATTTTGATATATCAAAGAACGAGTTCACATAAGGAAAAAGTCTCAATGTTCGTGGAAACCTCCTTTGCATTTCACAATGAAATGTCATCTCATGCCTGTTTCGTGAATGAGGCTCATACCTCCTAATGCTAGACCCCATGACAACTTTTGATGGGTCTGCTGAAAATATAAGGACCAAAATTGTGTATTCTATTGCATTTTATATATGACCGAGGCTACATCTAACATTTTATGAATAAAGTACACACGATAAATTCGAGCGCTGTCCCTTAAAATGAAATTCACAAGTCGGCTGCTACAATATACATTCAAAACAACACTTTTAAATAGTTTTGGTATCTCATTCCTTCGGCAAGTGTGTCACATTTAATACGTTACTATGATAGGGAAAAGTCTTAATATTTTCTAAACTTCGTTCCTAGCGTTGTTTTTCTTCATTTTCTTCTTGAAATGTTTCGAGTGTAGCTCGTTTCAGCGGGAACAGCTGCTATTCCCGGATCCGTGGTGTAGTGCATTCATAAAAGAATATTTGGCCAACAGTTTCCTAGAGGGTGCGATACTGAGATTTCTTACAAAGTGGCTTAGACGGAACACACACCTCAGGAAAAAATAAGAAACTGAGCTAGATGTGGAAAGGCAAGGCCTTATGTTCACATGCATTACAATTTGGTTGCATTCATTTATGGCTGCAGATGATGTATTTAATTTCTTTAAACTGAGGAGCTGTACAATAAATATCGATCTTTTTTCAATGTTCAAAATGTATGCATGAAAAAGACAAGGTCCCGCTGTATCACACAGGCTGGACTGCAGCGTCTATTCACAGGCGCGAACCCGCTACTGAGCGGCACGGGGGCTTTGACCTGCTCCGTTCCCGACCTGGGCCGGTTCACCCCGCCTTAGACGACCTGGTGTTCCGGGGCTCCCCCGGGAGCACCATATCGACACGGAACTTAGCGCGGACACCCGATCGACATAGCGCACTGCAGCTCAGAACTCCTGAGCTCAAACGATCCGCCAGCCTCAGCCTCCCAGCAGCTTGGATTACAGGCACGCGCCACCGCGCCCGGCGGAGCACCACGGCGATTTAAAAGCTTTTCCACAAGGGCTCACTGTGACGTCAAGAAGGCACTACGCTGACTCACTTTGCGTACAGTTCCCTCTAGTGGCAGGCTATAGAAAACAAGATATATGAACATAAAAAACCTGCAAACATGACCGTACATGATTGTAAACTGAAGCAAAAATATAAATCTTTTTTGAAAATAAACTAATAAACCTAGCACACCTGCACTTAACACTGAAAACTGAACCAAAATTGAAATCAAAATGGAAAGCGAATTCAGTAAATAAAAACATGGTGGAAATTACAGGTTATATAGGAGTTTAGATAATGTAGGCTTGTAGCCAACTTACGCTCATAATTGTAGGACTAAAATGTTGTTATTAATCACATCTGCAACTTTAATTCACTTCAGAAATGATTTTTAAAAATCTAATCAAGAACTTCGTCATATGCCTCCATGCATGTTTCATAGCACATTTTGATATATCAAAGAACGAGTTCACATAAGGAAAAAGTCTCAATGTTCGTGGAAACCTCCTTTGCATTTCACAATGAAATGTCATCTCATGCCTGTTTCGTGAATGAGGCTCATACCTCCTAATGCTAGACCCCATGACAACTTTTGATGGGTCTGCTGAAAATATAAGGACCAAAATTGTGTATTCTATTGCATTTTATATATGACCGAGGCTACATCTAACATTTTATGAATAAAGTACACACGATAAATTCGAGCGCTGTCCCTTAAAATGAAATTCACAAGTCGGCTGCTACAATATACATTCAAAACAACACTTTTAAATAGTTTTGGTATCTCATTCCTTCGGCAAGTGTGTCACATTTAATACGTTACTATGATAGGGAAAAGTCTTAATATTTTCTAAACTGCGTTCCTAGCGTTGTTTTTCTTCATTTTCTTCTTGAAATGTTTCGAGTGTAGCTTGTTTCAGCGGGAACAGCTGCTATTCCCGGATCCGTGGTGTAGTGCATTCATAAAAGAATATTTGGCCAACAGTTTCCTAGAGGGTGCGATACTGAGATTTCTTACAAAGTGGCTTAGACGGAACACACACCTCAGGAAAAAATAAGAAACTGAGCTAGATGTGGAAAGGCAAGGCCTTATGTTCACATGCATTACAATTTGGTGTTGGTTGCATTCATTTATGGCTGCAGATGATGTATTTAATTTCTTTAAACTGAGGAGCTGTACAATAAATATCGATCTTTTTTCAATGTTCAAAATGTATGCATGAAAAAGACAAGGTCCCGCTGTATCACACAGGCTGGACTGCAGCGTCTATTCACAGGCGCGAACCCACTACTGAGCGGCACGGGGGCTTTGACCTGCTCCGTTCCCGACCTGGGCCGGTTCACCCCGCCTTAGACGACCTGGTGGTCGCGGGCTCCCCCGGGAGCACCATATCGACACCGAACTTAGCGCGGACACCCGATCGACATAGCGCACTGCAGCTCAGAACTCCTGAGCTCAAACGATCCGCCAGCCTCAGCCTCCCAGCAGCTTGGATTACAGGCACGCGCCACCGCGCCCGGCGGAGCACCACGGCGATTTAAAAGCTTTTCCACAAGGGCTCACTGTGACGTCAAGAAGGCACTACGCTGACTCTCTGTGCGTACAGTTCCCTCTAGTGGCAGGATATAGAAAACAAGATATATGAACATAAAAAACCTGCAAACATGACCGTACATGATTGTAAACTGAAGCAAAAATATAAATCTTTTTTGAAAATAAACTAATAAACCTAGCACACCTGCACTTAACACTGAAAACTGAACCAAAATTGAAATCAAAATGGAAAGCGAATTCAGTAAATAAAAACATGGTGGAAATTACAGGTTATTTAGGAGTTTAGATAATGTAGGCTTGTAGCCAACTTACGCTCATAATTGTAGGACTAAAATGTTGTTATTAATCACATCTGCAACTTTAATTCACTTCAGAAATGATTTTTAAAAATCTAATCAAGAACTTCGTCATATGCCTCCATGCATGTTTCATAGCACATTTTGATATATCAAAGAACGAGTTCACATAAGGAAAAAGTCTCAATGTTCGTGGAAACCTCCTTTGCATTTCACAATGAAATGTCATCTCATGCCTGTTTCGTGAATGAGGCTCATACCTCCTAATGCTAGACCCCATGACAACTTTTGATGGGTCTGCTGAAAATATAAGGACCAAAATTGTGTATTCTATTGCATTTTATATATGACCGAGGCTACATCTAACATTTTATGAATAAAGTACACACGATAAATTCGAGCGCTGTCCCTTAAAATTAAATTCACAAGTCGGCTGCTACAATATACATTCAAAACAACACTTTTAAATAGTTTTGGTATCTCATTCCTTCGGCAAGTGTGTCACATTTAATACGTTACTATGATAGGGAAAAGTCTTAATATTTTCTAAACTTCGTTCCTAGCGTTGTTTTTCTTCATTTTCTTCTTGAAATGTTTCGAGTGTAGCTCGTTTCAGCGGGAACAGCTGCTATTCCCGGATCCGTGGTGTAGTGCATTCATAAAAGAATATTTGGCCAACAGTTTCCTAGAGGGTGCGATACTGAGATTTCTTACAAAGTGGCTTAGACGGAACACACACCTCAGGAAAAAATAAGAAACTGAGCTAGATGTGGAAAGGCAAGGCCTTATGTTCACATGCATTACAATTTGGTGTTGGTTGCATTCATTTATGGCTGCAGATGATGTATTTAATTTCTTTAAACTGAGGAGCTGTACAATAAATATCGATCTTTTTTCAATGTTCAAAATGTATGCATGAAAAAGACAAGGTCCCGCTGTATCACACAGGCTGGACTGCAGCGTCTATTCACAGGCGCGAACCCACTACTGAGCGGCACGGGGGCTTTGACCTGCTCCGTTCCCGACCTGGGCCGGTTCACCCCGCCTTAGACGACCTGGTGTTCCGGGGCTCCCCCGGGAGCACCATATCGACACCGAACTTAGCGCGGACACCCGATCGACATAGCGCACTGCAGCTCAGAACTCCTGAGCTCAAACGATCCGCCAGCCTCAGCCTCCCAGCAGCTTGGATTACAGGCACGCACCACGGCGATTTAAAAGCTTTTCCACAAGGGCTCACTGTGACGTCAAGAAGGCACTACGCTGACTCTCTGTGCGTACAGTTCCCTCTAGTGGCAGGATATAGAAAACAAGATATATGAACATAAAAAACCTGCAAACATGACCGTACATGATTGTAAACTGAAGCAAAAATATAAATCTTTTTTGAAAATAAACTAATAAACCTAGCACACCTGCACTTAACACTGAAAACTGAACCAAAATTTAAATAAAAATGGAAAGCGAATTCAGTAAATAAAAACATGGTGGAAATTACAGGTTATTTAGGAGTTTAGATAATGTAGGCTTGTAGCCAACTTACGCTCATAATTGTAGGACTAAAATGTTGTTATTAATCACATCTGCAACTTTAATTCACTTCAGAAATGATTTTTAAAAATCTAATCAAGAACTTCGTCATATGCCTCCATGCATGTTTCATAGCACATTTTGATATATCAAAGAACGAGTTCACATAAGGAAAAAGTCTCAATGTTCGTGGAAACCTCCTTTGCATTTCACAATGAAATGTCATCTCATGCCTGTTCGTGAATGAGGCTCATACCTCCTAATGCTAGACCCCATGACAACTTTTGATGGGTCTGCTGAAAATATAAGGACCAAAATTGTGTATTCTATTGCATTTTATATATGACCGAGGCTACATCTAACATTTTATGAATAAAGTACACACGATAAATTCGAGCGCTGTCCCTTAAAATTAAATTCACAAGTCGGCTGCTACAATATACATTCAAAACAACACTTTTAAATAGTTTTGGTATCTCATTCCTTCGGCAAGTGTGTCACATTTAATACGTTACTATGATAGGGAAAAGTCTTAATATTTTCTAAACTTCGTTCCTAGCGTTGTTTTTCTTCATTTTCTTCTTGAAATGTTTCGAGTGTAGCTCGTTTCAGCGGGAACAGCTGCTATTCCCGGATCCGTGGTGTAGTGCATTCATAAAAGAATATTTGGCCAACAGTTTCCTAGAGGGTGCGATACTGAGATTTCTTACAAAGTGGCTTAGACGGAACACACACCTCAGGAAAAAATAAGAAACTGAGCTAGATGTGGAAAGGCAAGGCCTTATGTTCACATGCATTACAATTTGGTGTTGGTTGCATTCATTTATGGCTGCAGATGATGTATTTAATTTCTTTAAACTGAGGAGCTGTACAATAAATATCGATCTTTTTTCAATGTTCAAAATGTATGCATGAAAAAGACAAGGTCCCGCTGTATCACACAGGCTGGACTGCAGCGTCTATTCACAGGCGCGAACCCACTACTGAGCGGCACGGGGGCTTTGACCTGCTCCGTTCCCGACCTGGGCCGGTTCACCCCGCCTTAGACGACCTGGTGTTCCGGGGCTCCCCCGGGAGCACCATATCGACACCGAACTTAGCGCGGACACCCGATCGACATAGCGCACTGCAGCTCAGAACTCCTGAGCTCAAACGATCCGCCAGCCTCAGCCTCCCAGCAGCTTGGATTACAGGCACGCACCACGGCGATTTAAAAGCTTTTCCACAAGGGCTCACTGTGACGTCAAGAAGGCACTACGCTGACTCTCTGTGCGTACAGTTCCCTCTAGTGGCAGGATATAGAAAACAAGATATATGAACATAAAAAACCTGCAAACATGACCGTACATGATTGTAAACTGAAGCAAAAATATAAATCTTTTTTGAAAATAAACTAATAAACCTAGCACACCTGCACTTAACACTGAAAACTGAACCAAAATTTAAATAAAAATGGAAAGCGAATTCAGTAAATAAAAACATGGTGGAAATTACAGGTTATTTAGGAGTTTAGATAATGTAGGCTTGTAGCCAACTTACGCTCATAATTGTAGGACTAAAATGTTGTTATTAATCACATCTGCAACTTTAATTCACTTCAGAAATGATTTTTAAAAATCTAATCAAGAACTTCGTCATATGCCTCCATGCATGTTTCATAGCACATTTTGATATATCAAAGAACGAGTTCACATAAGGAAAAAGTCTCAATGTTCGTGGAAACCTCCTTTGCATTTCACAATGAAATGTCATCTCATGCCTGTTCGTGAATGAGGCTCATACCTCCTAATGCTAGACCCCATGACAACTTTTGATGGGTCTGCTGAAAATATAAGGACCAAAATTGTGTATTCTATTGCATTTTATATATGACCGAGGCTACATCTAACATTTTATGAATAAAGTACACACGATAAATTCGAGCGCTGTCCCTTAAAATGAAATTCACAAGTCGGCTGCTACAATATACATTCAAAACAACACTTTTAAATAGTTTTGGTATCTCATTCCTTCGGCAAGTGTGTCACATTTAATACGTTACTATGATAGGGAAAAGTCTTAATATTTTCTAAACTTCGTTCCTAGCGTTGTTTTTCTTCATTTTCTTCTTGAAATGTTTCGAGTGTAGCTCGTTTCAGCGGGAACAGCTGCTATTCCCGGATCCGTGGTGTAGTGCATTCATAAAAGAATATTTGGCCAACAGTTTCCTAGAGGGTGCGATACTGAGATTTCTTACAAAGTGGCTTAGACGGAACACACACCTCAGGAAAAAATAAGAAACTGAGCTAGATGTGGAAAGGCAAGGCCTTATGTTCACATGCATTACAATTTGGTGTTGGTTGCATTCATTTATGGCTGCAGATGATGTATTTAATTTCTTTAAACTGAGGAGCTGTACAATAAATATCGATCTTTTTTCAATGTTCAAAATGTATGCATGAAAAAGACAAGGTCCCGCTGTATCACACAGGCTGGACTGCAGCGTCTATTCACAGGCGCGAACCCACTACTGAGCGGCACGGGGGCTTTGACCTGCTCCGTTCCCGACCTGGGCCGGTTCACCCCGCCTTAGACGACCTGGTGGTCGCGGGCTCCCCCGGGAGCACCATATCGACACCGAACTTAGCGCGGACACCCGATCGACATAGCGCACTGCAGCTCAGAACTCCTGAGCTCAAACGATTCGCCAGCCTCAGCCTCCCAGCAGCTTGGATTACAGGCACGCGCCACCGCGCCCGGCGGAGCACCACGGCGATTTAAAAGCTTTTCCACAAGGGCTCACTGTGACGTCAAGAAGGCACTACGCTGACTCTCTGTGCGTACAGTTCCCTCTAGTGGCAGGCTATAGAAAACAAGATATATGAACATAAAAAACCTGCAAACATGACCGTACATGATTGTAAACTGAAGCAAAAATATAAATCTTTTTTGAAAATAAACGAATAAACCTAGCACACCTGCACTTAACACTGAAAACTGAACCAAAATTGAAATCAAAATGGAAAGCGAATTCAGTAAATAAAAACATGGTGGAAATTACAGGTTATTTAGGAGTTTAGATAATGTAGGCTTGTAGCCAACTTACGCTCATAATTGTAGGACTAAAATGTTGTTATTAATCACATCTGCAACTTTAATTCACTTCAGAAATGATTTTTAAAAATCTAATCAAGAACTTCGTCATATGCCTCCATGCATGTTTCATAGCACATTTTGATATATCAAAGAACGAGTTCACATAAGGAAAAAGTCTCAATGTTCGTGGAAACCTCCTTTGCATTTCACAATGAAATGTCATCTCATGCCTGTTTCGTGAATGAGGCTCATACCTCCTAATGCTAGACCCCATGACAACTTTTGATGGGTCTGCTGAAAATATAAGGACCAAAATTGTGTATTCTATTGCATTTTATATATGACCGAGGCTACATCTAACATTTTATGAATAAGGTACACACGATAAATTCGAGCGCTGTCCCTTAAAATGAAATTCACAAGTCGGCTGCTACAATATACATTCAAAACAACACTTTTAAATAGTTTTGGTATCTCATTCCTTCGGCAAGTGTGTCACATTTAATACGTTACTATGATAGGGAAAAGTCTTAATATTTTCTAAACTGCGTTCCTAGCGTTGTTTTTCTTCATTTTCTTCTTGAAATGTTTCGAGTGTAGCTTGTTTCAGCGGGAACAGCTGCTATTCCCGGATCCGTGGTGTAGTGCATTCATAAAAGAATATTTGGCCAACAGTTTCCTAGAGGGTGCGATACTGAGATTTCTTACAAAGTGGCTTAGACGGAACACACACCTCAGGAAAAAATAAGAAACTGAGCTAGATGTGGAAAGGCAAGGCCTTATGTTCACATGCATTACAATTTGGTGTTGGTTGCATTCATTTATGGTTGCAGATGATGTATTTAATTTCTTTAAACTGAGGAGCTGTACAATAAATATCGATCTTTTTTCAATGTTCAAAATGTATGCATGAAAAAGACAAGGTCCCGCTGTATCACACAGGCTGGACTGCAGCGTCTATTCACAGGCGCGAACCCGCTACTGAGCGGCACGGGGGCTTTGACCTGCTCCGTTCCCGACCTGGGCCGGTTCACCCCGCCTTAGACGACCTGGTGGTCGCGGGCTCCCCCGGGAGCACCATATCGACACCGAACTTAGCGCGGACACCCGATCGACATAGCGCACTGCAGCTCAGAACTCCTGAGCTCAAACGATCCGCCAGCCTCAGCCTCCCAGCAGCTTGGATTACAGGCACGCACCACGGCGATTTAAAAGCTTTTCCACAAGGGCTCACTGTGACGTCAAGAAGGCACTACGCTGACTCTCTGTGCGTACAGTTCCCTCTAGTGGCAGGATATAGAAAACAAGATATATGAACATAAAAAACCTGCAAACATGACCGTACATGATTGTAAACTGAAGCAAAAATATAAATCTTTTTTGAAAATAAACTAATAAACCTAGCACACCTGCACTTAACACTGAAAACTGAACCAAAATTTAAATAAAAATGGAAAGCGAATTCAGTAAATAAAAACATGGTGGAAATTACAGGTTATTTAGGAGTTTAGATAATGTAGGCTTGTAGCCAACTTACGCTCATAATTGTAGGACTAAAATGTTGTTATTAATCACATCTGCAACTTTAATTCACTTCAGAAATGATTTTTAAAAATCTAATCAAGAACTTCGTCATATGCCTCCATGCATGTTTCATAGCACATTTTGATATATCAAAGAACGAGTTCACATAAGGAAAAAGTCTCAATGTTCGTGGAAACCTCCTTTGCATTTCACAATGAAATGTCATCTCATGCCTGTTTCGTGAATGAGGCTCATACCTCCTAATGCTAGACCCCATGACAACTTTTGATGGGTCTGCTGAAAATATAAGGACCAAAATTGTGTATTCTATTGCATTTTATATATGACCGAGGCTACATCTAACATTTTATGAATAAAGTACACACGATAAATTCGAGCGCTGTCCCTTAAAATGAAATTCACAAGTCGGCTGCTACAATATACATTCAAAACAACACTTTTAAATAGTTTTGGTATCTCATTCCTTCGGCAAGTGTGTCACATTTAATACGTTACTATGATAGGGAAAACAGTCTTAATATTTTCTAAACTTCGTTCCTAGCGTTGTTTTTCTTCATTTTCTTCTTGAAATGTTTCGAGTGTAGCTCGTTTCAGCGGGAACAGCTGCTATTCCCGGATCCGTGGTGTAGTGCATTCATAAAAGAATATTTGGCCAACAGTTTCCTAGAGGGTGCGATACTGAGATTTCTTACAAAGTGGCTTAGACGGAACACACACCTCAGGAAAAAATAAGAAACTGAGCTAGATGTGGAAAGGCAAGGCCTTATGTTCACATGCATTACAATTTGGTGTTGGTTGCATTCATTTATGGCTGCAGATGATGTATTTAATTTCTTTAAACTGAGGAGCTGTACAATAAATATCGATCTTTTTTCAATGTTCAAAATGTATGCATGAAAAAGACAAGGTCCCGCTGTATCACACAGGCTGGACTGCAGCGTCTATTCACAGGCGCGAACCCACTACTGAGCGGCACGGGGGCTTTGACCTGCTCCGTTCCCGACCTGGGCCGGTTCACCCCGCCTTAGACGACCTGGTGGTCGCGGGCTCCCCCGGGAGCACCATATCGACACCGAACTTAGCGCGGACACCCGATCGACATAGCGCACTGCAGCTCAGAACTCCTGAGCTCAAACGATCCGCCAGCCTCAGCCTCCCAGCAGCTTGGATTACAGGCACGCGCCACCGCGCCCGGCGGAGCACCACGGCGATTTAAAAGCTTTTCCACAAGGGCTCACTGTGACGTCAAGAAGGCACTACGCTGACTCACTTTGCGTACAGTTCCCTCTAGTGGCAGGCTATAGAAAACAAGATATATGAACATAAAAAACCTGCAAACATGACCGTACATGATTGTAAACTGAAGCAAAAATATAAATCTTTTTTGAAAATAAACTAATAAACCTAGCACACCTGCACTTAACACTGAAAACTGAACCAAAATTGAAATCAAAATGGAAAGCGAATTCAGTAAATAAAAACATGGTGGAAATTACAGGTTATATAGGAGTTTAGATAATGTAGGCTTGTAGCCAACTTACGCTCATAATTGTAGGACTAAAATGTTGTTATTAATCACATCTGCAACTTTAATTCACTTCAGAAATGATTTTTAAAAATCTAATCAAGAACTTCGTCATATGCCTCCATGCATGTTTCATAGCACATTTTGATATATCAAAGAACGAGTTCACATAAGGAAAAAGTCTCAATGTTCGTGGAAACCTCCTTTGCATTTCACAATGAAATGTCATCTCATGCCTGTTTCGTGAATGAGGCTCATACCTCCTAATGCTAGACCCCATGACAACTTTTGATGGGTCTGCTGAAAATATAAGGACCAAAATTGTGTATTCTATTGCATTTTATATATGACCGAGGCTACATCTAACATTTTATGAATAAAGTACACACGATAAATTCGAGCGCTGTCCCTTAAAATGAAATTCACAAGTCGGCTGCTACAATATACATTCAAAACAACACTTTTAAATAGTTTTGGTATCTCATTCCTTCGGCAAGTGTGTCACATTTAATACGTTACTATGATAGGGAAAAGTCTTAATATTTTCTAAACTTCGTTCCTAGCGTTGTTTTTCTTCATTTTCTTCTTGAAATGTTTCGAGTGTAGCTCGTTTCAGCGGGAACAGCTGCTATTCCCGGATCCGTGGTGTAGTGCATTCATAAAAGAATATTTGGCCAACAGTTTCCTAGAGGGTGCGATACTGAGATTTCTTACAAAGTGGCTTAGACGGAACACACACCTCAGGAAAAAATAAGAAACTGAGCTAGATGTGGAAAGGCAAGGCCTTATGTTCACATGCATTACAATTTGGTTGCATTCATTTATGGCTGCAGATGATGTATTTAATTTCTTTAAACTGAGGAGCTGTACAATAAATATCGATCTTTTTTCAATGTTCAAAATGTATGCATGAAAAAGACAAGGTCCCGCTGTATCACACAGGCTGGACTGCAGCGTCTATTCACAGGCGCGAACCCGCTACTGAGCGGCACGGGGGCTTTGACCTGCTCCGTTCCCGACCTGGGCCGGTTCACCCCGCCTTAGACGACCTGGTGTTCCGGGGCTCCCCCGGGAGCACCATATCGACACGGAACTTAGCGCGGACACCCGATCGACATAGCGCACTGCAGCTCAGAACTCCTGAGCTCAAACGATCCGCCAGCCTCAGCCTCCCAGCAGCTTGGATTACAGGCACGCGCCACCGCGCCCGGCGGAGCACCACGGCGATTTAAAAGCTTTTCCACAAGGGCTCACTGTGACGTCAAGAAGGCACTACGCTGACTCTCTGTGCGTACAGTTCCCTCTAGTGGCAGGCTATAGAAAACAAGATATATGAACATAAAAAACCTGCAAACATGACCGTACATGATTGTAAACTGAAGCAAAAATATAAATCTTTTTTGAAAATAAACGAATAAACCTAGCACACCTGCACTTAACACTGAAAACTGAACCAAAATTGAAATCAAAATGGAAAGCGAATTCAGTAAATAAAAACATGGTGGAAATTACAGGTTATTTAGGAGTTTAGATAATGTAGGCTTGTAGCCAACTTACGCTCATAATTGTAGGACTAAAATGTTGTTATTAATCACATCTGCAACTTTAATTCACTTCAGAAATGATTTTTAAAAATCTAATCAAGAACTTCGTCATATGCCTCCATGCATGTTTCATAGCACATTTTGATATATCAAAGAACGAGTTCACATAAGGAAAAAGTCTCAATGTTCGTGGAAACCTCCTTTGCATTTCACAATGAAATGTCATCTCATGCCTGTTTCGTGAATGAGGCTCATACCTCCTAATGCTAGACCCCATGACAACTTTTGATGGGTCTGCTGAAAATATAAGGACCAAAATTGTGTATTCTATTGCATTTTATATATGACCGAGGCTACATCTAACATTTTATGAATAAGGTACACACGATAAATTCGAGCGCTGTCCCTTAAAATGAAATTCACAAGTCGGCTGCTACAATATACATTCAAAACAACACTTTTAAATAGTTTTGGTATCTCATTCCTTCGGCAAGTGTGTCACATTTAATACGTTACTATGATAGGGAAAAGTCTTAATATTTTCTAAACTGCGTTCCTAGCGTTGTTTTTCTTCATTTTCTTCTTGAAATGTTTCGAGTGTAGCTTGTTTCAGCGGGAACAGCTGCTATTCCCGGATCCGTGGTGTAGTGCATTCATAAAAGAATATTTGGCCAACAGTTTCCTAGAGGGTGCGATACTGAGATTTCTTACAAAGTGGCTTAGACGGAACACACACCTCAGGAAAAAATAAGAAACTGAGCTAGATGTGGAAAGGCAAGGCCTTATGTTCACATGCATTACAATTTGGTGTTGGTTGCATTCATTTATGGTTGCAGATGATGTATTTAATTTCTTTAAACTGAGGAGCTGTACAATAAATATCGATCTTTTTTCAATGTTCAAAATGTATGCATGAAAAAGACAAGGTCCCGCTGTATCACACAGGCTGGACTGCAGCGTCTATTCACAGGCGCGAACCCGCTACTGAGCGGCACGGGGGCTTTGACCTGCTCCGTTCCCGACCTGGGCCGGTTCACCCCGCCTTAGACGACCTGGTGGTCGCGGGCTCCCCCGGGAGCACCATATCGACACCGAACTTAGCGCGGACACCCGATCGACATAGCGCACTGCAGCTCAGAACTCCTGAGCTCAAACGATCCGCCAGCCTCAGCCTCCCAGCAGCTTGGATTACAGGCACGCACCACGGCGATTTAAAAGCTTTTCCACAAGGGCTCACTGTGACGTCAAGAAGGCACTACGCTGACTCTCTGTGCGTACAGTTCCCTCTAGTGGCAGGATATAGAAAACAAGATATATGAACATAAAAAACCTGCAAACATGACCGTACATGATTGTAAACTGAAGCAAAAATATAAATCTTTTTTGAAAATAAACTAATAAACCTAGCACACCTGCACTTAACACTGAAAACTGAACCAAAATTTAAATAAAAATGGAAAGCGAATTCAGTAAATAAAAACATGGTGGAAATTACAGGTTATTTAGGAGTTTAGATAATGTAGGCTTGTAGCCAACTTACGCTCATAATTGTAGGACTAAAATGTTGTTATTAATCACATCTGCAACTTTAATTCACTTCAGAAATGATTTTTAAAAATCTAATCAAGAACTTCGTCATATGCCTCCATGCATGTTTCATAGCACATTTTGATATATCAAAGAACGAGTTCACATAAGGAAAAAGTCTCAATGTTCGTGGAAACCTCCTTTGCATTTCACAATGAAATGTCATCTCATGCCTGTTTCGTGAATGAGGCTCATACCTCCTAATGCTAGACCCCATGACAACTTTTGATGGGTCTGCTGAAAATATAAGGACCAAAATTGTGTATTCTATTGCATTTTATATATGACCGAGGCTACATCTAACATTTTATGAATAAAGTACACACGATAAATTCAAGCGCTGTCCCTTAAAATGAAATTCACAAGTCGGCTGCTACAATATACATTCAAAACAACACTTTTAAATAGTTTTGGTATCTCATTCCTTCGGCAAGTGTGTCACATTTAATACGTTACTATGATAGGGAAAACAGTCTTAATATTTTCTAAACTTCGTTCCTAGCGTTGTTTTTCTTCATTTTCTTCTTGAAATGTTTCGAGTGTAGCTCGTTTCAGCGGGAACAGCTGCTATTCCCGGATCCGTGGTGTAGTGCATTCATAAAAGAATATTTGGCCAACAGTTTCCTAGAGGGTGCGATACTGAGATTTCTTACAAAGTGGCTTAGACGGAACACACACCTCAGGAAAAAATAAGAAACTGAGCTAGATGTGGAAAGGCAAGGCCTTATGTTCACATGCATTACAATTTGGTGTTGGTTGCATTCATTTATGGCTGCAGATGATGTATTTAATTTCTTTAAACTGAGGAGCTGTACAATAAATATCGATCTTTTTTCAATGTTCAAAATGTATGCATGAAAAAGACAAGGTCCCGCTGTATCACACAGGCTGGACTGCAGCGTCTATTCACAGGCGCGAACCCACTACTGAGCGGCACGGGGGCTTTGACCTGCTCCGTTCCCGACCTGGGCCGGTTCACCCCGCCTTAGACGACCTGGTGGTCGCGGGCTCCCCCGGGAGCACCATATCGACACCGAACTTAGCGCGGACACCCGATCGACATAGCGCACTGCAGCTCAGAACTCCTGAGCTCAAACGATCCGCCAGCCTCAGCCTCCCAGCAGCTTGGATTACAGGCACGCGCCACCGCGCCCGGCGGAGCACCACGGCGATTTAAAAGCTTTTCCACAAGGGCTCACTGTGACGTCAAGAAGGCACTACGCTGACTCACTTTGCGTACAGTTCCCTCTAGTGGCAGGCTATAGAAAACAAGATATATGAACATAAAAAACCTGCAAACATGACCGTACATGATTGTAAACTGAAGCAAAAATATAAATCTTTTTTGAAAATAAACTAATAAACCTAGCACACCTGCACTTAACACTGAAAACTGAACCAAAATTGAAATCAAAATGGAAAGCGAATTCAGTAAATAAAAACATGGTGGAAATTACAGGTTATATAGGAGTTTAGATAATGTAGGCTTGTAGCCAACTTACGCTCATAATTGTAGGACTAAAATGTTGTTATTAATCACATCTGCAACTTTAATTCACTTCAGAAATGATTTTTAAAAATCTAATCAAGAACTTCGTCATATGCCTCCATGCATGTTTCATAGCACATTTTGATATATCAAAGAACGAGTTCACATAAGGAAAAAGTCTCAATGTTCGTGGAAACCTCCTTTGCATTTCACAATGAAATGTCATCTCATGCCTGTTTCGTGAATGAGGCTCATACCTCCTAATGCTAGACCCCATGACAACTTTTGATGGGTCTGCTGAAAATATAAGGACCAAAATTGTGTATTCTATTGCATTTTATATATGACCGAGGCTACATCTAACATTTTATGAATAAAGTACACACGATAAATTCGAGCGCTGTCCCTTAAAATGAAATTCACAAGTCGGCTGCTACAATATACATTCAAAACAACACTTTTAAATAGTTTTGGTATCTCATTCCTTCGGCAAGTGTGTCACATTTAATACGTTACTATGATAGGGAAAAGTCTTAATATTTTCTAAACTTCGTTCCTAGCGTTGTTTTTCTTCATTTTCTTCTTGAAATGTTTCGAGTGTAGCTCGTTTCAGCGGGAACAGCTGCTATTCCCGGATCCGTGGTGTAGTGCATTCATAAAAGAATATTTGGCCAACAGTTTCCTAGAGGGTGCGATACTGAGATTTCTTACAAAGTGGCTTAGACGGAACACACACCTCAGGAAAAAATAAGAAACTGAGCTAGATGTGGAAAGGCAAGGCCTTATGTTCACATGCATTACAATTTGGTGTTGGTTGCATTCATTTATGGCTGCAGATGATGTATTTAATTTCTTTAAACTGAGGAGCTGTACAATAAATATCGATCTTTTTTCAATGTTCAAAATGTATGCATGAAAAAGACAAGGTCCCGCTGTATCACACAGGCTGGACTGCAGCGTCTATTCACAGGCGCGAACCCGCTACTGAGCGGCACGGGGGCTTTGACCTGCTCCGTTCCCGACCTGGGCCGGTTCACCCCGCCTTAGACGACCTGGTGTTCCGGGGCTCCCCCGGGAGCACCATATCGACACGGAACTTAGCGCGGACACCCGATCGACATAGCGCACTGCAGCTCAGAACTCCTGAGCTCAAACGATCCGCCAGCCTCAGCCTCCCAGCAGCTTGGATTACAGGCACGCGCCACCGCGCCCGGCGGAGCACCACGGCGATTTAAAAGCTTTTCCACAAGGGCTCACTGTGACGTCAAGAAGGCACTACGCTGACTCACTTTGCGTACAGTTCCCTCTAGTGGCAGGCTATAGAAAACAAGATATATGAACATAAAAAACCTGCAAACATGACCGTACATGATTGTAAACTGAAGCAAAAATATAAATCTTTTTTGAAAATAAACTAATAAACCTAGCACACCTGCACTTAACACTGAAAACTGAACCAAAATTGAAATCAAAATGGAAAGCGAATTCAGTAAATAAAAACATGGTGGAAATTACAGGTTATATAGGAGTTTAGATAATGTAGGCTTGTAGCCAACTTACGCTCATAATTGTAGGACTAAAATGTTGTTATTAATCACATCTGCAACTTTAATTCACTTCAGAAATGATTTTTAAAAATCTAATCAAGAACTTCGTCATATGCCTCCATGCATGTTTCATAGCACATTTTGATATATCAAAGAACGAGTTCACATAAGGAAAAAGTCTCAATGTTCGTGGAAACCTCCTTTGCATTTCACAATGAAATGTCATCTCATGCCTGTTTCGTGAATGAGGCTCATACCTCCTAATGCTAGACCCCATGACAACTTTTGATGGGTCTGCTGAAAATATAAGGACCAAAATTGTGTATTCTATTGCATTTTATATATGACCGAGGCTACATCTAACATTTTATGAATAAAGTACACACGATAAATTCGAGCGCTGTCCCTTAAAATGAAATTCACAAGTCGGCTGCTACAATATACATTCAAAACAACACTTTTAAATAGTTTTGGTATCTCATTCCTTCGGCAAGTGTGTCACATTTAATACGTTACTATGATAGGGAAAAGTCTTAATATTTTCTAAACTTCGTTCCTAGCGTTGTTTTTCTTCATTTTCTTCTTGAAATGTTTCGAGTGTAGCTCGTTTCAGCGGGAACAGCTGCTATTCCCGGATCCGTGGTGTAGTGCATTCATAAAAGAATATTTGGCCAACAGTTTCCTAGAGGGTGCGATACTGAGATTTCTTACAAAGTGGCTTAGACGGAACACACACCTCAGGAAAAAATAAGAAACTGAGCTAGATGTGGAAAGGCAAGGCCTTATGTTCACATGCATTACAATTTGGTGTTGGTTGCATTCATTTATGGCTGCAGATGATGTATTTAATTTCTTTAAACTGAGGAGCTGTACAATAAATATCGATCTTTTTTCAATGTTCAAAATGTATGCATGAAAAAGACAAGGTCCCGCTGTATCACACAGGCTGGACTGCAGCGTCTATTCACAGGCGCGAACCCACTACTGAGCGGCACGGGGGCTTTGACCTGCTCCGTTCCCGACCTGGGCCGGTTCACCCCGCCTTAGACGACCTGGTGTTCCGGGGCTCCCCCGGGAGCACCATATCGACACCGAACTTAGCGCGGACACCCGATCGACATAGCGCACTGCAGCTCAGAACTCCTGAGCTCAAACGATCCGCCAGCCTCAGCCTCCCAGCAGCTTGGATTACAGGCACGCACCACGGCGATTTAAAAGCTTTTCCACAAGGGCTCACTGTGACGTCAAGAAGGCACTACGCTGACTCTCTGTGCGTACAGTTCCCTCTAGTGGCAGGATATAGAAAACAAGATATATGAACATAAAAAACCTGCAAACATGACCGTACATGATTGTAAACTGAAGCAAAAATATAAATCTTTTTTGAAAATAAACTAATAAACCTAGCACACCTGCACTTAACACTGAAAACTGAACCAAAATTTAAATAAAAATGGAAAGCGAATTCAGTAAATAAAAACATGGTGGAAATTACAGGTTATTTAGGAGTTTAGATAATGTAGGCTTGTAGCCAACTTACGCTCATAATTGTAGGACTAAAATGTTGTTATTAATCACATCTGCAACTTTAATTCACTTCAGAAATGATTTTTAAAAATCTAATCAAGAACTTCGTCATATGCCTCCATGCATGTTTCATAGCACATTTTGATATATCAAAGAACGAGTTCACATAAGGAAAAAGTCTCAATGTTCGTGGAAACCTCCTTTGCATTTCACAATGAAATGTCATCTCATGCCTGTTTCGTGAATGAGGCTCATACCTCCTAATGCTAGACCCCATGACAACTTTTGATGGGTCTGCTGAAAATATAAGGACCAAAATTGTGTATTCTATTGCATTTTATATATGACCGAGGCTACATCTAACATTTTATGAATAAAGTACACACGATAAATTCGAGCGCTGTCCCTTAAAATGAAATTCACAAGTCGGCTGCTACAATATACATTCAAAACAACACTTTTAAATAGTTTTGGTATCTCATTCCTTCGGCAAGTGTGTCACATTTAATACGTTACTATGATAGGGAAAACAGTCTTAATATTTTCTAAACTTCGTTCCTAGCGTTGTTTTTCTTCATTTTCTTCTTGAAATGTTTCGAGTGTAGCTCGTTTCAGCGGGAACAGCTGCTATTCCCGGATCCGTGGTGTAGTGCATTCATAAAAGAATATTTGGCCAACAGTTTCCTAGAGGGTGCGATACTGAGATTTCTTACAAAGTGGCTTAGACGGAACACACACCTCAGGAAAAAATAAGAAACTGAGCTAGATGTGGAAAGGCAAGGCCTTATGTTCACATGCATTACAATTTGGTGTTGGTTGCATTCATTTATGGCTGCAGATGATGTATTTAATTTCTTTAAACTGAGGAGCTGTACAATAAATATCGATCTTTTTTCAATGTTCAAAATGTATGCATGAAAAAGACAAGGTCCCGCTGTATCACACAGGCTGGACTGCAGCGTCTATTCACAGGCGCGAACCCACTACTGAGCGGCACGGGGGCTTTGACCTGCTCCGTTCCCGACCTGGGCCGGTTCACCCCGCCTTAGACGACCTGGTGGTCGCGGGCTCCCCCGGGAGCACCATATCGACACCGAACTTAGCGCGGACACCCGATCGACATAGCGCACTGCAGCTCAGAACTCCTGAGCTCAAACGATCCGCCAGCCTCAGCCTCCCAGCAGCTTGGATTACAGGCACGCGCCACCGCGCCCGGCGGAGCACCACGGCGATTTAAAAGCTTTTCCACAAGGGCTCACTGTGACGTCAAGAAGGCACTACGCTGACTCACTTTGCGTACAGTTCCCTCTAGTGGCAGGCTATAGAAAACAAGATATATGAACATAAAAAACCTGCAAACATGACCGTACATGATTGTAAACTGAAGCAAAAATATAAATCTTTTTTGAAAATAAACTAATAAACCTAGCACACCTGCACTTAACACTGAAAACTGAACCAAAATTGAAATCAAAATGGAAAGCGAATTCAGTAAATAAAAACATGGTGGAAATTACAGGTTATATAGGAGTTTAGATAATGTAGGCTTGTAGCCAACTTACGCTCATAATTGTAGGACTAAAATGTTGTTATTAATCACATCTGCAACTTTAATTCACTTCAGAAATGATTTTTAAAAATCTAATCAAGAACTTCGTCATATGCCTCCATGCATGTTTCATAGCACATTTTGATATATCAAAGAACGAGTTCACATAAGGAAAAAGTCTCAATGTTCGTGGAAACCTCCTTTGCATTTCACAATGAAATGTCATCTCATGCCTGTTTCGTGAATGAGGCTCATACCTCCTAATGCTAGACCCCATGACAACTTTTGATGGGTCTGCTGAAAATATAAGGACCAAAATTGTGTATTCTATTGCATTTTATATATGACCGAGGCTACATCTAACAT
Organism: Conger conger; assembly: GCF_963514075.1. Taxonomy (NCBI): domain Eukaryota; kingdom Metazoa; phylum Chordata; class Actinopteri; order Anguilliformes; family Congridae; genus Conger; species Conger conger. Next base: position 23,813,588 of record NC_083764.1, on the reverse strand, counting down.
TTTATGAATAAAGTACACACGATAAATTCGAGCGCTGTCCCTTAAAATGAAATTCACAAGTCGGCTGCTACAATATACATTCAAAACAACACTTTTAAATAGTTTTGGTATCTCATTCCTTCGGCAAGTGTGTCACATTTAATACGTTACTATGATAGGGAAAAGTCTTAATATTTTCTAAACTTCGTTCCTAGCGTTGTTTTTCTTCATTTTCTTCTTGAAATGTTTCGAGTGTAGCTCGTTTCAGCGGGAACAGCTGCTATTCCCGGATCCGTGGTGTAGTGCATTCATAAAAGAATATTTGGCCAACAGTTTCCTAGAGGGTGCGATACTGAGATTTCTTACAAAGTGGCTTAGACGGAACACACACCTCAGGAAAAAATAAGAAACTGAGCTAGATGTGGAAAGGCAAGGCCTTATGTTCACATGCATTACAATTTGGTGTTGGTTGCATTCATTTATGGCTGCAGATGATGTATTTAATTTCTTTAAACTGAGGAGCTGTACAATAAATATCGATCTTTTTTCAATGTTCAAAATGTATGCATGAAAAAGACAAGGTCCCGCTGTATCACACAGGCTGGACTGCAGCGTCTATTCACAGGCGCGAACCCACTACTGAGCGGCACGGGGGCTTTGACCTGCTCCGTTCCCGACCTGGGCCGGTTCACCCCGCCTTAGACGACCTGGTGGTCGCGGGCTCCCCCGGGAGCACCATATCGACACGGAACTTAGCGCGGACACCCGATCGACATAGCGCACTGCAGCTCAGAACTCCTGAGCTCAAACGATTCGCCAGCCTCAGCCTCCCAGCAGCTTGGATTACAGGCACGCGCCACCGCGCCCGGCGGAGCACCACGGCGATTTAAAAGCTTTTCCACAAGGGCTCACTGTGACGTCAAGAAGGCACTACGCTGACTCTCTGTGCGTACAGTTCCCTCTAGTGGCAGGCTATAGAAAACAAGATATATGAACATAAAAAACCTGCAAACATGACCGTACATGATTGTAAACTGAAGCAAAAATATAAATCTTTTTTGAAAATAAACGAATAAACCTAGCACACCTGCACTTAACACTGAAAACTGAACCAAAATTGAAATCAAAATGGAAAGCGAATTCAGTAAATAAAAACATGGTGGAAATTACAGGTTATTTAGGAGTTTAGATAATGTAGGCTTGTAGCCAACTTACGCTCATAATTGTAGGACTAAAATGTTGTTATTAATCACATCTGCAACTTTAATTCACTTCAGAAATGATTTTTAAAAATCTAATCAAGAACTTCGTCATATGCCTCCATGCATGTTTCATAGCACATTTTGATATATCAAAGAACGAGTTCACATAAGGAAAAAGTCTCAATGTTCGTGGAAACCTCCTTTGCATTTCACAATGAAATGTCATCTCATGCCTGTTTCGTGAATGAGGCTCATACCTCCTAATGCTAGACCCCATGACAACTTTTGATGGGTCTGCTGAAAATATAAGGACCAAAATTGTGTATTCTATTGCATTTTATATATGACCGAGGCTACATCTAACATTTTATGAATAAGGTACACACGATAAATTCGAGCGCTGTCCCTTAAAATGAAATTCACAAGTCGGCTGCTACAATATACATTCAAAACAACACTTTTAAATAGTTTTGGTATCTCATTCCTTCGGCAAGTGTGTCACATTTAATACGTTACTATGATAGGGAAAAGTCTTAATATTTTCTAAACTGCGTTCCTAGCGTTGTTTTTCTTCATTTTCTTCTTGAAATGTTTCGAGTGTAGCTTGTTTCAGCGGGAACAGCTGCTATTCCCGGATCCGTGGTGTAGTGCATTCATAAAAGAATATTTGGCCAACAGTTTCCTAGAGGGTGCGATACTGAGATTTCTTACAAAGTGGCTTAGACGGAACACACACCTCAGGAAAAAATAAGAAACTGAGCTAGATGTGGAAAGGCAAGGCCTTATGTTCACATGCATTACAATTTGGTGTTGGTTGCATTCATTTATGGTTGCAGATGATGTATTTAATTTCTTTAAACTGAGGAGCTGTACAATAAATATCGATCTTTTTTCAATGTTCAAAATGTATGCATGAAAAAGACAAGGTCCCGCTGTATCACACAGGCTGGACTGCAGCGTCTATTCACAGGCGCGAACCCACTACTGAGCGGCACGGGGGCTTTGACCTGCTCCGTTCCCGACCTGGGCCGGTTCACCCCGCCTTAGACGACCTGGTGTTCCGGGGCTCCCCCGGGAGCACCATATCGACACCGAACTTAGCGCGGACACCCGATCGACATAGCGCACTGCAGCTCAGAACTCCTGAGCTCAAACGATCCGCCAGCCTCAGCCTCCCAGCAGCTTGGATTACAGGCACGCGCCACCGCGCCAGGCGGAGCACCACGGAGATTTAAAAGCTTTTCCACAAGGGCTCACTGTGACGTCAAGAAGGCACTACGCTGACTCACTTTGCGTACAGTTCCCTCTAGTGGCAGGCTATAGAAAACAAGATATATGAACATAAAAAACCTGCAAACATGACCGTACATGATTGTAAACTGAAGCAAAAATATAAATCTTTTTTGAAAATAAACTAATAAACCTAGCACACCTGCACTTAACACTGAAAACTGAACCAAAATTGAAATCAAAATGGAAAGCGAATTCAGTAAATAAAAACATGGTGGAAATTACAGGTTATATAGGAGTTTAGATAATGTAGGCTTGTAGCCAACTTACGCTCATAATTGTAGGACTAAAATGTTGTTATTAATCACATCTGCAACTTTAATTCACTTCAGAAATGATTTTTAAAAATCTAATCAAGAACTTCGTCATATGCCTCCATGCATGTTTCATAGCACATTTTGATATATCAAAGAACGAGTTCACATAAGGAAAAAGTCTCAATGTTCGTGGAAACCTCCTTTGCATTTCACAATGAAATGTCATCTCATGCCTGTTTCGTGAATGAGGCTCATACCTCCTAATGCTAGACCCCATGACAACTTTTGATGGGTCTGCTGAAAATATAAGGACCAAAATTGTGTATTCTATTGCATTTTATATATGACCGAGGCTACATCTAACATTTTATGAATAAAGTACACACGATAAATTCGAGCGCTGTCCCTTAAAATGAAATTCACAAGTCGGCTGCTACAATATACATTCAAAACAACACTTTTAAATAGTTTTGGTATCTCATTCCTTCGGCAAGTGTGTCACATTTAATACGTTACTATGATAGGGAAAAGTCTTAATATTTTCTAAACTTCGTTCCTAGCGTTGTTTTTCTTCATTTTCTTCTTGAAATGTTTCGAGTGTAGCTCGTTTCAGCGGGAACAGCTGCTATTCCCGGATCCGTGGTGTAGTGCATTCATAAAAGAATATTTGGCCAACAGTTTCCTAGAGGGTGCGATACTGAGATTTCTTACAAAGTGGCTTAGACGGAACACACACCTCAGGAAAAAATAAGAAACTGAGCTAGATGTGGAAAGGCAAGGCCTTATGTTCACATGCATTACAATTTGGTTGCATTCATTTATGGCTGCAGATGATGTATTTAATTTCTTTAAACTGAGGAGCTGTACAATAAATATCGATCTTTTTTCAATGTTCAAAATGTATGCATGAAAAAGACAAGGTCCCGCTGTATCACACAGGCTGGACTGCAGCGTCTATTCACAGGCGCGAACCCGCTACTGAGCGGCACGGGGGCTTTGACCTGCTCCGTTCCCGACCTGGGCCGGTTCACCCCGCCTTAGACGACCTGGTGTTCCGGGGCTCCCCCGGGAGCACCATATCGACACGGAACTTAGCGCGGACACCCGATCGACATAGCGCACTGCAGCTCAGAACTCCTGAGCTCAAACGATCCGCCAGCCTCAGCCTCCCAGCAGCTTGGATTACAGGCACGCGCCACCGCGCCCGGCGGAGCACCACGGCGATTTAAAAGCTTTTCCACAAGGGCTCACTGTGACGTCAAGAAGGCACTACGCTGACTCACTTTGCGTACAGTTCCCTCTAGTGGCAGGCTATAGAAAACAAGATATATGAACATAAAAAACCTGCAAACATGACCGTACATGATTGTAAACTGAAGCAAAAATATAAATCTTTTTTGAAAATAAACTAATAAACCTAGCACACCTGCACTTAACACTGAAAACTGAACCAAAATTGAAATCAAAATGGAAAGCGAATTCAGTAAATAAAAACATGGTGGAAATTACAGGTTATATAGGAGTTTAGATAATGTAGGCTTGTAGCCAACTTACGCTCATAATTGTAGGACTAAAATGTTGTTATTAATCACATCTGCAACTTTAATTCACTTCAGAAATGATTTTTAAAAATCTAATCAAGAACTTCGTCATATGCCTCCATGCATGTTTCATAGCACATTTTGATATATCAAAGAACGAGTTCACATAAGGAAAAAGTCTCAATGTTCGTGGAAACCTCCTTTGCATTTCACAATGAAATGTCATCTCATGCCTGTTTCGTGAATGAGGCTCATACCTCCTAATGCTAGACCCCATGACAACTTTTGATGGGTCTGCTGAAAATATAAGGACCAAAATTGTGTATTCTATTGCATTTTATATATGACCGAGGCTACATCTAACATTTTATGAATAAAGTACACACGATAAATTCGAGCGCTGTCCCTTAAAATGAAATTCACAAGTCGGCTGCTACAATATACATTCAAAACAACACTTTTAAATAGTTTTGGTATCTCATTCCTTCGGCAAGTGTGTCACATTTAATACGTTACTATGATAGGGAAAAGTCTTAATATTTTCTAAACTTCGTTCCTAGCGTTGTTTTTCTTCATTTTCTTCTTGAAATGTTTCGAGTGTAGCTCGTTTCAGCGGGAACAGCTGCTATTCCCGGATCCGTGGTGTAGTGCATTCATAAAAGAATATTTGGCCAACAGTTTCCTAGAGGGTGCGATACTGAGATTTCTTACAAAGTGGCTTAGACGGAACACACACCTCAGGAAAAAATAAGAAACTGAGCTAGATGTGGAAAGGCAAGGCCTTATGTTCACATGCATTACAATTTGGTGTTGGTTGCATTCATTTATGGCTGCAGATGATGTATTTAATTTCTTTAAACTGAGGAGCTGTACAATAAATATCGATCTTTTTTCAATGTTCAAAATGTATGCATGAAAAAGACAAGGTCCCGCTGTATCACACAGGCTGGACTGCAGCGTCTATTCACAGGCGCGAACCCACTACTGAGCGGCACGGGGGCTTTGACCTGCTCCGTTCCCGACCTGGGCCGGTTCACCCCGCCTTAGACGACCTGGTGTTCCGGGGCTCCCCCGGGAGCACCATATCGACACCGAACTTAGCGCGGACACCCGATCGACATAGCGCACTGCAGCTCAGAACTCCTGAGCTCAAACGATCCGCCAGCCTCAGCCTCCCAGCAGCTTGGATTACAGGCACGCACCACGGCGATTTAAAAGCTTTTCCACAAGGGCTCACTGTGACGTCAAGAAGGCACTACGCTGACTCTCTGTGCGTACAGTTCCCTCTAGTGGCAGGATATAGAAAACAAGATATATGAACATAAAAAACCTGCAAACATGACCGTACATGATTGTAAACTGAAGCAAAAATATAAATCTTTTTTGAAAATAAACTAATAAACCTAGCACACCTGCACTTAACACTGAAAACTGAACCAAAATTTAAATAAAAATGGAAAGCGAATTCAGTAAATAAAAACATGGTGGAAATTACAGGTTATTTAGGAGTTTAGATAATGTAGGCTTGTAGCCAACTTACGCTCATAATTGTAGGACTAAAATGTTGTTATTAATCACATCTGCAACTTTAATTCACTTCAGAAATGATTTTTAAAAATCTAATCAAGAACTTCGTCATATGCCTCCATGCATGTTTCATAGCACATTTTGATATATCAAAGAACGAGTTCACATAAGGAAAAAGTCTCAATGTTCGTGGAAACCTCCTTTGCATTTCACAATGAAATGTCATCTCATGCCTGTTTCGTGAATGAGGCTCATACCTCCTAATGCTAGACCCCATGACAACTTTTGATGGGTCTGCTGAAAATATAAGGACCAAAATTGTGTATTCTATTGCATTTTATATATGACCGAGGCTACATCTAACATTTTATGAATAAAGTACACACGATAAATTCGAGCGCTGTCCCTTAAAATGAAATTCACAAGTCGGCTGCTACAATATACATTCAAAACAACACTTTTAAATAGTTTTGGTATCTCATTCCTTCGGCAAGTGTGTCACATTTAATACGTTACTATGATAGGGAAAAGTCTTAATATTTTCTAAACTGCGTTCCTAGCGTTGTTTTTCTTCATTTTCTTCTTGAAATGTTTCGAGTGTAGCTTGTTTCAGCGGGAACAGCTGCTATTCCCGGATCCGTGGTGTAGTGCATTCATAAAAGAATATTTGGCCAACAGTTTCCTAGAGGGTGCGATACTGAGATTTCTTACAAAGTGGCTTAGACGGAACACACACCTCAGGGAAAAATAAGAAACTGAGCTAGATGTGGAAAGGCAAGGCCTTATGTTCACATGCATTACAATTTGGTGTTGGTTGCATTCATTTATGGTTGCAGATGATGTATTTAATTTCTTTAAACTGAGGAGCTGTACAATAAATATCGATCTTTTTTCAATGTTCAAAATGTATGCATGAAAAAGACAAGGTCCCGCTGTATCACACAGGCTGGACTGCAGCGTCTATTCACAGGCGCGAACCCACTACTGAGCGGCACGGGGGCTTTGACCTGCTCCGTTCCCGACCTGGGCCGGTTCACCCCGCCTTAGACGACCTGGTGTTCCGGGGCTCCCCCGGGAGCACCATATCGACACCGAACTTAGCGCGGACACCCGATCGACATAGCGCACTGCAGCTCAGAACTCCTGAGCTCAAACGATCCGCCAGCCTCAGCCTCCCAGCAGCTTGGATTACAGGCACGCGCCACCGCGCCAGGCGGAGCACCACGGAGATTTAAAAGCTTTTCCACAAGGGCTCACTGTGACGTCAAGAAGGCACTACGCTGACTCACTTTGCGTACAGTTCCCTCTAGTGGCAGGCTATAGAAAACAAGATATATGAACATAAAAAACCTGCAAACATGACCGTACATGATTGTAAACTGAAGCAAAAATATAAATCTTTTTTGAAAATAAACTAATAAACCTAGCACACCTGCACTTAACACTGAAAACTGAACCAAAATTGAAATCAAAATGGAAAGCGAATTCAGTAAATAAAAACATGGTGGAAATTACAGGTTATATAGGAGTTTAGATAATGTAGGCTTGTAGCCAACTTACGCTCATAATTGTAGGACTAAAATGTTGTTATTAATCACATCTGCAACTTTAATTCACTTCAGAAATGATTTTTAAAAATCTAATCAAGAACTTCGTCATATGCCTCCATGCATGTTTCATAGCACATTTTGATATATCAAAGAACGAGTTCACATAAGGAAAAAGTCTCAATGTTCGTGGAAACCTCCTTTGCATTTCACAATGAAATGTCATCTCATGCCTGTTTCGTGAATGAGGCTCATACCTCCTAATGCTAGACCCCATGACAACTTTTGATGGGTCTGCTGAAAATATAAGGACCAAAATTGTGTATTCTATTGCATTTTATATATGACCGAGGCTACATCTAACATTTTATGAATAAAGTACACACGATAAATTCGAGCGCTGTCCCTTAAAATGAAATTCACAAGTCGGCTGCTACAATATACATTCAAAACAACACTTTTAAATAGTTTTGGTATCTCATTCCTTCGGCAAGTGTGTCACATTTAATACGTTACTATGATAGGGAAAAGTCTTAATATTTTCTAAACTGCGTTCCTAGCGTTGTTTTTCTTCATTTTCTTCTTGAAATGTTTCGAGTGTAGCTTGTTTCAGCGGGAACAGCTGCTATTCCCGGATCCGTGGTGTAGTGCATTCATAAAAGAATATTTGGCCAACAGTTTCCTAGAGGGTGCGATACTGAGATTTCTTACAAAGTGGCTTAGACGGAACACACACCTCAGGAAAAAATAAGAAACTGAGCTAGATGTGGAAAGGCAAGGCCTTATGTTCACATGCATTACAATTTGGTGTTGGTTGCATTCATTTATGGTTGCAGATGATGTATTTAATTTCTTTAAACTGAGGAGCTGTACAATAAATATCGATCTTTTTTCAATGTTCAAAATGTATGCATGAAAAAGACAAGGTCCCGCTGTATCACACAGGCTGGACTGCAGCGTCTATTCACAGGCGCGAACCCACTACTGAGCGGCACGGGGGCTTTGACCTGCTCCGTTCCCGACCTGGGCCGGTTCACCCCGCCTTAGACGACCTGGTGTTCCGGGGCTCCCCCGGGAGCACCATATCGACACCGAACTTAGCGCGGACACCCGATCGACATAGCGCACTGCAGCTCAGAACTCCTGAGCTCAAACGATCCGCCAGCCTCAGCCTCCCAGCAGCTTGGATTACAGGCACGCGCCACCGCGCCAGGCGGAGCACCACGGAGATTTAAAAGCTTTTCCACAAGGGCTCACTGTGACGTCAAGAAGGCACTACGCTGACTCACTTTGCGTACAGTTCCCTCTAGTGGCAGGCTATAGAAAACAAGATATATGAACATAAAAAACCTGCAAACATGACCGTACATGATTGTAAACTGAAGCAAAAATATAAATCTTTTTTGAAAATAAACTAATAAACCTAGCACACCTGCACTTAACACTGAAAACTGAACCAAAATTGAAATCAAAATGGAAAGCGAATTCAGTAAATAAAAACATGGTGGAAATTACAGGTTATATAGGAGTTTAGATAATGTAGGCTTGTAGCCAACTTACGCTCATAATTGTAGGACTAAAATGTTGTTATTAATCACATCTGCAACTTTAATTCACTTCAGAAATGATTTTTAAAAATCTAATCAAGAACTTCGTCATATGCCTCCATGCATGTTTCATAGCACATTTTGATATATCAAAGAACGAGTTCACATAAGGAAAAAGTCTCAATGTTCGTGGAAACCTCCTTTGCATTTCACAATGAAATGTCATCTCATGCCTGTTTCGTGAATGAGGCTCATACCTCCTAATGCTAGACCCCATGACAACTTTTGATGGGTCTGCTGAAAATATAAGGACCAAAATTGTGTATTCTATTGCATTTTATATATGACCGAGGCTACATCTAACATTTTATGAATAAAGTACACACGATAAATTCGAGCGCTGTCCCTTAAAATGAAATTCACAAGTCGGCTGCTACAATATACATTCAAAACAACACTTTTAAATAGTTTTGGTATCTCATTCCTTCGGCAAGTGTGTCACATTTAATACGTTACTATGATAGGGAAAAGTCTTAATATTTTCTAAACTGCGTTCCTAGCGTTGTTTTTCTTCATTTTCTTCTTGAAATGTTTCGAGTGTAGCTTGTTTCAGCGGGAACAGCTGCTATTCCCGGATCCGTGGTGTAGTGCATTCATAAAAGAATATTTGGCCAACAGTTTCCTAGAGGGTGCGATACTGAGATTTCTTACAAAGTGGCTTAGACGGAACACACACCTCAGGAAAAAATAAGAAACTGAGCTAGATGTGGAAAGGCAAGGCCTTATGTTCACATGCATTACAATTTGGTGTTGGTTGCATTCATTTATGGTTGCAGATGATGTATTTAATTTCTTTAAACTGAGGAGCTGTACAATAAATATCGATCTTTTTTCAATGTTCAAAATGTATGCATGAAAAAGACAAGGTCCCGCTGTATCACACAGGCTGGACTGCAGCGTCTATTCACAGGCGCGAACCCACTACTGAGCGGCACGGGGGCTTTGACCTGCTCCGTTCCCGACCTGGGCCGGTTCACCCCGCCTTAGACGACCTGGTGTTCCGGGGCTCCCCCGGGAGCACCATATCGACACCGAACTTAGCGCGGACACCCGATCGACATAGCGCACTGCAGCTCAGAACTCCTGAGCTCAAACGATCCGCCAGCCTCAGCCTCCCAGCAGCTTGGATTACAGGCACGCGCCACCGCGCCAGGCGGAGCACCACGGAGATTTAAAAGCTTTTCCACAAGGGCTCACTGTGACGTCAAGAAGGCACTACGCTGACTCACTTTGCGTACAGTTCCCTCTAGTGGCAGGCTATAGAAAACAAGATATATGAACATAAAAAACCTGCAAACATGACCGTACATGATTGTAAACTGAAGCAAAAATATAAATCTTTTTTGAAAATAAACTAATAAACCTAGCACACCTGCACTTAACACTGAAAACTGAACCAAAATTGAAATCAAAATGGAAAGCGAATTCAGTAAATAAAAACATGGTGGAAATTACAGGTTATATAGGAGTTTAGATAATGTAGGCTTGTAGCCAACTTACGCTCATAATTGTAGGACTAAAATGTTGTTATTAATCACATCTGCAACTTTAATTCACTTCAGAAATGATTTTTAAAAATCTAATCAAGAACTTCGTCATATGCCTCCATGCATGTTTCATAGCACATTTTGATATATCAAAGAACGAGTTCACATAAGGAAAAAGTCTCAATGTTCGTGGAAACCTCCTTTGCATTTCACAATGAAATGTCATCTCATGCCTGTTTCGTGAATGAGGCTCATACCTCCTAATGCTAGACCCCATGACAACTTTTGATGGGTCTGCTGAAAATATAAGGACCAAAATTGTGTATTCTATTGCATTTTATATATGACCGAGGCTACATCTAACATTTTATGAATAAAGTACACACGATAAATTCGAGCGCTGTCCCTTAAAATGAAATTCACAAGTCGGCTGCTACAATATACATTCAAAACAACACTTTTAAATAGTTTTGGTATCTCATTCCTTCGGCAAGTGTGTCACATTTAATACGTTACTATGATAGGGAAAAGTCTTAATATTTTCTAAACTGCGTTCCTAGCGTTGTTTTTCTTCATTTTCTTCTTGAAATGTTTCGAGTGTAGCTTGTTTCAGCGGGAACAGCTGCTATTCCCGGATCCGTGGTGTAGTGCATTCATAAAAGAATATTTGGCCAACAGTTTCCTAGAGGGTGCGATACTGAGATTTCTTACAAAGTGGCTTAGACGGAACACACACCTCAGGGAAAAATAAGAAACTGAGCTAGATGTGGAAAGGCAAGGCCTTATGTTCACATGCATTACAATTTGGTGTTGGTTGCATTCATTTATGGTTGCAGATGATGTATTTAATTTCTTTAAACTGAGGAGCTGTACAATAAATATCGATCTTTTTTCAATGTTCAAAATGTATGCATGAAAAAGACAAGGTCCCGCTGTATCACACAGGCTGGACTGCAGCGTCTATTCACAGGCGCGAACCCACTACTGAGCGGCACGGGGGCTTTGACCTGCTCCGTTCCCGACCTGGGCCGGTTCACCCCGCCTTAGACGACCTGGTGTTCCGGGGCTCCCCCGGGAGCACCATATCGACACCGAACTTAGCGCGGACACCCGATCGACATAGCGCACTGCAGCTCAGAACTCCTGAGCTCAAACGATCCGCCAGCCTCAGCCTCCCAGCAGCTTGGATTACAGGCACGCGCCACCGCGCCAGGCGGAGCACCACGGAGATTTAAAAGCTTTTCCACAAGGGCTCACTGTGACGTCAAGAAGGCACTACGCTGACTCACTTTGCGTACAGTTCCCTCTAGTGGCAGGCTATAGAAAACAAGATATATGAACATAAAAAACCTGCAAACATGACCGTACATGATTGTAAACTGAAGCAAAAATATAAATCTTTTTTGAAAATAAACTAATAAACCTAGCACACCTGCACTTAACACTGAAAACTGAACCAAAATTGAAATCAAAATGGAAAGCGAATTCAGTAAATAAAAACATGGTGGAAATTACAGGTTATATAGGAGTTTAGATAATGTAGGCTTGTAGCCAACTTACGCTCATAATTGTAGGACTAAAATGTTGTTATTAATCACATCTGCAACTTTAATTCACTTCAGAAATGATTTTTAAAAATCTAATCAAGAACTTCGTCATATGCCTCCATGCATGTTTCATAGCACATTTTGATATATCAAAGAACGAGTTCACATAAGGAAAAAGTCTCAATGTTCGTGGAAACCTCCTTTGCATTTCACAATGAAATGTCATCTCATGCCTGTTTCGTGAATGAGGCTCATACCTCCTAATGCTAGACCCCATGACAACTTTTGATGGGTCTGCTGAAAATATAAGGACCAAAATTGTGTATTCTATTGCATTTTATATATGACCGAGGCTACATCTAACATTTTATGAATAAAGTACACACGATAAATTCGAGCGCTGTCCCTTAAAATGAAATTCACAAGTCGGCTGCTACAATATACATTCAAAACAACACTTTTAAATAGTTTTGGTATCTCATTCCTTCGGCAAGTGTGTCACATTTAATACGTTACTATGATAGGGAAAAGTCTTAATATTTTCTAAACTGCGTTCCTAGCGTTGTTTTTCTTCATTTTCTTCTTGAAATGTTTCGAGTGTAGCTTGTTTCAGCGGGAACAGCTGCTATTCCCGGATCCGTGGTGTAGTGCATTCATAAAAGAATATTTGGCCAACAGTTTCCTAGAGGGTGCGATACTGAGATTTCTTACAAAGTGGCTTAGACGGAACACACACCTCAGGAAAAAATAAGAAACTGAGCTAGATGTGGAAAGGCAAGGCCTTATGTTCACATGCATTACAATTTGGTGTTGGTTGCATTCATTTATGGTTGCAGATGATGTATTTAATTTCTTTAAACTGAGGAGCTGTACAATAAATATCGATCTTTTTTCAATGTTCAAAATGTATGCATGAAAAAGACAAGGTCCCGCTGTATCACACAGGCTGGACTGCAGCGTCTATTCACAGGCGCGAACCCACTACTGAGCGGCACGGGGGCTTTGACCTGCTCCGTTCCCGACCTGGGCCGGTTCACCCCGCCTTAGACGACCTGGTGTTCCGGGGCTCCCCCGGGAGCACCATATCGACACCGAACTTAGCGCGGACACCCGATCGACATAGCGCACTGCAGCTCAGAACTCCTGAGCTCAAACGATCCGCCAGCCTCAGCCTCCCAGCAGCTTGGATTACAGGCACGCGCCACCGCGCCAGGCGGAGCACCACGGAGATTTAAAAGCTTTTCCACAAGGGCTCACTGTGACGTCAAGAAGGCACTACGCTGACTCACTTTGCGTACAGTTCCCTCTAGTGGCAGGCTATAGAAAACAAGATATATGAACATAAAAAACCTGCAAACATGACCGTACATGATTGTAAACTGAAGCAAAAATATAAATCTTTTTTGAAAATAAACTAATAAACCTAGCACACCTGCACTTAACACTGAAAACTGAACCAAAATTGAAATCAAAATGGAAAGCGAATTCAGTAAATAAAAACATGGTGGAAATTACAGGTTATATAGGAGTTTAGATAATGTAGGCTTGTAGCCAACTTACGCTCATAATTGTAGGACTAAAATGTTGTTATTAATCACATCTGCAACTTTAATTCACTTCAGAAATGATTTTTAAAAATCTAATCAAGAACTTCGTCATATGCCTCCATGCATGTTTCATAGCACATTTTGATATATCAAAGAACGAGTTCACATAAGGAAAAAGTCTCAATGTTCGTGGAAACCTCCTTTGCATTTCACAATGAAATGTCATCTCATGCCTGTTTCGTGAATGAGGCTCATACCTCCTAATGCTAGACCCCATGACAACTTTTGATGGGTCTGCTGAAAATATAAGGACCAAAATTGTGTATTCTATTGCATTTTATATATGACCGAGGCTACATCTAACATTTTATGAATAAAGTACACACGATAAATTCGAGCGCTGTCCCTTAAAATGAAATTCACAAGTCGGCTGCTACAATATACATTCAAAACAACACTTTTAAATAGTTTTGGTATCTCATTCCTTCGGCAAGTGTGTCACATTTAATACGTTACTATGATAGGGAAAAGTCTTAATATTTTCTAAACTGCGTTCCTAGCGTTGTTTTTCTTCATTTTCTTCTTGAAATGTTTCGAGTGTAGCTTGTTTCAGCGGGAACAGCTGCTATTCCCGGATCCGTGGTGTAGTGCATTCATAAAAGAATATTTGGCCAACAGTTTCCTAGAGGGTGCGATACTGAGATTTCTTACAAAGTGGCTTAGACGGAACACACACCTCAGGGAAAAATAAGAAACTGAGCTAGATGTGGAAAGGCAAGGCCTTATGTTCACATGCATTACAATTTGGTGTTGGTTGCATTCATTTATGGTTGCAGATGATGTATTTAATTTCTTTAAACTGAGGAGCTGTACAATAAATATCGATCTTTTTTCAATGTTCAAAATGTATGCATGAAAAAGACAAGGTCCCGCTGTATCACACAGGCTGGACTGCAGCGTCTATTCACAGGCGCGAACCCACTACTGAGCGGCACGGGGGCTTTGACCTGCTCCGTTCCCGACCTGGGCCGGTTCACCCCGCCTTAGACGACCTGGTGTTCCGGGGCTCCCCCGGGAGCACCATATCGACACCGAACTTAGCGCGGACACCCGATCGACATAGCGCACTGCAGCTCAGAACTCCTGAGCTCAAACGATCCGCCAGCCTCAGCCTCCCAGCAGCTTGGATTACAGGCACGCGCCACCGCGCCAGGCGGAGCACCACGGAGATTTAAAAGCTTTTCCACAAGGGCTCACTGTGACGTCAAGAAGGCACTACGCTGACTCACTTTGCGTACAGTTCCCTCTAGTGGCAGGCTATAGAAAACAAGATATATGAACATAAAAAACCTGCAAACATGACCGTACATGATTGTAAACTGAAGCAAAAATATAAATCTTTTTTGAAAATAAACTAATAAACCTAGCACACCTGCACTTAACACTGAAAACTGAACCAAAATTGAAATCAAAATGGAAAGCGAATTCAGTAAATAAAAACATGGTGGAAATTACAGGTTATATAGGAGTTTAGATAATGTAGGCTTGTAGCCAACTTACGCTCATAATTGTAGGACTAAAATGTTGTTATTAATCACATCTGCAACTTTAATTCACTTCAGAAATGATTTTTAAAAATCTAATCAAGAACTTCGTCATATGCCTCCATGCATGTTTCATAGCACATTTTGATATATCAAAGAACGAGTTCACATAAGGAAAAAGTCTCAATGTTCGTGGAAACCTCCTTTGCATTTCACAATGAAATGTCATCTCATGCCTGTTTCGTGAATGAGGCTCATACCTCCTAATGCTAGACCCCATGACAACTTTTGATGGGTCTGCTGAAAATATAAGGACCAAAATTGTGTATTCTATTGCATTTTATATATGACCGAGGCTACATCTAACATTTTATGAATAAAGTACACACGATAAATTCGAGCGCTGTCCCTTAAAATGAAATTCACAAGTCGGCTGCTACAATATACATTCAAAACAACACTTTTAAATAGTTTTGGTATCTCATTCCTTCGGCAAGTGTGTCACATTTAATACGTTACTATGATAGGGAAAAGTCTTAATATTTTCTAAACTGCGTTCCTAGCGTTGTTTTTCTTCATTTTCTTCTTGAAATGTTTCGAGTGTAGCTTGTTTCAGCGGGAACAGCTGCTATTCCCGGATCCGTGGTGTAGTGCATTCATAAAAGAATATTTGGCCAACAGTTTCCTAGAGGGTGCGATACTGAGATTTCTTACAAAGTGGCTTAGACGGAACACACACCTCAGGAAAAAATAAGAAACTGAGCTAGATGTGGAAAGGCAAGGCCTTATGTTCACATGCATTACAATTTGGTGTTGGTTGCATTCATTTATGGTTGCAGATGATGTATTTAATTTCTTTAAACTGAGGAGCTGTACAATAAATATCGATCTTTTTTCAATGTTCAAAATGTATGCATGAAAAAGACAAGGTCCCGCTGTATCACACAGGCTGGACTGCAGCGTCTATTCACAGGCGCGAACCCACTACTGAGCGGCACGGGGGCTTTGACCTGCTCCGTTCCCGACCTGGGCCGGTTCACCCCGCCTTAGACGACCTGGTGTTCCGGGGCTCCCACCGGGAGCACCATATCGACACCGAACTTAGCGCGGACACCCGATCGACATAGCGCACTGCAGCTCAGAACTCCTGAGCTCAAACGATCCGCCAGCCTCAGCCTCCCAGCAGCTTGGATTACAGGCACGCGCCACCGCGCCCGGCGGAGCACCACGGAGATTTAAAAGCTTTTCCACAAGGGCTCACTGTGACGTCAAGAAGGCACTACGCTGACTCACTTTGCGTACAGTTCCCTCTAGTGCAGGCTATAGAAAACAAGATATATGAACATAAAAAACCTGCAAACATGACCGTACATGATTGTAAACTGAAGCAAAAATATAAATCTTTTTTGAAAATAAACTAATAAACCTAGCACACCTGCACTTAACACTGAAAACTGAACCAAAATTGAAATCAAAATGGAAAGCGAATTCAGTAAATAAAAACATGGTGGAAATTACAGGTTATATAGGAGTTTAGATAATGTAGGCTTGTAGCCAACTTACGCTCATAATTGTAGGACTAAAATGTTGTTATTAATCACATCTGCAACTTTAATTCACTTCAGAAATGATTTTTAAAAATCTAATCAAGAACTTCGTCATATGCCTCCATGCATGTTTCATAGCACATTTTGATATATCAAAGAACGAGTTCACATAAGGAAAAAGTCTCAATGTTCGTGGAAACCTCCTTTGCATTTCACAATGAAATGTCATCTCATGCCTGTTTCGTGAATGAGGCTCATACCTCCTAATGCTAGACCCCATGACAACTTTTGATGGGTCTGCTGAAAATATAAGGACCAAAATTGTGTATTCTATTGCATTTTATATATGACCGAGGCTACATCTAACATTTTATGAATAAAGTACACACGATAAATTCGAGCGCTGTCCCTTAAAATGAAATTCACAAGTCGGCTGCTACAATATACATTCAAAACAACACTTTTAAATAGTTTTGGTATCTCATTCCTTCGGCAAGTGTGTCACATTTAATACGTTACTATGATAGGGAAAAGTCTTAATATTTTCTAAACTGCGTTCCTAGCGTTGTTTTTCTTCATTTTCTTCTTGAAATGTTTCGAGTGTAGCTTGTTTCAGCGGGAACAGCTGCTATTCCCGGATCCGTGGTGTAGTGCATTCATAAAAGAATATTTGGCCAACAGTTTCCTAGAGGGTGCGATACTGAGATTTCTTACAAAGTGGCTTAGACGGAACACACACCTCAGGAAAAAATAAGAAACTGAGCTAGATGTGGAAAGGCAAGGCCTTATGTTCACATGCATTACAATTTGGTGTTGGTTGCATTCATTTATGGTTGCAGATGATGTATTTAATTTCTTTAAACTGAGGAGCTGTACAATAAATATCGATCTTTTTTCAATGTTCAAAATGTATGCATGAAAAAGACAAGGTCCCGCTGTATCACACAGGCTGGACTGCAGCGTCTATTCACAGGCGCGAACCCACTACTGAGCGGCACGGGGGCTTTGACCTGCTCCGTTCCCGACCTGGGCCGGTTCACCCCGCCTTAGACGACCTGGTGTTCCGGGGCTCCCACCGGGAGCACCATATCGACACCGAACTTAGCGCGGACACCCGATCGACATAGCGCACTGCAGCTCAGAACTCCTGAGCTCAAACGATCCGCCAGCCTCAGCCTCCCAGCAGCTTGGATTACAGGCACGCGCCACCGCGCCCGGCGGAGCACCACGGAGATTTAAAAGCTTTTCCACAAGGGCTCACTGTGACGTCAAGAAGGCACTACGCTGACTCACTTTGCGTACAGTTCCCTCTAGTGCAGGCTATAGAAAACAAGATATATGAACATAAAAAACCTGCAAACATGACCGTACATGATTGTAAACTGAAGCAAAAATATAAATCTTTTTTGAAAATAAACTAATAAACCTAGCACACCTGCACTTAACACTGAAAACTGAACCAAAATTGAAATCAAAATGGAAAGCGAATTCAGTAAATAAAAACATGGTGGAAATTACAGGTTATATAGGAGTTTAGATAATGTAGGCTTGTAGCCAACTTACGCTCATAATTGTAGGACTAAAATGTTGTTATTAATCACATCTGCAACTTTAATTCACTTCAGAAATGATTTTTAAAAATCTAATCAAGAACTTCGTCATATGCCTCCATGCATGTTTCATAGCACATTTTGATATATCAAAGAACGAGTTCACATAAGGAAAAAGTCTCAATGTTCGTGGAAACCTCCTTTGCATTTCACAATGAAATGTCATCTCATGCCTGTTTCGTGAATGAGGCTCATACCTCCTAATGCTAGACCCCATGACAACTTTTGATGGGTCTGCTGAAAATATAAGGACCAAAATTGTGTATTCTATTGCATTTTATATATGACCGAGGCTACATCTAACATTTTATGAATAAAGTACACACGATAAATTCGAGCGCTGTCCCTTAAAATGAAATTCACAAGTCGGCTGCTACAATATACATTCAAAACAACACTTTTAAATAGTTTTGGTATCTCATTCCTTCGGCAAGTGTGTCACATTTAATACGTTACTATGATAGGGAAAAGTCTTAATATTTTCTAAACTGCGTTCCTAGCGTTGTTTTTCTTCATTTTCTTCTTGAAATGTTTCGAGTGTAGCTTGTTTCAGCGGGAACAGCTGCTATTCCCGGATCCGTGGTGTAGTGCATTCATAAAAGAATATTTGGCCAACAGTTTCCTAGAGGGTGCGATACTGAGATTTCTTACAAAGTGGCTTAGACGGAACACACACCTCAGGAAAAAATAAGAAACTGAGCTAGATGTGGAAAGGCAAGGCCTTATGTTCACATGCATTACAATTTGGTGTTGGTTGCATTCATTTATGGTTGCAGATGATGTATTTAATTTCTTTAAACTGAGGAGCTGTACAATAAATATCGATCTTTTTTCAATGTTCAAAATGTATGCATGAAAAAGACAAGGTCCCGCTGTATCACACAGGCTGGACTGCAGCGTCTATTCACAGGCGCGAACCCACTACTGAGCGGCACGGGGGCTTTGACCTGCTCCGTTCCCGACCTGGGCCGGTTCACCCCGCCTTAGACGACCTGGTGGTCCCGGGATCCCCCGGGAGCACCATATCGACAGCGAACTTAGCGCGGACACCCGATCGACATAGCGCACTGCAGCTCAGAACTCCTGAGCTCAAACGATCCGCCAGCCTCAGCCTCCCAGCAGCTTGGATTACAGGCACGCGCCACCGCGCCCGGCGGAGCACCACGGCGATTTAAAAGCTTTTCCACAAGGGCTCACTGTGACGTCAAGAAGGCACTACGCTGACTCACTTTGCGTACAGTTCCCTCTAGTGGCAGGCTATAGAAAACAAGATATATGAACATAAAAAACCTGCAAACATGACCGTACATGATTGTAAACTGAAGCAAAAATATAAATCTTTTTTGAAAATAAACTAATAAACCTAGCACACCTGCACTTAACACTGAAAACTGAACCAAAATTGAAATCAAAATGGAAAGCGAATTCAGTAAATAAAAACATGGTGGAAATTACAGGTTATTTAGGAGTTTAGATAATGTAGGCTTGTAGCCAACTTACGCTCATAATTGTAGGACTAAAATGTTGTTATTAATCACATCTGCAACTTTAATTCACTTCAGAAATGATTTTTAAAAATCTAATCAAGAACTTCGTCATATGCCTCCAGGCATGTTTCATAGCACATTTTGATATATCAAAGAACGAGTTCACATAAGGAAAAAGTCTCAATGTTCGTGGAAAGCTCCTTTGCATTTCACAATGAAATGTCATCTCATGCCTGTTTCGTGAATGAGGCTCATACCTCCTAATGCTAGACCCCATGACAACTTTTGATGGGTCTGCTGAAAATATAAGGACCAAAATTGTGTATTCTATTGCATTTTATATATGACCGAGGCTACATCTAACATTTTATGAATAAGGTACACACGATAAATTCGAGCGCTGTCCCTTAAAATGAAATTCACAAGTCGGCTGCTACAATATACATTCAAAACAACACTTTTAAATAGTTTTGGTATCTCATTCCTTCGGCAAGTGTGTCACATTTAATACGTTACTATGATAGGGAAAAGTCTTAATATTTTCTAAACTGCGTTCCTAGCGTTGTTTTTCTTCATTTTCTTCTTGAAATGTTTCGAGTGTAGCTCGTTTCAGCGGGAACAGCTGCTATTCCCGGATCCGTGGTGTAGTGCATTCATAAAAGAATATTTGGCCAACAGTTTCCTAGAGGGTGCGATACTGAGATTTCTTACAAAGTGGCTTAGACGGAACACACACCTCAGGAAAAAATAAGAAACTGAGCTAGATGTGGAAAGGCAAGGCCTTATGTTCACATGCATTACAATTTGGTGTTGGTTGCATTCATTTATGGTTGCAGATGATGTATTTAATTTCTTTAAACTGAGGAGCTGTACAATAAATATCGATCTTTTTTCAATGTTCAAAATGTATGCATGAAAAAGACAAGGTCCCGCTGTATCACACAGGCTGGACTGCAGCGTCTATTCACAGGCGCGAACCCACTACTGAGCGGCACGGGGGCTTTGACCTGCTCCGTTCCCGACCTGGGCCGGTTCACCCCGCCTTAGACGACCTGGTGTTCCGGGGCTCCCCCGGGAGCACCATATCGACACCGAACTTAGCGCGGACACCCGATCGACATAGCGCACTGCAGCTCAGAACTCCTGAGCTCAAACGATCCGCCAGCCTCAGCCTCCCAGCAGCTTGGATTACAGGCACGCGCCACCGCGCCCGGCGGAGCACCACGGCGATTTAAAAGCTTTTCCACAAGGGCTCACTGTGACGTCAAGAAGGCACTACGCTGACTCACTTTGCGTACAGTTCCCTCTAGTGGCAGGCTATAGAAAACAAGATATATGAACATAAAAAACCTGCAAACATGACCGTACATGATTGTAAACTGAAGCAAAAATATAAATCTTTTTTGAAAATAAACTAATAAACCTAGCACACCTGCACTTAACACTGAAAACTGAACCAAAATTGAAATCAAAATGGAAAGCGAATTCAGTAAATAAAAACATGGTGGAAATTACAGGTTATATAGGAGTTTAGATAATGTAGGCTTGTAGCCAACTTACGCTCATAATTGTAGGACTAAAATGTTGTTATTAATCACATCTGCAACTTTAATTCACTTCAGAAATGATTTTTAAAAATCTAATCAAGAACTTCGTCATATGCCTCCATGCATGTTTCATAGCACATTTTGATATATCAAAGAACGAGTTCACATAAGGAAAAAGTCTCAATGTTCGTGGAAACCTCCTTTGCATTTCACAATGAAATGTCATCTCATGCCTGTTTCGTGAATGAGGCTCATACCTCCTAATGCTAGACCCCATGACAACTTTTGATGGGTCTGCTGAAAATATAAGGACCAAAATTGTGTATTCTATTGCATTTTATATATGACCGAGGCTACATCTAACATTTTATGAATAAAGTACACACGATAAATTCGAGCGCTGTCCCTTAAAATGAAATTCACAAGTCGGCTGCTACAATATACATTCAAAACAACACTTTTAAATAGTTTTGGTATCTCATTCCTTCGGCAAGTGTGTCACATTTAATACGTTACTATGATAGGGAAAAGTCTTAATATTTTCTAAACTGCGTTCCTAGCGTTGTTTTTCTTCATTTTCTTCTTGAAATGTTTCGAGTGTAGCTTGTTTCAGCGGGAACAGCTGCTATTCCCGGATCCGTGGTGTAGTGCATTCATAAAAGAATATTTGGCCAACAGTTTCCTAGAGGGTGCGATACTGAGATTTCTTACAAAGTGGCTTAGACGGAACACACACCTCAGGAAAAAATAAGAAACTGAGCTAGATGTGGAAAGGCAAGGCCTTATGTTCACATGCATTACAATTTGGTGTTGGTTGCATTCATTTATGGTTGCAGATGATGTATTTAATTTCTTTAAACTGAGGAGCTGTACAATAAATATTGATCTTTTTTCAATGTTCAAAATGTATGCATGAAAAAGACAAGGTCCCGCTGTATCACACAGGCTGGACTGCAGCGTCTATTCACAGGCGCGAACCCACTACTGAGCGGCACGGGGGCTTTGACCTGCTCCGTTCCCGACCTGGGCCGGTTCACCCCGCCTTAGACGACCTGGTGTTCCGGGGCTCCCCCGGGAGCACCATATCGACACCGAACTTAGCGCGGACACCCGATCGACATAGCGCACTGCAGCTCAGAACTCCTGAGCTCAAACGATCCGCCAGCCTCAGCCTCCCAGCAGCTTGGATTACAGGCACGCGCCACCGCGCCCGGCGGAGCACCACGGAGATTTAAAAGCTTTTCCACAAGGGCTCACTGTGACGTCAAGAAGGCACTACGCTGACTCACTTTGCGTACAGTTCCCTCTAGTGGCAGGCTATAGAAAACAAGATATATGAACATAAAAAACCTGCAAACATGACCGTACATGATTGTAAACTGAAGCAAAAATATAAATCTTTTTTGAAAATAAACTAATAAACCTAGCACACCTGCACTTAACACTGAAAACTGAACCAAAATTGAAATCAAAATGGAAAGCGAATTCAGTAAATAAAAACATGGTGGAAATTACAGGTTATATAGGAGTTTAGATAATGTAGGCTTGTAGCCAACTTACGCTCATAATTGTAGGACTAAAATGTTGTTATTAATCACATCTGCAACTTTAATTCACTTCAGAAATGATTTTTAAAAATCTAATCAAGAACTTCGTCATATGCCTCCATGCATGTTTCATAGCACATTTTGATATATCAAAGAACGAGTTCACATAAGGAAAAAGTCTCAATGTTCGTGGAAACCTCCTTTGCATTTCACAATGAAATGTCATCTCATGCCTGTTTCGTGAATGAGGCTCATACCTCCTAATGCTAGACCCCATGACAACTTTTGATGGGTCTGCTGAAAATATAAGGACCAAAATTGTGTATTCTATTGCATTTTATATATGACCGAGGCTACATCTAACATTTTATGAATAAAGTACACACGATAAATTCGAGCGCTGTCCCTTAAAATGAAATTCACAAGTCGGCTGCTACAATATACATTCAAAACAACACTTTTAAATAGTTTTGGTATCTCATTCCTTCGGCAAGTGTGTCACATTTAATACGTTACTATGATAGGGAAAAGTCTTAATATTTTCTAAACTGCGTTCCTAGCGTTGTTTTTCTTCATTTTCTTCTTGAAATGTTTCGAGTGTAGCTTGTTTCAGCGGGAACAGCTGCTATTCCCGGATCCGTGGTGTAGTGCATTCATAAAAGAATATTTGGCCAACAGTTTCCTAGAGGGTGCGATACTGAGATTTCTTACAAAGTGGCTTAGACGGAACACACACCTCAGGAAAAAATAAGAAACTGAGCTAGATGTGGAAAGGCAAGGCCTTATGTTCACATGCATTACAATTTGGTGTTGGTTGCATTCATTTATGGTTGCAGATGATGTATTTAATTTCTTTAAACTGAGGAGCTGTACAATAAATATTGATCTTTTTTCAATGTTCAAAATGTATGCATGAAAAAGACAAGGTCCCGCTGTATCACACAGGCTGGACTGCAGCGTCTATTCACAGGCGCGAACCCACTACTGAGCGGCACGGGGGCTTTGACCTGCTCCGTTCCCGACCTGGGCCGGTTCACCCCGCCTTAGACGACCTGGTGTTCCGGGGCTCCCCCGGGAGCACCATATCGACACCGAACTTAGCGCGGACACCCGATCGACATAGCGCACTGCAGCTCAGAACTCCTGAGCTCAAACGATCCGCCAGCCTCAGCCTCCCAGCAGCTTGGATTACAGGCACGCGCCACCGCGCCCGGCGGAGCACTACGGAGATTTAAAAGCTTTTCCACAAGGGCTCACTGTGACGTCAAGAAGGCACTACGCTGACTCACTTTGCGTACAGTTCCCTCTAGTGGCAGGCTATAGAAAACAAGATATATGAACATAAAAAACCTGCAAACATGACCGTACATGATTGTAAACTGAAGCAAAAATATAAATCTTTTTTGAAAATAAACTAATAAACCTAGCACACCTGCACTTAACACTGAAAACTGAACCAAAATTGAAATCAAAATGGAAAGCGAATTCAGTAAATAAAAACATGGTGGAAATTACAGGTTATATAGGAGTTTAGATAATGTAGGCTTGTAGCCAACTTACGCTCATAATTGTAGGACTAAAATGTTGTTATTAATCACATCTGCAACTTTAATTCACTTCAGAAATGATTTTTAAAAATCTAATCAAGAACTTCGTCATATGCCTCCATGCATGTTTCATAGCACATTTTGATATATCAAAGAACGAGTTCACATAAGGAAAAAGTCTCAATGTTCGTGGAAACCTCCTTTGCATTTCACAATGAAATGTCATCTCATGCCTGTTTCGTGAATGAGGCTCATACCTCCTAATGCTAGACCCCATGACAACTTTTGATGGGTCTGCTGAAAATATAAGGACCAAAATTGTGTATTCTATTGCATTTTATATATGACCGAGGCTACATCTAACATTTTATGAATAAAGTACACACGATAAATTCGAGCGCTGTCCCTTAAAATGAAATTCACAAGTCGGCTGCTACAATATACATTCAAAACAACACTTTTAAATAGTTTTGGTATCTCATTCCTTCGGCAAGTGTGTCACATTTAATACGTTACTATGATAGGGAAAAGTCTTAATATTTTCTAAACTTCGTTCCTAGCGTTGTTTTTCTTCATTTTCTTCTTGAAATGTTTCGAGTGTAGCTCGTTTCAGCGGGAACAGCTGCTATTCCCGGATCCGTGGTGTAGTGCATTCATAAAAGAATATTTGGCCAACAGTTTCCTAGAGGGTGCGATACTGAGATTTCTTACAAAGTGGCTTAGACGGAACACACACCTCAGGAAAAAATAAGAAACTGAGCTAGATGTGGAAAGGCAAGGCCTTATGTTCACATGCATTACAATTTGGTGTTGGTTGCATTCATTTATGGCTGCAGATGATGTATTTAATTTCTTTAAACTGAGGAGCTGTACAATAAATATCGATCTTTTTTCAATGTTCAAAATGTATGCATGAAAAAGACAAGGTCCCGCTGTATTACACAGGCTGGACTGCAGCGTCTATTCACAGGCGCGAACCCACTACTGAGCGGCACGGGGGCTTTGACCTGCTCCGTTCCCGACCTGGGCCGGTTCACCCCGCCTTAGACGACCTGGTGGTCGCGGGCTCCCCCGGGAGCACCATATCGACACCGAACTTAGCGCGGACACCCGATCGACATAGCGCACTGCAGCTCAGAACTCCTGAGCTCAAACGATCCGCCAGCCTCAGCCTCCCAGCAGCTTGGATTACAGGCACGCGCCACCGCGCCCGGCGGAGCACCACGGCGATTTAAAAGCTTTTCCACAAGGGCTCACTGTGACGTCAAGAAGGCACTACGCTGACTCTCTGTGCGTACAGTTCCCTCTAGTGGCAGGATATAGAAAACAAGATATATGAACATAAAAAACCTGCAAACATGACCGTACATGATTGTAAACTGAAGCAAAAATATAAATCTTTTTTGAAAATAAACTAATAAACCTAGCACACCTGCACTTAACACTGAAAACTGAACCAAAATTGAAATCAAAATGGAAAGCGAATTCAGTAAATAAAAACATGGTGGAAATTACAGGTTATTTAGGAGTTTAGATAATGTAGGCTTGTAGCCAACTTACGCTCATAATTGTAGGACTAAAATGTTGTTATTAATCACATCTGCAACTTTAATTCACTTCAGAAATGATTTTTAAAAATCTAATCAAGAACTTCGTCATATGCCTCCATGCATGTTTCATAGCACATTTTGATATATCAAAGAACGAGTTCACATAAGGAAAAAGTCTCAATGTTCGTGGAAACCTCCTTTGCATTTCACAATGAAATGTCATCTCATGCCTGTTTCGTGAATGAGGCTCATACCTCCTAATGCTAGACCCCATGACAACTTTTGATGGGTCTGCTGAAAATATAAGGACCAAAATTGTGTATTCTATTGCATTTTATATATGACCGAGGCTACATCTAACATTTTATGAATAAGGTACACACGATAAATTCGAGCGCTGTCCCTTAAAATGAAATTCACAAGTCGGCTGCTACAATATACATTCAAAACAACACTTTTAAATAGTTTTGGTATCTCATTCCTTCGGCAAGTGTGTCACATTTAATACGTTACTATGATAGGGAAAAGTCTTAATATTTTCTAAACTGCGTTCCTAGCGTTGTTTTTCTTCATTTTCTTCTTGAAATGTTTCGAGTGTAGCTTGTTTCAGCGGGAACAGCTGCTATTCCCGGATCCGTGGTGTAGTGCATTCATAAAAGAATATTTGGCCAACAGTTTCCTAGAGGGTGCGATACTGAGATTTCTTACAAAGTGGCTTAGACGGAACACACACCTCAGGAAAAAATAAGAAACTGAGCTAGATGTGGAAAGGCAAGGCCTTATGTTCACATGCATTACAATTTGGTGTTGGTTGCATTCATTTATGGTTGCAGATGATGTATTTAATTTCTTTAAACTGAGGAGCTGTACAATAAATATCGATCTTTTTTCAATGTTCAAAATGTATGCATGAAAAAGACAAGGTCCCGCTGTATCACACAGGCTGGACTGCAGCGTCTATTCACAGGCGCGAACCCACTACTGAGCGGCACGGGGGCTTTGACCTGCTCCGTTCCCGACCTGGGCCGGTTCACCCCGCCTTAGACGACCTGGTGTTCCGGGGCTCCCCCGGGAGCACCATATCGACACCGAACTTAGCGCGGACACCCGATCGACATAGCGCACTGCAGCTCAGAACTCCTGAGCTCAAACGATCCGCCAGCCTCAGCCTCCCAGCAGCTTGGATTACAGGCACGCGCCACCGCGCCCGGCGGAGCACCACGGAGATTTAAAAGCTTTTCCACAAGGGCTCACTGTGACGTCAAGAAGGCACTACGCTGACTCACTTTGCGTACAGTTCCCTCTAGTGCAGGCTATAGAAAACAAGATATATGAACATAAAAAACCTGCAAACATGACCGTACATGATTGTAAACTGAAGCAAAAATATAAATCTTTTTTGAAAATAAACTAATAAACCTAGCACACCTGCACTTAACACTGAAAACTGAACCAAAATTGAAATCAAAATGGAAAGCGAATTCAGTAAATAAAAACATGGTGGAAATTACAGGTTATATAGGAGTTTAGATAATGTAGGCTTGTAGCCAACTTACGCTCATAATTGTAGGACTAAAATGTTGTTATTAATCACATCTGCAACTTTAATTCACTTCAGAAATGATTTTTAAAAATCTAATCAAGAACTTCGTCATATGCCTCCATGCATGTTTCATAGCACATTTTGATATATCAAAGAACGAGTTCACATAAGGAAAAAGTCTCAATGTTCGTGGAAACCTCCTTTGCATTTCACAATGAAATGTCATCTCATGCCTGTTTCGTGAATGAGGCTCATACCTCCTAATGCTAGACCCCATGACAACTTTTGATGGGTCTGCTGAAAATATAAGGACCAAAATTGTGTATTCTATTGCATTTTATATATGACCGAGGCTACATCGAACATTTTATGAATAAAGTACACACGATAAATTCGAGCGCTGTCCCTTAAAATGAAATTCACAAGTCGGCTGCTACAATATACATTCAAAACAACACTTTTAAATAGTTTTGGTATCTCATTCCTTCGGCAAGTGTGTCACATTTAATACGTTACTATGATAGGGAAAAGTCTTAATATTTTCTAAACTTCGTTCCTAGGGTTGTTTTTCTTCATTTTCTTCTTGAAATGTTTCGAGTGTAGCTCGTTTCAGCGGGAACAGCTGCTATTCCCGGATCCGTGGTGTAGTGCATTCATAAAAGAATATTTGGCCAACAGTTTCCTAGAGGGTGCGATACTGAGATTTCTTACAAAGTGGCTTAGACGGAACACACACCTCAGGAAAAAATAAGAAACTGAGCTAGATGTGGAAAGGCAAGGCCTTATGTTCACATGCATTACAATTTGGTGTTGGTTGCATTCATTTATGGCTGCAGATGATGTATTTAATTTCTTTAAACTGAGGAGCTGTACAATAAATATCGATCTTTTTTCAATGTTCAAAATGTATGCATGAAAAAGACAAGGTCCCGCTGTATCACACAGGCTGGACTGCAGCGTCTATTCACAGGCGCGAACCCACTACTGAGCGGCACGGGGGCTTTGACCTGCTCCGTTCCCGACCTGGGCCGGTTCACCCCGCCTTAGACGACCTGGTGGTCCCGGGATCCCCCGGGAGCACCATATCGACACCGAACTTAGCGCGGACACCCGATCGACATAGCGCACTGCAGCTCAGAACTCCTGAGCTCAAACGATCCGCCAGCCTCAGCCTCCCAGCAGCTTGGATTACAGGCACGCGCCACCGCGCCCGGCGGAGCACCACGGCGATTTAAAAGCTTTTCCACAAGGGCTCACTGTGACGTCAAGAAGGCACTACGCTGACTCTCTGTGCGTACAGTTCCCTCTAGTGGCAGGATATAGAAAACAAGATATATGAACATAAAAAACCTGCAAACATGACCGTACATGATTGTAAACTGAAGCAAAAATATAAATCTTTTTTGAAAATAAACTAATAAACCTAGCACACCTGCACTTAACACTGAAAACTGAACCAAAATTGAAATCAAAATGGAAAGCGAATTCAGTAAATAAAAACATGGTGGAAATTACAGGTTATTTAGGAGTTTAGATAATGTAGGCTTGTAGCCAACTTACGCTCATAATTGTAGGACTAAAATGTTGTTATTAATCACATCTGCAACTTTAATTCACTTCAGAAATGATTTTTAAAAATCTAATCAAGAACTTCGTCATATGCCTCCATGCATGTTTCATAGCACATTTTGATATATCAAAGAACGAGTTCACATAAGGAAAAAGTCTCAATGTTCGTGGAAACCTCCTTTGCATTTCACAATGAAATGTCATCTCATGCCTGTTTCGTGAATGAGGCTCATACCTCCTAATGCTAGACCCCATGACAACTTTTGATGGGTCTGCTGAAAATATAAGGACCAAAATTGTGTATTCTATTGCATTTTATATATGACCGAGGCTACATCTAACATTTTATGAATAAGGTACACACGATAAATTCGAGCGCTGTCCCTTAAAATGAAATTCACAAGTCGGCTGCTACAATATACATTCAAAACAACACTTTTAAATAGTTTTGGTATCTCATTCCTTCGGCAAGTGTGTCACATTTAATACGTTACTATGATAGGGAAAAGTCTTAATATTTTCTAAACTGCGTTCCTAGCGTTGTTTTTCTTCATTTTCTTCTTGAAATGTTTCGAGTGTAGCTTGTTTCAGCGGGAACAGCTGCTATTCCCGGATCCGTGGTGTAGTGCATTCATAAAAGAATATTTGGCCAACAGTTTCCTAGAGGGTGCGATACTGAGATTTCTTACAAAGTGGCTTAGACGGAACACACACCTCAGGAAAAAATAAGAAACTGAGCTAGATGTGGAAAGGCAAGGCCTTATGTTCACATGCATTACAATTTGGTGTTGGTTGCATTCATTTATGGTTGCAGATGATGTATTTAATTTCTTTAAACTGAGGAGCTGTACAATAAATATCGATCTTTTTTCAATGTTCAAAATGTATGCATGAAAAAGACAAGGTCCCGCTGTATCACACAGGCTGGACTGCAGCGTCTATTCACAGGCGCGAACCCACTACTGAGCGGCACGGGGGCTTTGACCTGCTCCGTTCCCGACCTGGGCCGGTTCACCCGGCCTTAGACGACCTGGTGTTCCGGGGCTCCCCCGGGAGCACCATATCGACACCGAACTTAGCGCGGACACCCGATCGACATAGCGCACTGCAGCTCAGAACTCCTGAGCTCAAACGATCCGCCAGCCTCAGCCTCCCAGCAGCTTGGATTACAGGCACGCGCCACCGCGCCCGGCGGAGCACCACGGAGATTTAAAAGCTTTTCCACAAGGGCTCACTGTGACGTCAAGAAGGCACTACGCTGACTCACTTTGCGTACAGTTCCCTCTAGTGGCAGGCTATAGAAAACAAGATATATGAACATAAAAAACCTGCAAACATGACCGTACATGATTGTAAACTGAAGCAAAAATATAAATCTTTTTTGAAAATAAACTAATAAACCTAGCACACCTGCACTTAACACTGAAAACTGAACCAAAATTGAAATCAAAATGGAAAGCGAATTCAGTAAATAAAAACATGGTGGAAATTACAGGTTATATAGGAGTTTAGATAATGTAGGCTTGTAGCCAACTTACGCTCATAATTGTAGGACTAAAATGTTGTTATTAATCACATCTGCAACTTTAATTCACTTCAGAAATGATTTTTAAAAATCTAATCAAGAACTTCGTCATATGCCTCCATGCATGTTTCATAGCACATTTTGATATATCAAAGAACGAGTTCACATAAGGAAAAAGTCTCAATGTTCGTGGAAACCTCCTTTGCATTTCACAATGAAATGTCATCTCATGCCTGTTTCGTGAATGAGGCTCATACCTCCTAATGCTAGACCCCATGACAACTTTTGATGGGTCTGCTGAAAATATAAGGACCAAAATTGTGTATTCTATTGCATTTTATATATGACCGAGGCTACATCTAACATTTTATGAATAAAGTACACACGATAAATTCGAGCGCTGTCCCTTAAAATGAAATTCACAAGTCGGCTGCTACAATATACATTCAAAACAACACTTTTAAATAGTTTTGGTATCTCATTCCTTCGGCAAGTGTGTCACATTTAATACGTTACTATGATAGGGAAAAGTCTTAATATTTTCTAAACTTCGTTCCTAGGGTTGTTTTTCTTCATTTTCTTCTTGAAATGTTTCGAGTGTAGCTCGTTTCAGCGGGAACAGCTGCTATTCCCGGATCCGTGGTGTAGTGCATTCATAAAAGAATATTTGGCCAACAGTTTCCTAGAGGGTGCGATACTGAGATTTCTTACAAAGTGGCTTAGACGGAACACACACCTCAGGAAAAAATAAGAAACTGAGCTAGATGTGGAAAGGCAAGGCCTTATGTTCACATGCATTACAATTTGGTGTTGGTTGCATTCATTTATGGCTGCAGATGATGTATTTAATTTCTTTAAACTGAGGAGCTGTACAATAAATATCGATCTTTTTTCAATGTTCAAAATGTATGCATGAAAAAGACAAGGTCCAGCTGTATCACACAGGCTGGACTGCAGCGTCTATTCACAGGCGCGAACCCACTACTGAGCGGCACGGGGGCTTTGACCTGCTCCGTTCCCGACCTGGGCCGGTTCACCCCGCCTTAGACGACCTGGTGGTCGCGGGCTCCCCCGGGAGCACCATATCGACACCGAACTTAGCGCGGACACCCGATCGACATAGCGCACTGCAGCTCAGAACTCCTGAGCTCAAACGATCCGCCAGCCTCAGCCTCCCAGCAGCTTGGATTACAGGCACGCGCCACCGCGCCCGGCGGAGCACCACGGCGATTTAAAAGCTTTTCCACAAGGGCTCACTGTGACGTCAAGAAGGCACTACGCTGACTCTCTGTGCGTACAGTTCCCTCTAGTGGCAGGATATAGAAAACAAGATATATGAACATAAAAAACCTGCAAACATGACCGTACATGATTGTAAACTGAAGCAAAAATATAAATCTTTTTTGAAAATAAACTAATAAACCTAGCACACCTGCACTTAACACTGAAAACTGAACCAAAATTGAAATCAAAATGGAAAGCGAATTCAGTAAATAAAAACATGGTGGAAATTACAGGTTATTTAGGAGTTTAGATAATGTAGGCTTGTAGCCAACTTACGCTCATAATTGTAGGACTAAAATGTTGTTATTAATCACATCTGCAACTTTAATTCACTTCAGAAATGATTTTTAAAAATCTAATCAAGAACTTCGTCATATGCCTCCATGCATGTTTCATAGCACATTTTGATATATCAAAGAACGAGTTCACATAAGGAAAAAGTCTCAATGTTCGTGGAAACCTCCTTTGCATTTCACAATGAAATGTCATCTCATGCCTGTTTCGTGAATGAGGCTCATACCTCCTAATGCTAGACCCCATGACAACTTTTGATGGGTCTGCTGAAAATATAAGGACCAAAATTGTGTATTCTATTGCATTTTATATATGACCGAGGCTACATCTAACATTTTATGAATAAGGTACACACGATAAATTCGAGCGCTGTCCCTTAAAATGAAATTCACAAGTCGGCTGCTACAATATACATTCAAAACAACACTTTTAAATAGTTTTGGTATCTCATTCCTTCGGCAAGTGTGTCACATTTAATACGTTACTATGATAGGGAAAAGTCTTAATATTTTCTAAACTGCGTTCCTAGCGTTGTTTTTCTTCATTTTCTTCTTGAAATGTTTCGAGTGTAGCTTGTTTCAGCGGGAACAGCTGCTATTCCCGGATCCGTGGTGTAGTGCATTCATAAAAGAATATTTGGCCAACAGTTTCCTAGAGGGTGCGATACTGAGATTTCTTACAAAGTGGCTTAGACGGAACACACACCTCAGGAAAAAATAAGAAACTGAGCTAGATGTGGAAAGGCAAGGCCTTATGTTCACATGCATTACAATTTGGTGTTGGTTGCATTCATTTATGGTTGCAGATGATGTATTTAATTTCTTTAAACTGAGGAGCTGTACAATAAATATCGATCTTTTTTCAATGTTCAAAATGTATGCATGAAAAAGACAAGGTCCCGCTGTATCACACAGGCTGGACTGCAGCGTCTATTCACAGGCGCGAACCCACTACTGAGCGGCACGGGGGCTTTGACCTGCTCCGTTCCCGACCTGGGCCGGTTCACCCCGCCTTAGACGACCTGGTGTTCCGGGGCTCCCCCGGGAGCACCATATCGACACCGAACTTAGCGCGGACACCCGATCGACATAGCGCACTGCAGCTCAGAACTCCTGAGCTCAAACGATCCGCCAGCCTCAGCCTCCCAGCAGCTTGGATTACAGGCACGCGCCACCGCGCCCGGCGGAGCACCACGGAGATTTAAAAGCTTTTCCACAAAGGCTCACTGTGACGTCAAGAAGGCACTACGCTGACTCACTTTGCGTACAGTTCCCTCTAGTGGCAGGCTATAGAAAACAAGATATATGAACATAAAAAACCTGCAAACATGACCGTACATGATTGTAAACTGAAGCAAAAATATAAATCTTTTTTGAAAATAAACTAATAAACCTAGCACACCTGCACTTAACACTGAAAACTGAACCAAAATTGAAATCAAAATGGAAAGCGAATTCAGTAAATAAAAACATGGTGGAAATTACAGGTTATATAGGAGTTTAGATAATGTAGGCTTGTAGCCAACTTACGCTCATAATTGTAGGACTAAAATGTTGTTATTAATCACATCTGCAACTTTAATTCACTTCAGAAATGATTTTTAAAAATCTAATCAAGAACTTCGTCATATGCCTCCATGCATGTTTCATAGCACATTTTGATATATCAAAGAACGAGTTCACATAAGGAAAAAGTCTCAATGTTCGTGGAAACCTCCTTTGCATTTCACAATGAAATGTCATCTCATGCCTGTTTCGTGAATGAGGCTCATACCTCCTAATGCTAGACCCCATGACAACTTTTGATGGGTCTGCTGAAAATATAAGGACCAAAATTGTGTATTCTATTGCATTTTATATATGACCGAGGCTACATCTAACATTTTATGAATAAAGTACACACGATAAATTCGAGCGCTGTCCCTTAAAATGAAATTCACAAGTCGGCTGCTACAATATACATTCAAAACAACACTTTTAAATAGTTTTGGTATCTCATTCCTTCGGCAAGTGTGTCACATTTAATACGTTACTATGATAGGGAAAAGTCTTAATATTTTCTAAACTTCGTTCCTAGGGTTGTTTTTCTTCATTTTCTTCTTGAAATGTTTCGAGTGTAGCTCGTTTCAGCGGGAACAGCTGCTATTCCCGGATCCGTGGTGTAGTGCATTCATAAAAGAATATTTGGCCAACAGTTTCCTAGAGGGTGCGATACTGAGATTTCTTACAAAGTGGCTTAGACGGAACACACACCTCAGGAAAAAATAAGAAACTGAGCTAGATGTGGAAAGGCAAGGCCTTATGTTCACATGCATTACAATTTGGTGTTGGTTGCATTCATTTATGGCTGCAGATGATGTATTTAATTTCTTTAAACTGAGGAGCTGTACAATAAATATCGATCTTTTTTCAATGTTCAAAATGTATGCATGAAAAAGACAAGGTCCCGCTGTATCACACAGGCTGGACTGCAGCGTCTATTCACAGGCGCGAACCCGCTACTGAGCGGCACGGGGGCTTTGACCTGCTCCGTTCCCGACCTGGGCCGGTTCACCCCGCCTTAGACGACCTGGTGTTCCGGGGCTCCCCCGGGAGCACCATATCGACACCGAACTTAGCGCGGACACCCGATCGACATAGCGCACTGCAGCTCAGAACTCCTGAGCTCAAACGATCCGCCAGCCTCAGCCTCCCAGCAGCTTGGATTACAGGCACGCGCCACCGCGCCCGGCGGAGCACCACGGCGATTTAAAAGCTTTTCCACAAGGGCTCACTGTGACGTCAAGAAGGCACTACGCTGACTCACTTTGCGTACAGTTCCCTCTAGTGGCAGGCTATAGAAAACAAGATATATGAACATAAAAAACCTGCAAACATGACCGTACATGATTGTAAACTGAAGCAAAAATATAAATCTTTTTTGAAAATAAACTAATAAACCTAGCACACCTGCACTTAACACTGAAAACTGAACCAAAATTGAAATCAAAATGGAAAGCGAATTCAGTAAATAAAAACATGGTGGAAATTACAGGTTATATAGGAGTTTAGATAATGTAGGCTTGTAGCCAACTTACGCTCATAATTGTAGGACTAAAATGTTGTTATTAATCACATCTGCAACTTTAATTCACTTCAGAAATGATTTTTAAAAATCTAATCAAGAACTTCGTCATATGCCTCCATGCATGTTTCATAGCACATTTTGATATATCAAAGAACGAGTTCACATAAGGAAAAAGTCTCAATGTTCGTGGAAACCTCCTTTGCATTTCACAATGAAATGTCATCTCATGCCTGTTTCGTGAATGAGGCTCATACCTCCTAATGCTAGACCCCATGACAACTTTTGATGGGTCTGCTGAAAATATAAGGACCAAAATTGTGTATTCTATTGCATTTTATATATGACCGAGGCTACATCTAACATTTTATGAATAAAGTACACACGATAAATTCGAGCGCTGTCCCTTAAAATGAAATTCACAAGTCGGCTGCTACAATATACATTCAAAACAACACTTTTAAATAGTTTTGGTATCTCATTCCTTCGGCAAGTGTGTCACATTTAATACGTTACTATGATAGGGAAAAGTCTTAATATTTTCTAAACTGCGTTCCTAGCGTTGTTTTTCTTCATTTTCTTCTTGAAATGTTTCGAGTGTAGCTTGTTTCAGCGGGAACAGCTGCTATTCCCGGATCCGTGGTGTAGTGCATTCATAAAAGAATATTTGGCCAACAGTTTCCTAGAGGGTGCGATACTGAGATTTCTTACAAAGTGGCTTAGACGGAACACACACCTCAGGAAAAAATAAGAAACTGAGCTAGATGTGGAAAGGCAAGGCCTTATGTTCACATGCATTACAATTTGGTGTTGGTTGCATTCATTTATGGCTGCAGATGATGTATTTAATTTCTTTAAACTGAGGAGCTGTACAATAAATATCGATCTTTTTTCAATGTTCAAAATGTATGCATGAAAACGACAAGGTCCCGCTGTATCACACAGGCTGGACTGCAGCGTCTATTCACAGGCGCGAACCCACTACTGAGCGGCACGGGGGCTTTGACCTGCTCCGTTCCCGACCTGGGCCGGTTCACCCCGCCTTAGACGACCTGGTGGTCGCGGGCTCCCCCGGGAGCACCATATCGACACCGAACTTAGCGCGGACACCCGATCGACATAGCGCACTGCAGCTCAGAACTCCTGAGCTCAAACGATCCGCCAGCCTCAGCCTCCCAGCAGCTTGGATTACAGGCACGCGCCACCGCGCCCGGCGGAGCACCACGGCGATTTAAAAGCTTTTCCACAAGGGCTCACTGTGACGTCAAGAAGGCACTACGCTGACTCACTTTGCGTACAGTTCCCTCTAGTGGCAGGCTATAGAAAACAAGATATATGAACATAAAAAACCTGCAAACATGACCGTACATGATTGTAAACTGAAGCAAAAATATAAATCTTTTTTGAAAATAAACTAATAAACCTAGCACACCTGCACTTAACACTGAAAACTGAACCAAAATTGAAATCAAAATGGAAAGCGAATTCAGTAAATAAAAACATGGTGGAAATTACAGGTTATATAGGAGTTTAGATAATGTAGGCTTGTAGCCAACTTACGCTCATAATTGTAGGACTAAAATGTTGTTATTAATCACATCTGCAACTTTAATTCACTTCAGAAATGATTTTTAAAAATCTAATCAAGAACTTCGTCATATGCCTCCATGCATGTTTCATAGCACATTTTGATATATCAAAGAACGAGTTCACATAAGGAAAAAGTCTCAATGTTCGTGGAAACCTCCTTTGCATTTCACAATGAAATGTCATCTCATGCCTGTTTCGTGAATGAGGCTCATACCTCCTAATGCTAGACCCCATGACAACTTTTGATGGGTCTGCTGAAAATATAAGGACCAAAATTGTGTATTCTATTGCATTTTATATATGACCGAGGCTACATCTAACATTTTATGAATAAAGTACACACGATAAATTCGAGCGCTGTCCCTTAAAATGAAATTCACAAGTCGGCTGCTACAATATACATTCAAAACAACACTTTTAAATAGTTTTGGTATCTCATTCCTTCGGCAAGTGTGTCACATTTAATACGTTACTATGATAGGGAAAAGTCTTAATATTTTCTAAACTTCGTTCCTAGGGTTGTTTTTCTTCATTTTCTTCTTGAAATGTTTCGAGTGTAGCTCGTTTCAGCGGGAACAGCTGCTATTCCCGGATCCGTGGTGTAGTGCATTCATAAAAGAATATTTGGCCAACAGTTTCCTAGAGGGTGCGATACTGAGATTTCTTACAAAGTGGCTTAGACGGAACACACACCTCAGGAAAAAATAAGAAACTGAGCTAGATGTGGAAAGGCAAGGCCTTATGTTCACATGCATTACAATTTGGTGTTGGTTGCATTCATTTATGGCTGCAGATGATGTATTTAATTTCTTTAAACTGAGGAGCTGTACAATAAATATCGATCTTTTTTCAATGTTCAAAATGTATGCATGAAAAAGACAAGGTCCCGCTGTATCACACAGGCTGGACTGCAGCGTCTATTCACAGGCGCGAACCCGCTACTGAGCGGCACGGGGGCTTTGACCTGCTCCGTTCCCGACCTGGGCCGGTTCACCCCGCCTTAGACGACCTGGTGTTCCGGGGCTCCCCCGGGAGCACCATATCGACACCGAACTTAGCGCGGACACCCGATCGACATAGCGCACTGCAGCTCAGAACTCCTGAGCTCAAACGATCCGCCAGCCTCAGCCTCCCAGCAGCTTGGATTACAGGCACGCGCCACCGCGCCCGGCGGAGCACCACGGCGATTTAAAAGCTTTTCCACAAGGGCTCACTGTGACGTCAAGAAGGCACTACGCTGACTCACTTTGCGTACAGTTCCCTCTAGTGGCAGGCTATAGAAAACAAGATATATGAACATAAAAAACCTGCAAACATGACCGTACATGATTGTAAACTGAAGCAAAAATATAAATCTTTTTTGAAAATAAACTAATAAACCTAGCACACCTGCACTTAACACTGAAAACTGAACCAAAATTGAAATCAAAATGGAAAGCGAATTCAGTAAATAAAAACATGGTGGAAATTACAGGTTATATAGGAGTTTAGATAATGTAGGCTTGTAGCCAACTTACGCTCATAATTGTAGGACTAAAATGTTGTTATTAATCACATCTGCAACTTTAATTCACTTCAGAAATGATTTTTAAAAATCTAATCAAGAACTTCGTCATATGCCTCCATGCATGTTTCATAGCACATTTTGATATATCAAAGAACGAGTTCACATAAGGAAAAAGTCTCAATGTTCGTGGAAACCTCCTTTGCATTTCACAATGAAATGTCATCTCATGCCTGTTTCGTGAATGAGGCTCATACCTCCTAATGCTAGACCCCATGACAACTTTTGATGGGTCTGCTGAAAATATAAGGACCAAAATTGTGTATTCTATTGCATTTTATATATGACCGAGGCTACATCTAACATTTTATGAATAAAGTACACACGATAAATTCGAGCGCTGTCCCTTAAAATGAAATTCACAAGTCGGCTGCTACAATATACATTCAAAACAACACTTTTAAATAGTTTTGGTATCTCATTCCTTCGGCAAGTGTGTCACATTTAATACGTTACTATGATAGGGAAAAGTCTTAATATTTTCTAAACTGCGTTCCTAGCGTTGTTTTTCTTCATTTTCTTCTTGAAATGTTTCGAGTGTAGCTTGTTTCAGCGGGAACAGCTGCTATTCCCGGATCCGTGGTGTAGTGCATTCATAAAAGAATATTTGGCCAACAGTTTCCTAGAGGGTGCGATACTGAGATTTCTTACAAAGTGGCTTAGACGGAACACACACCTCAGGAAAAAATAAGAAACTGAGCTAGATGTGGAAAGGCAAGGCCTTATGTTCACATGCATTACAATTTGGTGTTGGTTGCATTCATTTATGGCTGCAGATGATGTATTTAATTTCTTTAAACTGAGGAGCTGTACAATAAATATCGATCTTTTTTCAATGTTCAAAATGTATGCATGAAAACGACAAGGTCCCGCTGTATCACACAGGCTGGACTGCAGCGTCTATTCACAGGCGCGAACCCACTACTGAGCGGCACGGGGGCTTTGACCTGCTCCGTTCCCGACCTGGGCCGGTTCACCCCGCCTTAGACGACCTGGTGGTCGCGGGCTCCCCCGGGAGCACCATATCGACACCGAACTTAGCGCGGACACCCGATCGACATAGCGCACTGCAGCTCAGAACTCCTGAGCTCAAACGATCCGCCAGCCTCAGCCTCCCAGCAGCTTGGATTACAGGCACGCGCCACCGCGCCCGGCGGAGCACCACGGCGATTTAAAAGCTTTTCCACAAGGGCTCACTGTGACGTCAAGAAGGCACTACGCTGACTCACTTTGCGTACAGTTCCCTCTAGTGGCAGGCTATAGAAAACAAGATATATGAACATAAAAAACCTGCAAACATGACCGTACATGATTGTAAACTGAAGCAAAAATATAAATCTTTTTTGAAAATAAACTAATAAACCTAGCACACCTGCACTTAACACTGAAAACTGAACCAAAATTGAAATCAAAATGGAAAGCGAATTCAGTAAATAAAAACATGGTGGAAATTACAGGTTATATAGGAGTTTAGATAATGTAGGCTTGTAGCCAACTTACGCTCATAATTGTAGGACTAAAATGTTGTTATTAATCACATCTGCAACTTTAATTCACTTCAGAAATGATTTTTAAAAATCTAATCAAGAACTTCGTCATATGCCTCCATGCATGTTTCATAGCACATTTTGATATATCAAAGAACGAGTTCACATAAGGAAAAAGTCTCAATGTTCGTGGAAACCTCCTTTGCATTTCACAATGAAATGTCATCTCATGCCTGTTTCGTGAATGAGGCTCATACCTCCTAATGCTAGACCCCATGACAACTTTTGATGGGTCTGCTGAAAATATAAGGACCAAAATTGTGTATTCTATTGCATTTTATATATGACCGAGGCTACATCTAACATTTTATGAATAAAGTACACACGATAAATTCGAGCGCTGTCCCTTAAAATGAAATTCACAAGTCGGCTGCTACAATATACATTCAAAACAACACTTTTAAATAGTTTTGGTATCTCATTCCTTCGGCAAGTGTGTCACATTTAATACGTTACTATGATAGGGAAAAGTCTTAATATTTTCTAAACTGCGTTCCTAGCGTTGTTTTTCTTCATTTTCTTCTTGAAATGTTTCGAGTGTAGCTTGTTTCAGCGGGAACAGCTGCTATTCCCGGATCCGTGGTGTAGTGCATTCATAAAAGAATATTTGGCCAACAGTTTCCTAGAGGGTGCGATACTGAGATTTCTTACAAAGTGGCTTAGACGGAACACACACCTCAGGAAAAAATAAGAAACTGAGCTAGATGTGGAAAGGCAAGGCCTTATGTTCACATGCATTACAATTTGGTGTTGGTTGCATTCATTTATGGCTGCAGATGATGTATTTAATTTCTTTAAACTGAGGAGCTGTACAATAAATATCGATCTTTTTTCAATGTTCAAAATGTATGCATGAAAAAGACAAGGTCCCGCTGTATCACACAGGCTGGACTGCAGCGTCTATTCACAGGCGCGAACCCACTACTGAGCGGCACGGGGGCTTTGACCTGCTCCGTTCCCGACCTGGGCCGGTTCACCCCGCCTTAGACGACCTGGTGTTCCGGGGCTCCCCCGGGAGCACCATATCGACACCGAACTTAGCGCGGACACCCGATCGACATAGCGCACTGCAGCTCAGAACTCCTGAGCTCAAACGATCCGCCAGCCTCAGCCTCCCAGCAGCTTGGATTACAGGCACGCGCCACCGCGCCAGGCGGAGCACCACGGAGATTTAAAAGCTTTTCCACAAGGGCTCACTGTGACGTCAAGAAGGCACTACGCTGACTCACTTTGCGTACAGTTCCCTCTAGTGGCAGGCTATAGAAAACAAGATATATGAACATAAAAAACCTGCAAACATGACCGTACATGATTGTAAACTGAAGCAAAAATATAAATCTTTTTTGAAAATAAACTAATAAACCTAGCACACCTGCACTTAACACTGAAAACTGAACCAAAATTGAAATCAAAATGGAAAGCGAATTCAGTAAATAAAAACATGGTGGAAATTACAGGTTATATAGGAGTTTAGATAATGTAGGCTTGTAGCCAACTTACGCTCATAATTGTAGGACTAAAATGTTGTTATTAATCACATCTGCAACTTTAATTCACTTCAGAAATGATTTTTAAAAATCTAATCAAGAACTTCGTCATATGCCTCCATGCATGTTTCATAGCACATTTTGATATATCAAAGAACGAGTTCACATAAGGAAAAAGTCTCAATGTTC
Source organism: Conger conger (assembly GCF_963514075.1). Taxonomy (NCBI): domain Eukaryota; kingdom Metazoa; phylum Chordata; class Actinopteri; order Anguilliformes; family Congridae; genus Conger; species Conger conger. The sequence continues at coordinate 23,772,023 of NC_083764.1, read as the reverse complement.
GTGGAAACCTCCTTTGCATTTCACAATGAAATGTCATCTCATGCCTGTTTCGTGAATGAGGCTCATACCTCCTAATGCTAGACCCCATGACAACTTTTGATGGGTCTGCTGAAAATATAAGGACCAAAATTGTGTATTCTATTGCATTTTATATATGACCGAGGCTACATCTAACATTTTATGAATAAAGTACACACGATAAATTCGAGCGCTGTCCCTTAAAATGAAATTCACAAGTCGGCTGCTACAATATACATTCAAAACAACACTTTTAAATAGTTTTGGTATCTCATTCCTTCGGCAAGTGTGTCACATTTAATACGTTACTATGATAGGGAAAAGTCTTAATATTTTCTAAACTTCGTTCCTAGGGTTGTTTTTCTTCATTTTCTTCTTGAAATGTTTCGAGTGTAGCTTGTTTCAGCGGGAACAGCTGCTATTCCCGGATCCGTGGTGTAGTGCATTCATAAAAGAATATTTGGCCAACAGTTTCCTAGAGGGTGCGATACTGAGATTTCTTACAAAGTGGCTTAGACGGAACACACACCTCAGGAAAAAATAAGAAACTGAGCTAGATGTGGAAAGGCAAGGCCTTATGTTCACATGCATTACAATTTGGTGTTGGTTGCATTCATTTATGGCTGCAGATGATGTATTTAATTTCTTTAAACTGAGGAGCTGTACAATAAATATCGATCTTTTTTCAATGTTCAAAATGTATGCATGAAAAAGACAAGGTCCCGCTGTATCACACAGGCTGGACTGCAGCGTCTATTCACAGGCGCGAACCCACTACTGAGCGGCACGGGGGCTTTGACCTGCTCCGTTCCCGACCTGGGCCGGTTCACCCCGCCTTAGACGACCTGGTGTTCCGGGGCTCCCCCGGGAGCACCATATCGACACCGAACTTAGCGCGGACACCCGATCGACATAGCGCACTGCAGCTCAGAACTCCTGAGCTCAAACGATCCGCCAGCCTCAGCCTCCCAGCAGCTTGGATTACAGGCACGCGCCACCGCGCCAGGCGGAGCACCACGGAGATTTAAAAGCTTTTCCACAAGGGCTCACTGTGACGTCAAGAAGGCACTACGCTGACTCACTTTGCGTACAGTTCCCTCTAGTGGCAGGCTATAGAAAACAAGATATATGAACATAAAAAACCTGCAAACATGACCGTACATGATTGTAAACTGAAGCAAAAATATAAATCTTTTTTGAAAATAAACTAATAAACCTAGCACACCTGCACTTAACACTGAAAACTGAACCAAAATTGAAATCAAAATGGAAAGCGAATTCAGTAAATAAAAACATGGTGGAAATTACAGGTTATATAGGAGTTTAGATAATGTAGGCTTGTAGCCAACTTACGCTCATAATTGTAGGACTAAAATGTTGTTATTAATCACATCTGCAACTTTAATTCACTTCAGAAATGATTTTTAAAAATCTAATCAAGAACTTCGTCATATGCCTCCATGCATGTTTCATAGCACATTTTGATATATCAAAGAACGAGTTCACATAAGGAAAAAGTCTCAATGTTCGTGGAAACCTCCTTTGCATTTCACAATGAAATGTCATCTCATGCCTGTTTCGTGAATGAGGCTCATACCTCCTAATGCTAGACCCCATGACAACTTTTGATGGGTCTGCTGAAAATATAAGGACCAAAATTGTGTATTCTATTGCATTTTATATATGACCGAGGCTACATCTAACATTTTATGAATAAAGTACACACGATAAATTCGAGCGCTGTCCCTTAAAATGAAATTCACAAGTCGGCTGCTACAATATACATTCAAAACAACACTTTTAAATAGTTTTGGTATCTCATTCCTTCGGCAAGTGTGTCACATTTAATACGTTACTATGATAGGGAAAAGTCTTAATATTTTCTAAACTGCGTTCCTAGCGTTGTTTTTCTTCATTTTCTTCTTGAAATGTTTCGAGTGTAGCTTGTTTCAGCGGGAACAGCTGCTATTCCCGGATCCGTGGTGTAGTGCATTCATAAAAGAATATTTGGCCAACAGTTTCCTAGAGGGTGCGATACTGAGATTTCTTACAAAGTGGCTTAGACGGAACACACACCTCAGGAAAAAATAAGAAACTGAGCTAGATGTGGAAAGGCAAGGCCTTATGTTCACATGCATTACAATTTGGTGTTGGTTGCATTCATTTATGGCTGCAGATGATGTATTTAATTTCTTTAAACTGAGGAGCTGTACAATAAATATCGATCTTTTTTCAATGTTCAAAATGTATGCATGAAAAAGACAAGGTCCCGCTGTATCACACAGGCTGGACTGCAGCGTCTATTCACAGGCGCGAACCCACTACTGAGCGGCACGGGGGCTTTGACCTGCTCCGTTCCCGACCTGGGCCGGTTCACCCCGCCTTAGACGACCTGGTGTTCCGGGGCTCCCCCGGGAGCACCATATCGACACCGAACTTAGCGCGGACACCCGATCGACATAGCGCACTGCAGCTCAGAACTCCTGAGCTCAAACGATCCGCCAGCCTCAGCCTCCCAGCAGCTTGGATTACAGGCACGCGCCACCGCGCCAGGCGGAGCACCACGGAGATTTAAAAGCTTTTCCACAAGGGCTCACTGTGACGTCAAGAAGGCACTACGCTGACTCACTTTGCGTACAGTTCCCTCTAGTGGCAGGCTATAGAAAACAAGATATATGAACATAAAAAACCTGCAAACATGACCGTACATGATTGTAAACTGAAGCAAAAATATAAATCTTTTTTGAAAATAAACTAATAAACCTAGCACACCTGCACTTAACACTGAAAACTGAACCAAAATTGAAATCAAAATGGAAAGCGAATTCAGTAAATAAAAACATGGTGGAAATTACAGGTTATATAGGAGTTTAGATAATGTAGGCTTGTAGCCAACTTACGCTCATAATTGTAGGACTAAAATGTTGTTATTAATCACATCTGCAACTTTAATTCACTTCAGAAATGATTTTTAAAAATCTAATCAAGAACTTCGTCATATGCCTCCATGCATGTTTCATAGCACATTTTGATATATCAAAGAACGAGTTCACATAAGGAAAAAGTCTCAATGTTCGTGGAAACCTCCTTTGCATTTCACAATGAAATGTCATCTCATGCCTGTTTCGTGAATGAGGCTCATACCTCCTAATGCTAGACCCCATGACAACTTTTGATGGGTCTGCTGAAAATATAAGGACCAAAATTGTGTATTCTATTGCATTTTATATATGACCGAGGCTACATCTAACATTTTATGAATAAAGTACACACGATAAATTCGAGCGCTGTCCCTTAAAATGAAATTCACAAGTCGGCTGCTACAATATACATTCAAAACAACACTTTTAAATAGTTTTGGTATCTCATTCCTTCGGCAAGTGTGTCACATTTAATACGTTACTATGATAGGGAAAAGTCTTAATATTTTCTAAACTGCGTTCCTAGCGTTGTTTTTCTTCATTTTCTTCTTGAAATGTTTCGAGTGTAGCTTGTTTCAGCGGGAACAGCTGCTATTCCCGGATCCGTGGTGTAGTGCATTCATAAAAGAATATTTGGCCAACAGTTTCCTAGAGGGTGCGATACTGAGATTTCTTACAAAGTGGCTTAGACGGAACACACACCTCAGGAAAAAATAAGAAACTGAGCTAGATGTGGAAAGGCAAGGCCTTATGTTCACATGCATTACAATTTGGTGTTGGTTGCATTCATTTATGGCTGCAGATGATGTATTTAATTTCTTTAAACTGAGGAGCTGTACAATAAATATCGATCTTTTTTCAATGTTCAAAATGTATGCATGAAAAAGACAAGGTCCCGCTGTATCACACAGGCTGGACTGCAGCGTCTATTCACAGGCGCGAACCCACTACTGAGCGGCACGGGGGCTTTGACCTGCTCCGTTCCCGACCTGGGCCGGTTCACCCCGCCTTAGACGACCTGGTGTTCCGGGGCTCCCCCGGGAGCACCATATCGACACCGAACTTAGCGCGGACACCCGATCGACATAGCGCACTGCAGCTCAGAACTCCTGAGCTCAAACGATCCGCCAGCCTCAGCCTCCCAGCAGCTTGGATTACAGGCACGCGCCACCGCGCCAGGCGGAGCACCACGGAGATTTAAAAGCTTTTCCACAAGGGCTCACTGTGACGTCAAGAAGGCACTACGCTGACTCACTTTGCGTACAGTTCCCTCTAGTGGCAGGCTATAGAAAACAAGATATATGAACATAAAAAACCTGCAAACATGACCGTACATGATTGTAAACTGAAGCAAAAATATAAATCTTTTTTGAAAATAAACTAATAAACCTAGCACACCTGCACTTAACACTGAAAACTGAACCAAAATTGAAATCAAAATGGAAAGCGAATTCAGTAAATAAAAACATGGTGGAAATTACAGGTTATATAGGAGTTTAGATAATGTAGGCTTGTAGCCAACTTACGCTCATAATTGTAGGACTAAAATGTTGTTATTAATCACATCTGCAACTTTAATTCACTTCAGAAATGATTTTTAAAAATCTAATCAAGAACTTCGTCATATGCCTCCATGCATGTTTCATAGCACATTTTGATATATCAAAGAACGAGTTCACATAAGGAAAAAGTCTCAATGTTCGTGGAAACCTCCTTTGCATTTCACAATGAAATGTCATCTCATGCCTGTTTCGTGAATGAGGCTCATACCTCCTAATGCTAGACCCCATGACAACTTTTGATGGGTCTGCTGAAAATATAAGGACCAAAATTGTGTATTCTATTGCATTTTATATATGACCGAGGCTACATCTAACATTTTATGAATAAAGTACACACGATAAATTCGAGCGCTGTCCCTTAAAATGAAATTCACAAGTCGGCTGCTACAATATACATTCAAAACAACACTTTTAAATAGTTTTGGTATCTCATTCCTTCGGCAAGTGTGTCACATTTAATACGTTACTATGATAGGGAAAAGTCTTAATATTTTCTAAACTGCGTTCCTAGCGTTGTTTTTCTTCATTTTCTTCTTGAAATGTTTCGAGTGTAGCTTGTTTCAGCGGGAACAGCTGCTATTCCCGGATCCGTGGTGTAGTGCATTCATAAAAGAATATTTGGCCAACAGTTTCCTAGAGGGTGCGATACTGAGATTTCTTACAAAGTGGCTTAGACGGAACACACACCTCAGGAAAAAATAAGAAACTGAGCTAGATGTGGAAAGGCAAGGCCTTATGTTCACATGCATTACAATTTGGTGTTGGTTGCATTCATTTATGGTTGCAGATGATGTATTTAATTTCTTTAAACTGAGGAGCTGTACAATAAATATCGATCTTTTTTCAATGTTCAAAATGTATGCATGAAAAAGACAAGGTCCCGCTGTATCACACAGGCTGGACTGCAGCGTCTATTCACAGGCGCGAACCCACTACTGAGCGGCACGGGGGCTTTGACCTGCTCCGTTCCCGACCTGGGCCGGTTCACCCCGCCTTAGACGACCTGGTGTTCCGGGGCTCCCCCGGGAGCACCATATCGACACCGAACTTAGCGCGGACACCCGATCGACATAGCGCACTGCAGCTCAGAACTCCTGAGCTCAAACGATCCGCCAGCCTCAGCCTCCCAGCAGCTTGGATTACAGGCACGCGCCACCGCGCCAGGCGGAGCACCACGGAGATTTAAAAGCTTTTCCACAAGGGCTCACTGTGACGTCAAGAAGGCACTACGCTGACTCACTTTGCGTACAGTTCCCTCTAGTGGCAGGCTATAGAAAACAAGATATATGAACATAAAAAACCTGCAAACATGACCGTACATGATTGTAAACTGAAGCAAAAATATAAATCTTTTTTGAAAATAAACTAATAAACCTAGCACACCTGCACTTAACACTGAAAACTGAACCAAAATTGAAATCAAAATGGAAAGCGAATTCAGTAAATAAAAACATGGTGGAAATTACAGGTTATATAGGAGTTTAGATAATGTAGGCTTGTAGCCAACTTACGCTCATAATTGTAGGACTAAAATGTTGTTATTAATCACATCTGCAACTTTAATTCACTTCAGAAATGATTTTTAAAAATCTAATCAAGAACTTCGTCATATGCCTCCATGCATGTTTCATAGCACATTTTGATATATCAAAGAACGAGTTCACATAAGGAAAAAGTCTCAATGTTCGTGGAAACCTCCTTTGCATTTCACAATGAAATGTCATCTCATGCCTGTTTCGTGAATGAGGCTCATACCTCCTAATGCTAGACCCCATGACAACTTTTGATGGGTCTGCTGAAAATATAAGGACCAAAATTGTGTATTCTATTGCATTTTATATATGACCGAGGCTACATCTAACATTTTATGAATAAAGTACACACGATAAATTCGAGCGCTGTCCCTTAAAATGAAATTCACAAGTCGGCTGCTACAATATACATTCAAAACAACACTTTTAAATAGTTTTGGTATCTCATTCCTTCGGCAAGTGTGTCACATTTAATACGTTACTATGATAGGGAAAAGTCTTAATATTTTCTAAACTTCGTTCCTAGGGTTGTTTTTCTTCATTTTCTTCTTGAAATGTTTCGAGTGTAGCTCGTTTCAGCGGGAACAGCTGCTATTCCCGGATCCGTGGTGTAGTGCATTCATAAAAGAATATTTGGCCAACAGTTTCCTAGAGGGTGCGATACTGAGATTTCTTACAAAGTGGCTTAGACGGAACACACACCTCAGGAAAAAATAAGAAACTGAGCTAGATGTGGAAAGGCAAGGCCTTATGTTCACATGCATTACAATTTGGTGTTGGTTGCATTCATTTATGGCTGCAGATGATGTATTTAATTTCTTTAAACTGAGGAGCTGTACAATAAATATCGATCTTTTTTCAATGTTCAAAATGTATGCATGAAAAAGACAAGGTCCCGCTGTATCACACAGGCTGGACTGCAGCGTCTATTCACAGGCGCGAACCCACTACTGAGCGGCACGGGGGCTTTGACCTGCTCCGTTCCCGACCTGGGCCGGTTCACCCCGCCTTAGACGACCTGGTGGTCGCGGGCTCCCCCGGGAGCACCATATCGACACCGAACTTAGCGCGGACACCCGATCGACATAGCGCACTGCAGCTCAGAACTCCTGAGCTCAAACGATCCGCCAGCCTCAGCCTCCCAGCAGCTTGGATTACAGGCACGCGCCACCGCGCCCGGCGGAGCACCACGGCGATTTAAAAGCTTTTCCACAAGGGCTCACTGTGACGTCAAGAAGGCACTACGCTGACTCTCTGTGCGTACAGTTCCCTCTAGTGGCAGGATATAGAAAACAAGATATATGAACATAAAAAACCTGCAAACATGACCGTACATGATTGTAAACTGAAGCAAAAATATAAATCTTTTTTGAAAATAAACTAATAAACCTAGCACACCTGCACTTAACACTGAAAACTGAACCAAAATTGAAATCAAAATGGAAAGCGAATTCAGTAAATAAAAACATGGTGGAAATTACAGGTTATTTAGGAGTTTAGATAATGTAGGCTTGTAGCCAACTTACGCTCATAATTGTAGGACTAAAATGTTGTTATTAATCACATCTGCAACTTTAATTCACTTCAGAAATGATTTTTAAAAATCTAATCAAGAACTTCGTCATATGCCTCCATGCATGTTTCATAGCACATTTTGATATATCAAAGAACGAGTTCACATAAGGAAAAAGTCTCAATGTTCGTGGAAACCTCCTTTGCATTTCACAATGAAATGTCATCTCATGCCTGTTTCGTGAATGAGGCTCATACCTCCTAATGCTAGACCCCATGACAACTTTTGATGGGTCTGCTGAAAATATAAGGACCAAAATTGTGTATTCTATTGCATTTTATATATGACCGAGGCTACATCTAACATTTTATGAATAAAGTACACACGATAAATTCGAGCGCTGTCCCTTAAAATGAAATTCACAAGTCGGCTGCTACAATATACATTCAAAACAACACTTTTAAATAGTTTTGGTATCTCATTCCTTCGGCAAGTGTGTCACATTTAATACGTTACTATGATAGGGAAAAGTCTTAATATTTTCTAAACTTCGTTCCTAGGGTTGTTTTTCTTCATTTTCTTCTTGAAATGTTTCGAGTGTAGCTCGTTTCAGCGGGAACAGCTGCTATTCCCGGATCCGTGGTGTAGTGCATTCATAAAAGAATATTTGGCCAACAGTTTCCTAGAGGGTGCGATACTGAGATTTCTTACAAAGTGGCTTAGACGGAACACACACCTCAGGAAAAAATAAGAAACTGAGCTAGATGTGGAAAGGCAAGGCCTTATGTTCACATGCATTACAATTTGGTGTTGGTTGCATTCATTTATGGCTGCAGATGATGTATTTAATTTCTTTAAACTGAGGAGCTGTACAATAAATATCGATCTTTTTTCAATGTTCAAAATGTATGCATGAAAAAGACAAGGTCCCGCTGTATCACACAGGCTGGACTGCAGCGTCTATTCACAGGCGCGAACCCGCTACTGAGCGGCACGGGGGCTTTGACCTGCTCCGTTCCCGACCTGGGCCGGTTCACCCCGCCTTAGACGACCTGGTGTTCCGGGGCTCCCCCGGGAGCACCATATCGACACCGAACTTAGCGCGGACACCCGATCGACATAGCGCACTGCAGCTCAGAACTCCTGAGCTCAAACGATCCGCCAGCCTCAGCCTCCCAGCAGCTTGGATTACAGGCACGCGCCACCGCGCCCGGCGGAGCACCACGGCGATTTAAAAGCTTTTCCACAAGGGCTCACTGTGACGTCAAGAAGGCACTACGCTGACTCACTTTGCGTACAGTTCCCTCTAGTGGCAGGCTATAGAAAACAAGATATATGAACATAAAAAACCTGCAAACATGACCGTACATGATTGTAAACTGAAGCAAAAATATAAATCTTTTTTGAAAATAAACTAATAAACCTAGCACACCTGCACTTAACACTGAAAACTGAACCAAAATTGAAATCAAAATGGAAAGCGAATTCAGTAAATAAAAACATGGTGGAAATTACAGGTTATATAGGAGTTTAGATAATGTAGGCTTGTAGCCAACTTACGCTCATAATTGTAGGACTAAAATGTTGTTATTAATCACATCTGCAACTTTAATTCACTTCAGAAATGATTTTTAAAAATCTAATCAAGAACTTCGTCATATGCCTCCATGCATGTTTCATAGCACATTTTGATATATCAAAGAACGAGTTCACATAAGGAAAAAGTCTCAATGTTCGTGGAAACCTCCTTTGCATTTCACAATGAAATGTCATCTCATGCCTGTTTCGTGAATGAGGCTCATACCTCCTAATGCTAGACCCCATGACAACTTTTGATGGGTCTGCTGAAAATATAAGGACCAAAATTGTGTATTCTATTGCATTTTATATATGACCGAGGCTACATCTAACATTTTATGAATAAAGTACACACGATAAATTCGAGCGCTGTCCCTTAAAATGAAATTCACAAGTCGGCTGCTACAATATACATTCAAAACAACACTTTTAAATAGTTTTGGTATCTCATTCCTTCGGCAAGTGTGTCACATTTAATACGTTACTATGATAGGGAAAAGTCTTAATATTTTCTAAACTGCGTTCCTAGCGTTGTTTTTCTTCATTTTCTTCTTGAAATGTTTCGAGTGTAGCTCGTTTCAGCGGGAACAGCTGCTATTCCCGGATCCGTGGTGTAGTGCATTCATAAAAGAATATTTGGCCAACAGTTTCCTAGAGGGTGCGATACTGAGATTTCTTACAAAGTGGCTTAGACGGAACACACACCTCAGGAAAAAATAAGAAACTGAGCTAGATGTGGAAAGGCAAGGCCTTATGTTCACATGCATTACAATTTGGTGTTGGTTGCATTCATTTATGGCTGCAGATGATGTATTTAATTTCTTTAAACTGAGGAGCTGTACAATAAATATCGATCTTTTTTCAATGTTCAAAATGTATGCATGAAAAAGACAAGGTCCCGCTGTATCACACAGGCTGGACTGCAGCGTCTATTCACAGGCGCGAACCCACTACTGAGCGGCACGGGGGCTTTGACCTGCTCCGTTCCCGACCTGGGCCGGTTCACCCCGCCTTAGACGACCTGGTGGTCGCGGGCTCCCCCGGGAGCACCATATCGACACCGAACTTAGCGCGGACACCCGATCGACATAGCGCACTGCAGCTCAGAACTCCTGAGCTCAAACGATCCGCCAGCCTCAGCCTCCCAGCAGCTTGGATTACAGGCACGCGCCACCGCGCCCGGCGGAGCACCACGGCGATTTAAAAGCTTTTCCACAAGGGCTCACTGTGACGTCAAGAAGGCACTACGCTGACTCTCTGTGCGTACAGTTCCCTCTAGTGGCAGGATATAGAAAACAAGATATATGAACATAAAAAACCTGCAAACATGACCGTACATGATTGTAAACTGAAGCAAAAATATAAATCTTTTTTGAAAATAAACTAATAAACCTAGCACACCTGCACTTAACACTGAAAACTGAACCAAAATTGAAATCAAAATGGAAAGCGAATTCAGTAAATAAAAACATGGTGGAAATTACAGGTTATTTAGGAGTTTAGATAATGTAGGCTTGTAGCCAACTTACGCTCATAATTGTAGGACTAAAATGTTGTTATTAATCACATCTGCAACTTTAATTCACTTCAGAAATGATTTTTAAAAATCTAATCAAGAACTTCGTCATATGCCTCCATGCATGTTTCATAGCACATTTTGATATATCAAAGAACGAGTTCACATAAGGAAAAAGTCTCAATGTTCGTGGAAACCTCCTTTGCATTTCACAATGAAATGTCATCTCATGCCTGTTTCGTGAATGAGGCTCATACCTCCTAATGCTAGACCCCATGACAACTTTTGATGGGTCTGCTGAAAATATAAGGACCAAAATTGTGTATTCTATTGCATTTTATATATGACCGAGGCTACATCTAACATTTTATGAATAAAGTACACACGATAAATTCGAGCGCTGTCCCTTAAAATGAAATTCACAAGTCGGCTGCTACAATATACATTCAAAACAACACTTTTAAATAGTTTTGGTATCTCATTCCTTCGGCAAGTGTGTCACATTTAATACGTTACTATGATAGGGAAAAGTCTTAATATTTTCTAAACTTCGTTCCTAGCGTTGTTTTTCTTCATTTTCTTCTTGAAATGTTTCGAGTGTAGCTTGTTTCAGCGGGAACAGCTGCTATTCCCGGATCCGTGGTGTAGTGCATTCATAAAAGAATATTTGGCCAACAGTTTCCTAGAGGGTGCGATACTGAGATTTCTTACAAAGTGGCTTAGACGGAACACACACCTCAGGAAAAAATAAGAAACTGAGCTAGATGTGGAAAGGCAAGTCCTTATGTTCACATGCATTACAATTTGGTGTTGGTTGCATTCATTTATGGCTGCAGATGATGTATTTAATTTCTTTAAACTGAGGAGCTGTACAATAAATATCGATCTTTTTTCAATGTTCAAAATGTATGCATGAAAAAGACAAGGTCCCGCTGTATCACACAGGCTGGACTGCAGCGTCTATTCACAGGCGCGAACCCACTACTGAGCGGCACGGGGGCTTTGACCTGCTCCGTTCCCGACCTGGGCCGGTTCACCCCGCCTTAGACGACCTGGTGGTCGCGGGCTCCCCCGGGAGCACCATATCGACACCGAACTTAGCGCGGACACCCGATCGACATAGCGCACTGCAGCTCAGAACTCCTGAGCTCAAACGATCCGCCAGCCTCAGCCTCCCAGCAGCTTGGATTACAGGCACGCGCCACCGCGCCCGGCGGAGCACCACGGCGATTTAAAAGCTTTTCCACAAGGGCTCACTGTGACGTCAAGAAGGCACTACGCTGACTCACTTTGCGTACAGTTCCCTCTAGTGGCAGGCTATAGAAAACAAGATATATGAACATAAAAAACCTGCAAACATGACCGTACATGATTGTAAACTGAAGCAAAAATATAAATCTTTTTTGAAAATAAACTAATAAACCTAGCACACCTGCACTTAACACTGAAAACTGAACCAAAATTGAAATCAAAATGGAAAGCGAATTCAGTAAATAAAAACATGGTGGAAATTACAGGTTATATAGGAGTTTAGATAATGTAGGCTTGTAGCCAACTTACGCTCATAATTGTAGGACTAAAATGTTGTTATTAATCACATCTGCAACTTTAATTCACTTCAGAAATGATTTTTAAAAATCTAATCAAGAACTTCGTCATATGCCTCCATGCATGTTTCATAGCACATTTTGATATATCAAAGAACGAGTTCACATAAGGAAAAAGTCTCAATGTTCGTGGAAACCTCCTTTGCATTTCACAATGAAATGTCATCTCATGCCTGTTTCGTGAATGAGGCTCATACCTCCTAATGCTAGACCCCATGACAACTTTTGATGGGTCTGCTGAAAATATAAGGACCAAAATTGTGTATTCTATTGCATTTTATATATGACCGAGGCTACATCTAACATTTTATGAATAAAGTACACACGATAAATTCGAGCGCTGTCCCTTAAAATGAAATTCACAAGTCGGCTGCTACAATATACATTCAAAACAACACTTTTAAATAGTTTTGGTATCTCATTCCTTCGGCAAGTGTGTCACATTTAATACGTTACTATGATAGGGAAAAGTCTTAATATTTTCTAAACTTCGTTCCTAGGGTTGTTTTTCTTCATTTTCTTCTTGAAATGTTTCGAGTGTAGCTCGTTTCAGCGGGAACAGCTGCTATTCCCGGATCCGTGGTGTAGTGCATTCATAAAAGAATATTTGGCCAACAGTTTCCTAGAGGGTGCGATACTGAGATTTCTTACAAAGTGGCTTAGACGGAACACACACCTCAGGAAAAAATAAGAAACTGAGCTAGATGTGGAAAGGCAAGGCCTTATGTTCACATGCATTACAATTTGGTGTTGGTTGCATTCATTTATGGCTGCAGATGATGTATTTAATTTCTTTAAACTGAGGAGCTGTACAATAAATATCGATCTTTTTTCAATGTTCAAAATGTATGCATGAAAAAGACAAGGTCCCGCTGTATCACACAGGCTGGACTGCAGCGTCTATTCACAGGCGCGAACCCGCTACTGAGCGGCACGGGGGCTTTGACCTGCTCCGTTCCCGACCTGGGCCGGTTCACCCCGCCTTAGACGACCTGGTGTTCCGGGGCTCCCCCGGGAGCACCATATCGACACCGAACTTAGCGCGGACACCCGATCGACATAGCGCACTGCAGCTCAGAACTCCTGAGCTCAAACGATCCGCCAGCCTCAGCCTCCCAGCAGCTTGGATTACAGGCACGCGCCACCGCGCCCGGCGGAGCACCACGGCGATTTAAAAGCTTTTCCACAAGGGCTCACTGTGACGTCAAGAAGGCACTACGCTGACTCACTTTGCGTACAGTTCCCTCTAGTGGCAGGCTATAGAAAACAAGATATATGAACATAAAAAACCTGCAAACATGACCGTACATGATTGTAAACTGAAGCAAAAATATAAATCTTTTTTGAAAATAAACTAATAAACCTAGCACACCTGCACTTAACACTGAAAACTGAACCAAAATTGAAATCAAAATGGAAAGCGAATTCAGTAAATAAAAACATGGTGGAAATTACAGGTTATATAGGAGTTTAGATAATGTAGGCTTGTAGCCAACTTACGCTCATAATTGTAGGACTAAAATGTTGTTATTAATCACATCTGCAACTTTAATTCACTTCAGAAATGATTTTTAAAAATCTAATCAAGAACTTCGTCATATGCCTCCATGCATGTTTCATAGCACATTTTGATATATCAAAGAACGAGTTCACATAAGGAAAAAGTCTCAATGTTCGTGGAAACCTCCTTTGCATTTCACAATGAAATGTCATCTCATGCCTGTTTCGTGAATGAGGCTCATACCTCCTAATGCTAGACCCCATGACAACTTTTGATGGGTCTGCTGAAAATATAAGGACCAAAATTGTGTATTCTATTGCATTTTATATATGACCGAGGCTACATCTAACATTTTATGAATAAAGTACACACGATAAATTCGAGCGCTGTCCCTTAAAATGAAATTCACAAGTCGGCTGCTACAATATACATTCAAAACAACACTTTTAAATAGTTTTGGTATCTCATTCCTTCGGCAAGTGTGTCACATTTAATACGTTACTATGATAGGGAAAAGTCTTAATATTTTCTAAACTGCGTTCCTAGCGTTGTTTTTCTTCATTTTCTTCTTGAAATGTTTCGAGTGTAGCTTGTTTCAGCGGGAACAGCTGCTATTCCCGGATCCGTGGTGTAGTGCATTCATAAAAGAATATTTGGCCAACAGTTTCCTAGAGGGTGCGATACTGAGATTTCTTACAAAGTGGCTTAGACGGAACACACACCTCAGGAAAAAATAAGAAACTGAGCTAGATGTGGAAAGGCAAGGCCTTATGTTCACATGCATTACAATTTGGTGTTGGTTGCATTCATTTATGGCTGCAGATGATGTATTTAATTTCTTTAAACTGAGGAGCTGTACAATAAATATCGATCTTTTTTCAATGTTCAAAATGTATGCATGAAAAAGACAAGGTCCCGCTGTATCACACAGGCTGGACTGCAGCGTCTATTCACAGGCGCGAACCCACTACTGAGCGGCACGGGGGCTTTGACCTGCTCCGTTCCCGACCTGGGCCGGTTCACCCCGCCTTAGACGACCTGGTGTTCCGGGGCTCCCCCGGGAGCACCATATCGACACCGACACCGAACTTAGCGCCGATCGACATAGCGCACTGCAGCTCAGAACTCCTGAGCTCAAACGATCCGCCAGCCTCAGCCTCCCAGCAGCTTGGATTACAGGCACGCGCCACCGCGCCCGGCGGAGCACCACGGCGATTTAAAAGCTTTTCCACAAGGGCTCACTGTGACGTCAAGAAGGCACTACGCTGACTCACTTTGCGTACAGTTCCCTCTAGTGGCAGGATATAGAAAACAAGATATATGAACATAAAAAACCTGCAAACATGACCGTACATGATTGTAAACTGAAGCAAAAATATAAATCTTTTTTGAAAATAAACTAATAAACCTAGCACACCTGCACTTAACACTGAAAACTGAACCAAAATTGAAATCAAAATGGAAAGCGAATTCAGTAAATAAAAACATGGTGGAAATTACAGGTTATTTAGGAGTTTAGATAATGTAGGCTTGTAGCCAACTTACGCTCATAATTGTAGGACTAAAATGTTGTTATTAATCACATCTGCAACTTTAATTCACTTCAGAAATGATTTTTAAAAATCTAATCAAGAACTTCGTCATATGCCTCCATGCATGTTTCATAGCACATTTTGATATATCAAAGAACGAGTTCACATAAGGAAAAAGTCTCAATGTTCGTGGAAACCTCCTTTGCATTTCACAATGAAATGTCATCTCATGCCTGTTTCGTGAATGAGGCTCATACCTCCTAATGCTAGACCCCATGACAACTTTTGATGGGTCTGCTGAAAATATAAGGACCAAAATTGTGTATTCTATTGCATTTTATATATGACCGAGGCTACATCTAACATTTTATGAATAAGGTACACACGATAAATTCGAGCGCTGTCCCTTAAAATGAAATTCACAAGTCGGCTGCTACAATATACATTCAAAACAACACTTTTAAATAGTTTTGGTATCTCATTCCTTCGGCAAGTGTGTCACATTTAATACGTTACTATGATAGGGAAAAGTCTTAATATTTTCTAAACTGCGTTCCTAGCGTTGTTTTTCTTCATTTTCTTCTTGAAATGTTTCGAGTGTAGCTTGTTTCAGCGGGAACAGCTGCTATTCCCGGATCCGTGGTGTAGTGCATTCATAAAAGAATATTTGGCCAACAGTTTCCTAGAGGGTGCGATACTGAGATTTCTTACAAAGTGGCTTAGACGGAACACACACCTCAGGAAAAAATAAGAAACTGAGCTAGATGTGGAAAGGCAAGGCCTTATGTTCACATGCATTACAATTTGGTGTTGGTTGCATTCATTTATGGTTGCAGATGATGTATTTAATTTCTTTAAACTGAGGAGCTGTACAATAAATATCGATCTTTTTTCAATGTTCAAAATGTATGCATGAAAAAGACAAGGTCCCGCTGTATCACACAGGCTGGACTGCAGCGTCTATTCACAGGCGCGAACCCACTACTGAGCGGCACGGGGGCTTTGACCTGCTCCGTTCCCGACCTGGGCCGGTTCACCCCGCCTTAGACGACCTGGTGTTCCGGGGCTCCCCCGGGAGCACCATATCGACACCGAACTTAGCGCGGACACCCGATCGACATAGCGCACTGCAGCTCAGAACTCCTGAGCTCAAACGATCCGCCAGCCTCAGCCTCCCAGCAGCTTGGATTACAGGCACGCGCCACCGCGCCCGGCGGAGCACCACGGCGATTTAAAAGCTTTTCCACAAGGGCTCACTGTGACGTCAAGAAGGCACTACGCTGACTCTCTGTGCGTACAGTTCCCTCTAGTGGCAGGATATAGAAAACAAGATATATGAACATAAAAAACCTGCAAACATGACCGTACATGATTGTAAACTGAAGCAAAAATATAAATCTTTTTTGAAAATAAACTAATAAACCTAGCACACCTGCACTTAACACTGAAAACTGAACCAAAATTGAAATCAAAATGGAAAGCGAATTCAGTAAATAAAAACATGGTGGAAATTACAGGTTATTTAGGAGTTTAGATAATGTAGGCTTGTAGCCAACTTACGCTCATAATTGTAGGACTAAAATGTTGTTATTAATCACATCTGCAACTTTAATTCACTTCAGAAATGATTTTTAAAAATCTAATCAAGAACTTCGTCATATGCCTCCATGCATGTTTCATAGCACATTTTGATATATCAAAGAACGAGTTCACATAAGGAAAAAGTCTCAATGTTCGTGGAAACCTCCTTTGCATTTCACAATGAAATGTCATCTCATGCCTGTTTCGTGAATGAGGCTCATACCTCCTAATGCTAGACCCCATGACAACTTTTGATGGGTCTGCTGAAAATATAAGGACCAAAATTGTGTATTCTATTGCATTTTATATATGACCGAGGCTACATCTAACATTTTATGAATAAAGTACACACGATAAATTCGAGCGCTGTCCCTTAAAATGAAATTCACAAGTCGGCTGCTACAATATACATTCAAAACAACACTTTTAAATAGTTTTGGTATCTCATTCCTTCGGCAAGTGTGTCACATTTAATACGTTACTATGATAGGGAAAAGTCTTAATATTTTCTAAACTTCGTTCCTAGCGTTGTTTTTCTTCATTTTCTTCTTGAAATGTTTCGAGTGTAGCTTGTTTCAGCGGGAACAGCTGCTATTCCCGGATCCGTGGTGTAGTGCATTCATAAAAGAATATTTGGCCAACAGTTTCCTAGAGGGTGCGATACTGAGATTTCTTACAAAGTGGCTTAGACGGAACACACACCTCAGGAAAAAATAAGAAACTGAGCTAGATGTGGAAAGGCAAGGCCTTATGTTCACATGCATTACAATTTGGTGTTGGTTGCATTCATTTATGGCTGCAGATGATGTATTTAATTTCTTTAAACTGAGGAGCTGTACAATAAATATCGATCTTTTTTCAATGTTCAAAATGTATGCATGAAAAAGACAAGGTCCCGCTGTATCACACAGGCTGGACTGCAGCGTCTATTCACAGGCGCGAACCCGCTACTGAGCGGCACGGGGGCTTTGACCTGCTCCGTTCCCGACCTGGGCCGGTTCACCCCGCCTTAGACGACCTGGTGGTCGCGGGCTCCCCCGGGAGCACCATATCGACACCGAACTTAGCGCGGACACCCGATCGACATAGCGCACTGCAGCTCAGAACTCCTGAGCTCAAACGATCCGCCAGCCTCAGCCTCCCAGCAGCTTGGATTACAGGCACGCGCCACCGCGCCCGGCGGAGCACCACGGCGATTTAAAAGCTTTTCCACAAGGGCTCACTGTGACGTCAAGAAGGCACTACGCTGACTCTCTGTGCGTACAGTTCCCTCTAGTGGCAGGATATAGAAAACAAGATATATGAACATAAAAAACCTGCAAACATGACCGTACATGATTGTAAACTGAAGCAAAAATATAAATCTTTTTTGAAAATAAACTAATAAACCTAGCACACCTGCACTTAACACTGAAAACTGAACCAAAATTGAAATCAAAATGGAAAGCGAATTCAGTAAATAAAAACATGGTGGAAATTACAGGTTATTTAGGAGTTTAGATAATGTAGGCTTGTAGCCAACTTACGCTCATAATTGTAGGACTAAAATGTTGTTATTAATCACATCTGCAACTTTAATTCACTTCAGAAATGATTTTTAAAAATCTAATCAAGAACTTCGTCATATGCCTCCATGCATGTTTCATAGCACATTTTGATATATCAAAGAACGAGTTCACATAAGGAAAAAGTCTCAATGTTCGTGGAAACCTCCTTTGCATTTCACAATGAAATGTCATCTCATGCCTGTTTCGTGAATGAGGCTCATACCTCCTAATGCTAGACCCCATGACAACTTTTGATGGGTCTGCTGAAAATATAAGGACCAAAATTGTGTATTCTATTGCATTTTATATATGACCGAGGCTACATCTAACATTTTATGAATAAAGTACACACGATAAATTCGAGCGCTGTCCCTTAAAATGAAATTCACAAGTCGGCTGCTACAATATACATTCAAAACAACACTTTTAAATAGTTTTGGTATCTCATTCCTTCGGCAAGTGTGTCACATTTAATACGTTACTATGATAGGGAAAAGTCTTAATATTTTCTAAACTTCGTTCCTAGCGTTGTTTTTCTTCATTTTCTTCTTGAAATGTTTCGAGTGTAGCTTGTTTCAGCGGGAACAGCTGCTATTCCCGGATCCGTGGTGTAGTGCATTCATAAAAGAATATTTGGCCAACAGTTTCCTAGAGGGTGCGATACTGAGATTTCTTACAAAGTGGCTTAGACGGAACACACACCTCAGGAAAAAATAAGAAACTGAGCTAGATGTGGAAAGGCAAGTCCTTATGTTCACATGCATTACAATTTGGTGTTGGTTGCATTCATTTATGGCTGCAGATGATGTATTTAATTTCTTTAAACTGAGGAGCTGTACAATAAATATCGATCTTTTTTCAATGTTCAAAATGTATGCATGAAAAAGACAAGGTCCCGCTGTATCACACAGGCTGGACTGCAGCGTCTATTCACAGGCGCGAACCCACTACTGAGCGGCACGGGGGCTTTGACCTGCTCCGTTCCCGACCTGGGCCGGTTCACCCCGCCTTAGACGACCTGGTGGTCGCGGGCTCCCCCGGGAGCACCATATCGACACCGAACTTAGCGCGGACACCCGATCGACATAGCGCACTGCAGCTCAGAACTCCTGAGCTCAAACGATCCGCCAGCCTCAGCCTCCCAGCAGCTTGGATTACAGGCACGCGCCACCGCGCCCGGCGGAGCACCACGGCGATTTAAAAGCTTTTCCACAAGGGCTCACTGTGACGTCAAGAAGGCACTACGCTGACTCACTTTGCGTACAGTTCCCTCTAGTGGCAGGCTATAGAAAACAAGATATATGAACATAAAAAACCTGCAAACATGACCGTACATGATTGTAAACTGAAGCAAAAATATAAATCTTTTTTGAAAATAAACTAATAAACCTAGCACACCTGCACTTAACACTGAAAACTGAACCAAAATTGAAATCAAAATGGAAAGCGAATTCAGTAAATAAAAACATGGTGGAAATTACAGGTTATATAGGAGTTTAGATAATGTAGGCTTGTAGCCAACTTACGCTCATAATTGTAGGACTAAAATGTTGTTATTAATCACATCTGCAACTTTAATTCAGTTCAGAAATGATTTTTAAAAATCTAATCAAGAACTTCGTCATATGCCTCCATGCATGTTTCATAGCACATTTTGATATATCAAAGAACGAGTTCACATAAGGAAAACGTCTCAATGTTCGTGGAAACCTCCTTTGCATTTCACAATGAAATGTCATCTCATGCCTGTTTCGTGAATGAGGCTCATACCTCCTAATGCTAGACCCCATGACAACTTTTGATGGGTCTGCTGAAAATATAAGGACCAAAATTGTGTATTCTATTGCATTTTATATATGACCGAGGCTACATCTAACATTTTATGAATAAAGTACACACGATAAATTCGAGCGCTGTCCCTTAAAATGAAATTCACAAGTCGGCTGCTACAATATACATTCAAAACAACACTTTTAAATAGTTTTGGTATCTCATTCCTTCGGCAAGTGTGTCACATTTAATACGTTACTATGATAGGGAAAAGTCTTAATATTTTCTAAACTTCGTTCCTAGGGTTGTTTTTCTTCATTTTCTTCTTGAAATGTTTCGAGTGTAGCTCGTTTCAGCGGGAACAGCTGCTATTCCCGGATCCGTGGTGTAGTGCATTCATAAAAGAATATTTGGCCAACAGTTTCCTAGAGGGTGCGATACTGAGATTTCTTACAAAGTGGCTTAGACGGAACACACACCTCAGGAAAAAATAAGAAACTGAGCTAGATGTGGAAAGGCAAGGCCTTATGTTCACATGCATTACAATTTGGTGTTGGTTGCATTCATTTATGGCTGCAGATGATGTATTTAATTTCTTTAAACTGAGGAGCTGTACAATAAATATCGATCTTTTTTCAATGTTCAAAATGTATGCATGAAAAAGACAAGGTCCCGCTGTATCACACAGGCTGGACTGCAGCGTCTATTCACAGGCGCGAACCCGCTACTGAGCGGCACGGGGGCTTTGACCTGCTCCGTTCCCGACCTGGGCCGGTTCACCCCGCCTTAGACGACCTGGTGTTCCGGGGCTCCCCCGGGAGCACCATATCGACACCGAACTTAGCGCGGACACCCGATCGACATAGCGCACTGCAGCTCAGAACTCCTGAGCTCAAACGATCCGCCAGCCTCAGCCTCCCAGCAGCTTGGATTACAGGCACGCGCCACCGCGCCCGGCGGAGCACCACGGCGATTTAAAAGCTTTTCCACAAGGGCTCACTGTGACGTCAAGAAGGCACTACGCTGACTCACTTTGCGTACAGTTCCCTCTAGTGGCAGGCTATAGAAAACAAGATATATGAACATAAAAAACCTGCAAACATGACCGTACATGATTGTAAACTGAAGCAAAAATATAAATCTTTTTTGAAAATAAACTAATAAACCTAGCACACCTGCACTTAACACTGAAAACTGAACCAAAATTGAAATCAAAATGGAAAGCGAATTCAGTAAATAAAAACATGGTGGAAATTACAGGTTATATAGGAGTTTAGATAATGTAGGCTTGTAGCCAACTTACGCTCATAATTGTAGGACTAAAATGTTGTTATTAATCACATCTGCAACTTTAATTCACTTCAGAAATGATTTTTAAAAATCTAATCAAGAACTTCGTCATATGCCTCCATGCATGTTTCATAGCACATTTTGATATATCAAAGAACGAGTTCACATAAGGAAAAAGTCTCAATGTTCGTGGAAACCTCCTTTGCATTTCACAATGAAATGTCATCTCATGCCTGTTTCGTGAATGAGGCTCATACCTCCTAATGCTAGACCCCATGACAACTTTTGATGGGTCTGCTGAAAATATAAGGACCAAAATTGTGTATTCTATTGCATTTTATATATGACCGAGGCTACATCTAACATTTTATGAATAAAGTACACACGATAAATTCGAGCGCTGTCCCTTAAAATGAAATTCACAAGTCGGCTGCTACAATATACATTCAAAACAACACTTTTAAATAGTTTTGGTATCTCATTCCTTCGGCAAGTGTGTCACATTTAATACGTTACTATGATAGGGAAAAGTCTTAATATTTTCTAAACTTCGTTCCTAGCGTTGTTTTTCTTCATTTTCTTCTTGAAATGTTTCGAGTGTAGCTTGTTTCAGCGGGAACAGCTGCTATTCCCGGATCCGTGGTGTAGTGCATTCATAAAAGAATATTTGGCCAACAGTTTCCTAGAGGGTGCGATACTGAGATTTCTTACAAAGTGGCTTAGACGGAACACACACCTCAGGAAAAAATAAGAAACTGAGCTAGATGTGGAAAGGCAAGTCCTTATGTTCACATGCATTACAATTTGGTGTTGGTTGCATTCATTTATGGCTGCAGATGATGTATTTAATTTCTTTAAACTGAGGAGCTGTACAATAAATATCGATCTTTTTTCAATGTTCAAAATGTATGCATGAAAAAGACAAGGTCCCGCTGTATCACACAGGCTGGACTGCAGCGTCTATTCACAGGCGCGAACCCACTACTGAGCGGCACGGGGGCTTTGACCTGCTCCGTTCCCGACCTGGGCCGGTTCACCCCGCCTTAGACGACCTGGTGGTCGCGGGCTCCCCCGGGAGCACCATATCGACACCGAACTTAGCGCGGACACCCGATCGACATAGCGCACTGCAGCTCAGAACTCCTGAGCTCAAACGATCCGCCAGCCTCAGCCTCCCAGCAGCTTGGATTACAGGCACGCGCCACCGCGCCCGGCGGAGCACCACGGCGATTTAAAAGCTTTTCCACAAGGGCTCACTGTGACGTCAAGAAGGCACTACGCTGACTCACTTTGCGTACAGTTCCCTCTAGTGGCAGGCTATAGAAAACAAGATATATGAACATAAAAAACCTGCAAACATGACCGTACATGATTGTAAACTGAAGCAAAAATATAAATCTTTTTTGAAAATAAACTAATAAACCTAGCACACCTGCACTTAACACTGAAAACTGAACCAAAATTGAAATCAAAATGGAAAGCGAATTCAGTAAATAAAAACATGGTGGAAATTACAGGTTATATAGGAGTTTAGATAATGTAGGCTTGTAGCCAACTTACGCTCATAATTGTAGGACTAAAATGTTGTTATTAATCACATCTGCAACTTTAATTCAGTTCAGAAATGATTTTTAAAAATCTAATCAAGAACTTCGTCATATGCCTCCATGCATGTTTCATAGCACATTTTGATATATCAAAGAACGAGTTCACATAAGGAAAAAGTCTCAATGTTCGTGGAAACCTCCTTTGCATTTCACAATGAAATGTCATCTCATGCCTGTTTCGTGAATGAGGCTCATACCTCCTAATGCTAGACCCCATGACAACTTTTGATGGGTCTGCTGAAAATATAAGGACCAAAATTGTGTATTCTATTGCATTTTATATATGACCGAGGCTACATCTAACATTTTATGAATAAAGTACACACGATAAATTCGAGCGCTGTCCCTTAAAATGAAATTCACAAGTCGGCTGCTACAATATACATTCAAAACAACACTTTTAAATAGTTTTGGTATCTCATTCCTTCGGCAAGTGTGTCACATTTAATACGTTACTATGATAGGGAAAAGTCTTAATATTTTCTAAACTGCGTTCCTAGCGTTGTTTTTCTTCATTTTCTTCTTGAAATGTTTCGAGTGTAGCTTGTTTCAGCGGGAACAGCTGCTATTCCCGGATCCGTGGTGTAGTGCATTCATAAAAGAATATTTGGCCAACAGTTTCCTAGAGGGTGCGATACTGAGATTTCTTACAAAGTGGCTTAGACGGAACACACACCTCAGGAAAAAATAAGAAACTGAGCTAGATGTGGAAAGGCAAGGCCTTATGTTCACATGCATTACAATTTGGTGTTGGTTGCATTCATTTATGGTTGCAGATGATGTATTTAATTTCTTTAAACTGAGGAGCTGTACAATAAATATCGATCTTTTTTCAATGTTCAAAATGTATGCATGAAAAAGACAAGGTCCCGCTGTATCACACAGGCTGGACTGCAGCGTCTATTCACAGGCGCGAACCCACTACTGAGCGGCACGGGGGCTTTGACCTGCTCCGTTCCCGACCTGGGCCGGTTCACCCCGCCGTAGACGACCTGGTGGTCCCGGGATCCCCCGGGAGCACCATATCGACACCGAACTTAGCGCGGACACCCGATCGACATAGCGCACTGCAGCTCAGAACTCCTGAGCTCAAACGATCCGCCAGCCTCAGCCTCCCAGCAGCTTGGATTACAGGCACGCGCCACCGCGCCCGGCGGAGCACCACGGCGATTTAAAAGCTTTTCCACAAGGGCTCACTGTGACGTCAAGAAGGCACTACGCTGACTCTCTGTGCGTACAGTTCCCTCTAGTGGCAGGATATAGAAAACAAGATATATGAACATAAAAAACCTGCAAACATGACCGTACATGATTGTAAACTGAAGCAAAAATATAAATCTTTTTAGAAAATAAACTAATAAACCTAGCACACCTGCACTTAACACTGAAAACTGAACCAAAATTGAAATCAAAATGGAAAGCGAATTCAGTAAATAAAAACATGGTGGAAATTACAGGTTATTTAGGAGTTTAGATAATGTAGGCTTGTAGCCAACTTACGCTCATAATTGTAGGACTAAAATGTTGTTATTAATCACATCTGCAACTTTAATTCACTTCAGAAATGATTTTTAAAAATCTAATCAAGAACTTCGTCATATGCCTCCATGCATGTTTCATAGCACATTTTGATATATCAAAGAACGAGTTCACATAAGGAAAAAGTCTCAATGTTCGTGGAAACCTCCTTTGCATTTCACAATGAAATGTCATCTCATGCCTGTTTCGTGAATGAGGCTCATACCTCCTAATGCTAGACCCCATGACAACTTTTGATGGGTCTGCTGAAAATATAAGGACCAAAATTGTGTATTCTATTGCATTTTATATATGACCGAGGCTACATCTAACATTTTATGAATAAGGTACACACGATAAATTCGAGCGCTGTCCCTTAAAATGAAATTCACAAGTCGGCTGCTACAATATACATTCAAAACAACACTTTTAAATAGTTTTGGTATCTCATTCCTTCGGCAAGTGTGTCACATTTAATACGTTACTATGATAGGGAAAAGTCTTAATATTTTCTAAACTGCGTTCCTAGCGTTGTTTTTCTTCATTTTCTTCTTGAAATGTTTCGAGTGTAGCTTGTTTCAGCGGGAACAGCTGCTATTCCCGGATCCGTGGTGTAGTGCATTCATAAAAGAATATTTGGCCAACAGTTTCCTAGAGGGTGCGATACTGAGATTTCTTACAAAGTGGCTTAGACGGAACACACACCTCAGGAAAAAATAAGAAACTGAGCTAGATGTGGAAAGGCAAGGCCTTATGTTCACATGCATTACAATTTGGTGTTGGTTGCATTCATTTATGGCTGCAGATGATGTATTTAATTTCTTTAAACTGAGGAGCTGTACAATAAATATCGATCTTTTTTCAATGTTCAAAATGTATGCATGAAAAAGACAAGGTCCCGCTGTATCACACAGGCTGGACTGCAGCGTCTATTCACAGGCGCGAACCCACTACTGAGCGGCACGGGGGCTTTGACCTGCTCCGTTCCCGACCTGGGCCGGTTCACCCCGCCTTAGACGACCTGGTGTTCCGGGGCTCCCCCGGGAGCACCATATCGACACCGAACTTAGCGCGGACACCCGATCGACATAGCGCACTGCAGCTCAGAACTCCTGAGCTCAAACGATCCGCCAGCCTCAGCCTCCCAGCAGTTTGGATTACAGGCACGCGCCACCGCGCCCGGCGGAGCACCACGGAGATTTAAAAGCTTTTCCACAAGGGCTCACTGTGACGTCAAGAAGGCACTACGCTGACTCACTTTGCGTACAGTTCCCTCTAGTGGCAGGCTATAGAAAACAAGATATATGAACATAAAAAACCTGCAAACATGACCGTACATGATTGTAAACTGAAGCAAAAATATAAATCTTTTTTGAAAATAAACTAATAAACCTAGCACACCTGCACTTAACACTGAAAACTGAACCAAAATTGAAATCAAAATGGAAAGCGAATTCAGTAAATAAAAACATGGTGGAAATTACAGGTTATATAGGAGTTTAGATAATGTAGGCTTGTAGCCAACTTACGCTCATAATTGTAGGACTAAAATATTGTTATTAATCACATCTGCAACTTTAATTCACTTCAGAAATGATTTTTAAAAATCTAATCAAGAACTTCGTCATATGCCTCCATGCATGTTTCATAGCACATTTTGATATATCAAAGAACGAGTTCACATAAGGAAAAAGTCTCAATGTTCGTGGAAACCTCCTTTGCATTTCACAATGAAATGTCATCTCATGCCTGTTTCGTGAATGAGGCTCATACCTCCTAATGCTAGACCCCATGACAACTTTTGATGGGTCTGCTGAAAATATAAGGACCAAAATTGTGTATTCTATTGCATTTTATATATGACCGAGGCTACATCTAACATTTTATGAATAAGGTACACACGATAAATTCGAGCGCTGTCCCTTAAAATGAAATTCACAAGTCGGCTGCTACAATATACATTCAAAACAACACTTTTAAATAGTTTTGGTATCTCATTCCTTCGGCAAGTGTGTCACATTTAATACGTTACTATGATAGGGAAAAGTCTTAATATTTTCTAAACTGCGTTCCTAGCGTTGTTTTTCTTCATTTTCTTCTTGAAATGTTTCGAGTGTAGCTTGTTTCAGCGGGAACAGCTGCTATTCCCGGATCCGTGGTGTAGTGCATTCATAAAAGAATATTTGGCCAACAGTTTCCTAGAGGGTGCGATACTGAGATTTCTTACAAAGTGGCTTAGACGGAACACACACCTCAGGAAAAAATAAGAAACTGAGCTAGATGTGGAAAGGCAAGGCCTTATGTTCACATGCATTACAATTTGGTGTTGGTTGCATTCATTTATGGTTGCAGATGATGTATTTAATTTCTTTAAACTGAGGAGCTGTACAATAAATATCGATCTTTTTTCAATGTTCAAAATGTATGCATGAAAAAGACAAGGTCCCGCTGTATCACACAGGCTGGACTGCAGCGTCTATTCACAGGCGCGAACCCACTACTGAGCGGCACGGGGGCTTTGACCTGCTCCGTTCCCGACCTGGGCCGGTTCACCCCGCCTTAGACGACCTGGTGGTCGCGGGCTCCCCCGGGAGCACCATATCGACACCGAACTTAGCGCGGACACCCGATCGACATAGCGCACTGCAGCTCAGAACTCCTGAGCTCAAACGATCCGCCAGCCTCAGCCTCCCAGCAGCTTGGATTACAGGCACGCGCCACCGCGCCCGGCGGAGCACCACGGCGATTTAAAAGCTTTTCCACAAGGGCTCACTGTGACGTCAAGAAGGCACTACGCTGACTCACTTTGCGTACAGTTCCCTCTAGTGGCAGGCTATAGAAAACAAGATATATGAACATAAAAAACCTGCAAACATGACCGTACATGATTGTAAACTGAAGCAAAAATATAAATCTTTTTTGAAAATAAACTAATAAACCTAGCACACCTGCACTTAACACTGAAAACTGAACCAAAATTGAAATCAAAATGGAAAGCGAATTCAGTAAATAAAAACATGGTGGAAATTACAGGTTATATAGGAGTTTAGATAATGTAGGCTTGTAGCCAACTTACGCTCATAATTGTAGGACTAAAATATTGTTATTAATCACATCTGCAACTTTAATTCACTTCAGAAATGATTTTTAAAAATCTAATCAAGAACTTCGTCATATGCCTCCATGCATGTTTCATAGCACATTTTGATATATCAAAGAACGAGTTCACATAAGGAAAAAGTCTCAATGTTCGTGGAAACCTCCTTTGCATTTCACAATGAAATGTCATCTCATGCCTGTTTCGTGAATGAGGCTCATACCTCCTAATGCTAGACCCCATGACAACTTTTGATGGGTCTGCTGAAAATATAAGGACCAAAATTGTGTATTCTATTGCATTTTATATATGACCGAGGCTACATCTAACATTTTATGAATAAGGTACACACGATAAATTCGAGCGCTGTCCCTTAAAATGAAATTCACAAGTCGGCTGCTACAATATACATTCAAAACAACACTTTTAAATAGTTTTGGTATCTCATTCCTTCGGCAAGTGTGTCACATTTAATACGTTACTATGATAGGGAAAAGTCTTAATATTTTCTAAACTGCGTTCCTAGCGTTGTTTTTCTTCATTTTCTTCTTGAAATGTTTCGAGTGTAGCTTGTTTCAGCGGGAACAGCTGCTATTCCCGGATCCGTGGTGTAGTGCATTCATAAAAGAATATTTGGCCAACAGTTTCCTAGAGGGTGCGATACTGAGATTTCTTACAAAGTGGCTTAGACGGAACACACACCTCAGGAAAAAATAAGAAACTGAGCTAGATGTGGAAAGGCAAGGCCTTATGTTCACATGCATTACAATTTGGTGTTGGTTGCATTCATTTATGGTTGCAGATGATGTATTTAATTTCTTTAAACTGAGGAGCTGTACAATAAATATCGATCTTTTTTCAATGTTCAAAATGTATGCATGAAAAAGACAAGGTCCCGCTGTATCACACAGGCTGGACTGCAGCGTCTATTCACAGGCGCGAACCCACTACTGAGCGGCACGGGGGCTTTGACCTGCTCCGTTCCCGACCTGGGCCGGTTCACCCCGCCTTAGACGACCTGGTGGTCGCGGGCTCCCCCGGGAGCACCATATCGACACCGAACTTAGCGCGGACACCCGATCGACATAGCGCACTGCAGCTCAGAACTCCTGAGCTCAAACGATCCGCCAGCCTCAGCCTCCCAGCAGCTTGGATTACAGGCACGCGCCACCGCGCCCGGCGGAGCACCACGGCGATTTAAAAGCTTTTCCACAAGGGCTCACTGTGACGTCAAGAAGGCACTACGCTGACTCACTTTGCGTACAGTTCCCTCTAGTGGCAGGCTATAGAAAACAAGATATATGAACATAAAAAACCTGCAAACATGACCGTACATGATTGTAAACTGAAGCAAAAATATAAATCTTTTTTGAAAATAAACTAATAAACCTAGCACACCTGCACTTAACACTGAAAACTGAACCAAAATTGAAATCAAAATGGAAAGCGAATTCAGTAAATAAAAACATGGTGGAAATTACAGGTTATATAGGAGTTTAGATAATGTAGGCTTGTAGCCAACTTACGCTCATAATTGTAGGACTAAAATATTGTTATTAATCACATCTGCAACTTTAATTCACTTCAGAAATGATTTTTAAAAATCTAATCAAGAACTTCGTCATATGCCTCCATGCATGTTTCATAGCACATTTTGATATATCAAAGAACGAGTTCACATAAGGAAAAAGTCTCAATGTTCGTGGAAACCTCCTTTGCATTTCACAATGAAATGTCATCTCATGCCTGTTTCGTGAATGAGGCTCATACCTCCTAATGCTAGACCCCATGACAACTTTTGATGGGTCTGCTGAAAATATAAGGACCAAAATTGTGTATTCTATTGCATTTTATATATGACCGAGGCTACATCTAACATTTTATGAATAAAGTACACACGATAAATTCGAGCGCTGTCCCTTAAAATGAAATTCACAAGTCGGCTGCTACAATATACATTCAAAACAACACTTTTAAATAGTTTTGGTATCTCATTCCTTCGGCAAGTGTGTCACATTTAATACGTTACTATGATAGGGAAAAGTCTTAATATTTTCTAAACTGCGTTCCTAGCGTTGTTTTTCTTCATTTTCTTCTTGAAATGTTTCGAGTGTAGCTTGTTTCAGCGGGAACAGCTGCTATTCCCGGATCCGTGGTGTAGTGCATTCATAAAAGAATATTTGGCCAACAGTTTCCTAGAGGGTGCGATACTGAGATTTCTTACAAAGTGGCTTAGACGGAACACACACCTCAGGAAAAAATAAGAAACTGAGCTAGATGTGGAAAGGCAAGGCCTTATGTTCACATGCATTACAATTTGGTGTTGGTTGCATTCATTTATGGCTGCAGATGATGTATTTAATTTCTTTAAACTGAGGAGCTGTACAATAAATATCGATCTTTTTTCAATGTTCAAAATGTATGCATGAAAACGACAAGGTCCCGCTGTATCACACAGGCTGGACTGCAGCGTCTATTCACAGGCGCGAACCCACTACTGAGCGGCACGGGGGCTTTGACCTGCTCCGTTCCCGACCTGGGCCGGTTCACCCCGCCTTAGACGACCTGGTGGTCGCGGGCTCCCCCGGGAGCACCATATCGACACCGAACTTAGCGCGGACACCCGATCGACATAGCGCACTGCAGCTCAGAACTCCTGAGCTCAAACGATCCGCCAGCCTCAGCCTCCCAGCAGCTTGGATTACAGGCACGCGCCACCGCGCCCGGCGGAGCACCACGGCGATTTAAAAGCTTTTCCACAAGGGCTCACTGTGACGTCAAGAAGGCACTACGCTGACTCACTTTGCGTACAGTTCCCTCTAGTGGCAGGCTATAGAAAACAAGATATATGAACATAAAAAACCTGCAAACATGACCGTACATGATTGTAAACTGAAGCAAAAATATAAATCTTTTTTGAAAATAAACTAATAAACCTAGCACACCTGCACTTAACACTGAAAACTGAACCAAAATTGAAATCAAAATGGAAAGCGAATTCAGTAAATAAAAACATGGTGGAAATTACAGGTTATATAGGAGTTTAGATAATGTAGGCTTGTAGCCAACTTACGCTCATAATTGTAGGACTAAAATGTTGTTATTAATCACATCTGCAACTTTAATTCACTTCAGAAATGATTTTTAAAAATCTAATCAAGAACTTCGTCATATGCCTCCATGCATGTTTCATAGCACATTTTGATATATCAAAGAACGAGTTCACATAAGGAAAAAGTCTCAATGTTCGTGGAAACCTCCTTTGCATTTCACAATGAAATGTCATCTCATGCCTGTTTCGTGAATGAGGCTCATACCTCCTAATGCTAGACCCCATGACAACTTTTGATGGGTCTGCTGAAAATATAAGGACCAAAATTGTGTATTCTATTGCATTTTATATATGACCGAGGCTACATCTAACATTTTATGAATAAAGTACACACGATAAATTCGAGCGCTGTCCCTTAAAATGAAATTCACAAGTCGGCTGCTACAATATACATTCAAAACAACACTTTTAAATAGTTTTGGTATCTCATTCCTTCGGCAAGTGTGTCACATTTAATACGTTACTATGATAGGGAAAAGTCTTAATATTTTCTAAACTGCGTTCCTAGCGTTGTTTTTCTTCATTTTCTTCTTGAAATGTTTCGAGTGTAGCTTGTTTCAGCGGGAACAGCTGCTATTCCCGGATCCGTGGTGTAGTGCATTCATAAAAGAATATTTGGCCAACAGTTTCCTAGAGGGTGCGATACTGAGATTTCTTACAAAGTGGCTTAGACGGAACACACACCTCAGGAAAAAATAAGAAACTGAGCTAGATGTGGAAAGGCAAGGCCTTATGTTCACATGCATTACAATTTGGTGTTGGTTGCATTCATTTATGGCTGCAGATGATGTATTTAATTTCTTTAAACTGAGGAGCTGTACAATAAATATCGATCTTTTTTCAATGTTCAAAATGTATGCATGAAAAAGACAAGGTCCCGCTGTATCACACAGGCTGGACTGCAGCGTCTATTCACAGGCGCGAACCCACTACTGAGCGGCACGGGGGCTTTGACCTGCTCCGTTCCCGACCTGGGCCGGTTCACCCCGCCTTAGACGACCTGGTGGTCCCGGGATCCCCCGGGAGCACCATATCGACACCGAACTTAGCGCGGACACCCGATCGACATAGCGCACTGCAGCTCAGAACTCCTGAGCTCAAACGATCCGCCAGCCTCAGCCTCCCAGCAGCTTGGATTACAGGCACGCGCCACCGCGCCCGGCGGAGCACCACGGCGATTTAAAAGCTTTTCCACAAGGGCTCACTGTGACGTCAAGAAGGCACTACGCTGACTCACTTTGCGTACAGTTCCCTCTAGTGGCAGGCTATAGAAAACAAGATATATGAACATAAAAAACCTGCAAACATGACCGTACATGATTGTAAACTGAAGCAAAAATATAAATCTTTTTTGAAAATAAACTAATAAACCTAGCACACCTGCACTTAACACTGAAAACTGAACCAAAATTGAAATCAAAATGGAAAGCGAATTCAGTAAATAAAAACATGGTGGAAATTACAGGTTATATAGGAGTTTAGATAATGTAGGCTTGTAGCCAACTTACGCTCATAATTGTAGGACTAAAATGTTGTTATTAATCACATCTGCAACTTTAATTCACTTCAGAAATGATTTTTAAAAATCTAATCAAGAACTTCGTCATATGCCTCCATGCATGTTTCATAGCACATTTTGATATATCAAAGAACGAGTTCACATAAGGAAAAAGTCTCAATGTTCGTGGAAACCTCCTTTGCATTTCACAATGAAATGTCATCTCATGCCTGTTTCGTGAATGAGGCTCATACCTCCTAATGCTAGACCCCATGACAACTTTTGATGGGTCTGCTGAAAATATAAGGACCAAAATTGTGTATTCTATTGCATTTTATATATGACCGAGGCTACATCTAACATTTTATGAATAAAGTACACACGATAAATTCGAGCGCTGTCCCTTAAAATGAAATTCACAAGTCGGCTGCTACAATATACATTCAAAACAACACTTTTAAATAGTTTTGGTATCTCATTCCTTCGGCAAGTGTGTCACATTTAATACGTTACTATGATAGGGAAAAGTCTTAATATTTTCTAAACTGCGTTCCTAGCGTTGTTTTTCTTCATTTTCTTCTTGAAATGTTTCGAGTGTAGCTTGTTTCAGCGGGAACAGCTGCTATTCCCGGATCCGTGGTGTAGTGCATTCATAAAAGAATATTTGGCCAACAGTTTCCTAGAGGGTGCGATACTGAGATTTCTTACAAAGTGGCTTAGACGGAACACACACCTCAGGAAAAAATAAGAAACTGAGCTAGATGTGGAAAGGCAAGGCCTTATGTTCACATGCATTACAATTTGGTGTTGGTTGCATTCATTTATGGCTGCAGATGATGTATTTAATTTCTTTAAACTGAGGAGCTGTACAATAAATATCGATCTTTTTTCAATGTTCAAAATGTATGCATGAAAAAGACAAGGTCCCGCTGTATCACACAGGCTGGACTGCAGCGTCTATTCACAGGCGCGAACCCACTACTGAGCGGCACGGGGGCTTTGACCTGCTCCGTTCCCGACCTGGGCCGGTTCACCCCGCCTTAGACGACCTGGTGGTCCCGGGATCCCCCGGGAGCACCATATCGACACCGAACTTAGCGCGGACACCCGATCGACATAGCGCACTGCAGCTCAGAACTCCTGAGCTCAAACGATCCGCCAGCCTCAGCCTCCCAGCAGCTTGGATTACAGGCACGCGCCACCGCGCCCGGCGGAGCACCACGGCGATTTAAAAGCTTTTCCACAAGGGCTCACTGTGACGTCAAGAAGGCACTACGCTGACTCTCTGTGCGTACAGTTCCCTCTAGTGGCAGGATATAGAAAACAAGATATATGAACATAAAAAACCTGCAAACATGACCGTACATGATTGTAAACTGAAGCAAAAATATAAATCTTTTTTGAAAATAAACTAATAAACCTAGCACACCTGCACTTAACACTGAAAACTGAACCAAAATTGAAATCAAAATGGAAAGCGAATTCAGTAAATAAAAACATGGTGGAAATTACAGGTTATATAGGAGTTTAGATAATGTAGGCTTGTAGCCAACTTACGCTCATAATTGTAGGACTAAAATGTTGTTATTAATCACATCTGCAACTTTAATTCACTTCAGAAATGATTTTTAAAAATCTAATCAAGAACTTCGTCATATGCCTCCATGCATGTTTCATAGCACATTTTGATATATCAAAGAACGAGTTCACATAAGGAAAAAGTCTCAATGTTCGTGGAAACCTCCTTTGCATTTCACAATGAAATGTCATCTCATGCCTGTTTCGTGAATGAGGCTCATACCTCCTAATGCTAGACCCCATGACAACTTTTGATGGGTCTGCTGAAAATATAAGGACCAAAATTGTGTATTCTATTGCATTTTATATATGACCGAGGCTACATCTAACATTTTATGAATAAAGTACACACGATAAATTCGAGCGCTGTCCCTTAAAATGAAATTCACAAGTCGGCTGCTACAATATACATTCAAAACAACACTTTTAAATAGTTTTGGTATCTCATTCCTTCGGCAAGTGTGTCACATTTAATACGTTACTATGATAGGGAAAAGTCTTAATATTTTCTAAACTTCGTTCCTAGGGTTGTTTTTCTTCATTTTCTTCTTGAAATGTTTCGAGTGTAGCTTGTTTCAGCGGGAACAGCTGCTATTCCCGGATCCGTGGTGTAGTGCATTCATAAAAGAATATTTGGCCAACAGTTTCCTAGAGGGTGCGATACTGAGATTTCTTACAAAGTGGCTTAGACGGAACACACACCTCAGGAAAAAATAAGAAACTGAGCTAGATGTGGAAAGGCAAGGCCTTATGTTCACATGCATTACAATTTGGTGTTGGTTGCATTCATTTATGGCTGCAGATGATGTATTTAATTTCTTTAAACTGAGGAGCTGTACAATAAATATCGATCTTTTTTCAATGTTCAAAATGTATGCATGAAAAAGACAAGGTCCCGCTGTATCACACAGGCTGGACTGCAGCGTCTATTCACAGGCGCGAACCCACTACTGAGCGGCACGGGGGCTTTGACCTGCTCCGTTCCCGACCTGGGCCGGTTCACCCCGCCTTAGACGACCTGGTGTTCCGGGGCTCCCCCGGGAGCACCATATCGACACCGAACTTAGCGCGGACACCCGATCGACATAGCGCACTGCAGCTCAGAACTCCTGAGCTCAAACGATCCGCCAGCCTCAGCCTCCCAGCAGCTTGGATTACAGGCACGCGCCACCGCGCCAGGCGGAGCACCACGGAGATTTAAAAGCTTTTCCACAAGGGCTCACTGTGACGTCAAGAAGGCACTACGCTGACTCACTTTGCGTACAGTTCCCTCTAGTGGCAGGCTATAGAAAACAAGATATATGAACATAAAAAACCTGCAAACATGACCGTACATGATTGTAAACTGAAGCAAAAATATAAATCTTTTTTGAAAATAAACTAATAAACCTAGCACACCTGCACTTAACACTGAAAACTGAACCAAAATTGAAATCAAAATGGAAAGCGAATTCAGTAAATAAAAACATGGTGGAAATTACAGGTTATATAGGAGTTTAGATAATGTAGGCTTGTAGCCAACTTACGCTCATAATTGTAGGACTAAAATGTTGTTATTAATCACATCTGCAACTTTAATTCACTTCAGAAATGATTTTTAAAAATCTAATCAAGAACTTCGTCATATGCCTCCATGCATGTTTCATAGCACATTTTGATATATCAAAGAACGAGTTCACATAAGGAAAAAGTCTCAATGTTCGTGGAAACCTCCTTTGCATTTCACAATGAAATGTCATCTCATGCCTGTTTCGTGAATGAGGCTCATACCTCCTAATGCTAGACCCCATGACAACTTTTGATGGGTCTGCTGAAAATATAAGGACCAAAATTGTGTATTCTATTGCATTTTATATATGACCGAGGCTACATCTAACATTTTATGAATAAAGTACACACGATAAATTCGAGCGCTGTCCCTTAAAATGAAATTCACAAGTCGGCTGCTACAATATACATTCAAAACAACACTTTTAAATAGTTTTGGTATCTCATTCCTTCGGCAAGTGTGTCACATTTAATACGTTACTATGATAGGGAAAAGTCTTAATATTTTCTAAACTGCGTTCCTAGCGTTGTTTTTCTTCATTTTCTTCTTGAAATGTTTCGAGTGTAGCTTGTTTCAGCGGGAACAGCTGCTATTCCCGGATCCGTGGTGTAGTGCATTCATAAAAGAATATTTGGCCAACAGTTTCCTAGAGGGTGCGATACTGAGATTTCTTACAAAGTGGCTTAGACGGAACACACACCTCAGGAAAAAATAAGAAACTGAGCTAGATGTGGAAAGGCAAGGCCTTATGTTCACATGCATTACAATTTGGTGTTGGTTGCATTCATTTATGGTTGCAGATGATGTATTTAATTTCTTTAAACTGAGGAGCTGTACAATAAATATCGATCTTTTTTCAATGTTCAAAATGTATGCATGAAAAAGACAAGGTCCCGCTGTATCACACAGGCTGGACTGCAGCGTCTATTCACAGGCGCGAACCCACTACTGAGCGGCACGGGGGCTTTGACCTGCTCCGTTCCCGACCTGGGCCGGTTCACCCCGCCTTAGACGACCTGGTGTTCCGGGGCTCCCCCGGGAGCACCATATCGACACCGAACTTAGCGCGGACACCCGATCGACATAGCGCACTGCAGCTCAGAACTCCTGAGCTCAAACGATCCGCCAGCCTCAGCCTCCCAGCAGCTTGGATTACAGGCACGCGCCACCGCGCCCGGCGGAGCACCACGGAGATTTAAAAGCTTTTCCACAAGGGCTCACTGTGACGTCAAGAAGGCACTACGCTGACTCACTTTGCGTACAGTTCCCTCTAGTGGCAGGCTATAGAAAACAAGATATATGAACATAAAAAACCTGCAAACATGACCGTACATGATTGTAAACTGAAGCAAAAATATAAATCTTTTTTGAAAATAAACTAATAAACCTAGCACACCTGCACTTAACACTGAAAACTGAACCAAAATTGAAATCAAAATGGAAAGCGAATTCAGTAAATAAAAACATGGTGGAAATTACAGGTTATATAGGAGTTTAGATAATGTAGGCTTGTAGCCAACTTACGCTCATAATTGTAGGACTAAAATGTTGTTATTAATCACATCTGCAACTTTAATTCACTTCAGAAATGATTTTTAAAAATCTAATCAAGAACTTCGTCATATGCCTCCATGCATGTTTCATAGCACATTTTGATATATCAAAGAACGAGTTCACATAAGGAAAAAGTCTCAATGTTCGTGGAAACCTCCTTTGCATTTCACAATGAAATGTCATCTCATGCCTGTTTCGTGAATGAGGCTCATACCTCCTAATGCTAGACCCCATGACAACTTTTGATGGGTCTGCTGAAAATATAAGGACCAAAATTGTGTATTCTATTGCATTTTATATATGACCGAGGCTACATCTAACATTTTATGAATAAAGTACACACGATAAATTCGAGCGCTGTCCCTTAAAATGAAATTCACAAGTCGGCTGCTACAATATACATTCAAAACAACACTTTTAAATAGTTTTGGTATCTCATTCCTTCGGCAAGTGTGTCACATTTAATACGTTACTATGATAGGGAAAAGTCTTAATATTTTCTAAACTTCGTTCCTAGGGTTGTTTTTCTTCATTTTCTTCTTGAAATGTTTCGAGTGTAGCTCGTTTCAGCGGGAACAGCTGCTATTCCCGGATCCGTGGTGTAGTGCATTCATAAAAGAATATTTGGCCAACAGTTTCCTAGAGGGTGCGATACTGAGATTTCTTACAAAGTGGCTTAGACGGAACACACACCTCAGGAAAAAATAAGAAACTGAGCTAGATGTGGAAAGGCAAGGCCTTATGTTCACATGCATTACAATTTGGTGTTGGTTGCATTCATTTATGGCTGCAGATGATGTATTTAATTTCTTTAAACTGAGGAGCTGTACAATAAATATCGATCTTTTTTCAATGTTCAAAATGTATGCATGAAAAAGACAAGGTCCCGCTGTATCACACAGGCTGGACTGCAGCGTCTATTCACAGGCGCGAACCCACTACTGAGCGGCACGGGGGCTTTGACCTGCTCCGTTCCCGACCTGGGCCGGTTCACCCCGCCTTAGACGACCTGGTGGTCGCGGGCTCCCCCGGGAGCACCATATCGACACCGAACTTAGCGCGGACACCCGATCGACATAGCGCACTGCAGCTCAGAACTCCTGAGCTCAAACGATCCGCCAGCCTCAGCCTCCCAGCAGCTTGGATTACAGGCACGCGCCACCGCGCCCGGCGGAGCACCACGGCGATTTAAAAGCTTTTCCACAAGGGCTCACTGTGACGTCAAGAAGGCACTACGCTGACTCTCTGTGCGTACAGTTCCCTCTAGTGGCAGGATATAGAAAACAAGATATATGAACATAAAAAACCTGCAAACATGACCGTACATGATTGTAAACTGAAGCAAAAATATAAATCTTTTTTGAAAATAAACTAATAAACCTAGCACACCTGCACTTAACACTGAAAACTGAACCAAAATTGAAATCAAAATGGAAAGCGAATTCAGTAAATAAAAACATGGTGGAAATTACAGGTTATTTAGGAGTTTAGATAATGTAGGCTTGTAGCCAACTTACGCTCATAATTGTAGGACTAAAATGTTGTTATTAATCACATCTGCAACTTTAATTCACTTCAGAAATGATTTTTAAAAATCTAATCAAGAACTTCGTCATATGCCTCCATGCATGTTTCATAGCACATTTTGATATATCAAAGAACGAGTTCACATAAGGAAAAAGTCTCAATGTTCGTGGAAACCTCCTTTGCATTTCACAATGAAATGTCATCTCATGCCTGTTTCGTGAATGAGGCTCATACCTCCTAATGCTAGACCCCATGACAACTTTTGATGGGTCTGCTGAAAATATAAGGACCAAAATTGTGTATTCTATTGCATTTTATATATGACCGAGGCTACATCTAACATTTTATGAATAAAGTACACACGATAAATTCGAGCGCTGTCCCTTAAAATGAAATTCACAAGTCGGCTGCTACAATATACATTCAAAACAACACTTTTAAATAGTTTTGGTATCTCATTCCTTCGGCAAGTGTGTCACATTTAATACGTTACTATGATAGGGAAAAGTCTTAATATTTTCTAAACTTCGTTCCTAGGGTTGTTTTTCTTCATTTTCTTCTTGAAATGTTTCGAGTGTAGCTCGTTTCAGCGGGAACAGCTGCTATTCCCGGATCCGTGGTGTAGTGCATTCATAAAAGAATATTTGGCCAACAGTTTCCTAGAGGGTGCGATACTGAGATTTCTTACAAAGTGGCTTAGACGGAACACACACCTCAGGAAAAAATAAGAAACTGAGCTAGATGTGGAAAGGCAAGGCCTTATGTTCACATGCATTACAATTTGGTGTTGGTTGCATTCATTTATGGCTGCAGATGATGTATTTAATTTCTTTAAACTGAGGAGCTGTACAATAAATATCGATCTTTTTTCAATGTTCAAAATGTATGCATGAAAAAGACAAGGTCCCGCTGTATCACACAGGCTGGACTGCAGCGTCTATTCACAGGCGCGAACCCGCTACTGAGCGGCACGGGGGCTTTGACCTGCTCCGTTCCCGACCTGGGCCGGTTCACCCCGCCTTAGACGACCTGGTGTTCCGGGGCTCCCCCGGGAGCACCATATCGACACCGAACTTAGCGCGGACACCCGATCGACATAGCGCACTGCAGCTCAGAACTCCTGAGCTCAAACGATCCGCCAGCCTCAGCCTCCCAGCAGCTTGGATTACAGGCACGCGCCACCGCGCCCGGCGGAGCACCACGGCGATTTAAAAGCTTTTCCACAAGGGCTCACTGTGACGTCAAGAAGGCACTACGCTGACTCACTTTGCGTACAGTTCCCTCTAGTGGCAGGCTATAGAAAACAAGATATATGAACATAAAAAACCTGCAAACATGACCGTACATGATTGTAAACTGAAGCAAAAATATAAATCTTTTTTGAAAATAAACTAATAAACCTAGCACACCTGCACTTAACACTGAAAACTGAACCAAAATTGAAATCAAAATGGAAAGCGAATTCAGTAAATAAAAACATGGTGGAAATTACAGGTTATATAGGAGTTTAGATAATGTAGGCTTGTAGCCAACTTACGCTCATAATTGTAGGACTAAAATGTTGTTATTAATCACATCTGCAACTTTAATTCACTTCAGAAATGATTTTTAAAAATCTAATCAAGAACTTCGTCATATGCCTCCATGCATGTTTCATAGCACATTTTGATATATCAAAGAACGAGTTCACATAAGGAAAAAGTCTCAATGTTCGTGGAAACCTCCTTTGCATTTCACAATGAAATGTCATCTCATGCCTGTTTCGTGAATGAGGCTCATACCTCCTAATGCTAGACCCCATGACAACTTTTGATGGGTCTGCTGAAAATATAAGGACCAAAATTGTGTATTCTATTGCATTTTATATATGACCGAGGCTACATCTAACATTTTATGAATAAAGTACACACGATAAATTCGAGCGCTGTCCCTTAAAATGAAATTCACAAGTCGGCTGCTACAATATACATTCAAAACAACACTTTTAAATAGTTTTGGTATCTCATTCCTTCGGCAAGTGTGTCACATTTAATACGTTACTATGATAGGGAAAAGTCTTAATATTTTCTAAACTGCGTTCCTAGCGTTGTTTTTCTTCATTTTCTTCTTGAAATGTTTCGAGTGTAGCTCGTTTCAGCGGGAACAGCTGCTATTCCCGGATCCGTGGTGTAGTGCATTCATAAAAGAATATTTGGCCAACAGTTTCCTAGAGGGTGCGATACTGAGATTTCTTACAAAGTGGCTTAGACGGAACACACACCTCAGGAAAAAATAAGAAACTGAGCTAGATGTGGAAAGGCAAGGCCTTATGTTCACATGCATTACAATTTGGTGTTGGTTGCATTCATTTATGGCTGCAGATGATGTATTTAATTTCTTTAAACTGAGGAGCTGTACAATAAATATCGATCTTTTTTCAATGTTCAAAATGTATGCATGAAAAAGACAAGGTCCCGCTGTATCACACAGGCTGGACTGCAGCGTCTATTCACAGGCGCGAACCCACTACTGAGCGGCACGGGGGCTTTGACCTGCTCCGTTCCCGACCTGGGCCGGTTCACCCCGCCTTAGACGACCTGGTGGTCCCGGGATCCCCCGGGAGCACCATATCGACACCGAACTTAGCGCGGACACCCGATCGACATAGCGCACTGCAGCTCAGAACTCCTGAGCTCAAACGATCCGCCAGCCTCAGCCTCCCAGCAGCTTGGATTACAGGCACGCGCCACCGCGCCCGGCGGAGCACCACGGCGATTTAAAAGCTTTTCCACAAGGGCTCACTGTGACGTCAAGAAGGCACTACGCTGACTCTCTGTGCGTACAGTTCCCTCTAGTGGCAGGATATAGAAAACAAGATATATGAACATAAAAAACCTGCAAACATGACCGTACATGATTGTAAACTGAAGCAAAAATATAAATCTTTTTTGAAAATAAACTAATAAACCTAGCACACCTGCACTTAACACTGAAAACTGAACCAAAATTGAAATCAAAATGGAAAGCGAATTCAGTAAATAAAAACATGGTGGAAATTACAGGTTATTTAGGAGTTTAGATAATGTAGGCTTGTAGCCAACTTACGCTCATAATTGTAGGACTAAAATGTTGTTATTAATCACATCTGCAACTTTAATTCACTTCAGAAATGATTTTTAAAAATCTAATCAAGAACTTCGTCATATGCCTCCATGCATGTTTCATAGCACATTTTGATATATCAAAGAACGAGTTCACATAAGGAAAAAGTCTCAATGTTCGTGGAAACCTCCTTTGCATTTCACAATGAAATGTCATCTCATGCCTGTTTCGTGAATGAGGCTCATACCTCCTAATGCTAGACCCCATGACAACTTTTGATGGGTCTGCTGAAAATATAAGGACCAAAATTGTGTATTCTATTGCATTTTATATATGACCGAGGCTACATCTAACATTTTATGAATAAGGTACACACGATAAATTCGAGCGCTGTCCCTTAAAATGAAATTCACAAGTCGGCTGCTACAATATACATTCAAAACAACACTTTTAAATAGTTTTGGTATCTCATTCCTTCGGCAAGTGTGTCACATTTAATACGTTACTATGATAGGGAAAAGTCTTAATATTTTCTAAACTGCGTTCCTAGCGTTGTTTTTCTTCATTTTCTTCTTGAAATGTTTCGAGTGTAGCTTGTTTCAGCGGGAACAGCTGCTATTCCCGGATCCGTGGTGTAGTGCATTCATAAAAGAATATTTGGCCAACAGTTTCCTAGAGGGTGCGATACTGAGATTTCTTACAAAGTGGCTTAGACGGAACACACACCTCAGGAAAAAATAAGAAACTGAGCTAGATGTGGAAAGGCAAGGCCTTATGTTCACATGCATTACAATTTGGTGTTGGTTGCATTCATTTATGGCTGCAGATGATGTATTTAATTTCTTTAAACTGAGGAGCTGTACAATAAATATCGATCTTTTTTCAATGTTCAAAATGTATGCATGAAAAAGACAAGGTCCCGCTGTATCACACAGGCTGGACTGCAGCGTCTATTCATAGGCGCGAACCCGCTACTGAGCGGCACGGGGGCTTTGACCTGCTCCGTTCCCGACCTGGGCCGGTTCACCCCGCCTTAGACGACCTGGTGTTCCGGGGCTCCCCCGGGAGCACCATATCGACACCGAACTTAGCGCGGACACCCGATCGACATAGCGCACTGCAGCTCAGAACTCCTGAGCTCAAACGATCCGCCAGCCTCAGCCTCCCAGCAGCTTGGATTACAGGCACGCGCCACCGCGCCCGGCGGAGCACCACGGCGATTTAAAAGCTTTTCCACAAGGGCTCACTGTGACGTCAAGAAGGCACTACGCTGACTCACTTTGCGTACAGTTCCCTCTAGTGGCAGGCTATAGAAAACAAGATATATGAACATAAAAAACCTGCAAACATGACCGTACATGATTGTAAACTGAAGCAAAAATATAAATCTTTTTTGAAAATAAACTAATAAACCTAGCACACCTGCACTTAACACTGAAAACTGAACCAAAATTGAAATCAAAATGGAAAGCGAATTCAGTAAATAAAAACATGGTGGAAATTACAGGTTATATAGGAGTTTAGATAATGTAGGCTTGTAGCCAACTTACGCTCATAATTGTAGGACTAAAATGTTGTTATTAATCACATCTGCAACTTTAATTCACTTCAGAAATGATTTTTAAAAATCTAATCAAGAACTTCGTCATATGCCTCCATGCATGTTTCATAGCACATTTTGATATATCAAAGAACGAGTTCACATAAGGAAAAAGTCTCAATGTTCGTGGAAACCTCCTTTGCATTTCACAATGAAATGTCATCTCATGCCTGTTTCGTGAATGAGGCTCATACCTCCTAATGCTAGACCCCATGACAACTTTTGATGGGTCTGCTGAAAATATAAGGACCAAAATTGTGTATTCTATTGCATTTTATATATGACCGAGGCTACATCTAACATTTTATGAATAAAGTACACACGATAAATTCGAGCGCTGTCCCTTAAAATGAAATTCACAAGTCGGCTGCTACAATATACATTCAAAACAACACTTTTAAATAGTTTTGGTATCTCATTCCTTCGGCAAGTGTGTCACATTTAATACGTTACTATGATAGGGAAAAGTCTTAATATTTTCTAAACTTCGTTCCTAGGGTTGTTTTTCTTCATTTTCTTCTTGAAATGTTTCGAGTGTAGCTCGTTTCAGCGGGAACAGCTGCTATTCCCGGATCCGTGGTGTAGTGCATTCATAAAAGAATATTTGGCCAACAGTTTCCTAGAGGGTGCGATACTGAGATTTCTTACAAAGTGGCTTAGACGGAACACACACCTCAGGAAAAAATAAGAAACTGAGCTAGATGTGGAAAGGCAAGGCCTTATGTTCACATGCATTACAATTTGGTGTTGGTTGCATTCATTTATGGCTGCAGATGATGTATTTAATTTCTTTAAACTGAGGAGCTGTACAATAAATATCGATCTTTTTTCAATGTTCAAAATGTATGCATGAAAAAGACAAGGTCCCGCTGTATCACACAGGCTGGACTGCAGCGTCTATTCACAGGCGCGAACCCGCTACTGAGCGGCACGGGGGCTTTGACCTGCTCCGTTCCCGACCTGGGCCGGTTCACCCCGCCTTAGACGACCTGGTGTTCCGGGGCTCCCCCGGGAGCACCATATCGACACCGAACTTAGCGCGGACACCCGATCGACATAGCGCACTGCAGCTCAGAACTCCTGAGCTCAAACGATCCGCCAGCCTCAGCCTCCCAGCAGCTTGGATTACAGGCACGCGCCACCGCGCCCGGCGGAGCACCACGGCGATTTAAAAGCTTTTCCACAAGGGCTCACTGTGACGTCAAGAAGGCACTACGCTGACTCTCTGTGCGTACAGTTCCCTCTAGTGGCAGGCTATAGAAAACAAGATATATGAACATAAAAAACCTGCAAACATGACCGTACATGATTGTAAACTGAAGCAAAAATATAAATCTTTTTTGAAAATAAACTAATAAACCTAGCACACCTGCACTTAACACTGAAAACTGAACCAAAATTGAAATCAAAATGGAAAGCGAATTCAGTAAATAAAAACATGGTGGAAATTACAGGTTATATAGGAGTTTAGATAATGTAGGCTTGTAGCCAACTTACGCTCATAATTGTAGGACTAAAATGTTGTTATTA
This sequence comes from Conger conger, assembly GCF_963514075.1. NCBI lineage: Eukaryota > Metazoa > Chordata > Actinopteri > Anguilliformes > Congridae > Conger > Conger conger. The sequence continues at coordinate 23,727,304 of NC_083764.1, read as the reverse complement.
ATCACATCTGCAACTTTAATTCACTTCAGAAATGATTTTTAAAAATCTAATCAAGAACTTCGTCATATGCCTCCATGCATGTTTCATAGCACATTTTGATATATCAAAGAACGAGTTCACATAAGGAAAAAGTCTCAATGTTCGTGGAAACCTCCTTTGCATTTCACAATGAAATGTCATCTCATGCCTGTTTCGTGAATGAGGCTCATACCTCCTAATGCTAGACCCCATGACAACTTTTGATGGGTCTGCTGAAAATATAAGGACCAAAATTGTGTATTCTATTGCATTTTATATATGACCGAGGCTACATCTAACATTTTATGAATAAAGTACACACGATAAATTCGAGCGCTGTCCCTTAAAATGAAATTCACAAGTCGGCTGCTACAATATACATTCAAAACAACACTTTTAAATAGTTTTGGTATCTCATTCCTTCGGCAAGTGTGTCACATTTAATACGTTACTATGATAGGGAAAAGTCTTAATATTTTCTAAACTGCGTTCCTAGCGTTGTTTTTCTTCATTTTCTTCTTGAAATGTTTCGAGTGTAGCTTGTTTCAGCGGGAACAGCTGCTATTCCCGGATCCGTGGTGTAGTGCATTCATAAAAGAATATTTGGCCAACAGTTTCCTAGAGGGTGCGATACTGAGATTTCTTACAAAGTGGCTTAGACGGAACACACACCTCAGGAAAAAATAAGAAACTGAGCTAGATGTGGAAAGGCAAGGCCTTATGTTCACATGCATTACAATTTGGTGTTGGTTGCATTCATTTATGGCTGCAGATGATGTATTTAATTTCTTTAAACTGAGGAGCTGTACAATAAATATCGATCTTTTTTCAATGTTCAAAATGTATGCATGAAAAAGACAAGGTCCCGTTGTATCACACAGGCTGGACTGCAGCGTCTATTCACAGGCGCGAACCCACTACTGAGCGGCACGGGGGCTTTGACCTGCTCCGTTCCCGACCTGGGCCGGTTCACCCCGCCTTAGACGACCTGGTGTTCCGGGGCTCCCCCGGGAGCACCATATCGACACCGAACTTAGCGCGGACACCCGATCGACATAGCGCACTGCAGCTCAGAACTCCTGAGCTCAAACGATCCGCCAGCCTCAGCCTCCCAGCAGCTTGGATTACAGGCACGCGCCACCGCGCCCGGCGGAGCACCACGGCGATTTAAAAGCTTTTCCACAAGGGCTCACTGTGACGTCAAGAAGGCACTACGCTGACTCTCTGTGCGTACAGTTCCCTCTAGTGGCAGGATATAGAAAACAAGATATATGAACATAAAAAACCTGCAAACATGACCGTACATGATTGTAAACTGAAGCAAAAATATAAATCTTTTTTGAAAATAAACTAATAAACCTAGCACACCTGCACTTAACACTGAAAACTGAACCAAAATTGAAATCAAAATGGAAAGCGAATTCAGTAAATAAAAACATGGTGGAAATTACAGGTTATTTAGGAGTTTAGATAATGTAGGCTTGTAGCCAACTTACGCTCATAATTGTAGGACTAAAATGTTGTTATTAATCACATCTGCAACTTTAATTCACTTCAGAAATGATTTTTAAAAATCTAATCAAGAACTTCGTCATATGCCTCCATGCATGTTTCATAGCACATTTTGATATATCAAAGAACGAGTTCACATAAGGAAAAAGTCTCAATGTTCGTGGAAACCTCCTTTGCATTTCACAATGAAATGTCATCTCATGCCTTTTTCGTGAATGAGGCTCATACCTCCTAATGCTAGACCCCATGACAACTTTTGATGGGTCTGCTGAAAATATAAGGACCAAAATTGTGTATTCTATTGCATTTTATATATGACCGAGGCTACATCTAACATTTTATGAATAAAGTACACACGATAAATTCGAGCGCTGTCCCTTAAAATGAAATTCACAAGTCGGCTGCTACAATATACATTCAAAACAACACTTTTAAATAGTTTTGGTATCTCATTCCTTCGGCAAGTGTGTCACATTTAATACGTTACTATGATAGGGAAAAGTCTTAATATTTTCTAAACTTCGTTCCTAGCGTTGTTTTTCTTCATTTTCTTCTTGAAATGTTTCGAGTGTAGCTTGTTTCAGCGGGAACAGCTGCTATTCCCGGATCCGTGGTGTAGTGCATTCATAAAAGAATATTTGGCCAACAGTTTCCTAGAGGGTGCGATACTGAGATTTCTTACAAAGTGGCTTAGACGGAACACACACCTCAGGAAAAAATAAGAAACTGAGCTAGATGTGGAAAGGCAAGGCCTTATGTTCACATGCATTACAATTTGGTGTTGGTTGCATTCATTTATGGCTGCAGATGATGTATTTAATTTCTTTAAACTGAGGAGCTGTACAATAAATATCGATCTTTTTTCAATGTTCAAAATGTATGCATGAAAAAGACAAGGTCCCGCTGTATCACACAGGCTGGACTGCAGCGTCTATTCACAGGCGCGAACCCACTACTGAGCGGCACGGGGGCTTTGACCTGCTCCGTTCCCGACCTGGGCCGGTTCACCCCGCCTTAGACGACCTGGTGGTCGCGGGCTCCCCCGGGAGCACCATATCGACACCGAACTTAGCGCGGACACCCGATCGACATAGCGCACTGCAGCTCAGAACTCCTGAGCTCAAACGATCCGCCAGCCTCAGCCTCCCAGCAGCTTGGATTACAGGCACGCGCCACCGCGCCCGGCGGAGCACCACGGCGATTTAAAAGCTTTTCCACAAGGGCTCACTGTGACGTCAAGAAGGCACTACGCTGACTCTCTGTGCGTACAGTTCCCTCTAGTGGCAGGATATAGAAAACAAGATATATGAACATAAAAAACCTGCAAACATGACCGTACATGATTGTAAACTGAAGCAAAAATATAAATCTTTTTTGAAAATAAACTAATAAACCTAGCACACCTGCACTTAACACTGAAAACTGAACCAAAATTGAAATCAAAATGGAAAGCGAATTCAGTAAATAAAAACATGGTGGAAATTACAGGTTATTTAGGAGTTTAGATAATGTAGGCTTGTAGCCAACTTACGCTCATAATTGTAGGACTAAAATGTTGTTATTAATCACATCTGCAACTTTAATTCACTTCAGAAATGATTTTTAAAAATCTAATCAAGAACTTCGTCATATGCCTCCATGCATGTTTCATAGCACATTTTGATATATCAAAGAACGAGTTCACATAAGGAAAAAGTCTCAATGTTCGTGGAAACCTCCTTTGCATTTCACAATGAAATGTCATCTCATGCCTGTTTCGTGAATGAGGCTCATACCTCCTAATGCTAGACCCCATGACAACTTTTGATGGGTCTGCTGAAAATATAAGGACCAAAATTGTGTATTCTATTGCATTTTATATATGACCGAGGCTACATCTAACATTTTATGAATAAAGTACACACGATAAATTCGAGCGCTGTCCCTTAAAATGAAATTCACAAGTCGGCTGCTACAATATACATTCAAAACAACACTTTTAAATAGTTTTGGTATCTCATTCCTTCGGCAAGTGTGTCACATTTAATACGTTACTATGATAGGGAAAAGTCTTAATATTTTCTAAACTTCGTTCCTAGCGTTGTTTTTCTTCATTTTCTTCTTGAAATGTTTCGAGTGTAGCTTGTTTCAGCGGGAACAGCTGCTATTCCCGGATCCGTGGTGTAGTGCATTCATAAAAGAATATTTGGCCAACAGTTTCCTAGAGGGTGCGATACTGAGATTTCTTACAAAGTGGCTTAGACGGAACACACACCTCAGGAAAAAATAAGAAACTGAGCTAGATGTGGAAAGGCAAGTCCTTATGTTCACATGCATTACAATTTGGTGTTGGTTGCATTCATTTATGGCTGCAGATGATGTATTTAATTTCTTTAAACTGAGGAGCTGTACAATAAATATCGATCTTTTTTCAATGTTCAAAATGTATGCATGAAAAAGACAAGGTCCCGCTGTATCACACAGGCTGGACTGCAGCGTCTATTCACAGGCGCGAACCCACTACTGAGCGGCACGGGGGCTTTGACCTGCTCCGTTCCCGACCTGGGCCGGTTCACCCCGCCTTAGACGACCTGGTGGTCGCGGGCTCCCCCGGGAGCACCATATCGACACCGAACTTAGCGCGGACACCCGATCGACATAGCGCACTGCAGCTCAGAACTCCTGAGCTCAAACGATCCGCCAGCCTCAGCCTCCCAGCAGCTTGGATTACAGGCACGCGCCACCGCGCCCGGCGGAGCACCACGGCGATTTAAAAGCTTTTCCACAAGGGCTCACTGTGACGTCAAGAAGGCACTACGCTGACTCTCTGTGCGTACAGTTCCCTCTAGTGGCAGGATATAGAAAACAAGATATATGAACATAAAAAACCTGCAAACATGACCGTACATGATTGTAAACTGAAGCAAAAATATAAATCTTTTTTGAAAATAAACTAATAAACCTAGCACACCTGCACTTAACACTGAAAACTGAACCAAAATTGAAATCAAAATGGAAAGCGAATTCAGTAAATAAAAACATGGTGGAAATTACAGGTTATTTAGGAGTTTAGATAATGTAGGCTTGTAGCCAACTTACGCTCATAATTGTAGGACTAAAATGTTGTTATTAATCACATCTGCAACTTTAATTCACTTCAGAAATGATTTTTAAAAATCTAATCAAGAACTTCGTCATATGCCTCCATGCATGTTTCATAGCACATTTTGATATATCAAAGAACGAGTTCACATAAGGAAAAAGTCTCAATGTTCGTGGAAACCTCCTTTGCATTTCACAATGAAATGTCATCTCATGCCTGTTTCGTGAATGAGGCTCATACCTCCTAATGCTAGACCCCATGACAACTTTTGATGGGTCTGCTGAAAATATAAGGACCAAAATTGTGTATTCTATTGCATTTTATATATGACCGAGGCTACATCTAACATTTTATGAATAAAGTACACACGATAAATTCGAGCGCTGTCCCTTAAAATGAAATTCACAAGTCGGCTGCTACAATATACATTCAAAACAACACTTTTAAATAGTTTTGGTATCTCATTCCTTCGGCAAGTGTGTCACATTTAATACGTTACTATGATAGGGAAAAGTCTTAATATTTTCTAAACTTCGTTCCTAGCGTTGTTTTTCTTCATTTTCTTCTTGAAATGTTTCGAGTGTAGCTTGTTTCAGCGGGAACAGCTGCTATTCCCGGATCCGTGGTGTAGTGCATTCATAAAAGAATATTTGGCCAACAGTTTCCTAGAGGGTGCGATACTGAGATTTCTTACAAAGTGGCTTAGACGGAACACACACCTCAGGAAAAAATAAGAAACTGAGCTAGATGTGGAAAGGCAAGTCCTTATGTTCACATGCATTACAATTTGGTGTTGGTTGCATTCATTTATGGCTGCAGATGATGTATTTAATTTCTTTAAACTGAGGAGCTGTACAATAAATATCGATCTTTTTTCAATGTTCAAAATGTATGCATGAAAAAGACAAGGTCCCGCTGTATCACACAGGCTGGACTGCAGCGTCTATTCACAGGCGCGAACCCACTACTGAGCGGCACGGGGGCTTTGACCTGCTCCGTTCCCGACCTGGGCCGGTTCACCCCGCCTTAGACGACCTGGTGGTCGCGGGATCCCCCGGGAGCACCATATCGACACCGAACTTAGCGCGGACACCCGATCGACATAGCGCACTGCAGCTCAGAACTCCTGAGCTCAAACGATCCGCCAGCCTCAGCCTCCCAGCAGCTTGGATTACAGGCACGCGCCACCGCGCCCGGCGGAGCACCACGGCGATTTAAAAGCTTTTCCACAAGGGCTCACTGTGACGTCAAGAAGGCACTACGCTGACTCACTTTGCGTACAGTTCCCTCTAGTGGCAGGCTATAGAAAACAAGATATATGAACATAAAAAACCTGCAAACATGACCGTACATGATTGTAAACTGAAGCAAAAATATAAATCTTTTTTGAAAATAAACTAATAAACCTAGCACACCTGCACTTAACACTGAAAACTGAACCAAAATTGAAATCAAAATGGAAAGCGAATTCAGTAAATAAAAACATGGTGGAAATTACAGGTTATATAGGAGTTTAGATAATGTAGGCTTGTAGCCAACTTACGCTCATAATTGTAGGACTAAAATGTTGTTATTAATCACATCTGCAACTTTAATTCACTTCAGAAATGATTTTTAAAAATCTAATCAAGAACTTCGTCATATGCCTCCATGCATGTTTCATAGCACATTTTGATATATCAAAGAACGAGTTCACATAAGGAAAAAGTCTCAATGTTCGTGGAAACCTCCTTTGCATTTCACAATGAAATGTCATCTCATGCCTGTTTCGTGAATGAGGCTCATACCTCCTAATGCTAGACCCCATGACAACTTTTGATGGGTCTGCTGAAAATATAAGGACCAAAATTGTGTATTCTATTGCATTTTATATATGACCGAGGCTACATCTAACATTTTATGAATAAAGTACACACGATAAATTCGAGCGCTGTCCCTTAAAATGAAATTCACAAGTCGGCTGCTACAATATACATTCAAAACAACACTTTTAAATAGTTTTGGTATCTCATTCCTTCGGCAAGTGTGTCACATTTAATACGTTACTATGATAGGGAAAAGTCTTAATATTTTCTAAACTTCGTTCCTAGCGTTGTTTTTCTTCATTTTCTTCTTGAAATGTTTCGAGTGTAGCTTGTTTCAGCGGGAACAGCTGCTATTCCCGGATCCGTGGTGTAGTGCATTCATAAAAGAATATTTGGCCAACAGTTTCCTAGAGGGTGCGATACTGAGATTTCTTACAAAGTGGCTTAGACGGAACACACACCTCAGGAAAAAATAAGAAACTGAGCTAGATGTGGAAAGGCAAGTCCTTATGTTCACATGCATTACAATTTGGTGTTGGTTGCATTCATTTATGGCTGCAGATGATGTATTTAATTTCTTTAAACTGAGGAGCTGTACAATAAATATCGATCTTTTTTCAATGTTCAAAATGTATGCATGAAAAAGACAAGGTCCCGCTGTATCACACAGGCTGGACTGCAGCGTCTATTCACAGGCGCGAACCCACTACTGAGCGGCACGGGGGCTTTGACCTGCTCCGTTCCCGACCTGGGCCGGTTCACCCCGCCTTAGACGACCTGGTGGTCGCGGGCTCCCCCGGGAGCACCATATCGACACCGAACTTAGCGCGGACACCCGATCGACATAGCGCACTGCAGCTCAGAACTCCTGAGCTCAAACGATTCGCCAGCCTCAGCCTCCCAGCAGCTTGGATTACAGGCACGCGCCACCGCGCCCGGCGGAGCACCACGGCGATTTAAAAGCTTTTCCACAAGGGCTCACTGTGACGTCAAGAAGGCACTACGCTGACTCTCTGTGCGTACAGTTCCCTCTAGTGGCAGGCTATAGAAAACAAGATATATGAACATAAAAAACCTGCAAACATGACCGTACATGATTGTAAACTGAAGCAAAAATATAAATCTTTTTTGAAAATAAACGAATAAACCTAGCACACCTGCACTTAACACTGAAAACTGAACCAAAATTGAAATCAAAATGGAAAGCGAATTCAGTAAATAAAAACATGGTGGAAATTACAGGTTATTTAGGAGTTTAGATAATGTAGGCTTGTAGCCAACTTACGCTCATAATTGTAGGACTAAAATGTTGTTATTAATCACATCTGCAACTTTAATTCACTTCAGAAATGATTTTTAAAAATCTAATCAAGAACTTCGTCATATGCCTCCATGCATGTTTCATAGCACATTTTGATATATCAAAGAACGAGTTCACATAAGGAAAAAGTCTCAATGTTCGTGGAAACCTCCTTTGCATTTCACAATGAAATGTCATCTCATGCCTGTTTCGTGAATGAGGCTCATACCTCCTAATGCTAGACCCCATGACAACTTTTGATGGGTCTGCTGAAAATATAAGGACCAAAATTGTGTATTCTATTGCATTTTATATATGACCGAGGCTACATCTAACATTTTATGAATAAGGTACACACGATAAATTCGAGCGCTGTCCCTTAAAATGAAATTCACAAGTCGGCTGCTACAATATACATTCAAAACAACACTTTTAAATAGTTTTGGTATCTCATTCCTTCGGCAAGTGTGTCACATTTAATACGTTACTATGATAGGGAAAAGTCTTAATATTTTCTAAACTGCGTTCCTAGCGTTGTTTTTCTTCATTTTCTTCTTGAAATGTTTCGAGTGTAGCTTGTTTCAGCGGGAACAGCTGCTATTCCCGGATCCGTGGTGTAGTGCATTCATAAAAGAATATTTGGCCAACAGTTTCCTAGAGGGTGCGATACTGAGATTTCTTACAAAGTGGCTTAGACGGAACACACACCTCAGGAAAAAATAAGAAACTGAGCTAGATGTGGAAAGGCAAGGCCTTATGTTCACATGCATTACAATTTGGTGTTGGTTGCATTCATTTATGGTTGCAGATGATGTATTTAATTTCTTTAAACTGAGGAGCTGTACAATAAATATCGATCTTTTTTCAATGTTCAAAATGTATGCATGAAAAAGACAAGGTCCCGCTGTATCACACAGGCTGGACTGCAGCGTCTATTCACAGGCGCGAACCCGCTACTGAGCGGCACGGGGGCTTTGACCTGCTCCGTTCCCGACCTGGGCCGGTTCACCCCGCCTTAGACGACCTGGTGGTCGCGGGCTCCCCCGGGAGCACCATATCGACACCGAACTTAGCGCGGACACCCGATCGACATAGCGCACTGCAGCTCAGAACTCCTGAGCTCAAACGATCCGCCAGCCTCAGCCTCCCAGCAGCTTGGATTACAGGCACGCACCACGGCGATTTAAAAGCTTTTCCACAAGGGCTCACTGTGACGTCAAGAAGGCACTACGCTGACTCTCTGTGCGTACAGTTCCCTCTAGTGGCAGGATATAGAAAACAAGATATATGAACATAAAAAACCTGCAAACATGACCGTACATGATTGTAAACTGAAGCAAAAATATAAATCTTTTTTGAAAATAAACTAATAAACCTAGCACACCTGCACTTAACACTGAAAACTGAACCAAAATTTAAATAAAAATGGAAAGCGAATTCAGTAAATAAAAACATGGTGGAAATTACAGGTTATTTAGGAGTTTAGATAATGTAGGCTTGTAGCCAACTTACGCTCATAATTGTAGGACTAAAATGTTGTTATTAATCACATCTGCAACTTTAATTCACTTCAGAAATGATTTTTAAAAATCTAATCAAGAACTTCGTCATATGCCTCCATGCATGTTTCATAGCACATTTTGATATATCAAAGAACGAGTTCACATAAGGAAAAAGTCTCAATGTTCGTGGAAACCTCCTTTGCATTTCACAATGAAATGTCATCTCATGCCTGTTTCGTGAATGAGGCTCATACCTCCTAATGCTAGACCCCATGACAACTTTTGATGGGTCTGCTGAAAATATAAGGACCAAAATTGTGTATTCTATTGCATTTTATATATGACCGAGGCTACATCTAACATTTTATGAATAAAGTACACACGATAAATTCGAGCGCTGTCCCTTAAAATGAAATTCACAAGTCGGCTGCTACAATATACATTCAAAACAACACTTTTAAATAGTTTTGGTATCTCATTCCTTCGGCAAGTGTGTCACATTTAATACGTTACTATGATAGGGAAAACAGTCTTAATATTTTCTAAACTTCGTTCCTAGCGTTGTTTTTCTTCATTTTCTTCTTGAAATGTTTCGAGTGTAGCTCGTTTCAGCGGGAACAGCTGCTATTCCCGGATCCGTGGTGTAGTGCATTCATAAAAGAATATTTGGCCAACAGTTTCCTAGAGGGTGCGATACTGAGATTTCTTACAAAGTGGCTTAGACGGAACACACACCTCAGGAAAAAATAAGAAACTGAGCTAGATGTGGAAAGGCAAGGCCTTATGTTCACATGCATTACAATTTGGTGTTGGTTGCATTCATTTATGGCTGCAGATGATGTATTTAATTTCTTTAAACTGAGGAGCTGTACAATAAATATCGATCTTTTTTCAATGTTCAAAATGTATGCATGAAAAAGACAAGGTCCCGCTGTATCACACAGGCTGGACTGCAGCGTCTATTCACAGGCGCGAACCCACTACTGAGCGGCACGGGGGCTTTGACCTGCTCCGTTCCCGACCTGGGCCGGTTCACCCCGCCTTAGACGACCTGGTGGTCGCGGGCTCCCCCGGGAGCACCATATCGACACCGAACTTAGCGCGGACACCCGATCGACATAGCGCACTGCAGCTCAGAACTCCTGAGCTCAAACGATCCGCCAGCCTCAGCCTCCCAGCAGCTTGGATTACAGGCACGCGCCACCGCGCCCGGCGGAGCACCACGGCGATTTAAAAGCTTTTCCACAAGGGCTCACTGTGACGTCAAGAAGGCACTACGCTGACTCACTTTGCGTACAGTTCCCTCTAGTGGCAGGCTATAGAAAACAAGATATATGAACATAAAAAACCTGCAAACATGACCGTACATGATTGTAAACTGAAGCAAAAATATAAATCTTTTTTGAAAATAAACTAATAAACCTAGCACACCTGCACTTAACACTGAAAACTGAACCAAAATTGAAATCAAAATGGAAAGCGAATTCAGTAAATAAAAACATGGTGGAAATTACAGGTTATATAGGAGTTTAGATAATGTAGGCTTGTAGCCAACTTACGCTCATAATTGTAGGACTAAAATGTTGTTATTAATCACATCTGCAACTTTAATTCACTTCAGAAATGATTTTTAAAAATCTAATCAAGAACTTCGTCATATGCCTCCATGCATGTTTCATAGCACATTTTGATATATCAAAGAACGAGTTCACATAAGGAAAAAGTCTCAATGTTCGTGGAAACCTCCTTTGCATTTCACAATGAAATGTCATCTCATGCCTGTTTCGTGAATGAGGCTCATACCTCCTAATGCTAGACCCCATGACAACTTTTGATGGGTCTGCTGAAAATATAAGGACCAAAATTGTGTATTCTATTGCATTTTATATATGACCGAGGCTACATCTAACATTTTATGAATAAAGTACACACGATAAATTCGAGCGCTGTCCCTTAAAATGAAATTCACAAGTCGGCTGCTACAATATACATTCAAAACAACACTTTTAAATAGTTTTGGTATCTCATTCCTTCGGCAAGTGTGTCACATTTAATACGTTACTATGATAGGGAAAAGTCTTAATATTTTCTAAACTTCGTTCCTAGCGTTGTTTTTCTTCATTTTCTTCTTGAAATGTTTCGAGTGTAGCTCGTTTCAGCGGGAACAGCTGCTATTCCCGGATCCGTGGTGTAGTGCATTCATAAAAGAATATTTGGCCAACAGTTTCCTAGAGGGTGCGATACTGAGATTTCTTACAAAGTGGCTTAGACGGAACACACACCTCAGGAAAAAATAAGAAACTGAGCTAGATGTGGAAAGGCAAGGCCTTATGTTCACATGCATTACAATTTGGTTGCATTCATTTATGGCTGCAGATGATGTATTTAATTTCTTTAAACTGAGGAGCTGTACAATAAATATCGATCTTTTTTCAATGTTCAAAATGTATGCATGAAAAAGACAAGGTCCCGCTGTATCACACAGGCTGGACTGCAGCGTCTATTCACAGGCGCGAACCCGCTACTGAGCGGCACGGGGGCTTTGACCTGCTCCGTTCCCGACCTGGGCCGGTTCACCCCGCCTTAGACGACCTGGTGTTCCGGGGCTCCCCCGGGAGCACCATATCGACACGGAACTTAGCGCGGACACCCGATCGACATAGCGCACTGCAGCTCAGAACTCCTGAGCTCAAACGATCCGCCAGCCTCAGCCTCCCAGCAGCTTGGATTACAGGCACGCGCCACCGCGCCCGGCGGAGCACCACGGCGATTTAAAAGCTTTTCCACAAGGGCTCACTGTGACGTCAAGAAGGCACTACGCTGACTCACTTTGCGTACAGTTCCCTCTAGTGGCAGGCTATAGAAAACAAGATATATGAACATAAAAAACCTGCAAACATGACCGTACATGATTGTAAACTGAAGCAAAAATATAAATCTTTTTTGAAAATAAACTAATAAACCTAGCACACCTGCACTTAACACTGAAAACTGAACCAAAATTGAAATCAAAATGGAAAGCGAATTCAGTAAATAAAAACATGGTGGAAATTACAGGTTATATAGGAGTTTAGATAATGTAGGCTTGTAGCCAACTTACGCTCATAATTGTAGGACTAAAATGTTGTTATTAATCACATCTGCAACTTTAATTCACTTCAGAAATGATTTTTAAAAATCTAATCAAGAACTTCGTCATATGCCTCCATGCATGTTTCATAGCACATTTTGATATATCAAAGAACGAGTTCACATAAGGAAAAAGTCTCAATGTTCGTGGAAACCTCCTTTGCATTTCACAATGAAATGTCATCTCATGCCTGTTTCGTGAATGAGGCTCATACCTCCTAATGCTAGACCCCATGACAACTTTTGATGGGTCTGCTGAAAATATAAGGACCAAAATTGTGTATTCTATTGCATTTTATATATGACCGAGGCTACATCTAACATTTTATGAATAAAGTACACACGATAAATTCGAGCGCTGTCCCTTAAAATGAAATTCACAAGTCGGCTGCTACAATATACATTCAAAACAACACTTTTAAATAGTTTTGGTATCTCATTCCTTCGGCAAGTGTGTCACATTTAATACGTTACTATGATAGGGAAAAGTCTTAATATTTTCTAAACTGCGTTCCTAGCGTTGTTTTTCTTCATTTTCTTCTTGAAATGTTTCGAGTGTAGCTTGTTTCAGCGGGAACAGCTGCTATTCCCGGATCCGTGGTGTAGTGCATTCATAAAAGAATATTTGGCCAACAGTTTCCTAGAGGGTGCGATACTGAGATTTCTTACAAAGTGGCTTAGACGGAACACACACCTCAGGAAAAAATAAGAAACTGAGCTAGATGTGGAAAGGCAAGGCCTTATGTTCACATGCATTACAATTTGGTGTTGGTTGCATTCATTTATGGCTGCAGATGATGTATTTAATTTCTTTAAACTGAGGAGCTGTACAATAAATATCGATCTTTTTTCAATGTTCAAAATGTATGCATGAAAAAGACAAGGTCCCGCTGTATCACACAGGCTGGACTGCAGCGTCTATTCACAGGCGCGAACCCACTACTGAGCGGCACGGGGGCTTTGACCTGCTCCGTTCCCGACCTGGGCCGGTTCACCCCGCCTTAGACGACCTGGTGGTCGCGGGCTCCCCCGGGAGCACCATATCGACACCGAACTTAGCGCGGACACCCGATCGACATAGCGCACTGCAGCTCAGAACTCCTGAGCTCAAACGATCCGCCAGCCTCAGCCTCCCAGCAGCTTGGATTACAGGCACGCGCCACCGCGCCCGGCGGAGCACCACGGCGATTTAAAAGCTTTTCCACAAGGGCTCACTGTGACGTCAAGAAGGCACTACGCTGACTCACTTTGCGTACAGTTCCCTCTAGTGGCAGGCTATAGAAAACAAGATATATGAACATAAAAAACCTGCAAACATGACCGTACATGATTGTAAACTGAAGCAAAAATATAAATCTTTTTTGAAAATAAACTAATAAACCTAGCACACCTGCACTTAACACTGAAAACTGAACCAAAATTGAAATCAAAATGGAAAGCGAATTCAGTAAATAAAAACATGGTGGAAATTACAGGTTATTTAGGAGTTTAGATAATGTAGGCTTGTAGCCAACTTACGCTCATAATTGTAGGACTAAAATGTTGTTATTAATCACATCTGCAACTTTAATTCACTTCAGAAATGATTTTTAAAAATCTAATCAAGAACTTCGTCATATGCCTCCATGCATGTTTCATAGCACATTTTGATATATCAAAGAACGAGTTCACATAAGGAAAAAGTCTCAATGTTCGTGGAAACCTCCTTTGCATTTCACAATGAAATGTCATCTCATGCCTGTTTCGTGAATGAGGCTCATACCTCCTAATGCTAGACCCCATGACAACTTTTGATGGGTCTGCTGAAAATATAAGGACCAAAATTGTGTATTCTATTGCATTTTATATATGACCGAGGCTACATCTAACATTTTATGAATAAAGTACACACGATAAATTCGAGCGCTGTCCCTTAAAATTAAATTCACAAGTCGGCTGCTACAATATACATTCAAAACAACACTTTTAAATAGTTTTGGTATCTCATTCCTTCGGCAAGTGTGTCACATTTAATACGTTACTATGATAGGGAAAAGTCTTAATATTTTCTAAACTTCGTTCCTAGCGTTGTTTTTCTTCATTTTCTTCTTGAAATGTTTCGAGTGTAGCTCGTTTCAGCGGGAACAGCTGCTATTCCCGGATCCGTGGTGTAGTGCATTCATAAAAGAATATTTGGCCAACAGTTTCCTAGAGGGTGCGATACTGAGATTTCTTACAAAGTGGCTTAGACGGAACACACACCTCAGGAAAAAATAAGAAACTGAGCTAGATGTGGAAAGGCAAGGCCTTATGTTCACATGCATTACAATTTGGTGTTGGTTGCATTCATTTATGGCTGCAGATGATGTATTTAATTTCTTTAAACTGAGGAGCTGTACAATAAATATCGATCTTTTTTCAATGTTCAAAATGTATGCATGAAAAAGACAAGGTCCCGCTGTATCACACAGGCTGGACTGCAGCGTCTATTCACAGGCGCGAACCCACTACTGAGCGGCACGGGGGCTTTGACCTGCTCCGTTCCCGACCTGGGCCGGTTCACCCCGCCTTAGACGACCTGGTGTTCCGGGGCTCCCCCGGGAGCACCATATCGACACCGAACTTAGCGCGGACACCCGATCGACATAGCGCACTGCAGCTCAGAACTCCTGAGCTCAAACGATCCGCCAGCCTCAGCCTCCCAGCAGCTTGGATTACAGGCACGCACCACGGCGATTTAAAAGCTTTTCCACAAGGGCTCACTGTGACGTCAAGAAGGCACTACGCTGACTCTCTGTGCGTACAGTTCCCTCTAGTGGCAGGATATAGAAAACAAGATATATGAACATAAAAAACCTGCAAACATGACCGTACATGATTGTAAACTGAAGCAAAAATATAAATCTTTTTTGAAAATAAACTAATAAACCTAGCACACCTGCACTTAACACTGAAAACTGAACCAAAATTTAAATAAAAATGGAAAGCGAATTCAGTAAATAAAAACATGGTGGAAATTACAGGTTATTTAGGAGTTTAGATAATGTAGGCTTGTAGCCAACTTACGCTCATAATTGTAGGACTAAAATGTTGTTATTAATCACATCTGCAACTTTAATTCACTTCAGAAATGATTTTTAAAAATCTAATCAAGAACTTCGTCATATGCCTCCATGCATGTTTCATAGCACATTTTGATATATCAAAGAACGAGTTCACATAAGGAAAAAGTCTCAATGTTCGTGGAAACCTCCTTTGCATTTCACAATGAAATGTCATCTCATGCCTGTTTCGTGAATGAGGCTCATACCTCCTAATGCTAGACCCCATGACAACTTTTGATGGGTCTGCTGAAAATATAAGGACCAAAATTGTGTATTCTATTGCATTTTATATATGACCGAGGCTACATCTAACATTTTATGAATAAAGTACACACGATAAATTCGAGCGCTGTCCCTTAAAATGAAATTCACAAGTCGGCTGCTACAATATACATTCAAAACAACACTTTTAAATAGTTTTGGTATCTCATTCCTTCGGCAAGTGTGTCACATTTAATACGTTACTATGATAGGGAAAACAGTCTTAATATTTTCTAAACTTCGTTCCTAGCGTTGTTTTTCTTCATTTTCTTCTTGAAATGTTTCGAGTGTAGCTCGTTTCAGCGGGAACAGCTGCTATTCCCGGATCCGTGGTGTAGTGCATTCATAAAAGAATATTTGGCCAACAGTTTCCTAGAGGGTGCGATACTGAGATTTCTTACAAAGTGGCTTAGACGGAACACACACCTCAGGAAAAAATAAGAAACTGAGCTAGATGTGGAAAGGCAAGGCCTTATGTTCACATGCATTACAATTTGGTGTTGGTTGCATTCATTTATGGCTGCAGATGATGTATTTAATTTCTTTAAACTGAGGAGCTGTACAATAAATATCGATCTTTTTTCAATGTTCAAAATGTATGCATGAAAAAGACAAGGTCCCGCTGTATCACACAGGCTGGACTGCAGCGTCTATTCACAGGCGCGAACCCACTACTGAGCGGCACGGGGGCTTTGACCTGCTCCGTTCCCGACCTGGGCCGGTTCACCCCGCCTTAGACGACCTGGTGGTCGCGGGCTCCCCCGGGAGCACCATATCGACACCGAACTTAGCGCGGACACCCGATCGACATAGCGCACTGCAGCTCAGAACTCCTGAGCTCAAACGATCCGCCAGCCTCAGCCTCCCAGCAGCTTGGATTACAGGCACGCGCCACCGCGCCAGGCGGAGCACCACGGAGATTTAAAAGCTTTTCCACAGGGCTCACTGTGACGTCAAGAAGGCACTACGCTGACTCACTTTGCGTACAGTTCCCTCTAGTGGCAGGCTATAGAAAACAAGATATATGAACATAAAAAACCTGCAAACATGACCGTACATGATTGTAAACTGAAGCAAAAATATAAATCTTTTTTGAAAATAAACTAATAAACCTAGCACACCTGCACTTAACACTGAAAACTGAACCAAAATTGAAATCAAAATGGAAAGCGAATTCAGTAAATAAAAACATGGTGGAAATTACAGGTTATATAGGAGTTTAGATAATGTAGGCTTGTAGCCAACTTACGCTCATAATTGTAGGACTAAAATGTTGTTATTAATCACATCTGCAACTTTAATTCACTTCAGAAATGATTTTTAAAAATCTAATCAAGAACTTCGTCATATGCCTCCATGCATGTTTCATAGCACATTTTGATATATCAAAGAACGAGTTCACATAAGGAAAAAGTCTCAATGTTCGTGGAAACCTCCTTTGCATTTCACAATGAAATGTCATCTCATGCCTGTTTCGTGAATGAGGCTCATACCTCCTAATGCTAGACCCCATGACAACTTTTGATGGGTCTGCTGAAAATATAAGGACCAAAATTGTGTATTCTATTGCATTTTATATATGACCGAGGCTACATCTAACATTTTATGAATAAAGTACACACGATAAATTCGAGCGCTGTCCCTTAAAATGAAATTCACAAGTCGGCTGCTACAATATACATTCAAAACAACACTTTTAAATAGTTTTGGTATCTCATTCCTTCGGCAAGTGTGTCACATTTAATACGTTACTATGATAGGGAAAAGTCTTAATATTTTCTAAACTGCGTTCCTAGCGTTGTTTTTCTTCATTTTCTTCTTGAAATGTTTCGAGTGTAGCTTGTTTCAGCGGGAACAGCTGCTATTCCCGGATCCGTGGTGTAGTGCATTCATAAAAGAATATTTGGCCAACAGTTTCCTAGAGGGTGCGATACTGAGATTTCTTACAAAGTGGCTTAGACGGAACACACACCTCAGGGAAAAATAAGAAACTGAGCTAGATGTGGAAAGGCAAGGCCTTATGTTCACATGCATTACAATTTGGTGTTGGTTGCATTCATTTATGGTTGCAGATGATGTATTTAATTTCTTTAAACTGAGGAGCTGTACAATAAATATCGATCTTTTTTCAATGTTCAAAATGTATGCATGAAAAAGACAAGGTCCCGCTGTATCACACAGGCTGGACTGCAGCGTCTATTCACAGGCGCGAACCCACTACTGAGCGGCACGGGGGCTTTGACCTGCTCCGTTCCCGACCTGGGCCGGTTCACCCCGCCTTAGACGACCTGGTGTTCCGGGGCTCCCCCGGGAGCACCATATCGACACCGAACTTAGCGCGGACACCCGATCGACATAGCGCACTGCAGCTCAGAACTCCTGAGCTCAAACGATCCGCCAGCCTCAGCCTCCCAGCAGCTTGGATTACAGGCACGCGCCACCGCACCAGGCGGAGCACCACGGAGATTTAAAAGCTTTTCCACAAGGGCTCACTGTGACGTCAAGAAGGCACTACGCTGACTCACTTTGCGTACAGTTCCCTCTAGTGGCAGGCTATAGAAAACAAGATATATGAACATAAAAAACCTGCAAACATGACCGTACATGATTGTAAACTGAAGCAAAAATATAAATCTTTTTTGAAAATAAACTAATAAACCTAGCACACCTGCACTTAACACTGAAAACTGAACCAAAATTGAAATCAAAATGGAAAGCGAATTCAGTAAATAAAAACATGGTGGAAATTACAGGTTATTTAGGAGTTTAGATAATGTAGGCTTGTAGCCAACTTACGCTCATAATTGTAGGACTAAAATGTTGTTATTAATCACATCTGCAACTTTAATTCACTTCAGAAATGATTTTTAAAAATCTAATCAAGAACTTCGTCATATGCCTCCATGCATGTTTCATAGCACATTTTGATATATCAAAGAACGAGTTCACATAAGGAAAAAGTCTCAATGTTCGTGGAAACCTCCTTTGCATTTCACAATGAAATGTCATCTCATGCCTGTTTCGTGAATGAGGCTCATACCTCCTAATGCTAGACCCCATGACAACTTTTGATGGGTCTGCTGAAAATATAAGGACCAAAATTGTGTATTCTATTGCATTTTATATATGACCGAGGCTACATCTAACATTTTATGAATAAAGTACACACGATAAATTCGAGCGCTGTCCCTTAAAATGAAATTCACAAGTCGGCTGCTACAATATACATTCAAAACAACACTTTTAAATAGTTTTGGTATCTCATTCCTTCGGCAAGTGTGTCACATTTAATACGTTACTATGATAGGGAAAAGTCTTAATATTTTCTAAACTTCGTTCCTAGCGTTGTTTTTCTTCATTTTCTTCTTGAAATGTTTCGAGTGTAGCTCGTTTCAGCGGGAACAGCTGCTATTCCCGGATCCGTGGTGTAGTGCATTCATAAAAGAATATTTGGCCAACAGTTTCCTAGAGGGTGCGATACTGAGATTTCTTACAAAGTGGCTTAGACGGAACACACACCTCAGGAAAAAATAAGAAACTGAGCTAGATGTGGAAAGGCAAGGCCTTATGTTCACATGCATTACAATTTGGTGTTGGTTGCATTCATTTATGGCTGCAGATGATGTATTTAATTTCTTTAAACTGAGGAGCTGTACAATAAATATCGATCTTTTTTCAATGTTCAAAATGTATGCATGAAAAAGACAAGGTCCCGCTGTATCACACAGGCTGGACTGCAGCGTCTATTCACAGGCGCGAACCCACTACTGAGCGGCACGGGGGCTTTGACCTGCTCCGTTCCCGACCTGGGCCGGTTCACCCCGCCTTAGACGACCTGGTGGTCGCGGGCTCCCCCGGGAGCACCATATCGACACCGAACTTAGCGCGGACACCCGATCGACATAGCGCACTGCAGCTCAGAACTCCTGAGCTCAAACGATCCGCCAGCCTCAGCCTCCCAGCAGCTTGGATTACAGGCACGCGCCACCGCGCCCGGCGGAGCACCACGGCGATTTAAAAGCTTTTCCACAAGGGCTCACTGTGACGTCAAGAAGGCACTACGCTGACTCTCTGTGCGTACAGTTCCCTCTAGTGGCAGGATATAGAAAACAAGATATATGAACATAAAAAACCTGCAAACATGACCGTACATGATTGTAAACTGAAGCAAAAATATAAATCTTTTTTGAAAATAAACTAATAAACCTAGCACACCTGCACTTAACACTGAAAACTGAACCAAAATTGAAATCAAAATGGAAAGCGAATTCAGTAAATAAAAACATGGTGGAAATTACAGGTTATTTAGGAGTTTAGATAATGTAGGCTTGTAGCCAACTTACGCTCATAATTGTAGGACTAAAATGTTGTTATTAATCACATCTGCAACTTTAATTCACTTCAGAAATGATTTTTAAAAATCTAATCAAGAACTTCGTCATATGCCTCCATGCATGTTTCATAGCACATTTTGATATATCAAAGAACGAGTTCACATAAGGAAAAAGTCTCAATGTTCGTGGAAACCTCCTTTGCATTTCACAATGAAATGTCATCTCATGCCTGTTTCGTGAATGAGGCTCATACCTCCTAATGCTAGACCCCATGACAACTTTTGATGGGTCTGCTGAAAATATAAGGACCAAAATTGTGTATTCTATTGCATTTTATATATGACCGAGGCTACATCTAACATTTTATGAATAAGGTACACACGATAAATTCGAGCGCTGTCCCTTAAAATGAAATTTACAAGTCGGCTGCTACAATATACATTCAAAACAACACTTTTAAATAGTTTTGGTATCTCATTCCTTCGGCAAGTGTGTCACATTTAATACGTTACTATGATAGGGAAAAGTCTTAATATTTTCTAAACTGCGTTCCTAGCGTTGTTTTTCTTCATTTTCTTCTTGAAATGTTTCGAGTGTAGCTTGTTTCAGCGGGAACAGCTGCTATTCCCGGATCCGTGGTGTAGTGCATTCATAAAAGAATATTTGGCCAACAGTTTCCTAGAGGGTGCGATACTGAGATTTCTTACAAAGTGGCTTAGACGGAACACACACCTCAGGAAAAAATAAGAAACTGAGCTAGATGTGGAAAGGCAAGGCCTTATGTTCACATGCATTACAATTTGGTGTTGGTTGCATTCATTTATGGTTGCAGATGATGTATTTAATTTCTTTAAACTGAGGAGCTGTACAATAAATATCGATCTTTTTTCAATGTTCAAAATGTATGCATGAAAAAGACAAGGTCCCGCTGTATCACACAGGCTGGACTGCAGCGTCTATTCACAGGCGCGAACCCACTACTGAGCGGCACGGGGGCTTTGACCTGCTCCGTTCCCGACCTGGGCCGGTTCACCCCGCCTTAGACGACCTGGTGTTCCGGGGCTCCCACCGGGAGCACCATATCGACACCGAACTTAGCGCGGACACCCGATCGACATAGCGCACTGCAGCTCAGAACTCCTGAGCTCAAACGATCCGCCAGCCTCAGCCTCCCAGCAGCTTGGATTACAGGCACGCGCCACCGCGCCCGGCGGAGCACCACGGAGATTTAAAAGCTTTTCCACAAGGGCTCACTGTGACGTCAAGAAGGCACTACGCTGACTCACTTTGCGTACAGTTCCCTCTAGTGCAGGCTATAGAAAACAAGATATATGAACATAAAAAACCTGCAAACATGACCGTACATGATTGTAAACTGAAGCAAAAATATAAATCTTTTTTGAAAATAAACTAATAAACCTAGCACACCTGCACTTAACACTGAAAACTGAACCAAAATTGAAATCAAAATGGAAAGCGAATTCAGTAAATAAAAACATGGTGGAAATTACAGGTTATATAGGAGTTTAGATAATGTAGGCTTGTAGCCAACTTACGCTCATAATTGTAGGACTAAAATGTTGTTATTAATCACATCTGCAACTTTAATTCACTTCAGAAATGATTTTTAAAAATCTAATCAAGAACTTCGTCATATGCCTCCATGCATGTTTCATAGCACATTTTGATATATCAAAGAACGAGTTCACATAAGGAAAAAGTCTCAATGTTCGTGGAAACCTCCTTTGCATTTCACAATGAAATGTCATCTCATGCCTGTTTCGTGAATGAGGCTCATACCTCCTAATGCTAGACCCCATGACAACTTTTGATGGGTCTGCTGAAAATATAAGGACCAAAATTGTGTATTCTATTGCATTTTATATATGACCGAGGCTACATCTAACATTTTATGAATAAAGTACACACGATAAATTCGAGCGCTGTCCCTTAAAATGAAATTCACAAGTCGGCTGCTACAATATACATTCAAAACAACACTTTTAAATAGTTTTGGTATCTCATTCCTTCGGCAAGTGTGTCACATTTAATACGTTACTATGATAGGGAAAAGTCTTAATATTTTCTAAACTTCGTTCCTAGGGTTGTTTTTCTTCATTTTCTTCTTGAAATGTTTCGAGTGTAGCTCGTTTCAGCGGGAACAGCTGCTATTCCCGGATCCGTGGTGTAGTGCATTCATAAAAGAATATTTGGCCAACAGTTTCCTAGAGGGTGCGATACTGAGATTTCTTACAAAGTGGCTTAGACGGAACACACACCTCAGGAAAAAATAAGAAACTGAGCTAGATGTGGAAAGGCAAGGCCTTATGTTCACATGCATTACAATTTGGTGTTGGTTGCATTCATTTATGGCTGCAGATGATGTATTTAATTTCTTTAAACTGAGGAGCTGTACAATAAATATCGATCTTTTTTCAATGTTCAAAATGTATGCATGAAAAAGACAAGGTCCCGCTGTATCACACAGGCTGGACTGCAGCGTCTATTCACAGGCGCGAACCCACTACTGAGCGGCACGGGGGCTTTGACCTGCTCCGTTCCCGACCTGGGCCGGTTCACCCGGCCTTAGACGACCTGGTGTTCCGGGGCTCCCCCGGGAGCACCATATCGACACCGAACTTAGCGCGGACACCCGATCGACATAGCGCACTGCAGCTCAGAACTCCTGAGCTCAAACGATCCGCCAGCCTCAGCCTCCCAGCAGCTTGGATTACAGGCACGCGCCACCGCGCCCGGCGGAGCACCACGGAGATTTAAAAGCTTTTCCACAAGGGCTCACTGTGACGTCAAGAAGGCACTACGCTGACTCACTTTGCGTACAGTTCCCTCTAGTGGCAGGCTATAGAAAACAAGATATATGAACATAAAAAACCTGCAAACATGACCGTACATGATTGTAAACTGAAGCAAAAATATAAATCTTTTTTGAAAATAAACTAATAAACCTAGCACACCTGCACTTAACACTGAAAACTGAACCAAAATTGAAATCAAAATGGAAAGCGAATTCAGTAAATAAAAACATGGTGGAAATTACAGGTTATATAGGAGTTTAGATAATGTAGGCTTGTAGCCAACTTACGCTCATAATTGTAGGACTAAAATGTTGTTATTAATCACATCTGCAACTTTAATTCACTTCAGAAATGATTTTTAAAAATCTAATCAAGAACTTCGTCATATGCCTCCATGCATGTTTCATAGCACATTTTGATATATCAAAGAACGAGTTCACATAAGGAAAAAGTCTCAATGTTCGTGGAAACCTCCTTTGCATTTCACAATGAAATGTCATCTCATGCCTGTTTCGTGAATGAGGCTCATACCTCCTAATGCTAGACCCCATGACAACTTTTGATGGGTCTGCTGAAAATATAAGGACCAAAATTGTGTATTCTATTGCATTTTATATATGACCGAGGCTACATCTAACATTTTATGAATAAAGTACACACGATAAATTCGAGCGCTGTCCCTTAAAATGAAATTCACAAGTCGGCTGCTACAATATACATTCAAAACAACACTTTTAAATAGTTTTGGTATCTCATTCCTTCGGCAAGTGTGTCACATTTAATACGTTACTATGATAGGGAAAAGTCTTAATATTTTCTAAACTTCGTTCCTAGGGTTGTTTTTCTTCATTTTCTTCTTGAAATGTTTCGAGTGTAGCTCGTTTCAGCGGGAACAGCTGCTATTCCCGGATCCGTGGTGTAGTGCATTCATAAAAGAATATTTGGCCAACAGTTTCCTAGAGGGTGCGATACTGAGATTTCTTACAAAGTGGCTTAGACGGAACACACACCTCAGGAAAAAATAAGAAACTGAGCTAGATGTGGAAAGGCAAGGCCTTATGTTCACATGCATTACAATTTGGTGTTGGTTGCATTCATTTATGGCTGCAGATGATGTATTTAATTTCTTTAAACTGAGGAGCTGTACAATAAATATCGATCTTTTTTCAATGTTCAAAATGTATGCATGAAAAAGACAAGGTCCCGCTGTATCACACAGGCTGGACTGCAGCGTCTATTCACAGGCGCGAACCCACTACTGAGCGGCACGGGGGCTTTGACCTGCTCCGTTCCCGACCTGGGCCGGTTCACCCCGCCTTAGACGACCTGGTGGTCGCGGGCTCCCCCGGGAGCACCATATCGACACCGAACTTAGCGCGGACACCCGATCGACATAGCGCACTGCAGCTCAGAACTCCTGAGCTCAAACGATCCGCCAGCCTCAGCCTCCCAGCAGCTTGGATTACAGGCACGCGCCACCGCGCCAGGCGGAGCACCACGGAGATTTAAAAGCTTTTCCACAGGGCTCACTGTGACGTCAAGAAGGCACTACGCTGACTCACTTTGCGTACAGTTCCCTCTAGTGGCAGGCTATAGAAAACAAGATATATGAACATAAAAAACCTGCAAACATGACCGTACATGATTGTAAACTGAAGCAAAAATATAAATCTTTTTTGAAAATAAACTAATAAACCTAGCACACCTGCACTTAACACTGAAAACTGAACCAAAATTGAAATCAAAATGGAAAGCGAATTCAGTAAATAAAAACATGGTGGAAATTACAGGTTATATAGGAGTTTAGATAATGTAGGCTTGTAGCCAACTTACGCTCATAATTGTAGGACTAAAATGTTGTTATTAATCACATCTGCAACTTTAATTCACTTCAGAAATGATTTTTAAAAATCTAATCAAGAACTTCGTCATATGCCTCCATGCATGTTTCATAGCACATTTTGATATATCAAAGAACGAGTTCACATAAGGAAAAAGTCTCAATGTTCGTGGAAACCTCCTTTGCATTTCACAATGAAATGTCATCTCATGCCTGTTTCGTGAATGAGGCTCATACCTCCTAATGCTAGACCCCATGACAACTTTTGATGGGTCTGCTGAAAATATAAGGACCAAAATTGTGTATTCTATTGCATTTTATATATGACCGAGGCTACATCTAACATTTTATGAATAAAGTACACACGATAAATTCGAGCGCTGTCCCTTAAAATGAAATTCACAAGTCGGCTGCTACAATATACATTCAAAACAACACTTTTAAATAGTTTTGGTATCTCATTCCTTCGGCAAGTGTGTCACATTTAATACGTTACTATGATAGGGAAAAGTCTTAATATTTTCTAAACTGCGTTCCTAGCGTTGTTTTTCTTCATTTTCTTCTTGAAATGTTTCGAGTGTAGCTTGTTTCAGCGGGAACAGCTGCTATTCCCGGATCCGTGGTGTAGTGCATTCATAAAAGAATATTTGGCCAACAGTTTCCTAGAGGGTGCGATACTGAGATTTCTTACAAAGTGGCTTAGACGGAACACACACCTCAGGGAAAAATAAGAAACTGAGCTAGATGTGGAAAGGCAAGGCCTTATGTTCACATGCATTACAATTTGGTGTTGGTTGCATTCATTTATGGTTGCAGATGATGTATTTAATTTCTTTAAACTGAGGAGCTGTACAATAAATATCGATCTTTTTTCAATGTTCAAAATGTATGCATGAAAAAGACAAGGTCCCGCTGTATCACACAGGCTGGACTGCAGCGTCTATTCACAGGCGCGAACCCACTACTGAGCGGCACGGGGGCTTTGACCTGCTCCGTTCCCGACCTGGGCCGGTTCACCCCGCCTTAGACGACCTGGTGTTCCGGGGCTCCCCCGGGAGCACCATATCGACACCGAACTTAGCGCGGACACCCGATCGACATAGCGCACTGCAGCTCAGAACTCCTGAGCTCAAACGATCCGCCAGCCTCAGCCTCCCAGCAGCTTGGATTACAGGCACGCGCCACCGCACCAGGCGGAGCACCACGGAGATTTAAAAGCTTTTCCACAAGGGCTCACTGTGACGTCAAGAAGGCACTACGCTGACTCACTTTGCGTACAGTTCCCTCTAGTGGCAGGCTATAGAAAACAAGATATATGAACATAAAAAACCTGCAAACATGACCGTACATGATTGTAAACTGAAGCAAAAATATAAATCTTTTTTGAAAATAAACTAATAAACCTAGCACACCTGCACTTAACACTGAAAACTGAACCAAAATTGAAATCAAAATGGAAAGCGAATTCAGTAAATAAAAACATGGTGGAAATTACAGGTTATTTAGGAGTTTAGATAATGTAGGCTTGTAGCCAACTTACGCTCATAATTGTAGGACTAAAATGTTGTTATTAATCACATCTGCAACTTTAATTCACTTCAGAAATGATTTTTAAAAATCTAATCAAGAACTTCGTCATATGCCTCCATGCATGTTTCATAGCACATTTTGATATATCAAAGAACGAGTTCACATAAGGAAAAAGTCTCAATGTTCGTGGAAACCTCCTTTGCATTTCACAATGAAATGTCATCTCATGCCTGTTTCGTGAATGAGGCTCATACCTCCTAATGCTAGACCCCATGACAACTTTTGATGGGTCTGCTGAAAATATAAGGACCAAAATTGTGTATTCTATTGCATTTTATATATGACCGAGGCTACATCTAACATTTTATGAATAAAGTACACACGATAAATTCGAGCGCTGTCCCTTAAAATGAAATTCACAAGTCGGCTGCTACAATATACATTCA
Organism: Conger conger; assembly: GCF_963514075.1. Taxonomy (NCBI): domain Eukaryota; kingdom Metazoa; phylum Chordata; class Actinopteri; order Anguilliformes; family Congridae; genus Conger; species Conger conger. The sequence goes on along the minus strand of NC_083764.1, from coordinate 23,700,646 downwards.
AAACAACACTTTTAAATAGTTTTGGTATCTCATTCCTTCGGCAAGTGTGTCACATTTAATACGTTACTATGATAGGGAAAAGTCTTAATATTTTCTAAACTTCGTTCCTAGCGTTGTTTTTCTTCATTTTCTTCTTGAAATGTTTCGAGTGTAGCTCGTTTCAGCGGGAACAGCTGCTATTCCCGGATCCGTGGTGTAGTGCATTCATAAAAGAATATTTGGCCAACAGTTTCCTAGAGGGTGCGATACTGAGATTTCTTACAAAGTGGCTTAGACGGAACACACACCTCAGGAAAAAATAAGAAACTGAGCTAGATGTGGAAAGGCAAGGCCTTATGTTCACATGCATTACAATTTGGTGTTGGTTGCATTCATTTATGGCTGCAGATGATGTATTTAATTTCTTTAAACTGAGGAGCTGTACAATAAATATCGATCTTTTTTCAATGTTCAAAATGTATGCATGAAAAAGACAAGGTCCCGCTGTATCACACAGGCTGGACTGCAGCGTCTATTCACAGGCGCGAACCCACTACTGAGCGGCACGGGGGCTTTGACCTGCTCCGTTCCCGACCTGGGCCGGTTCACCCCGCCTTAGACGACCTGGTGGTCGCGGGCTCCCCCGGGAGCACCATATCGACACCGAACTTAGCGCGGACACCCGATCGACATAGCGCACTGCAGCTCAGAACTCCTGAGCTCAAACGATCCGCCAGCCTCAGCCTCCCAGCAGCTTGGATTACAGGCACGCGCCACCGCGCCCGGCGGAGCACCACGGCGATTTAAAAGCTTTTCCACAAGGGCTCACTGTGACGTCAAGAAGGCACTACGCTGACTCTCTGTGCGTACAGTTCCCTCTAGTGGCAGGATATAGAAAACAAGATATATGAACATAAAAAACCTGCAAACATGACCGTACATGATTGTAAACTGAAGCAAAAATATAAATCTTTTTTGAAAATAAACTAATAAACCTAGCACACCTGCACTTAACACTGAAAACTGAACCAAAATTGAAATCAAAATGGAAAGCGAATTCAGTAAATAAAAACATGGTGGAAATTACAGGTTATTTAGGAGTTTAGATAATGTAGGCTTGTAGCCAACTTACGCTCATAATTGTAGGACTAAAATGTTGTTATTAATCACATCTGCAACTTTAATTCACTTCAGAAATGATTTTTAAAAATCTAATCAAGAACTTCGTCATATGCCTCCATGCATGTTTCATAGCACATTTTGATATATCAAAGAACGAGTTCACATAAGGAAAAAGTCTCAATGTTCGTGGAAACCTCCTTTGCATTTCACAATGAAATGTCATCTCATGCCTGTTTCGTGAATGAGGCTCATACCTCCTAATGCTAGACCCCATGACAACTTTTGATGGGTCTGCTGAAAATATAAGGACCAAAATTGTGTATTCTATTGCATTTTATATATGACCGAGGCTACATCTAACATTTTATGAATAAGGTACACACGATAAATTCGAGCGCTGTCCCTTAAAATGAAATTCACAAGTCGGCTGCTACAATATACATTCAAAACAACACTTTTAAATAGTTTTGGTATCTCATTCCTTCGGCAAGTGTGTCACATTTAATACGTTACTATGATAGGGAAAAGTCTTAATATTTTCTAAACTGCGTTCCTAGCGTTGTTTTTCTTCATTTTCTTCTTGAAATGTTTCGAGTGTAGCTTGTTTCAGCGGGAACAGCTGCTATTCCCGGATCCGTGGTGTAGTGCATTCATAAAAGAATATTTGGCCAACAGTTTCCTAGAGGGTGCGATACTGAGATTTCTTACAAAGTGGCTTAGACGGAACACACACCTCAGGAAAAAATAAGAAACTGAGCTAGATGTGGAAAGGCAAGGCCTTATGTTCACATGCATTACAATTTGGTGTTGGTTGCATTCATTTATGGTTGCAGATGATGTATTTAATTTCTTTAAACTGAGGAGCTGTACAATAAATATCGATCTTTTTTCAATGTTCAAAATGTATGCATGAAAAAGACAAGGTCCCGCTGTATCACACAGGCTGGACTGCAGCGTCTATTCACAGGCGCGAACCCACTACTGAGCGGCACGGGGGCTTTGACCTGCTCCGTTCCCGACCTGGGCCGGTTCACCCCGCCTTAGACGACCTGGTGTTCCGGGGCTCCCACCGGGAGCACCATATCGACACCGAACTTAGCGCGGACACCCGATCGACATAGCGCACTGCAGCTCAGAACTCCTGAGCTCAAACGATCCGCCAGCCTCAGCCTCCCAGCAGCTTGGATTACAGGCACGCGCCACCGCGCCCGGCGGAGCACCACGGAGATTTAAAAGCTTTTCCACAAGGGCTCACTGTGACGTCAAGAAGGCACTACGCTGACTCACTTTGCGTACAGTTCCCTCTAGTGCAGGCTATAGAAAACAAGATATATGAACATAAAAAACCTGCAAACATGACCGTACATGATTGTAAACTGAAGCAAAAATATAAATCTTTTTTGAAAATAAACTAATAAACCTAGCACACCTGCACTTAACACTGAAAACTGAACCAAAATTGAAATCAAAATGGAAAGCGAATTCAGTAAATAAAAACATGGTGGAAATTACAGGTTATATAGGAGTTTAGATAATGTAGGCTTGTAGCCAACTTACGCTCATAATTGTAGGACTAAAATGTTGTTATTAATCACATCTGCAACTTTAATTCACTTCAGAAATGATTTTTAAAAATCTAATCAAGAACTTCGTCATATGCCTCCATGCATGTTTCATAGCACATTTTGATATATCAAAGAACGAGTTCACATAAGGAAAAAGTCTCAATGTTCGTGGAAACCTCCTTTGCATTTCACAATGAAATGTCATCTCATGCCTGTTTCGTGAATGAGGCTCATACCTCCTAATGCTAGACCCCATGACAACTTTTGATGGGTCTGCTGAAAATATAAGGACCAAAATTGTGTATTCTATTGCATTTTATATATGACCGAGGCTACATCTAACATTTTATGAATAAAGTACACACGATAAATTCGAGCGCTGTCCCTTAAAATGAAATTCACAAGTCGGCTGCTACAATATACATTCAAAACAACACTTTTAAATAGTTTTGGTATCTCATTCCTTCGGCAAGTGTGTCACATTTAATACGTTACTATGATAGGGAAAAGTCTTAATATTTTCTAAACTTCGTTCCTAGGGTTGTTTTTCTTCATTTTCTTCTTGAAATGTTTCGAGTGTAGCTCGTTTCAGCGGGAACAGCTGCTATTCCCGGATCCGTGGTGTAGTGCATTCATAAAAGAATATTTGGCCAACAGTTTCCTAGAGGGTGCGATACTGAGATTTCTTACAAAGTGGCTTAGACGGAACACACACCTCAGGAAAAAATAAGAAACTGAGCTAGATGTGGAAAGGCAAGGCCTTATGTTCACATGCATTACAATTTGGTGTTGGTTGCATTCATTTATGGCTGCAGATGATGTATTTAATTTCTTTAAACTGAGGAGCTGTACAATAAATATCGATCTTTTTTCAATGTTCAAAATGTATGCATGAAAAAGACAAGGTCCCGCTGTATCACACAGGCTGGACTGCAGCGTCTATTCACAGGCGCGAACCCACTACTGAGCGGCACGGGGGCTTTGACCTGCTCCGTTCCCGACCTGGGCCGGTTCACCCCGCCTTAGACGACCTGGTGGTCCCGGGATCCCCCGGGAGCACCATATCGACACCGAACTTAGCGCGGACACCCGATCGACATAGCGCACTGCAGCTCAGAACTCCTGAGCTCAAACGATCCGCCAGCCTCAGCCTCCCAGCAGCTTGGATTACAGGCACGCGCCACCGCGCCCGGCGGAGCACCACGGCGATTTAAAAGCTTTTCCACAAGGGCTCACTGTGACGTCAAGAAGGCACTACGCTGACTCTCTGTGCGTACAGTTCCCTCTAGTGGCAGGATATAGAAAACAAGATATATGAACATAAAAAACCTGCAAACATGACCGTACATGATTGTAAACTGAAGCAAAAATATAAATCTTTTTTGAAAATAAACTAATAAACCTAGCACACCTGCACTTAACACTGAAAACTGAACCAAAATTGAAATCAAAATGGAAAGCGAATTCAGTAAATAAAAACATGGTGGAAATTACAGGTTATTTAGGAGTTTAGATAATGTAGGCTTGTAGCCAACTTACGCTCATAATTGTAGGACTAAAATGTTGTTATTAATCACATCTGCAACTTTAATTCACTTCAGAAATGATTTTTAAAAATCTAATCAAGAACTTCGTCATATGCCTCCATGCATGTTTCATAGCACATTTTGATATATCAAAGAACGAGTTCACATAAGGAAAAAGTCTCAATGTTCGTGGAAACCTCCTTTGCATTTCACAATGAAATGTCATCTCATGCCTGTTTCGTGAATGAGGCTCATACCTCCTAATGCTAGACCCCATGACAACTTTTGATGGGTCTGCTGAAAATATAAGGACCAAAATTGTGTATTCTATTGCATTTTATATATGACCGAGGCTACATCTAACATTTTATGAATAAGGTACACACGATAAATTCGAGCGCTGTCCCTTAAAATGAAATTCACAAGTCGGCTGCTACAATATACATTCAAAACAACACTTTTAAATAGTTTTGGTATCTCATTCCTTCGGCAAGTGTGTCACATTTAATACGTTACTATGATAGGGAAAAGTCTTAATATTTTCTAAACTGCGTTCCTAGCGTTGTTTTTCTTCATTTTCTTCTTGAAATGTTTCGAGTGTAGCTTGTTTCAGCGGGAACAGCTGCTATTCCCGGATCCGTGGTGTAGTGCATTCATAAAAGAATATTTGGCCAACAGTTTCCTAGAGGGTGCGATACTGAGATTTCTTACAAAGTGGCTTAGACGGAACACACACCTCAGGAAAAAATAAGAAACTGAGCTAGATGTGGAAAGGCAAGGCCTTATGTTCACATGCATTACAATTTGGTGTTGGTTGCATTCATTTATGGTTGCAGATGATGTATTTAATTTCTTTAAACTGAGGAGCTGTACAATAAATATCGATCTTTTTTCAATGTTCAAAATGTATGCATGAAAAAGACAAGGTCCCGCTGTATCACACAGGCTGGACTGCAGCGTCTATTCACAGGCGCGAACCCACTACTGAGCGGCACGGGGGCTTTGACCTGCTCCGTTCCCGACCTGGGCCGGTTCACCCGGCCTTAGACGACCTGGTGTTCCGGGGCTCCCCCGGGAGCACCATATCGACACCGAACTTAGCGCGGACACCCGATCGACATAGCGCACTGCAGCTCAGAACTCCTGAGCTCAAACGATCCGCCAGCCTCAGCCTCCCAGCAGCTTGGATTACAGGCACGCGCCACCGCGCCCGGCGGAGCACCACGGAGATTTAAAAGCTTTTCCACAAGGGCTCACTGTGACGTCAAGAAGGCACTACGCTGACTCACTTTGCGTACAGTTCCCTCTAGTGGCAGGCTATAGAAAACAAGATATATGAACATAAAAAACCTGCAAACATGACCGTACATGATTGTAAACTGAAGCAAAAATATAAATCTTTTTTGAAAATAAACTAATAAACCTAGCACACCTGCACTTAACACTGAAAACTGAACCAAAATTGAAATCAAAATGGAAAGCGAATTCAGTAAATAAAAACATGGTGGAAATTACAGGTTATATAGGAGTTTAGATAATGTAGGCTTGTAGCCAACTTACGCTCATAATTGTAGGACTAAAATGTTGTTATTAATCACATCTGCAACTTTAATTCACTTCAGAAATGATTTTTAAAAATCTAATCAAGAACTTCGTCATATGCCTCCATGCATGTTTCATAGCACATTTTGATATATCAAAGAACGAGTTCACATAAGGAAAAAGTCTCAATGTTCGTGGAAACCTCCTTTGCATTTCACAATGAAATGTCATCTCATGCCTGTTTCGTGAATGAGGCTCATACCTCCTAATGCTAGACCCCATGACAACTTTTGATGGGTCTGCTGAAAATATAAGGACCAAAATTGTGTATTCTATTGCATTTTATATATGACCGAGGCTACATCTAACATTTTATGAATAAAGTACACACGATAAATTCGAGCGCTGTCCCTTAAAATGAAATTCACAAGTCGGCTGCTACAATATACATTCAAAACAACACTTTTAAATAGTTTTGGTATCTCATTCCTTCGGCAAGTGTGTCACATTTAATACGTTACTATGATAGGGAAAAGTCTTAATATTTTCTAAACTTCGTTCCTAGGGTTGTTTTTCTTCATTTTCTTCTTGAAATGTTTCGAGTGTAGCTCGTTTCAGCGGGAACAGCTGCTATTCCCGGATCCGTGGTGTAGTGCATTCATAAAAGAATATTTGGCCAACAGTTTCCTAGAGGGTGCGATACTGAGATTTCTTACAAAGTGGCTTAGACGGAACACACACCTCAGGAAAAAATAAGAAACTGAGCTAGATGTGGAAAGGCAAGGCCTTATGTTCACATGCATTACAATTTGGTGTTGGTTGCATTCATTTATGGCTGCAGATGATGTATTTAATTTCTTTAAACTGAGGAGCTGTACAATAAATATCGATCTTTTTTCAATGTTCAAAATGTATGCATGAAAAAGACAAGGTCCCGCTGTATCACACAGGCTGGACTGCAGCGTCTATTCACAGGCGCGAACCCACTACTGAGCGGCACGGGGGCTTTGACCTGCTCCGTTCCCGACCTGGGCCGGTTCACCCCGCCTTAGACGACCTGGTGGTCGCGGGCTCCCCCGGGAGCACCATATCGACACCGAACTTAGCGCGGACACCCGATCGACATAGCGCACTGCAGCTCAGAACTCCTGAGCTCAAACGATCCGCCAGCCTCAGCCTCCCAGCAGCTTGGATTACAGGCACGCGCCACCGCGCCCGGCGGAGCACCACGGCGATTTAAAAGCTTTTCCACAAGGGCTCACTGTGACGTCAAGAAGGCACTACGCTGACTCTCTGTGCGTACAGTTCCCTCTAGTGGCAGGATATAGAAAACAAGATATATGAACATAAAAAACCTGCAAACATGACCGTACATGATTGTAAACTGAAGCAAAAATATAAATCTTTTTTGAAAATAAACTAATAAACCTAGCACACCTGCACTTAACACTGAAAACTGAACCAAAATTGAAATCAAAATGGAAAGCGAATTCAGTAAATAAAAACATGGTGGAAATTACAGGTTATTTAGGAGTTTAGATAATGTAGGCTTGTAGCCAACTTACGCTCATAATTGTAGGACTAAAATGTTGTTATTAATCACATCTGCAACTTTAATTCACTTCAGAAATGATTTTTAAAAATCTAATCAAGAACTTCGTCATATGCCTCCATGCATGTTTCATAGCACATTTTGATATATCAAAGAACGAGTTCACATAAGGAAAAAGTCTCAATGTTCGTGGAAACCTCCTTTGCATTTCACAATGAAATGTCATCTCATGCCTGTTTCGTGAATGAGGCTCATACCTCCTAATGCTAGACCCCATGACAACTTTTGATGGGTCTGCTGAAAATATAAGGACCAAAATTGTGTATTCTATTGCATTTTATATATGACCGAGGCTACATCTAACATTTTATGAATAAGGTACACACGATAAATTCGAGCGCTGTCCCTTAAAATGAAATTCACAAGTCGGCTGCTACAATATACATTCAAAACAACACTTTTAAATAGTTTTGGTATCTCATTCCTTCGGCAAGTGTGTCACATTTAATACGTTACTATGATAGGGAAAAGTCTTAATATTTTCTAAACTGCGTTCCTAGCGTTGTTTTTCTTCATTTTCTTCTTGAAATGTTTCGAGTGTAGCTTGTTTCAGCGGGAACAGCTGCTATTCCCGGATCCGTGGTGTAGTGCATTCATAAAAGAATATTTGGCCAACAGTTTCCTAGAGGGTGCGATACTGAGATTTCTTACAAAGTGGCTTAGACGGAACACACACCTCAGGAAAAAATAAGAAACTGAGCTAGATGTGGAAAGGCAAGGCCTTATGTTCACATGCATTACAATTTGGTGTTGGTTGCATTCATTTATGGTTGCAGATGATGTATTTAATTTCTTTAAACTGAGGAGCTGTACAATAAATATCGATCTTTTTTCAATGTTCAAAATGTATGCATGAAAAAGACAAGGTCCCGCTGTATCACACAGGCTGGACTGCAGCGTCTATTCACAGGCGCGAACCCACTACTGAGCGGCACGGGGGCTTTGACCTGCTCCGTTCCCGACCTGGGCCGGTTCACCCCGCCTTAGACGACCTGGTGTTCCGGGGCTCCCCCGGGAGCACCATATCGACACCGAACTTAGCGCGGACACCCGATCGACATAGCGCACTGCAGCTCAGAACTCCTGAGCTCAAACGATCCGCCAGCCTCAGCCTCCCAGCAGCTTGGATTACAGGCACGCGCCACCGCGCCCGGCGGAGCACCACGGAGATTTAAAAGCTTTTCCACAAAGGCTCACTGTGACGTCAAGAAGGCACTACGCTGACTCACTTTGCGTACAGTTCCCTCTAGTGGCAGGCTATAGAAAACAAGATATATGAACATAAAAAACCTGCAAACATGACCGTACATGATTGTAAACTGAAGCAAAAATATAAATCTTTTTTGAAAATAAACTAATAAACCTAGCACACCTGCACTTAACACTGAAAACTGAACCAAAATTGAAATCAAAATGGAAAGCGAATTCAGTAAATAAAAACATGGTGGAAATTACAGGTTATATAGGAGTTTAGATAATGTAGGCTTGTAGCCAACTTACGCTCATAATTGTAGGACTAAAATGTTGTTATTAATCACATCTGCAACTTTAATTCACTTCAGAAATGATTTTTAAAAATCTAATCAAGAACTTCGTCATATGCCTCCATGCATGTTTCATAGCACATTTTGATATATCAAAGAACGAGTTCACATAAGGAAAAAGTCTCAATGTTCGTGGAAACCTCCTTTGCATTTCACAATGAAATGTCATCTCATGCCTGTTTCGTGAATGAGGCTCATACCTCCTAATGCTAGACCCCATGACAACTTTTGATGGGTCTGCTGAAAATATAAGGACCAAAATTGTGTATTCTATTGCATTTTATATATGACCGAGGCTACATCTAACATTTTATGAATAAAGTACACACGATAAATTCGAGCGCTGTCCCTTAAAATGAAATTCACAAGTCGGCTGCTACAATATACATTCAAAACAACACTTTTAAATAGTTTTGGTATCTCATTCCTTCGGCAAGTGTGTCACATTTAATACGTTACTATGATAGGGAAAAGTCTTAATATTTTCTAAACTTCGTTCCTAGGGTTGTTTTTCTTCATTTTCTTCTTGAAATGTTTCGAGTGTAGCTCGTTTCAGCGGGAACAGCTGCTATTCCCGGATCCGTGGTGTAGTGCATTCATAAAAGAATATTTGGCCAACAGTTTCCTAGAGGGTGCGATACTGAGATTTCTTACAAAGTGGCTTAGACGGAACACACACCTCAGGAAAAAATAAGAAACTGAGCTAGATGTGGAAAGGCAAGGCCTTATGTTCACATGCATTACAATTTGGTGTTGGTTGCATTCATTTATGGCTGCAGATGATGTATTTAATTTCTTTAAACTGAGGAGCTGTACAATAAATATCGATCTTTTTTCAATGTTCAAAATGTATGCATGAAAAAGACAAGGTCCCGCTGTATCACACAGGCTGGACTGCAGCGTCTATTCACAGGCGCGAACCCGCTACTGAGCGGCACGGGGGCTTTGACCTGCTCCGTTCCCGACCTGGGCCGGTTCACCCCGCCTTAGACGACCTGGTGTTCCGGGGCTCCCCCGGGAGCACCATATCGACACCGAACTTAGCGCGGACACCCGATCGACATAGCGCACTGCAGCTCAGAACTCCTGAGCTCAAACGATCCGCCAGCCTCAGCCTCCCAGCAGCTTGGATTACAGGCACGCGCCACCGCGCCCGGCGGAGCACCACGGCGATTTAAAAGCTTTTCCACAAGGGCTCACTGTGACGTCAAGAAGGCACTACGCTGACTCACTTTGCGTACAGTTCCCTCTAGTGGCAGGCTATAGAAAACAAGATATATGAACATAAAAAACCTGCAAACATGACCGTACATGATTGTAAACTGAAGCAAAAATATAAATCTTTTTTGAAAATAAACTAATAAACCTAGCACACCTGCACTTAACACTGAAAACTGAACCAAAATTGAAATCAAAATGGAAAGCGAATTCAGTAAATAAAAACATGGTGGAAATTACAGGTTATATAGGAGTTTAGATAATGTAGGCTTGTAGCCAACTTACGCTCATAATTGTAGGACTAAAATGTTGTTATTAATCACATCTGCAACTTTAATTCACTTCAGAAATGATTTTTAAAAATCTAATCAAGAACTTCGTCATATGCCTCCATGCATGTTTCATAGCACATTTTGATATATCAAAGAACGAGTTCACATAAGGAAAAAGTCTCAATGTTCGTGGAAACCTCCTTTGCATTTCACAATGAAATGTCATCTCATGCCTGTTTCGTGAATGAGGCTCATACCTCCTAATGCTAGACCCCATGACAACTTTTGATGGGTCTGCTGAAAATATAAGGACCAAAATTGTGTATTCTATTGCATTTTATATATGACCGAGGCTACATCTAACATTTTATGAATAAAGTACACACGATAAATTCGAGCGCTGTCCCTTAAAATGAAATTCACAAGTCGGCTGCTACAATATACATTCAAAACAACACTTTTAAATAGTTTTGGTATCTCATTCCTTCGGCAAGTGTGTCACATTTAATACGTTACTATGATAGGGAAAAGTCTTAATATTTTCTAAACTGCGTTCCTAGCGTTGTTTTTCTTCATTTTCTTCTTGAAATGTTTCGAGTGTAGCTTGTTTCAGCGGGAACAGCTGCTATTCCCGGATCCGTGGTGTAGTGCATTCATAAAAGAATATTTGGCCAACAGTTTCCTAGAGGGTGCGATACTGAGATTTCTTACAAAGTGGCTTAGACGGAACACACACCTCAGGAAAAAATAAGAAACTGAGCTAGATGTGGAAAGGCAAGGCCTTATGTTCACATGCATTACAATTTGGTGTTGGTTGCATTCATTTATGGCTGCAGATGATGTATTTAATTTCTTTAAACTGAGGAGCTGTACAATAAATATCGATCTTTTTTCAATGTTCAAAATGTATGCATGAAAACGACAAGGTCCCGCTGTATCACACAGGCTGGACTGCAGCGTCTATTCACAGGCGCGAACCCACTACTGAGCGGCACGGGGGCTTTGACCTGCTCCGTTCCCGACCTGGGCCGGTTCACCCCGCCTTAGACGACCTGGTGGTCGCGGGCTCCCCCGGGAGCACCATATCGACACCGAACTTAGCGCGGACACCCGATCGACATAGCGCACTGCAGCTCAGAACTCCTGAGCTCAAACGATCCGCCAGCCTCAGCCTCCCAGCAGCTTGGATTACAGGCACGCGCCACCGCGCCCGGCGGAGCACCACGGCGATTTAAAAGCTTTTCCACAAGGGCTCACTGTGACGTCAAGAAGGCACTACGCTGACTCACTTTGCGTACAGTTCCCTCTAGTGGCAGGCTATAGAAAACAAGATATATGAACATAAAAAACCTGCAAACATGACCGTACATGATTGTAAACTGAAGCAAAAATATAAATCTTTTTTGAAAATAAACTAATAAACCTAGCACACCTGCACTTAACACTGAAAACTGAACCAAAATTGAAATCAAAATGGAAAGCGAATTCAGTAAATAAAAACATGGTGGAAATTACAGGTTATATAGGAGTTTAGATAATGTAGGCTTGTAGCCAACTTACGCTCATAATTGTAGGACTAAAATGTTGTTATTAATCACATCTGCAACTTTAATTCACTTCAGAAATGATTTTTAAAAATCTAATCAAGAACTTCGTCATATGCCTCCATGCATGTTTCATAGCACATTTTGATATATCAAAGAACGAGTTCACATAAGGAAAAAGTCTCAATGTTCGTGGAAACCTCCTTTGCATTTCACAATGAAATGTCATCTCATGCCTGTTTCGTGAATGAGGCTCATACCTCCTAATGCTAGACCCCATGACAACTTTTGATGGGTCTGCTGAAAATATAAGGACCAAAATTGTGTATTCTATTGCATTTTATATATGACCGAGGCTACATCTAACATTTTATGAATAAAGTACACACGATAAATTCGAGCGCTGTCCCTTAAAATGAAATTCACAAGTCGGCTGCTACAATATACATTCAAAACAACACTTTTAAATAGTTTTGGTATCTCATTCCTTCGGCAAGTGTGTCACATTTAATACGTTACTATGATAGGGAAAAGTCTTAATATTTTCTAAACTGCGTTCCTAGCGTTGTTTTTCTTCATTTTCTTCTTGAAATGTTTCGAGTGTAGCTTGTTTCAGCGGGAACAGCTGCTATTCCCGGATCCGTGGTGTAGTGCATTCATAAAAGAATATTTGGCCAACAGTTTCCTAGAGGGTGCGATACTGAGATTTCTTACAAAGTGGCTTAGACGGAACACACACCTCAGGAAAAAATAAGAAACTGAGCTAGATGTGGAAAGGCAAGGCCTTATGTTCACATGCATTACAATTTGGTGTTGGTTGCATTCATTTATGGCTGCAGATGATGTATTTAATTTCTTTAAACTGAGGAGCTGTACAATAAATATCGATCTTTTTTCAATGTTCAAAATGTATGCATGAAAAAGACAAGGTCCCGCTGTATCACACAGGCTGGACTGCAGCGTCTATTCACAGGCGCGAACCCACTACTGAGCGGCACGGGGGCTTTGACCTGCTCCGTTCCCGACCTGGGCCGGTTCACCCCGCCTTAGACGACCTGGTGGTCCCGGGATCCCCCGGGAGCACCATATCGACACCGAACTTAGCGCGGACACCCGATCGACATAGCGCACTGCAGCTCAGAACTCCTGAGCTCAAACGATCCGCCAGCCTCAGCCTCCCAGCAGCTTGGATTACAGGCACGCGCCACCGCGCCCGGCGGAGCACCACGGCGATTTAAAAGCTTTTCCACAAGGGCTCACTGTGACGTCAAGAAGGCACTACGCTGACTCTCTGTGCGTACAGTTCCCTCTAGTGGCAGGATATAGAAAACAAGATATATGAACATAAAAAACCTGCAAACATGACCGTACATGATTGTAAACTGAAGCAAAAATATAAATCTTTTTTGAAAATAAACTAATAAACCTAGCACACCTGCACTTAACACTGAAAACTGAACCAAAATTGAAATCAAAATGGAAAGCGAATTCAGTAAATAAAAACATGGTGGAAATTACAGGTTATATAGGAGTTTAGATAATGTAGGCTTGTAGCCAACTTACGCTCATAATTGTAGGACTAAAATGTTGTTATTAATCACATCTGCAACTTTAATTCATTTCAGAAATGATTTTTAAAAATCTAATCAAGAACTTCGTCATATGCCTCCATGCATGTTTCATAGCACATTTTGATATATCAAAGAACGAGTTCACATAAGGAAAAAGTCTCAATGTTCGTGGAAACCTCCTTTGCATTTCACAATGAAATGTCATCTCATGCCTGTTTCGTGAATGAGGCTCATACCTCCTAATGCTAGACCCCATGACAACTTTTGATGGGTCTGCTGAAAATATAAGGACCAAAATTGTGTATTCTATTGCATTTTATATATGACCGAGGCTACATCTAACATTTTATGAATAAAGTACACACGATAAATTCGAGCGCTGTCCCTTAAAATGAAATTCACAAGTCGGCTGCTACAATATACATTCAAAACAACACTTTTAAATAGTTTTGGTATCTCATTCCTTCGGCAAGTGTGTCACATTTAATACGTTACTATGATAGGGAAAAGTCTTAATATTTTCTAAACTGCGTTCCTAGCGTTGTTTTTCTTCATTTTCTTCTTGAAATGTTTCGAGTGTAGCTTGTTTCAGCGGGAACAGCTGCTATTCCCGGATCCGTGGTGTAGTGCATTCATAAAAGAATATTTGGCCAACAGTTTCCTAGAGGGTGCGATACTGAGATTTCTTACAAAGTGGCTTAGACGGAACACACACCTCAGGAAAAAATAAGAAACTGAGCTAGATGTGGAAAGGCAAGGCCTTATGTTCACATGCATTACAATTTGGTGTTGGTTGCATTCATTTATGGTTGCAGATGATGTATTTAATTTCTTTAAACTGAGGAGCTGTACAATAAATATCGATCTTTTTTCAATGTTCAAAATGTATGCATGAAAAAGACAAGGTCCCGCTGTATCACACAGGCTGGACTGCAGCGTCTATTCACAGGCGCGAACCCACTACTGAGCGGCACGGGGGCTTTGACCTGCTCCGTTCCCGACCTGGGCCGGTTCACCCCGCCTTAGACGACCTGGTGTTCCGGGGCTCCCCCGGGAGCACCATATCGACACCGAACTTAGCGCGGACACCCGATCGACATAGCGCACTGCAGCTCAGAACTCCTGAGCTCAAACGATCCGCCAGCCTCAGCCTCCCAGCAGCTTGGATTACAGGCACGCGCCACCGCGCCCGGCGGAGCACCACGGCGATTTAAAAGCTTTTCCACAAGGGCTCACTGTGACGTCAAGAAGGCACTACGCTGACTCACTTTGCGTACAGTTCCCTCTAGTGGCAGGCTATAGAAAACAAGATATATGAACATAAAAAACCTGCAAACATGACCGTACATGATTGTAAACTGAAGCAAAAATATAAATCTTTTTTGAAAATAAACTAATAAACCTAGCACACCTGCACTTAACACTGAAAACTGAACCAAAATTGAAATCAAAATGGAAAGCGAATTCAGTAAATAAAAACATGGTGGAAATTACAGGTTATATAGGAGTTTAGATAATGTAGGCTTGTAGCCAACTTACGCTCATAATTGTAGGACTAAAATGTTGTTATTAATCACATCTGCAACTTTAATTCACTTCAGAAATGATTTTTAAAAATCTAATCAAGAACTTCGTCATATGCCTCCATGCATGTTTCATAGCACATTTTGATATATCAAAGAACGAGTTCACATAAGGAAAAAGTCTCAATGTTCGTGGAAACCTCCTTTGCATTTCACAATGAAATGTCATCTCATGCCTGTTTCGTGAATGAGGCTCATACCTCCTAATGCTAGACCCCATGACAACTTTTGATGGGTCTGCTGAAAATATAAGGACCAAAATTGTGTATTCTATTGCATTTTATATATGACCGAGGCTACATCTAACATTTTATGAATAAAGTACACACGATAAATTCGAGCGCTGTCCCTTAAAATGAAATTCACAAGTCGGCTGCTACAATATACATTCAAAACAACACTTTTAAATAGTTTTGGTATCTCATTCCTTCGGCAAGTGTGTCACATTTAATACGTTACTATGATAGGGAAAAGTCTTAATATTTTCTAAACTTCGTTCCTAGGGTTGTTTTTCTTCATTTTCTTCTTGAAATGTTTCGAGTGTAGCTCGTTTCAGCGGGAACAGCTGCTATTCCCGGATCCGTGGTGTAGTGCATTCATAAAAGAATATTTGGCCAACAGTTTCCTAGAGGGTGCGATACTGAGATTTCTTACAAAGTGGCTTAGACGGAACACACACCTCAGGAAAAAATAAGAAACTGAGCTAGATGTGGAAAGGCAAGGCCTTATGTTCACATGCATTACAATTTGGTGTTGGTTGCATTCATTTATGGCTGCAGATGATGTATTTAATTTCTTTAAACTGAGGAGCTGTACAATAAATATCGATCTTTTTTCAATGTTCAAAATGTATGCATGAAAAAGACAAGGTCCCGCTGTATCACACAGGCTGGACTGCAGCGTCTATTCACAGGCGCGAACCCACTACTGAGCGGCACGGGGGCTTTGACCTGCTCCGTTCCCGACCTGGGCCGGTTCACCCCGCCTTAGACGACCTGGTGGTCGCGGGCTCCCCCGGGAGCACCATATCGACACCGAACTTAGCGCGGACACCCGATCGACATAGCGCACTGCAGCTCAGAACTCCTGAGCTCAAACGATCCGCCAGCCTCAGCCTCCCAGCAGCTTGGATTACAGGCACGCGCCACCGCGCCCGGCGGAGCACCACGGCGATTTAAAAGCTTTTCCACAAGGGCTCACTGTGACGTCAAGAAGGCACTACGCTGACTCTCTGTGCGTACAGTTCCCTCTAGTGGCAGGATATAGAAAACAAGATATATGAACATAAAAAACCTGCAAACATGACCGTACATGATTGTAAACTGAAGCAAAAATATAAATCTTTTTTGAAAATAAACTAATAAACCTAGCACACCTGCACTTAACACTGAAAACTGAACCAAAATTGAAATCAAAATGGAAAGCGAATTCAGTAAATAAAAACATGGTGGAAATTACAGGTTATTTAGGAGTTTAGATAATGTAGGCTTGTAGCCAACTTACGCTCATAATTGTAGGACTAAAATGTTGTTATTAATCACATCTGCAACTTTAATTCACTTCAGAAATGATTTTTAAAAATCTAATCAAGAACTTCGTCATATGCCTCCATGCATGTTTCATAGCACATTTTGATATATCAAAGAACGAGTTCACATAAGGAAAAAGTCTCAATGTTCGTGGAAACCTCCTTTGCATTTCACAATGAAATGTCATCTCATGCCTGTTTCGTGAATGAGGCTCATACCTCCTAATGCTAGACCCCATGACAACTTTTGATGGGTCTGCTGAAAATATAAGGACCAAAATTGTGTATTCTATTGCATTTTATATATGACCGAGGCTACATCTAACATTTTATGAATAAAGTACACACGATAAATTCGAGCGCTGTCCCTTAAAATGAAATTCACAAGTCGGCTGCTACAATATACATTCAAAACAACACTTTTAAATAGTTTTGGTATCTCATTCCTTCGGCAAGTGTGTCACATTTAATACGTTACTATGATAGGGAAAAGTCTTAATATTTTCTAAACTTCGTTCCTAGGGTTGTTTTTCTTCATTTTCTTCTTGAAATGTTTCGAGTGTAGCTCGTTTCAGCGGGAACAGCTGCTATTCCCGGATCCGTGGTGTAGTGCATTCATAAAAGAATATTTGGCCAACAGTTTCCTAGAGGGTGCGATACTGAGATTTCTTACAAAGTGGCTTAGACGGAACACACACCTCAGGAAAAAATAAGAAACTGAGCTAGATGTGGAAAGGCAAGGCCTTATGTTCACATGCATTACAATTTGGTGTTGGTTGCATTCATTTATGGCTGCAGATGATGTATTTAATTTCTTTAAACTGAGGAGCTGTACAATAAATATCGATCTTTTTTCAATGTTCAAAATGTATGCATGAAAAAGACAAGGTCCCGCTGTATCACACAGGCTGGACTGCAGCGTCTATTCACAGGCGCGAACCCGCTACTGAGCGGCACGGGGGCTTTGACCTGCTCCGTTCCCGACCTGGGCCGGTTCACCCCGCCTTAGACGACCTGGTGTTCCGGGGCTCCCCCGGGAGCACCATATCGACACCGAACTTAGCGCGGACACCCGATCGACATAGCGCACTGCAGCTCAGAACTCCTGAGCTCAAACGATCCGCCAGCCTCAGCCTCCCAGCAGCTTGGATTACAGGCACGCGCCACCGCGCCCGGCGGAGCACCACGGCGATTTAAAAGCTTTTCCACAAGGGCTCACTGTGACGTCAAGAAGGCACTACGCTGACTCACTTTGCGTACAGTTCCCTCTAGTGGCAGGCTATAGAAAACAAGATATATGAACATAAAAAACCTGCAAACATGACCGTACATGATTGTAAACTGAAGCAAAAATATAAATCTTTTTTGAAAATAAACTAATAAACCTAGCACACCTGCACTTAACACTGAAAACTGAACCAAAATTGAAATCAAAATGGAAAGCGAATTCAGTAAATAAAAACATGGTGGAAATTACAGGTTATATAGGAGTTTAGATAATGTAGGCTTGTAGCCAACTTACGCTCATAATTGTAGGACTAAAATGTTGTTATTAATCACATCTGCAACTTTAATTCACTTCAGAAATGATTTTTAAAAATCTAATCAAGAACTTCGTCATATGCCTCCATGCATGTTTCATAGCACATTTTGATATATCAAAGAACGAGTTCACATAAGGAAAAAGTCTCAATGTTCGTGGAAACCTCCTTTGCATTTCACAATGAAATGTCATCTCATGCCTGTTTCGTGAATGAGGCTCATACCTCCTAATGCTAGACCCCATGACAACTTTTGATGGGTCTGCTGAAAATATAAGGACCAAAATTGTGTATTCTATTGCATTTTATATATGACCGAGGCTACATCTAACATTTTATGAATAAAGTACACACGATAAATTCGAGCGCTGTCCCTTAAAATGAAATTCACAAGTCGGCTGCTACAATATACATTCAAAACAACACTTTTAAATAGTTTTGGTATCTCATTCCTTCGGCAAGTGTGTCACATTTAATACGTTACTATGATAGGGAAAAGTCTTAATATTTTCTAAACTGCGTTCCTAGCGTTGTTTTTCTTCATTTTCTTCTTGAAATGTTTCGAGTGTAGCTCGTTTCAGCGGGAACAGCTGCTATTCCCGGATCCGTGGTGTAGTGCATTCATAAAAGAATATTTGGCCAACAGTTTCCTAGAGGGTGCGATACTGAGATTTCTTACAAAGTGGCTTAGACGGAACACACACCTCAGGAAAAAATAAGAAACTGAGCTAGATGTGGAAAGGCAAGGCCTTATGTTCACATGCATTACAATTTGGTGTTGGTTGCATTCATTTATGGCTGCAGATGATGTATTTAATTTCTTTAAACTGAGGAGCTGTACAATAAATATCGATCTTTTTTCAATGTTCAAAATGTATGCATGAAAAAGACAAGGTCCCGCTGTATCACACAGGCTGGACTGCAGCGTCTATTCACAGGCGCGAACCCACTACTGAGCGGCACGGGGGCTTTGACCTGCTCCGTTCCCGACCTGGGCCGGTTCACCCCGCCTTAGACGACCTGGTGGTCCCGGGATCCCCCGGGAGCACCATATCGACACCGAACTTAGCGCGGACACCCGATCGACATAGCGCACTGCAGCTCAGAACTCCTGAGCTCAAACGATCCGCCAGCCTCAGCCTCCCAGCAGCTTGGATTACAGGCACGCGCCACCGCGCCCGGCGGAGCACCACGGCGATTTAAAAGCTTTTCCACAAGGGCTCACTGTGACGTCAAGAAGGCACTACGCTGACTCTCTGTGCGTACAGTTCCCTCTAGTGGCAGGATATAGAAAACAAGATATATGAACATAAAAAACCTGCAAACATGACCGTACATGATTGTAAACTGAAGCAAAAATATAAATCTTTTTTGAAAATAAACTAATAAACCTAGCACACCTGCACTTAACACTGAAAACTGAACCAAAATTGAAATCAAAATGGAAAGCGAATTCAGTAAATAAAAACATGGTGGAAATTACAGGTTATTTAGGAGTTTAGATAATGTAGGCTTGTAGCCAACTTACGCTCATAATTGTAGGACTAAAATGTTGTTATTAATCACATCTGCAACTTTAATTCACTTCAGAAATGATTTTTAAAAATCTAATCAAGAACTTCGTCATATGCCTCCATGCATGTTTCATAGCACATTTTGATATATCAAAGAACGAGTTCACATAAGGAAAAAGTCTCAATGTTCGTGGAAACCTCCTTTGCATTTCACAATGAAATGTCATCTCATGCCTGTTTCGTGAATGAGGCTCATACCTCCTAATGCTAGACCCCATGACAACTTTTGATGGGTCTGCTGAAAATATAAGGACCAAAATTGTGTATTCTATTGCATTTTATATATGACCGAGGCTACATCTAACATTTTATGAATAAGGTACACACGATAAATTCGAGCGCTGTCCCTTAAAATGAAATTCACAAGTCGGCTGCTACAATATACATTCAAAACAACACTTTTAAATAGTTTTGGTATCTCATTCCTTCGGCAAGTGTGTCACATTTAATACGTTACTATGATAGGGAAAAGTCTTAATATTTTCTAAACTGCGTTCCTAGCGTTGTTTTTCTTCATTTTCTTCTTGAAATGTTTCGAGTGTAGCTTGTTTCAGCGGGAACAGCTGCTATTCCCGGATCCGTGGTGTAGTGCATTCATAAAAGAATATTTGGCCAACAGTTTCCTAGAGGGTGCGATACTGAGATTTCTTACAAAGTGGCTTAGACGGAACACACACCTCAGGAAAAAATAAGAAACTGAGCTAGATGTGGAAAGGCAAGGCCTTATGTTCACATGCATTACAATTTGGTGTTGGTTGCATTCATTTATGGCTGCAGATGATGTATTTAATTTCTTTAAACTGAGGAGCTGTACAATAAATATCGATCTTTTTTCAATGTTCAAAATGTATGCATGAAAAAGACAAGGTCCCGCTGTATCACACAGGCTGGACTGCAGCGTCTATTCACAGGCGCGAACCCACTACTGAGCGGCACGGGGGCTTTGACCTGCTCCGTTCCCGACCTGGGCCGGTTCACCCCGCCTTAGACGACCTGGTGGTCGCGGGCTCCCCCGGGAGCACCATATCGACACCGAACTTAGCGCGGACACCCGATCGACATAGCGCACTGCAGCTCAGAACTCCTGAGCTCAAACGATCCGCCAGCCTCAGCCTCCCAGCAGCTTGGATTACAGGCACGCGCCACCGCGCCCGGCGGAGCACCACGGCGATTTAAAAGCTTTTCCACAAGGGCTCACTGTGACGTCAAGAAGGCACTACGCTGACTCTCTGTGCGTACAGTTCCCTCTAGTGGCAGGATATAGAAAACAAGATATATGAACATAAAAAACCTGCAAACATGACCGTACATGATTGTAAACTGAAGCAAAAATATAAATCTTTTTTGAAAATAAACTAATAAACCTAGCACACCTGCACTTAACACTGAAAACTGAACCAAAATTGAAATCAAAATGGAAAGCGAATTCAGTAAATAAAAACATGGTGGAAATTACAGGTTATTTAGGAGTTTAGATAATGTAGGCTTGTAGCCAACTTACGCTCATAATTGTAGGACTAAAATGTTGTTATTAATCACATCTGCAACTTTAATTCACTTCAGAAATGATTTTTAAAAATCTAATCAAGAACTTCGTCATATGCCTCCATGCATGTTTCATAGCACATTTTGATATATCAAAGAACGAGTTCACATAAGGAAAAAGTCTCAATGTTCGTGGAAACCTCCTTTGCATTTCACAATGAAATGTCATCTCATGCCTGTTTCGTGAATGAGGCTCATACCTCCTAATGCTAGACCCCATGACAACTTTTGATGGGTCTGCTGAAAATATAAGGACCAAAATTGTGTATTCTATTGCATTTTATATATGACCGAGGCTACATCTAACATTTTATGAATAAAGTACACACGATAAATTCGAGCGCTGTCCCTTAAAATGAAATTCACAAGTCGGCTGCTACAATATACATTCAAAACAACACTTTTAAATAGTTTTGGTATCTCATTCCTTCGGCAAGTGTGTCACATTTAATACGTTACTATGATAGGGAAAAGTCTTAATATTTTCTAAACTTCGTTCCTAGGGTTGTTTTTCTTCATTTTCTTCTTGAAATGTTTCGAGTGTAGCTCGTTTCAGCGGGAACAGCTGCTATTCCCGGATCCGTGGTGTAGTGCATTCATAAAAGAATATTTGGCCAACAGTTTCCTAGAGGGTGCGATACTGAGATTTCTTACAAAGTGGCTTAGACGGAACACACACCTCAGGAAAAAATAAGAAACTGAGCTAGATGTGGAAAGGCAAGGCCTTATGTTCACATGCATTACAATTTGGTGTTGGTTGCATTCATTTATGGCTGCAGATGATGTATTTAATTTCTTTAAACTGAGGAGCTGTACAATAAATATCGATCTTTTTTCAATGTTCAAAATGTATGCATGAAAAAGACAAGGTCCCGCTGTATCACACAGGCTGGACTGCAGCGTCTATTCACAGGCGCGAACCCGCTACTGAGCGGCACGGGGGCTTTGACCTGCTCCGTTCCCGACCTGGGCCGGTTCACCCCGCCTTAGACGACCTGGTGTTCCGGGGCTCCCCCGGGAGCACCATATCGACACCGAACTTAGCGCGGACACCCGATCGACATAGCGCACTGCAGCTCAGAACTCCTGAGCTCAAACGATCCGCCAGCCTCAGCCTCCCAGCAGCTTGGATTACAGGCACGCGCCACCGCGCCCGGCGGAGCACCACGGCGATTTAAAAGCTTTTCCACAAGGGCTCACTGTGACGTCAAGAAGGCACTACGCTGACTCACTTTGCGTACAGTTCCCTCTAGTGGCAGGCTATAGAAAACAAGATATATGAACATAAAAAACCTGCAAACATGACCGTACATGATTGTAAACTGAAGCAAAAATATAAATCTTTTTTGAAAATAAACTAATAAACCTAGCACACCTGCACTTAACACTGAAAACTGAACCAAAATTGAAATCAAAATGGAAAGCGAATTCAGTAAATAAAAACATGGTGGAAATTACAGGTTATATAGGAGTTTAGATAATGTAGGCTTGTAGCCAACTTACGCTCATAATTGTAGGACTAAAATGTTGTTATTAATCACATCTGCAACTTTAATTCACTTCAGAAATGATTTTTAAAAATCTAATCAAGAACTTCGTCATATGCCTCCATGCATGTTTCATAGCACATTTTGATATATCAAAGAACGAGTTCACATAAGGAAAAAGTCTCAATGTTCGTGGAAACCTCCTTTGCATTTCACAATGAAATGTCATCTCATGCCTGTTTCGTGAATGAGGCTCATACCTCCTAATGCTAGACCCCATGACAACTTTTGATGGGTCTGCTGAAAATATAAGGACCAAAATTGTGTATTCTATTGCATTTTATATATGACCGAGGCTACATCTAACATTTTATGAATAAAGTACACACGATAAATTCGAGCGCTGTCCCTTAAAATGAAATTCACAAGTCGGCTGCTACAATATACATTCAAAACAACACTTTTAAATAGTTTTGGTATCTCATTCCTTCGGCAAGTGTGTCACATTTAATACGTTACTATGATAGGGAAAAGTCTTAATATTTTCTAAACTGCGTTCCTAGCGTTGTTTTTCTTCATTTTCTTCTTGAAATGTTTCGAGTGTAGCTCGTTTCAGCGGGAACAGCTGCTATTCCCGGATCCGTGGTGTAGTGCATTCATAAAAGAATATTTGGCCAACAGTTTCCTAGAGGGTGCGATACTGAGATTTCTTACAAAGTGGCTTAGACGGAACACACACCTCAGGAAAAAATAAGAAACTGAGCTAGATGTGGAAAGGCAAGGCCTTATGTTCACATGCATTACAATTTGGTGTTGGTTGCATTCATTTATGGCTGCAGATGATGTATTTAATTTCTTTAAACTGAGGAGCTGTACAATAAATATCGATCTTTTTTCAATGTTCAAAATGTATGCATGAAAAAGACAAGGTCCCGCTGTATCACACAGGCTGGACTGCAGCGTCTATTCACAGGCGCGAACCCACTACTGAGCGGCACGGGGGCTTTGACCTGCTCCGTTCCCGACCTGGGCCGGTTCACCCCGCCTTAGACGACCTGGTGGTCCCGGGATCCCCCGGGAGCACCATATCGACACCGAACTTAGCGCGGACACCCGATCGACATAGCGCACTGCAGCTCAGAACTCCTGAGCTCAAACGATCCGCCAGCCTCAGCCTCCCAGCAGCTTGGATTACAGGCACGCGCCACCGCGCCCGGCGGAGCACCACGGCGATTTAAAAGCTTTTCCACAAGGGCTCACTGTGACGTCAAGAAGGCACTACGCTGACTCTCTGTGCGTACAGTTCCCTCTAGTGGCAGGATATAGAAAACAAGATATATGAACATAAAAAACCTGCAAACATGACCGTACATGATTGTAAACTGAAGCAAAAATATAAATCTTTTTTGAAAATAAACTAATAAACCTAGCACACCTGCACTTAACACTGAAAACTGAACCAAAATTGAAATCAAAATGGAAAGCGAATTCAGTAAATAAAAACATGGTGGAAATTACAGGTTATTTAGGAGTTTAGATAATGTAGGCTTGTAGCCAACTTACGCTCATAATTGTAGGACTAAAATGTTGTTATTAATCACATCTGCAACTTTAATTCACTTCAGAAATGATTTTTAAAAATCTAATCAAGAACTTCGTCATATGCCTCCATGCATGTTTCATAGCACATTTTGATATATCAAAGAACGAGTTCACATAAGGAAAAAGTCTCAATGTTCGTGGAAACCTCCTTTGCATTTCACAATGAAATGTCATCTCATGCCTGTTTCGTGAATGAGGCTCATACCTCCTAATGCTAGACCCCATGACAACTTTTGATGGGTCTGCTGAAAATATAAGGACCAAAATTGTGTATTCTATTGCATTTTATATATGACCGAGGCTACATCTAACATTTTATGAATAAGGTACACACGATAAATTCGAGCGCTGTCCCTTAAAATGAAATTCACAAGTCGGCTGCTACAATATACATTCAAAACAACACTTTTAAATAGTTTTGGTATCTCATTCCTTCGGCAAGTGTGTCACATTTAATACGTTACTATGATAGGGAAAAGTCTTAATATTTTCTAAACTGCGTTCCTAGCGTTGTTTTTCTTCATTTTCTTCTTGAAATGTTTCGAGTGTAGCTTGTTTCAGCGGGAACAGCTGCTATTCCCGGATCCGTGGTGTAGTGCATTCATAAAAGAATATTTGGCCAACAGTTTCCTAGAGGGTGCGATACTGAGATTTCTTACAAAGTGGCTTAGACGGAACACACACCTCAGGAAAAAATAAGAAACTGAGCTAGATGTGGAAAGGCAAGGCCTTATGTTCACATGCATTACAATTTGGTGTTGGTTGCATTCATTTATGGCTGCAGATGATGTATTTAATTTCTTTAAACTGAGGAGCTGTACAATAAATATCGATCTTTTTTCAATGTTCAAAATGTATGCATGAAAAAGACAAGGTCCCGCTGTATCACACAGGCTGGACTGCAGCGTCTATTCACAGGCGCGAACCCGCTACTGAGCGGCACGGGGGCTTTGACCTGCTCCGTTCCCGACCTGGGCCGGTTCACCCCGCCTTAGACGACCTGGTGTTCCGGGGCTCCCCCGGGAGCACCATATCGACACCGAACTTAGCGCGGACACCCGATCGACATAGCGCACTGCAGCTCAGAACTCCTGAGCTCAAACGATCCGCCAGCCTCAGCCTCCCAGCAGCTTGGATTACAGGCACGCGCCACCGCGCCCGGCGGAGCACCACGGCGATTTAAAAGCTTTTCCACAAGGGCTCACTGTGACGTCAAGAAGGCACTACGCTGACTCACTTTGCGTACAGTTCCCTCTAGTGGCAGGCTATAGAAAACAAGATATATGAACATAAAAAACCTGCAAACATGACCGTACATGATTGTAAACTGAAGCAAAAATATAAATCTTTTTTGAAAATAAACTAATAAACCTAGCACACCTGCACTTAACACTGAAAACTGAACCAAAATTGAAATCAAAATGGAAAGCGAATTCAGTAAATAAAAACATGGTGGAAATTACAGGTTATATAGGAGTTTAGATAATGTAGGCTTGTAGCCAACTTACGCTCATAATTGTAGGACTAAAATGTTGTTATTAATCACATCTGCAACTTTAATTCACTTCAGAAATGATTTTTAAAAATCTAATCAAGAACTTCGTCATATGCCTCCATGCATGTTTCATAGCACATTTTGATATATCAAAGAACGAGTTCACATAAGGAAAAAGTCTCAATGTTCGTGGAAACCTCCTTTGCATTTCACAATGAAATGTCATCTCATGCCTGTTTCGTGAATGAGGCTCATACCTCCTAATGCTAGACCCCATGACAACTTTTGATGGGTCTGCTGAAAATATAAGGACCAAAATTGTGTATTCTATTGCATTTTATATATGACCGAGGCTACATCTAACATTTTATGAATAAAGTACACACGATAAATTCGAGCGCTGTCCCTTAAAATGAAATTCACAAGTCGGCTGCTACAATATACATTCAAAACAACACTTTTAAATAGTTTTGGTATCTCATTCCTTCGGCAAGTGTGTCACATTTAATACGTTACTATGATAGGGAAAAGTCTTAATATTTTCTAAACTTCGTTCCTAGGGTTGTTTTTCTTCATTTTCTTCTTGAAATGTTTCGAGTGTAGCTCGTTTCAGCGGGAACAGCTGCTATTCCCGGATCCGTGGTGTAGTGCATTCATAAAAGAATATTTGGCCAACAGTTTCCTAGAGGGTGCGATACTGAGATTTCTTACAAAGTGGCTTAGACGGAACACACACCTCAGGAAAAAATAAGAAACTGAGCTAGATGTGGAAAGGCAAGGCCTTATGTTCACATGCATTACAATTTGGTGTTGGTTGCATTCATTTATGGCTGCAGATGATGTATTTAATTTCTTTAAACTGAGGAGCTGTACAATAAATATCGATCTTTTTTCAATGTTCAAAATGTATGCATGAAAAAGACAAGGTCCCGCTGTATCACACAGGCTGGACTGCAGCGTCTATTCACAGGCGCGAACCCGCTACTGAGCGGCACGGGGGCTTTGACCTGCTCCGTTCCCGACCTGGGCCGGTTCACCCCGCCTTAGACGACCTGGTGTTCCGGGGCTCCCCCGGGAGCACCATATCGACACCGAACTTAGCGCGGACACCCGATCGACATAGCGCACTGCAGCTCAGAACTCCTGAGCTCAAACGATCCGCCAGCCTCAGCCTCCCAGCAGCTTGGATTACAGGCACGCGCCACCGCGCCCGGCGGAGCACCACGGCGATTTAAAAGCTTTTCCACAAGGGCTCACTGTGACGTCAAGAAGGCACTACGCTGACTCACTTTGCGTACAGTTCCCTCTAGTGGCAGGCTATAGAAAACAAGATATATGAACATAAAAAACCTGCAAACATGACCGTACATGATTGTAAACTGAAGCAAAAATATAAATCTTTTTTGAAAATAAACTAATAAACCTAGCACACCTGCACTTAACACTGAAAACTGAACCAAAATTGAAATCAAAATGGAAAGCGAATTCAGTAAATAAAAACATGGTGGAAATTACAGGTTATATAGGAGTTTAGATAATGTAGGCTTGTAGCCAACTTACGCTCATAATTGTAGGACTAAAATGTTGTTATTAATCACATCTGCAACTTTAATTCACTTCAGAAATGATTTTTAAAAATCTAATCAAGAACTTCGTCATATGCCTCCATGCATGTTTCATAGCACATTTTGATATATCAAAGAACGAGTTCACATAAGGAAAAAGTCTCAATGTTCGTGGAAACCTCCTTTGCATTTCACAATGAAATGTCATCTCATGCCTGTTTCGTGAATGAGGCTCATACCTCCTAATGCTAGACCCCATGACAACTTTTGATGGGTCTGCTGAAAATATAAGGACCAAAATTGTGTATTCTATTGCATTTTATATATGACCGAGGCTACATCTAACATTTTATGAATAAAGTACACACGATAAATTCGAGCGCTGTCCCTTAAAATGAAATTCACAAGTCGGCTGCTACAATATACATTCAAAACAACACTTTTAAATAGTTTTGGTATCTCATTCCTTCGGCAAGTGTGTCACATTTAATACGTTACTATGATAGGGAAAAGTCTTAATATTTTCTAAACTGCGTTCCTAGCGTTGTTTTTCTTCATTTTCTTCTTGAAATGTTTCGAGTGTAGCTTGTTTCAGCGGGAACAGCTGCTATTCCCGGATCCGTGGTGTAGTGCATTCATAAAAGAATATTTGGCCAACAGTTTCCTAGAGGGTGCGATACTGAGATTTCTTACAAAGTGGCTTAGACGGAACACACACCTCAGGAAAAAATAAGAAACTGAGCTAGATGTGGAAAGGCAAGGCCTTATGTTCACATGCATTACAATTTGGTGTTGGTTGCATTCATTTATGGCTGCAGATGATGTATTTAATTTCTTTAAACTGAGGAGCTGTACAATAAATATCGATCTTTTTTCAATGTTCAAAATGTATGCATGAAAAAGACAAGGTCCCGCTGTATCACACAGGCTGGACTGCAGCGTCTATTCACAGGCGCGAACCCACTACTGAGCGGCACGGGGGCTTTGACCTGCTCCGTTCCCGACCTGGGCCGGTTCACCCCGCCTTAGACGACCTGGTGTTCCGGGGCTCCCCCGGGAGCACCATATCGACACCGAACTTAGCGCGGACACCCGATCGACATAGCGCACTGCAGCTCAGAACTCCTGAGCTCAAACGATCCGCCAGCCTCAGCCTCCCAGCAGCTTGGATTACAGGCACGCGCCACCGCGCCCGGCGGAGCACCACGGCGATTTAAAAGCTTTTCCACAAGGGCTCACTGTGACGTCAAGAAGGCACTACGCTGACTCACTTTGCGTACAGTTCCCTCTAGTGGCAGGATATAGAAAACAAGATATATGAACATAAAAAACCTGCAAACATGACCGTACATGATTGTAAACTGAAGCAAAAATATAAATCTTTTTTGAAAATAAACTAATAAACCTAGCACACCTGCACTTAACACTGAAAACTGAACCAAAATTGAAATCAAAATGGAAAGCGAATTCAGTAAATAAAAACATGGTGGAAATTACAGGTTATTTAGGAGTTTAGATAATGTAGGCTTGTAGCCAACTTACGCTCATAATTGTAGGACTAAAATGTTGTTATTAATCACATCTGCAACTTTAATTCACTTCAGAAATGATTTTTAAAAATCTAATCAAGAACTTCGTCATATGCCTCCATGCATGTTTCATAGCACATTTTGATATATCAAAGAACGAGTTCACATAAGGAAAAAGTCTCAATGTTCGTGGAAACCTCCTTTGCATTTCACAATGAAATGTCATCTCATGCCTGTTTCGTGAATGAGGCTCATACCTCCTAATGCTAGACCCCATGACAACTTTTGATGGGTCTGCTGAAAATATAAGGACCAAAATTGTGTATTCTATTGCATTTTATATATGACCGAGGCTACATCTAACATTTTATGAATAAGGTACACACGATAAATTCGAGCGCTGTCCCTTAAAATGAAATTCACAAGTCGGCTGCTACAATATACATTCAAAACAACACTTTTAAATAGTTTTGGTATCTCATTCCTTCGGCAAGTGTGTCACATTTAATACGTTACTATGATAGGGAAAAGTCTTAATATTTTCTAAACTGCGTTCCTAGCGTTGTTTTTCTTCATTTTCTTCTTGAAATGTTTCGAGTGTAGCTTGTTTCAGCGGGAACAGCTGCTATTCCCGGATCCGTGGTGTAGTGCATTCATAAAAGAATATTTGGCCAACAGTTTCCTAGAGGGTGCGATACTGAGATTTCTTACAAAGTGGCTTAGACGGAACACACACCTCAGGAAAAAATAAGAAACTGAGCTAGATGTGGAAAGGCAAGGCCTTATGTTCACATGCATTACAATTTGGTGTTGGTTGCATTCATTTATGGTTGCAGATGATGTATTTAATTTCTTTAAACTGAGGAGCTGTACAATAAATATCGATCTTTTTTCAATGTTCAAAATGTATGCATGAAAAAGACAAGGTCCCGCTGTATCACACAGGCTGGACTGCAGCGTCTATTCACAGGCGCGAACCCACTACTGAGCGGCACGGGGGCTTTGACCTGCTCCGTTCCCGACCTGGGCCGGTTCACCCCGCCTTAGACGACCTGGTGTTCCGGGGCTCCCCCGGGAGCACCATATCGACACCGAACTTAGCGCGGACACCCGATCGACATAGCGCACTGCAGCTCAGAACTCCTGAGCTCAAACGATCCGCCAGCCTCAGCCTCCCAGCAGCTTGGATTACAGGCACGCGCCACCGCGCCCGGCGGAGCACCACGGCGATTTAAAAGCTTTTCCACAAGGGCTCACTGTGACGTCAAGAAGGCACTACGCTGACTCACTTTGCGTACAGTTCCCTCTAGTGGCAGGATATAGAAAACAAGATATATGAACATAAAAAACCTGCAAACATGACCGTACATGATTGTAAACTGAAGCAAAAATATAAATCTTTTTTGAAAATAAACTAATAAACCTAGCACACCTGCACTTAACACTGAAAACTGAACCAAAATTGAAATCAAAATGGAAAGCGAATTCAGTAAATAAAAACATGGTGGAAATTACAGGTTATTTAGGAGTTTAGATAATGTAGGCTTGTAGCCAACTTACGCTCATAATTGTAGGACTAAAATGTTGTTATTAATCACATCTGCAACTTTAATTCACTTCAGAAATGATTTTTAAAAATCTAATCAAGAACTTCGTCATATGCCTCCATGCATGTTTCATAGCACATTTTGATATATCAAAGAACGAGTTCACATAAGGAAAAAGTCTCAATGTTCGTGGAAACCTCCTTTGCATTTCACAATGAAATGTCATCTCATGCCTGTTTCGTGAATGAGGCTCATACCTCCTAATGCTAGACCCCATGACAACTTTTGATGGGTCTGCTGAAAATATAAGGACCAAAATTGTGTATTCTATTGCATTTTATATATGACCGAGGCTACATCTAACATTTTATGAATAAGGTACACACGATAAATTCGAGCGCTGTCCCTTAAAATGAAATTCACAAGTCGGCTGCTACAATATACATTCAAAACAACACTTTTAAATAGTTTTGGTATCTCATTCCTTCGGCAAGTGTGTCACATTTAATACGTTACTATGAAAGGGAAAAGTCTTAATATTTTCTAAACTGCGTTCCTAGCGTTGTTTTTCTTCATTTTCTTCTTGAAATGTTTCGAGTGTAGCTTGTTTCAGCGGGAACAGCTGCTATTCCCGGATCCGTGGTGTAGTGCATTCATAAAAGAATATTTGGCCAACAGTTTCCTAGAGGGTGCGATACTGAGATTTCTTACAAAGTGGCTTAGACGGAACACACACCTCAGGAAAAAATAAGAAACTGAGCTAGATGTGGAAAGGCAAGGCCTTATGTTCACATGCATTACAATTTGGTGTTGGTTGCATTCATTTATGGTTGCAGATGATGTATTTAATTTCTTTAAACTGAGGAGCTGTACAATAAATATCGATCTTTTTTCAATGTTCAAAATGTATGCATGAAAAAGACAAGGTCCCGCTGTATCACACAGGCTGGACTGCAGCGTCTATTCACAGGCGCGAACCCACTACTGAGCGGCACGGGGGCTTTGACCTGCTCCGTTCCCGACCTGGGCCGGTTCACCCCGCCTTAGACGACCTGGTGTTCCGGGGCTCCCCCGGGAGCACCATATCGACACCGAACTTAGCGCGGACACCCGATCGACATAGCGCACTGCAGCTCAGAACTCCTGAGCTCAAACGATCCGCCAGCCTCAGCCTCCCAGCAGCTTGGATTACAGGCACGCGCCACCGCGCCCGGCGGAGCACCACGGCGATTTAAAAGCTTTTCCACAAGGGCTCACTGTGACGTCAAGAAGGCACTACGCTGACTCTCTGTGCGTACAGTTCCCTCTAGTGGCAGGATATAGAAAACAAGATATATGAACATAAAAAACCTGCAAACATGACCGTACATGATTGTAAACTGAAGCAAAAATATAAATCTTTTTTGAAAATAAACTAATAAACCTAGCACACCTGCACTTAACACTGAAAACTGAACCAAAATTGAAATCAAAATGGAAAGCGAATTCAGTAAATAAAAACATGGTGGAAATTACAGGTTATTTAGGAGTTTAGATAATGTAGGCTTGTAGCCAACTTACGCTCATAATTGTAGGACTAAAATGTTGTTATTAATCACATCTGCAACTTTAATTCACTTCAGAAATGATTTTTAAAAATCTAATCAAGAACTTCGTCATATGCCTCCATGCATGTTTCATAGCACATTTTGATATATCAAAGAACGAGTTCACATAAGGAAAAAGTCTCAATGTTCGTGGAAACCTCCTTTGCATTTCACAATGAAATGTCATCTCATGCCTGTTTCGTGAATGAGGCTCATACCTCCTAATGCTAGACCCCATGACAACTTTTGATGGGTCTGCTGAAAATATAAGGACCAAAATTGTGTATTCTATTGCATTTTATATATGACCGAGGCTACATCTAACATTTTATGAATAAGGTACACACGATAAATTCGAGCGCTGTCCCTTAAAATGAAATTCACAAGTCGGCTGCTACAATATACATTCAAAACAACACTTTTAAATAGTTTTGGTATCTCATTCCTTCGGCAAGTGTGTCACATTTAATACGTTACTATGATAGGGAAAAGTCTTAATATTTTCTAAACTGCGTTCCTAGCGTTGTTTTTCTTCATTTTCTTCTTGAAATGTTTCGAGTGTAGCTTGTTTCAGCGGGAACAGCTGCTATTCCCGGATCCGTGGTGTAGTGCATTCATAAAAGAATATTTGGCCAACAGTTTCCTAGAGGGTGCGATACTGAGATTTCTTACAAAGTGGCTTAGACGGAACACACACCTCAGGAAAAAATAAGAAACTGAGCTAGATGTGGAAAGGCAAGGCCTTATGTTCACATGCATTACAATTTGGTGTTGGTTGCATTCATTTATGGTTGCAGATGATGTATTTAATTTCTTTAAACTGAGGAGCTGTACAATAAATATCGATCTTTTTTCAATGTTCAAAATGTATGCATGAAAAAGACAAGGTCCCGCTGTATCACACAGGCTGGACTGCAGCGTCTATTCACAGGCGCGAACCCACTACTGAGCGGCACGGGGGCTTTGACCTGCTCCGTTCCCGACCTGGGCCGGTTCACCCCGCCTTAGACGACCTGGTGTTCCGGGGCTCCCCCGGGAGCACCATATCGACACCGAACTTAGCGCGGACACCCGATCGACATAGCGCACTGCAGCTCAGAACTCCTGAGCTCAAACGATCCGCCAGCCTCAGCCTCCCAGCAGCTTGGATTACAGGCACGCGCCACCGCGCCCGGCGGAGCACCACGGCGATTTAAAAGCTTTTCCACAAGGGCTCACTGTGACGTCAAGAAGGCACTACGCTGACTCTCTGTGCGTACAGTTCCCTCTAGTGGCAGGATATAGAAAACAAGATATATGAACATAAAAAACCTGCAAACATGACCGTACATGATTGTAAACTGAAGCAAAAATATAAATCTTTTTTGAAAATAAACTAATAAACCTAGCACACCTGCACTTAACACTGAAAACTGAACCAAAATTGAAATCAAAATGGAAAGCGAATTCAGTAAATAAAAACATGGTGGAAATTACAGGTTATTTAGGAGTTTAGATAATGTAGGCTTGTAGCCAACTTACGCTCATAATTGTAGGACTAAAATGTTGTTATTAATCACATCTGCAACTTTAATTCACTTCAGAAATGATTTTTAAAAATCTAATCAAGAACTTCGTCATATGCCTCCATGCATGTTTCATAGCACATTTTGATATATCAAAGAACGAGTTCACATAAGGAAAAAGTCTCAATGTTCGTGGAAACCTCCTTTGCATTTCACAATGAAATGTCATCTCATGCCTGTTTCGTGAATGAGGCTCATACCTCCTAATGCTAGACCCCATGACAACTTTTGATGGGTCTGCTGAAAATATAAGGACCAAAATTGTGTATTCTATTGCATTTTATATATGACCGAGGCTACATCTAACATTTTATGAATAAAGTACACACGATAAATTCGAGCGCTGTCCCTTAAAATGAAATTCACAAGTCGGCTGCTACAATATACATTCAAAACAACACTTTTAAATAGTTTTGGTATCTCATTCCTTCGGCAAGTGTGTCACATTTAATACGTTACTATGATAGGGAAAAGTCTTAATATTTTCTAAACTTCGTTCCTAGCGTTGTTTTTCTTCATTTTCTTCTTGAAATGTTTCGAGTGTAGCTTGTTTCAGCGGGAACAGCTGCTATTCCCGGATCCGTGGTGTAGTGCATTCATAAAAGAATATTTGGCCAACAGTTTCCTAGAGGGTGCGATACTGAGATTTCTTACAAAGTGGCTTAGACGGAACACACACCTCAGGAAAAAATAAGAAACTGAGCTAGATGTGGAAAGGCAAGGCCTTATGTTCACATGCATTACAATTTGGTGTTGGTTGCATTCATTTATGGCTGCAGATGATGTATTTAATTTCTTTAAACTGAGGAGCTGTACAATAAATATCGATCTTTTTTCAATGTTCAAAATGTATGCATGAAAAAGACAAGGTCCCGCTGTATCACACAGGCTGGACTGCAGCGTCTATTCACAGGCGCGAACCCACTACTGAGCGGCACGGGGGCTTTGACCTGCTCCGTTCCCGACCTGGGCCGGTTCACCCCGCCTTAGACGACCTGGTGGTCGCGGGCTCCCCCGGGAGCACCATATCGACACCGAACTTAGCGCGGACACCCGATCGACATAGCGCACTGCAGCTCAGAACTCCTGAGCTCAAACGATCCGCCAGCCTCAGCCTCCCAGCAGCTTGGATTACAGGCACGCGCCACCGCGCCCGGCGGAGCACCACGGCGATTTAAAAGCTTTTCCACAAGGGCTCACTGTGACGTCAAGAAGGCACTACGCTGACTCTCTGTGCGTACAGTTCCCTCTAGTGGCAGGATATAGAAAACAAGATATATGAACATAAAAAACCTGCAAACATGACCGTACATGATTGTAAACTGAAGCAAAAATATAAATCTTTTTTGAAAATAAACTAATAAACCTAGCACACCTGCACTTAACACTGAAAACTGAACCAAAATTGAAATCAAAATGGAAAGCGAATTCAGTAAATAAAAACATGGTGGAAATTACAGGTTATTTAGGAGTTTAGATAATGTAGGCTTGTAGCCAACTTACGCTCATAATTGTAGGACTAAAATGTTGTTATTAATCACATCTGCAACTTTAATTCACTTCAGAAATGATTTTTAAAAATCTAATCAAGAACTTCGTCATATGCCTCCATGCATGTTTCATAGCACATTTTGATATATCAAAGAACTAGTTCACATAAGGAAAAAGTCTCAATGTTCGTGGAAACCTCCTTTGCATTTCACAATGAAATGTCATCTCATGCCTGTTTCGTGAATGAGGCTCATACCTCCTAATGCTAGACCCCATGACAACTTTTGATGGGTCTGCTGAAAATATAAGGACCAAAATTGTGTATTCTATTGCATTTTATATATGACCGAGGCTACATCTAACATTTTATGAATAAGGTACACACGATAAATTCGAGCGCTGTCCCTTAAAATGAAATTCACAAGTCGGCTGCTACAATATACATTCAAAACAACACTTTTAAATAGTTTTGGTATCTCATTCCTTCGGCAAGTGTGTCACATTTAATACGTTACTATGATAGGGAAAAGTCTTAATATTTTCTAAACTTCGTTCCTAGCGTTGTTTTTCTTCATTTTCTTCTTGAAATGTTTCGAGTGTAGCTTGTTTCAGCGGGAACAGCTGCTATTCCCGGATCCGTGGTGTAGTGCATTCATAAAAGAATATTTGGCCAACAGTTTCCTAGAGGGTGCGATACTGAGATTTCTTACAAAGTGGCTTAGACGGAACACACACCTCAGGAAAAAATAAGAAACTGAGCTAGATGTGGAAAGGCAAGTCCTTATGTTCACATGCATTACAATTTGGTGTTGGTTGCATTCATTTATGGCTGCAGATGATGTATTTAATTTCTTTAAACTGAGGAGCTGTACAATAAATATCGATCTTTTTTCAATGTTCAAAATGTATGCATGAAAAAGACAAGGTCCCGCTGTATCACACAGGCTGGACTGCAGCGTCTATTCACAGGCGCGAACCCACTACTGAGCGGCACGGGGGCTTTGACCTGCTCCGTTCCCGACCTGGGCCGGTTCACCCCGCCTTAGACGACCTGGTGGTCGCGGGCTCCCCCGGGAGCACCATATCGACACCGAACTTAGCGCGGACACCCGATCGACATAGCGCACTGCAGCTCAGAACTCCTGAGCTCAAACGATCCGCCAGCCTCAGCCTCCCAGCAGCTTGGATTACAGGCACGCGCCACCGCGCCCGGCGGAGCACCACGGCGATTTAAAAGCTTTTCCACAAGGGCTCACTGTGACGTCAAGAAGGCACTACGCTGACTCACTTTGCGTACAGTTCCCTCTAGTGGCAGGCTATAGAAAACAAGATATATGAACATAAAAAACCTGCAAACATGACCGTACATGATTGTAAACTGAAGCAAAAATATAAATCTTTTTTGAAAATAAACTAATAAACCTAGCACACCTGCACTTAACACTGAAAACTGAACCAAAATTGAAATCAAAATGGAAAGCGAATTCAGTAAATAAAAACATGGTGGAAATTACAGGTTATATAGGAGTTTAGATAATGTAGGCTTGTAGCCAACTTACGCTCATAATTGTAGGACTAAAATGTTGTTATTAATCACATCTGCAACTTTAATTCAGTTCAGAAATGATTTTTAAAAATCTAATCAAGAACTTCGTCATATGCCTCCATGCATGTTTCATAGCACATTTTGATATATCAAAGAACGAGTTCACATAAGGAAAAAGTCTCAATGTTCGTGGAAACCTCCTTTGCATTTCACAATGAAATGTCATCTCATGCCTGTTTCGTGAATGAGGCTCATACCTCCTAATGCTAGACCCCATGACAACTTTTGATGGGTCTGCTGAAAATATAAGGACCAAAATTGTGTATTCTATTGCATTTTATATATGACCGAGGCTACATCTAACATTTTATGAATAAAGTACACACGATAAATTCGAGCGCTGTCCCTTAAAATGAAATTCACAAGTCGGCTGCTACAATATACATTCAAAACAACACTTTTAAATAGTTTTGGTATCTCATTCCTTCGGCAAGTGTGTCACATTTAATACGTTACTATGATAGGGAAAAGTCTTAATATTTTCTAAACTGCGTTCCTAGCGTTGTTTTTCTTCATTTTCTTCTTGAAATGTTTCGAGTGTAGCTTGTTTCAGCGGGAACAGCTGCTATTCCCGGATCCGTGGTGTAGTGCATTCATAAAAGAATATTTGGCCAACAGTTTCCTAGAGGGTGCGATACTGAGATTTCTTACAAAGTGGCTTAGACGGAACACACACCTCAGGAAAAAATAAGAAACTGAGCTAGATGTGGAAAGGCAAGGCCTTATGTTCACATGCATTACAATTTGGTGTTGGTTGCATTCATTTATGGTTGCAGATGATGTATTTAATTTCTTTAAACTGAGGAGCTGTACAATAAATATCGATCTTTTTTCAATGTTCAAAATGTATGCATGAAAAAGACAAGGTCCCGCTGTATCACACAGGCTGGACTGCAGCGTCTATTCACAGGCGCGAACCCACTACTGAGCGGCACGGGGGCTTTGACCTGCTCCGTTCCCGACCTGGGCCGGTTCACCCCGCCGTAGACGACCTGGTGGTCCCGGGATCCCCCGGGAGCACCATATCGACACCGAACTTAGCGCGGACACCCGATCGACATAGCGCACTGCAGCTCAGAACTCCTGAGCTCAAACGATCCGCCAGCCTCAGCCTCCCAGCAGCTTGGATTACAGGCACGCGCCACCGCGCCCGGCGGAGCACCACGGCGATTTAAAAGCTTTTCCACAAGGGCTCACTGTGACGTCAAGAAGGCACTACGCTGACTCTCTGTGCGTACAGTTCCCTCTAGTGGCAGGATATAGAAAACAAGATATATGAACATAAAAAACCTGCAAACATGACCGTACATGATTGTAAACTGAAGCAAAAATATAAATCTTTTTAGAAAATAAACTAATAAACCTAGCACACCTGCACTTAACACTGAAAACTGAACCAAAATTGAAATCAAAATGGAAAGCGAATTCAGTAAATAAAAACATGGTGGAAATTACAGGTTATTTAGGAGTTTAGATAATGTAGGCTTGTAGCCAACTTACGCTCATAATTGTAGGACTAAAATGTTGTTATTAATCACATCTGCAACTTTAATTCACTTCAGAAATGATTTTTAAAAATCTAATCAAGAACTTCGTCATATGCCTCCATGCATGTTTCATAGCACATTTTGATATATCAAAGAACGAGTTCACATAAGGAAAAAGTCTCAATGTTCGTGGAAACCTCCTTTGCATTTCACAATGAAATGTCATCTCATGCCTGTTTCGTGAATGAGGCTCATACCTCCTAATGCTAGACCCCATGACAACTTTTGATGGGTCTGCTGAAAATATAAGGACCAAAATTGTGTATTCTATTGCATTTTATATATGACCGAGGCTACATCTAACATTTTATGAATAAGGTACACACGATAAATTCGAGCGCTGTCCCTTAAAATGAAATTCACAAGTCGGCTGCTACAATATACATTCAAAACAACACTTTTAAATAGTTTTGGTATCTCATTCCTTCGGCAAGTGTGTCACATTTAATACGTTACTATGATAGGGAAAAGTCTTAATATTTTCTAAACTGCGTTCCTAGCGTTGTTTTTCTTCATTTTCTTCTTGAAATGTTTCGAGTGTAGCTTGTTTCAGCGGGAACAGCTGCTATTCCCGGATCCGTGGTGTAGTGCATTCATAAAAGAATATTTGGCCAACAGTTTCCTAGAGGGTGCGATACTGAGATTTCTTACAAAGTGGCTTAGACGGAACACACACCTCAGGAAAAAATAAGAAACTGAGCTAGATGTGGAAAGGCAAGGCCTTATGTTCACATGCATTACAATTTGGTGTTGGTTGCATTCATTTATGGCTGCAGATGATGTATTTAATTTCTTTAAACTGAGGAGCTGTACAATAAATATCGATCTTTTTTCAATGTTCAAAATGTATGCATGAAAAAGACAAGGTCCCGCTGTATCACACAGGCTGGACTGCAGCGTCTATTCACAGGCGCGAACCCACTACTGAGCGGCACGGGGGCTTTGACCTGCTCCGTTCCCGACCTGGGCCGGTTCACCCCGCCTTAGACGACCTGGTGTTCCGGGGCTCCCCCGGGAGCACCATATC
Source organism: Conger conger (assembly GCF_963514075.1). Lineage (NCBI taxonomy): Eukaryota > Metazoa > Chordata > Actinopteri > Anguilliformes > Congridae > Conger > Conger conger. Next base: position 23,661,333 of record NC_083764.1, on the reverse strand, counting down.
GACACCGAACTTAGCGCGGACACCCGATCGACATAGCGCACTGCAGCTCAGAACTCCTGAGCTCAAATGATCCGCCAGCCTCAGCCTCCCAGCAGTTTGGATTACAGGCACGCGCCACCGCGCCCGGCGGAGCACCACGGAGATTTAAAAGCTTTTCCACAAGGGCTCACTGTGACGTCAAGAAGGCACTACGCTGACTCACTTTGCGTACAGTTCCCTCTAGTGGCAGGCTATAGAAAACAAGATATATGAACATAAAAAACCTGCAAACATGACCGTACATGATTGTAAACTGAAGCAAAAATATAAATCTTTTTTGAAAATAAACTAATAAACCTAGCACACCTGCACTTAACACTGAAAACTGAACCAAAATTGAAATCAAAATGGAAAGCGAATTCAGTAAATAAAAACATGGTGGAAATTACAGGTTATATAGGAGTTTAGATAATGTAGGCTTGTAGCCAACTTACGCTCATAATTGTAGGACTAAAATATTGTTATTAATCACATCTGCAACTTTAATTCACTTCAGAAATGATTTTTAAAAATCTAATCAAGAACTTCGTCATATGCCTCCATGCATGTTTCATAGCACATTTTGATATATCAAAGAACGAGTTCACATAAGGAAAAAGTCTCAATGTTCGTGGAAACCTCCTTTGCATTTCACAATGAAATGTCATCTCATGCCTGTTTCGTGAATGAGGCTCATACCTCCTAATGCTAGACCCCATGACAACTTTTGATGGGTCTGCTGAAAATATAAGGACCAAAATTGTGTATTCTATTGCATTTTATATATGACCGAGGCTACATCTAACATTTTATGAATAAGGTACACACGATAAATTCGAGCGCTGTCCCTTAAAATGAAATTCACAAGTCGGCTGCTACAATATACATTCAAAACAACACTTTTAAATAGTTTTGGTATCTCATTCCTTCGGCAAGTGTGTCACATTTAATACGTTACTATGATAGGGAAAAGTCTTAATATTTTCTAAACTGCGTTCCTAGCGTTGTTTTTCTTCATTTTCTTCTTGAAATGTTTCGAGTGTAGCTTGTTTCAGCGGGAACAGCTGCTATTCCCGGATCCGTGGTGTAGTGCATTCATAAAAGAATATTTGGCCAACAGTTTCCTAGAGGGTGCGATACTGAGATTTCTTACAAAGTGGCTTAGACGGAACACACACCTCAGGAAAAAATAAGAAACTGAGCTAGATGTGGAAAGGCAAGGCCTTATGTTCACATGCATTACAATTTGGTGTTGGTTGCATTCATTTATGGTTGCAGATGATGTATTTAATTTCTTTAAACTGAGGAGCTGTACAATAAATATCGATCTTTTTTCAATGTTCAAAATGTATGCATGAAAAAGACAAGGTCCCGCTGTATCACACAGGCTGGACTGCAGCGTCTATTCACAGGCGCGAACCCACTACTGAGCGGCACGGGGGCTTTGACCTGCTCCGTTCCCGACCTGGGCCGGTTCACCCCGCCTTAGACGACCTGGTGTTCCGGGGCTCCCCCGGGAGCACCATATCGACACCGAACTTAGCGCGGACACCCGATCGACATAGCGCACTGCAGCTCAGAACTCCTGAGCTCAAACGATCCGCCAGCCTCAGCCTCCCAGCAGCTTGGATTACAGGCACGCGCCACCGCGCCCGGCGGAGCACCACGGCGATTTAAAAGCTTTTCCACAAGGGCTCACTGTGACGTCAAGAAGGCACTACGCTGACTCACTTTGCGTACAGTTCCCTCTAGTGGCAGGCTATAGAAAACAAGATATATGAACATAAAAAACCTGCAAACATGACCGTACATGATTGTAAACTGAAGCAAAAATATAAATCTTTTTTGAAAATAAACTAATAAACCTAGCACACCTGCACTTAACACTGAAAACTGAACCAAAATTGAAATCAAAATGGAAAGCGAATTCAGTAAATAAAAACATGGTGGAAATTACAGGTTATATAGGAGTTTAGATAATGTAGGCTTGTAGCCAACTTACGCTCATAATTGTAGGACTAAAATATTGTTATTAATCACATCTGCAACTTTAATTCACTTCAGAAATGATTTTTAAAAATCTAATCAAGAACTTCGTCATATGCCTCCATGCATGTTTCATAGCACATTTTGATATATCAAAGAACGAGTTCACATAAGGAAAAAGTCTCAATGTTCGTGGAAACCTCCTTTGCATTTCACAATGAAATGTCATCTCATGCCTGTTTCGTGAATGAGGCTCATACCTCCTAATGCTAGACCCCATGACAACTTTTGATGGGTCTGCTGAAAATATAAGGACCAAAATTGTGTATTCTATTGCATTTTATATATGACCGAGGCTACATCTAACATTTTATGAATAAGGTACACACGATAAATTCGAGCGCTGTCCCTTAAAATGAAATTCACAAGTCGGCTGCTACAATATACATTCAAAACAACACTTTTAAATAGTTTTGGTATCTCATTCCTTCGGCAAGTGTGTCACATTTAATACGTTACTATGATAGGGAAAAGTCTTAATATTTTCTAAACTGCGTTCCTAGCGTTGTTTTTCTTCATTTTCTTCTTGAAATGTTTCGAGTGTAGCTTGTTTCAGCGGGAACAGCTGCTATTCCCGGATCCGTGGTGTAGTGCATTCATAAAAGAATATTTGGCCAACAGTTTCCTAGAGGGTGCGATACTGAGATTTCTTACAAAGTGGCTTAGACGGAACACACACCTCAGGAAAAAATAAGAAACTGAGCTAGATGTGGAAAGGCAAGGCCTTATGTTCACATGCATTACAATTTGGTGTTGGTTGCATTCATTTATGGTTGCAGATGATGTATTTAATTTCTTTAAACTGAGGAGCTGTACAATAAATATCGATCTTTTTTCAATGTTCAAAATGTATGCATGAAAAAGACAAGGTCCCGCTGTATCACACAGGCTGGACTGCAGCGTCTATTCACAGGCGCGAACCCACTACTGAGCGGCACGGGGGCTTTGACCTGCTCCGTTCCCGACCTGGGCCGGTTCACCCCGCCTTAGACGACCTGGTGTTCCGGGGCTCCCCCGGGAGCACCATATCGACACCGAACTTAGCGCGGACACCCGATCGACATAGCGCACTGCAGCTCAGAACTCCTGAGCTCAAACGATCCGCCAGCCTCAGCCTCCCAGCAGCTTGGATTACAGGCACGCGCCACCGCGCCCGGCGGAGCACCACGGCGATTTAAAAGCTTTTCCACAAGGGCTCACTGTGACGTCAAGAAGGCACTACGCTGACTCACTTTGCGTACAGTTCCCTCTAGTGGCAGGCTATAGAAAACAAGATATATGAACATAAAAAACCTGCAAACATGACCGTACATGATTGTAAACTGAAGCAAAAACATAAATCTTTTTTGAAAATAAACTAATAAACCTAGCACACCTGCACTTAACACTGAAAACTGAACCAAAATTGAAATCAAAATGGAAAGCGAATTCAGTAAATAAAAACATGGTGGAAATTACAGGTTATATAGGAGTTTAGATAATGTAGGCTTGTAGCCAACTTACGCTCATAATTGTAGGACTAAAATATTGTTATTAATCACATCTGCAACTTTAATTCACTTCAGAAATGATTTTTAAAAATCTAATCAAGAACTTCGTCATATGCCTCCATGCATGTTTCATAGCACATTTTGATATATCAAAGAACGAGTTCACATAAGGAAAAAGTCTCAATGTTCGTGGAAACCTCCTTTGCATTTCACAATGAAATGTCATCTCATGCCTGTTTCGTGAATGAGGCTCATACCTCCTAATGCTAGACCCCATGACAACTTTTGATGGGTCTGCTGAAAATATAAGGACCAAAATTGTGTATTCTATTGCATTTTATATATGACCGAGGCTACATCTAACATTTTATGAATAAAGTACACACGATAAATTCGAGCGCTGTCCCTTAAAATGAAATTCACAAGTCGGCTGCTACAATATACATTCAAAACAACACTTTTAAATAGTTTTGGTATCTCATTCCTTCGGCAAGTGTGTCACATTTAATACGTTACTATGATAGGGAAAAGTCTTAATATTTTCTAAACTGCGTTCCTAGCGTTGTTTTTCTTCATTTTCTTCTTGAAATGTTTCGAGTGTAGCTTGTTTCAGCGGGAACAGCTGCTATTCCCGGATCCGTGGTGTAGTGCATTCATAAAAGAATATTTGGCCAACAGTTTCCTAGAGGGTGCGATACTGAGATTTCTTACAAAGTGGCTTAGACGGAACACACACCTCAGGAAAAAATAAGAAACTGAGCTAGATGTGGAAAGGCAAGGCCTTATGTTCACATGCATTACAATTTGGTGTTGGTTGCATTCATTTATGGCTGCAGATGATGTATTTAATTTCTTTAAACTGAGGAGCTGTACAATAAATATCGATCTTTTTTCAATGTTCAAAATGTATGCATGAAAACGACAAGGTCCCGCTGTATCACACAGGCTGGACTGCAGCGTCTATTCACAGGCGCGAACCCACTACTGAGCGGCACGGGGGCTTTGACCTGCTCCGTTCCCGACCTGGGCCGGTTCACCCCGCCTTAGACGACCTGGTGGTCGCGGGCTCCCCCGGGAGCACCATATCGACACCGAACTTAGCGCGGACACCCGATCGACATAGCGCACTGCAGCTCAGAACTCCTGAGCTCAAACGATCCGCCAGCCTCAGCCTCCCAGCAGCTTGGATTACAGGCACGCGCCACCGCGCCCGGAGGAGCACCACGGCGATTTAAAAGCTTTTCCACAAGGGCTCACTGTGACGTCAAGAAGGCACTACGCTGACTCACTTTGCGTACAGTTCCCTCTAGTGGCAGGCTATAGAAAACAAGATATATGAACATAAAAAACCTGCAAACATGACCGTACATGATTGTAAACTGAAGCAAAAATATAAATCTTTTTTGAAAATAAACTAATAAACCTAGCACACCTGCACTTAACACTGAAAACTGAACCAAAATTGAAATCAAAATGGAAAGCGAATTCAGTAAATAAAAACATGGTGGAAATTACAGGTTATATAGGAGTTTAGATAATGTAGGCTTGTAGCCAACTTACGCTCATAATTGTAGGACTAAAATGTTGTTATTAATCACATCTGCAACTTTAATTCACTTCAGAAATGATTTTTAAAAATCTAATCAAGAACTTCGTCATATGCCTCCATGCATGTTTCATAGCACATTTTGATATATCAAAGAACGAGTTCACATAAGGAAAAAGTCTCAATGTTCGTGGAAACCTCCTTTGCATTTCACAATGAAATGTCATCTCATGCCTGTTTCGTGAATGAGGCTCATACCTCCTAATGCTAGACCCCATGACAACTTTTGATGGGTCTGCTGAAAATATAAGGACCAAAATTGTGTATTCTATTGCATTTTATATATGACCGAGGCTACATCTAACATTTTATGAATAAAGTACACACGATAAATTCGAGCGCTGTCCCTTAAAATTAAATTCACAAGTCGGCTGCTACAATATACATTCAAAACAACACTTTTAAATAGTTTTGGTATCTCATTCCTTCGGCAAGTGTGTCACATTTAATACGTTACTATGATAGGGAAAAGTCTTAATATTTTCTAAACTTCGTTCCTAGCGTTGTTTTTCTTCATTTTCTTCTTGAAATGTTTCGAGTGTAGCTCGTTTCAGCGGGAACAGCTGCTATTCCCGGATCCGTGGTGTAGTGCATTCATAAAAGAATATTTGGCCAACAGTTTCCTAGAGGGTGCGATACTGAGATTTCTTACAAAGTGGCTTAGACGGAACACACACCTCAGGAAAAAATAAGAAACTGAGCTAGATGTGGAAAGGCAAGGCCTTATGTTCACATGCATTACAATTTGGTGTTGGTTGCATTCATTTATGGCTGCAGATGATGTATTTAATTTCTTTAAACTGAGGAGCTGTACAATAAATATCGATCTTTTTTCAATGTTCAAAATGTATGCATGAAAAAGACAAGGTCCCGCTGTATCACACAGGCTGGACTGCAGCGTCTATTCACAGGCGCGAACCCACTACTGAGCGGCACGGGGGCTTTGACCTGCTCCGTTCCCGACCTGGGCCGGTTCACCCCGCCTTAGACGACCTGGTGTTCCGGGGCTCCCCCGGGAGCACCATATCGACACCGAACTTAGCGCGGACACCCGATCGACATAGCGCACTGCAGCTCAGAACTCCTGAGCTCAAACGATCCGCCAGCCTCAGCCTCCCAGCAGCTTGGATTACAGGCACGCGCCACCGCGCCAGGCGGAGCACCACGGAGATTTAAAAGCTTTTCCACAAGGGCTCACTGTGACGTCAAGAAGGCACTACGCTGACTCACTTTGCGTACAGTTCCCTCTAGTGGCAGGCTATAGAAAACAAGATATATGAACATAAAAAACCTGCAAACATGACCGTACATGATTGTAAACTGAAGCAAAAATATAAATCTTTTTTGAAAATAAACTAATAAACCTAGCACACCTGCACTTAACACTGAAAACTGAACCAAAATTGAAATCAAAATGGAAAGCGAATTCAGTAAATAAAAACATGGTGGAAATTACAGGTTATATAGGAGTTTAGATAATGTAGGCTTGTAGCCAACTTACGCTCATAATTGTAGGACTAAAATGTTGTTATTAATCACATCTGCAACTTTAATTCACTTCAGAAATGATTTTTAAAAATCTAATCAAGAACTTCGTCATATGCCTCCATGCATGTTTCATAGCACATTTTGATATATCAAAGAACGAGTTCACATAAGGAAAAAGTCTCAATGTTCGTGGAAACCTCCTTTGCATTTCACAATGAAATGTCATCTCATGCCTGTTTCGTGAATGAGGCTCATACCTCCTAATGCTAGACCCCATGACAACTTTTGATGGGTCTGCTGAAAATATAAGGACCAAAATTGTGTATTCTATTGCATTTTATATATGACCGAGGCTACATCTAACATTTTATGAATAAAGTACACACGATAAATTCGAGCGCTGTCCCTTAAAATTAAATTCACAAGTCGGCTGCTACAATATACATTCAAAACAACACTTTTAAATAGTTTTGGTATCTCATTCCTTCGGCAAGTGTGTCACATTTAATACGTTACTATGATAGGGAAAAGTCTTAATATTTTCTAAACTGCGTTCCTAGCGTTGTTTTTCTTCATTTTCTTCTTGAAATGTTTCGAGTGTAGCTCGTTTCAGCGGGAACAGCTGCTATTCCCGGATCCGTGGTGTAGTGCATTCATAAAAGAATATTTGGCCAACAGTTTCCTAGAGGGTGCGATACTGAGATTTCTTACAAAGTGGCTTAGACGGAACACACACCTCAGGAAAAAATAAGAAACTGAGCTAGATGTGGAAAGGCAAGGCCTTATGTTCACATGCATTACAATTTGGTGTTGGTTGCATTCATTTATGGTTGCAGATGATGTATTTAATTTCTTTAAACTGAGGAGCTGTACAATAAATATCGATCTTTTTTCAATGTTCAAAATGTATGCATGAAAAAGACAAGGTCCCGCTGTATCACACAGGCTGGACTGCAGCGTCTATTCACAGGCGCGAACCCACTACTGAGCGGCACGGGGGCTTTGACCTGCTCCGTTCCCGACCTGGGCCGGTTCACCCCGCCTTAGACGACCTGGTGTTCCGGGGCTCCCCCGGGAGCACCATATCGACACCGAACTTAGCGCGGACACCCGATCGACATAGCGCACTGCAGCTCAGAACTCCTGAGCTCAAACGATCCGCCAGCCTCAGCCTCCCAGCAGCTTGGATTACAGGCACGCGCCACCGCGCCAGGCGGAGCACCACGGAGATTTAAAAGCTTTTCCACAAGGGCTCACTGTGACGTCAAGAAGGCACTACGCTGACTCACTTTGCGTACAGTTCCCTCTAGTGGCAGGCTATAGAAAACAAGATATATGAACATAAAAAACCTGCAAACATGACCGTACATGATTGTAAACTGAAGCAAAAATATAAATCTTTTTTGAAAATAAACTAATAAACCTAGCACACCTGCACTTAACACTGAAAACTGAACCAAAATTGAAATCAAAATGGAAAGCGAATTCAGTAAATAAAAACATGGTGGAAATTACAGGTTATATAGGAGTTTAGATAATGTAGGCTTGTAGCCAACTTACGCTCATAATTGTAGGACTAAAATGTTGTTATTAATCACATCTGCAACTTTAATTCACTTCAGAAATGATTTTTAAAAATCTAATCAAGAACTTCGTCATATGCCTCCATGCATGTTTCATAGCACATTTTGATATATCAAAGAACGAGTTCACATAAGGAAAAAGTCTCAATGTTCGTGGAAACCTCCTTTGCATTTCACAATGAAATGTCATCTCATGCCTGTTTCGTGAATGAGGCTCATACCTCCTAATGCTAGACCCCATGACAACTTTTGATGGGTCTGCTGAAAATATAAGGACCAAAATTGTGTATTCTATTGCATTTTATATATGACCGAGGCTACATCTAACATTTTATGAATAAAGTACACACGATAAATTCGAGCGCTGTCCCTTAAAATGAAATTCACAAGTCGGCTGCTACAATATACATTCAAAACAACACTTTTAAATAGTTTTGGTATCTCATTCCTTCGGCAAGTGTGTCACATTTAATACGTTACTATGATAGGGAAAAGTCTTAATATTTTCTAAACTTCGTTCCTAGGGTTGTTTTTCTTCATTTTCTTCTTGAAATGTTTCGAGTGTAGCTCGTTTCAGCGGGAACAGCTGCTATTCCCGGATCCGTGGTGTAGTGCATTCATAAAAGAATATTTGGCCAACAGTTTCCTAGAGGGTGCGATACTGAGATTTCTTACAAAGTGGCTTAGACGGAACACACACCTCAGGAAAAAATAAGAAACTGAGCTAGATGTGGAAAGGCAAGGCCTTATGTTCACATGCATTACAATTTGGTGTTGGTTGCATTCATTTATGGCTGCAGATGATGTATTTAATTTCTTTAAACTGAGGAGCTGTACAATAAATATCGATCTTTTTTCAATGTTCAAAATGTATGCATGAAAAAGACAAGGTCCCGCTGTATCACACAGGCTGGACTGCAGCGTCTATTCACAGGCGCGAACCCGCTACTGAGCGGCACGGGGGCTTTGACCTGCTCCGTTCCCGACCTGGGCCGGTTCACCCCGCCTTAGACGACCTGGTGTTCCGGGGCTCCCCCGGGAGCACCATATCGACACCGAACTTAGCGCGGACACCCGATCGACATAGCGCACTGCAGCTCAGAACTCCTGAGCTCAAACGATCCGCCAGCCTCAGCCTCCCAGCAGCTTGGATTACAGGCACGCGCCACCGCGCCCGGCGGAGCACCACGGCGATTTAAAAGCTTTTCCACAAGGGCTCACTGTGACGTCAAGAAGGCACTACGCTGACTCACTTTGCGTACAGTTCCCTCTAGTGGCAGGCTATAGAAAACAAGATATATGAACATAAAAAACCTGCAAACATGACCGTACATGATTGTAAACTGAAGCAAAAATATAAATCTTTTTTGAAAATAAACTAATAAACCTAGCACACCTGCACTTAACACTGAAAACTGAACCAAAATTGAAATCAAAATGGAAAGCGAATTCAGTAAATAAAAACATGGTGGAAATTACAGGTTATATAGGAGTTTAGATAATGTAGGCTTGTAGCCAACTTACGCTCATAATTGTAGGACTAAAATGTTGTTATTAATCACATCTGCAACTTTAATTCACTTCAGAAATGATTTTTAAAAATCTAATCAAGAACTTCGTCATATGCCTCCATGCATGTTTCATAGCACATTTTGATATATCAAAGAACGAGTTCACATAAGGAAAAAGTCTCAATGTTCGTGGAAACCTCCTTTGCATTTCACAATGAAATGTCATCTCATGCCTGTTTCGTGAATGAGGCTCATACCTCCTAATGCTAGACCCCATGACAACTTTTGATGGGTCTGCTGAAAATATAAGGACCAAAATTGTGTATTCTATTGCATTTTATATATGACCGAGGCTACATCTAACATTTTATGAATAAAGTACACACGATAAATTCGAGCGCTGTCCCTTAAAATTAAATTCACAAGTCGGCTGCTACAATATACATTCAAAACAACACTTTTAAATAGTTTTGGTATCTCATTCCTTCGGCAAGTGTGTCACATTTAATACGTTACTATGATAGGGAAAAGTCTTAATATTTTCTAAACTGCGTTCCTAGCGTTGTTTTTCTTCATTTTCTTCTTGAAATGTTTCGAGTGTAGCTCGTTTCAGCGGGAACAGCTGCTATTCCCGGATCCGTGGTGTAGTGCATTCATAAAAGAATATTTGGCCAACAGTTTCCTAGAGGGTGCGATACTGAGATTTCTTACAAAGTGGCTTAGACGGAACACACACCTCAGGAAAAAATAAGAAACTGAGCTAGATGTGGAAAGGCAAGGCCTTATGTTCACATGCATTACAATTTGGTGTTGGTTGCATTCATTTATGGCTGCAGATGATGTATTTAATTTCTTTAAACTGAGGAGCTGTACAATAAATATCGATCTTTTTTCAATGTTCAAAATGTATGCATGAAAAAGACAAGGTCCCGCTGTATCACACAGGCTGGACTGCAGCGTCTATTCACAGGCGCGAACCCACTACTGAGCGGCACGGGGGCTTTGACCTGCTCCGTTCCCGACCTGGGCCGGTTCACCCCGCCTTAGACGACCTGGTGGTCCCGGGATCCCCCGGGAGCACCATATCGACACCGAACTTAGCGCGGACACCCGATCGACATAGCGCACTGCAGCTCAGAACTCCTGAGCTCAAACGATCCGCCAGCCTCAGCCTCCCAGCAGCTTGGATTACAGGCACGCGCCACCGCGCCCGGCGGAGCACCACGGCGATTTAAAAGCTTTTCCACAAGGGCTCACTGTGACGTCAAGAAGGCACTACGCTGACTCTCTGTGCGTACAGTTCCCTCTAGTGGCAGGATATAGAAAACAAGATATATGAACATAAAAAACCTGCAAACATGACCGTACATGATTGTAAACTGAAGCAAAAATATAAATCTTTTTTGAAAATAAACTAATAAACCTAGCACACCTGCACTTAACACTGAAAACTGAACCAAAATTGAAATCAAAATGGAAAGCGAATTCAGTAAATAAAAACATGGTGGAAATTACAGGTTATTTAGGAGTTTAGATAATGTAGGCTTGTAGCCAACTTACGCTCATAATTGTAGGACTAAAATGTTGTTATTAATCACATCTGCAACTTTAATTCACTTCAGAAATGATTTTTAAAAATCTAATCAAGAACTTCGTCATATGCCTCCATGCATGTTTCATAGCACATTTTGATATATCAAAGAACGAGTTCACATAAGGAAAAAGTCTCAATGTTCGTGGAAACCTCCTTTGCATTTCACAATGAAATGTCATCTCATGCCTGTTTCGTGAATGAGGCTCATACCTCCTAATGCTAGACCCCATGACAACTTTTGATGGGTCTGCTGAAAATATAAGGACCAAAATTGTGTATTCTATTGCATTTTATATATGACCGAGGCTACATCTAACATTTTATGAATAAGGTACACACGATAAATTCGAGCGCTGTCCCTTAAAATGAAATTCACAAGTCGGCTGCTACAATATACATTCAAAACAACACTTTTAAATAGTTTTGGTATCTCATTCCTTCGGCAAGTGTGTCACATTTAATACGTTACTATGATAGGGAAAAGTCTTAATATTTTCTAAACTGCGTTCCTAGCGTTGTTTTTCTTCATTTTCTTCTTGAAATGTTTCGAGTGTAGCTTGTTTCAGCGGGAACAGCTGCTATTCCCGGATCCGTGGTGTAGTGCATTCATAAAAGAATATTTGGCCAACAGTTTCCTAGAGGGTGCGATACTGAGATTTCTTACAAAGTGGCTTAGACGGAACACACACCTCAGGAAAAAATAAGAAACTGAGCTAGATGTGGAAAGGCAAGGCCTTATGTTCACATGCATTACAATTTGGTGTTGGTTGCATTCATTTATGGCTGCAGATGATGTATTTAATTTCTTTAAACTGAGGAGCTGTACAATAAATATCGATCTTTTTTCAATGTTCAAAATGTATGCATGAAAAAGACAAGGTCCCGCTGTATCACACAGGCTGGACTGCAGCGTCTATTCATAGGCGCGAACCCGCTACTGAGCGGCACGGGGGCTTTGACCTGCTCCGTTCCCGACCTGGGCCGGTTCACCCCGCCTTAGACGACCTGGTGGTCCCGGGCTCCCCCGGGAGCACCATATCGACACCGAACTTAGCGCGGACACCCGATCGACATAGCGCACTGCAGCTCAGAACTCCTGAGCTCAAACGATCCGCCAGCCTCAGCCTCCCAGCAGCTTGGATTACAGGCACGCGCCACCGCGCCCGGCGGAGCACCACGGCGATTTAAAAGCTTTTCCACAAGGGCTCACTGTGACGTCAAGAAGGCACTACGCTGACTCACTTTGCGTACAGTTCCCTCTAGTGGCAGGCTATAGAAAACAAGATATATGAACATAAAAAACCTGCAAACATGACCGTACATGATTGTAAACTGAAGCAAAAATATAAATCTTTTTTGAAAATAAACTAATAAACCTAGCACACCTGCACTTAACACTGAAAACTGAACCAAAATTGAAATCAAAATGGAAAGCGAATTCAGTAAATAAAAACATGGTGGAAATTACAGGTTATATAGGAGTTTAGATAATGTAGGCTTGTAGCCAACTTACGCTCATAATTGTAGGACTAAAATGTTGTTATTAATCACATCTGCAACTTTAATTCACTTCAGAAATGATTTTTAAAAATCTAATCAAGAACTTCGTCATATGCCTCCATGCATGTTTCATAGCACATTTTGATATATCAAAGAACGAGTTCACATAAGGAAAAAGTCTCAATGTTCGTGGAAACCTCCTTTGCATTTCACAATGAAATGTCATCTCATGCCTGTTTCGTGAATGAGGCTCATACCTCCTAATGCTAGACCCCATGACAACTTTTGATGGGTCTGCTGAAAATATAAGGACCAAAATTGTGTATTCTATTGCATTTTATATATGACCGAGGCTACATCTAACATTTTATGAATAAAGTACACACGATAAATTCGAGCGCTGTCCCTTAAAATGAAATTCACAAGTCGGCTGCTACAATATACATTCAAAACAACACTTTTAAATAGTTTTGGTATCTCATTCCTTCGGCAAGTGTGTCACATTTAATACGTTACTATGATAGGGAAAAGTCTTAATATTTTCTAAACTTCGTTCCTAGGGTTGTTTTTCTTCATTTTCTTCTTGAAATGTTTCGAGTGTAGCTCGTTTCAGCGGGAACAGCTGCTATTCCCGGATCCGTGGTGTAGTGCATTCATAAAAGAATATTTGGCCAACAGTTTCCTAGAGGGTGCGATACTGAGATTTCTTACAAAGTGGCTTAGACGGAACACACACCTCAGGAAAAAATAAGAAACTGAGCTAGATGTGGAAAGGCAAGGCCTTATGTTCACATGCATTACAATTTGGTGTTGGTTGCATTCATTTATGGCTGCAGATGATGTATTTAATTTCTTTAAACTGAGGAGCTGTACAATAAATATCGATCTTTTTTCAATGTTCAAAATGTATGCATGAAAAAGACAAGGTCCCGCTGTATCACACAGGCTGGACTGCAGCGTCTATTCACAGGCGCGAACCCGCTACTGAGCGGCACGGGGGCTTTGACCTGCTCCGTTCCCGACCTGGGCCGGTTCACCCCGCCTTAGACGACCTGGTGTTCCGGGGCTCCCCCGGGAGCACCATATCGACACCGAACTTAGCGCGGACACCCGATCGACATAGCGCACTGCAGCTCAGAACTCCTGAGCTCAAACGATCCGCCAGCCTCAGCCTCCCAGCAGCTTGGATTACAGGCACGCGCCACCGCGCCCGGCGGAGCACCACGGCGATTTAAAAGCTTTTCCACAAGGGCTCACTGTGACGTCAAGAAGGCACTACGCTGACTCACTTTGCGTACAGTTCCCTCTAGTGGCAGGCTATAGAAAACAAGATATATGAACATAAAAAACCTGCAAACATGACCGTACATGATTGTAAACTGAAGCAAAAATATAAATCTTTTTTGAAAATAAACTAATAAACCTAGCACACCTGCACTTAACACTGAAAACTGAACCAAAATTGAAATCAAAATGGAAAGCGAATTCAGTAAATAAAAACATGGTGGAAATTACAGGTTATATAGGAGTTTAGATAATGTAGGCTTGTAGCCAACTTACGCTCATAATTGTAGGACTAAAATGTTGTTATTAATCACATCTGCAACTTTAATTCACTTCAGAAATGATTTTTAAAAATCTAATCAAGAACTTCGTCATATGCCTCCATGCATGTTTCATAGCACATTTTGATATATCAAAGAACGAGTTCACATAAGGAAAAAGTCTCAATGTTCGTGGAAACCTCCTTTGCATTTCACAATGAAATGTCATCTCATGCCTGTTTCGTGAATGAGGCTCATACCTCCTAATGCTAGACCCCATGACAACTTTTGATGGGTCTGCTGAAAATATAAGGACCAAAATTGTGTATTCTATTGCATTTTATATATGACCGAGGCTACATCTAACATTTTATGAATAAAGTACACACGATAAATTCGAGCGCTGTCCCTTAAAATGAAATTCACAAGTCGGCTGCTACAATATACATTCAAAACAACACTTTTAAATAGTTTTGGTATCTCATTCCTTCGGCAAGTGTGTCACATTTAATACGTTACTATGATAGGGAAAAGTCTTAATATTTTCTAAACTGCGTTCCTAGCGTTGTTTTTCTTCATTTTCTTCTTGAAATGTTTCGAGTGTAGCTTGTTTCAGCGGGAACAGCTGCTATTCCCGGATCCGTGGTGTAGTGCATTCATAAAAGAATATTTGGCCAACAGTTTCCTAGAGGGTGCGATACTGAGATTTCTTACAAAGTGGCTTAGACGGAACACACACCTCAGGAAAAAATAAGAAACTGAGCTAGATGTGGAAAGGCAAGGCCTTATGTTCACATGCATTACAATTTGGTGTTGGTTGCATTCATTTATGGCTGCAGATGATGTATTTAATTTCTTTAAACTGAGGAGCTGTACAATAAATATCGATCTTTTTTCAATGTTCAAAATGTATGCATGAAAAAGACAAGGTCCCGCTGTATCACACAGGCTGGACTGCAGCGTCTATTCACAGGCGCGAACCCGCTACTGAGCGGCACGGGGGCTTTGACCTGCTCCGTTCCCGACCTGGGCCGGTTCACCCCGCCTTAGACGACGTGGTGTTCCGGGGCTCCCCCGGGAGCACCATATCGACACCGAACTTAGCGCGGACACCCGATCGACATAGCGCACTGCAGCTCAGAACTCCTGAGCTCAAACGATCCGCCAGCCTCAGCCTCCCAGCAGCTTGGATTACAGGCACGCGCCACCGCGCCCGGCGGAGCACCACGGCGATTTAAAAGCTTTTCCACAAGGGCTCACTGTGACGTCAAGAAGGCACTACGCTGACTCACTTTGCGTACAGTTCCCTCTAGTGGCAGGCTATAGAAAACAAGATATATGAACATAAAAAACCTGCAAACATGACCGTACATGATTGTAAACTGAAGCAAAAATATAAATCTTTTTTGAAAATAAACTAATAAACCTAGCACACCTGCACTTAACACTGAAAACTGAACCAAAATTGAAATCAAAATGGAAAGCGAATTCAGTAAATAAAAACATGGTGGAAATTACAGGTTATATAGGAGTTTAGATAATGTAGGCTTGTAGCCAACTTACGCTCATAATTGTAGGACTAAAATGTTGTTATTAATCACATCTGCAACTTTAATTCACTTCAGAAATGATTTTTAAAAATCTAATCAAGAACTTCGTCATATGCCTCCATGCATGTTTCATAGCACATTTTGATATATCAAAGAACGAGTTCACATAAGGAAAAAGTCTCAATGTTCGTGGAAACCTCCTTTGCATTTCACAATGAAATGTCATCTCATGCCTGTTTCGTGAATGAGGCTCATACCTCCTAATGCTAGACCCCATGACAACTTTTGATGGGTC
This sequence comes from Conger conger, assembly GCF_963514075.1. Lineage (NCBI taxonomy): Eukaryota > Metazoa > Chordata > Actinopteri > Anguilliformes > Congridae > Conger > Conger conger. The sequence goes on along the minus strand of NC_083764.1, from coordinate 23,645,108 downwards.
TGCTGAAAATATAAGGACCAAAATTGTGTATTCTATTGCATTTTATATATGACCGAGGCTACATCTAACATTTTATGAATAAAGTACACACGATAAATTCGAGCGCTGTCCCTTAAAATGAAATTCACAAGTCGGCTGCTACAATATACATTCAAAACAACACTTTTAAATAGTTTTGGTATCTCATTCCTTCGGCAAGTGTGTCACATTTAATACGTTACTATGATAGGGAAAAGTCTTAATATTTTCTAAACTGCGTTCCTAGCGTTGTTTTTCTTCATTTTCTTCTTGAAATGTTTCGAGTGTAGCTTGTTTCAGCGGGAACAGCTGCTATTCCCGGATCCGTGGTGTAGTGCATTCATAAAAGAATATTTGGCCAACAGTTTCCTAGAGGTTGCGATACTGAGATTTCTTACAAAGTGGCTTAGACGGAACACACACCTCAGGAAAAAATAAGAAACTGAGCTAGATGTGGAAAGGCAAGGCCTTATGTTCACATGCATTACAATTTGGTGTTGGTTGCATTCATTTATGGCTGCAGATGATGTATTTAATTTCTTTAAACTGAGGAGCTGTACAATAAATATCGATCTTTTTTCAATGTTCAAAATGTATGCATGAAAAAGACAAGGTCCCGCTGTATCACACAGGCTGGACTGCAGCGTCTATTCACAGGCGCGAACCCGCTACTGAGCGGCACGGGGGCTTTGACCTGCTCCGTTCCCGACCTGGGCCGGTTCACCCCGCCTTAGACGACGTGGTGTTCCGGGGCTCCCCCGGGAGCACCATATCGACACCGAACTTAGCGCGGACACCCGATCGACATAGCGCACTGCAGCTCAGAACTCCTGAGCTCAAACGATCCGCCAGCCTCAGCCTCCCAGCAGCTTGGATTACAGGCACGCGCCACCGCGCCCGGCGGAGCACCACGGCGATTTAAAAGCTTTTCCACAAGGGCTCACTGTGACGTCAAGAAGGCACTACGCTGACTCACTTTGCGTACAGTTCCCTCTAGTGGCAGGCTATAGAAAACAAGATATATGAACATAAAAAACCTGCAAACATGACCGTACATGATTGTAAACTGAAGCAAAAATATAAATCTTTTTTGAAAATAAACTAATAAACCTAGCACACCTGCACTTAACACTGAAAACTGAACCAAAATTGAAATCAAAATGGAAAGCGAATTCAGTAAATAAAAACATGGTGGAAATTACAGGTTATATAGGAGTTTAGATAATGTAGGCTTGTAGCCAACTTACGCTCATAATTGTAGGACTAAAATGTTGTTATTAATCACATCTGCAACTTTAATTCACTTCAGAAATGATTTTTAAAAATCTAATCAAGAACTTCGTCATATGCCTCCATGCATGTTTCATAGCACATTTTGATATATCAAAGAACGAGTTCACATAAGGAAAAAGTCTCAATGTTCGTGGAAACCTCCTTTGCATTTCACAATGAAATGTCATCTCATGCCTGTTTCGTGAATGAGGCTCATACCTCCTAATGCTAGACCCCATGACAACTTTTGATGGGTCTGCTGAAAATATAAGGACCAAAATTGTGTATTCTATTGCATTTTATATATGACCGAGGCTACATCTAACATTTTATGAATAAAGTACACACGATAAATTCGAGCGCTGTCCCTTAAAATGAAATTCACAAGTCGGCTGCTACAATATACATTCAAAACAACACTTTTAAATAGTTTTGGTATCTCATTCCTTCGGCAAGTGTGTCACATTTAATACGTTACTATGATAGGGAAAAGTCTTAATATTTTCTAAACTGCGTTCCTAGCGTTGTTTTTCTTCATTTTCTTCTTGAAATGTTTCGAGTGTAGCTTGTTTCAGCGGGAACAGCTGCTATTCCCGGATCCGTGGTGTAGTGCATTCATAAAAGAATATTTGGCCAACAGTTTCCTAGAGGGTGCGATACTGAGATTTCTTACAAAGTGGCTTAGACGGAACACACACCTCAGGAAAAAATAAGAAACTGAGCTAGATGTGGAAAGGCAAGGCCTTATGTTCACATGCATTACAATTTGGTGTTGGTTGCATTCATTTATGGCTGCAGATGATGTATTTAATTTCTTTAAACTGAGGAGCTGTACAATAAATATCGATCTTTTTTCAATGTTCAAAATGTATGCATGAAAAAGACAAGGTCCCGCTGTATCACACAGGCTGGACTGCAGCGTCTATTCACAGGCGCGAACCCGCTACTGAGCGGCACGGGGGCTTTGACCTGCTCCGTTCCCGACCTGGGCCGGTTCACCCCGCCTTAGACGACCTGGTGTTCCGGGGCTCCCCCGGGAGCACCATATCGACACCGAACTTAGCGCGGACACCCGATCGACATAGCGCACTGCAGCTCAGAACTCCTGAGCTCAAACGATCCGCCAGCCTCAGCCTCCCAGCAGCTTGGATTACAGGCACGCGCCACCGCGCCCGGCGGAGCACCACGGCGATTTAAAAGCTTTTCCACAAGGGCTCACTGTGACGTCAAGAAGGCACTACGCTGACTCACTTTGCGTACAGTTCCCTCTAGTGGCAGGCTATAGAAAACAAGATATATGAACATAAAAAACCTGCAAACATGACCGTACATGATTGTAAACTGAAGCAAAAATATAAATCTTTTTTGAAAATAAACTAATAAACCTAGCACACCTGCACTTAACACTGAAAACTGAACCAAAATTGAAATCAAAATGGAAAGCGAATTCAGTAAATAAAAACATGGTGGAAATTACAGGTTATATAGGAGTTTAGATAATGTAGGCTTGTAGCCAACTTACGCTCATAATTGTAGGACTAAAATGTTGTTATTAATCACATCTGCAACTTTAATTCACTTCAGAAATGATTTTTAAAAATCTAATCAAGAACTTCGTCATATGCCTCCATGCATGTTTCATAGCACATTTTGATATATCAAAGAACGAGTTCACATAAGGAAAAAGTCTCAATGTTCGTGGAAACCTCCTTTGCATTTCACAATGAAATGTCATCTCATGCCTGTTTCGTGAATGAGGCTCATACCTCCTAATGCTAGACCCCATGACAACTTTTGATGGGTCTGCTGAAAATATAAGGACCAAAATTGTGTATTCTATTGCATTTTATATATGACCGAGGCTACATCTAACATTTTATGAATAAAGTACACACGATAAATTCGAGCGCTGTCCCTTAAAATGAAATTCACAAGTCGGCTGCTACAATATACATTCAAAACAACACTTTTAAATAGTTTTGGTATCTCATTCCTTCGGCAAGTGTGTCACATTTAATACGTTACTATGATAGGGAAAAGTCTTAATATTTTCTAAACTGCGTTCCTAGCGTTGTTTTTCTTCATTTTCTTCTTGAAATGTTTCGAGTGTAGCTTGTTTCAGCGGGAACAGCTGCTATTCCCGGATCCGTGGTGTAGTGCATTCATAAAAGAATATTTGGCCAACAGTTTCCTAGAGGGTGCGATACTGAGATTTCTTACAAAGTGGCTTAGACGGAACACACACCTCAGGAAAAAATAAGAAACTGAGCTAGATGTGGAAAGGCAAGGCCTTATGTTCACATGCATTACAATTTGGTGTTGGTTGCATTCATTTATGGCTGCAGATGATGTATTTAATTTCTTTAAACTGAGGAGCTGTACAATAAATATCGATCTTTTTTCAATGTTCAAAATGTATGCATGAAAAAGACAAGGTCCCGCTGTATCACACAGGCTGGACTGCAGCGTCTATTCACAGGCGCGAACCCACTACTGAGCGGCACGGGGGCTTTGACCTGCTCCGTTCCCGACCTGGGCCGGTTCACCCCGCCTTAGACGACCTGGTGGTCGCGGGCTCCCCCGGGAGCACCATATCGACACCGAACTTAGCGCGGACACCCGATCGACATAGCGCACTGCAGCTCAGAACTCCTGAGCTCAAACGATCCGCCAGCCTCAGCCTCCCAGCAGCTTGGATTACAGGCACGCGCCACCGCGCCCGGCGGAGCACCACGGCGATTTAAAAGCTTTTCCACAAGGGCTCACTGTGACGTCAAGAAGGCACTACGCTGACTCTCTGTGCGTACAGTTCCCTCTAGTGGCAGGATATAGAAAACAAGATATATGAACATAAAAAACCTGCAAACATGACCGTACATGATTGTAAACTGAAGCAAAAATATAAATCTTTTTTGAAAATAAACTAATAAACCTAGCACACCTGCACTTAACACTGAAAACTGAACCAAAATTGAAATCAAAATGGAAAGCGAATTCAGTAAATAAAAACATGGTGGAAATTACAGGTTATTTAGGAGTTTAGATAATGTAGGCTTGTAGCCAACTTACGCTCATAATTGTAGGACTAAAATGTTGTTATTAATCACATCTGCAACTTTAATTCACTTCAGAAATGATTTTTAAAAATCTAATCAAGAACTTCGTCATATGCCTCCATGCATGTTTCATAGCACATTTTGATATATCAAAGAACGAGTTCACATAAGGAAAAAGTCTCAATGTTCGTGGAAACCTCCTTTGCATTTCACAATGAAATGTCATCTCATGCCTGTTTCGTGAATGAGGCTCATACCTCCTAATGCTAGACCCCATGACAACTTTTGATGGGTCTGCTGAAAATATAAGGACCAAAATTGTGTATTCTATTGCATTTTATATATGACCGAGGCTACATCTAACATTTTATGAATAAGGTACACACGATAAATTCGAGCGCTGTCCCTTAAAATGAAATTCACAAGTCGGCTGCTACAATATACATTCAAAACAACACTTTTAAATAGTTTTGGTATCTCATTCCTTCGGCAAGTGTGTCACATTTAATACGTTACTATGATAGGGAAAAGTCTTAATATTTTCTAAACTGCGTTCCTAGCGTTGTTTTTCTTCATTTTCTTCTTGAAATGTTTCGAGTGTAGCTTGTTTCAGCGGGAACAGCTGCTATTCCCGGATCCGTGGTGTAGTGCATTCATAAAAGAATATTTGGCCAACAGTTTCCTAGAGGGTGCGATACTGAGATTTCTTACAAAGTGGCTTAGACGGAACACACACCTCAGGAAAAAATAAGAAACTGAGCTAGATGTGGAAAGGCAAGGCCTTATGTTCACATGCATTACAATTTGGTGTTGGTTGCATTCATTTATGGTTGCAGATGATGTATTTAATTTCTTTAAACTGAGGAGCTGTACAATAAATATCGATCTTTTTTCAATGTTCAAAATGTATGCATGAAAAAGACAAGGTCCCGCTGTATCACACAGGCTGGACTGCAGCGTCTATTCACAGGCGCGAACCCACTACTGAGCGGCACGGGGGCTTTGACCTGCTCCGTTCCCGACCTGGGCCGGTTCACCCCGCCTTAGACGACCTGGCGTTCCGGGGCTCCCCCGGGAGCACCATATCGACACCGAACTTAGCGCGGACACCCGATCGACATAGCGCACTGCAGCTCAGAACTCCTGAGCTCAAACGATCCGCCAGCCTCAGCCTCCCAGCAGCTTGGATTACAGGCACGCGCCACCGCGCCCGGCGGAGCACCACGGCGATTTAAAAGCTTTTCCACAAGGGCTCACTGTGACGTCAAGAAGGCACTACGCTGACTCTCTGTGCGTACAGTTCCCTCTAGTGGCAGGATATAGAAAACAAGATATATGAACATAAAAAACCTGCAAACATGACCGTACATGATTGTAAACTGAAGCAAAAATATAAATCTTTTTTGAAAATAAACTAATAAACCTAGCACACCTGCACTTAACACTGAAAACTGAACCAAAATTGAAATCAAAATGGAAAGCGAATTCAGTAAATAAAAACATGGTGGAAATTACAGGTTATTTAGGAGTTTAGATAATGTAGGCTTGTAGCCAACTTACGCTCATAATTGTAGGACTAAAATGTTGTTATTAATCACATCTGCAACTTTAATTCACTTCAGAAATGATTTTTAAAAATCTAATCAAGAACTTCGTCATATGCCTCCATGCATGTTTCATAGCACATTTTGATATATCAAAGAACGAGTTCACATAAGGAAAAAGTCTCAATGTTCGTGGAAACCTCCTTTGCATTTCACAATGAAATGTCATCTCATGCCTGTTTCGTGAATGAGGCTCATACCTCCTAATGCTAGACCCCATGACAACTTTTGATGGGTCTGCTGAAAATATAAGGACCAAAATTGTGTATTCTATTGCATTTTATATATGACCGAGGCTACATCTAACATTTTATGAATAAAGTACACACGATAAATTCGAGCGCTGTCCCTTAAAATGAAATTCACAAGTCGGCTGCTACAATATACATTCAAAACAACACTTTTAAATAGTTTTGGTATCTCATTCCTTCGGCAAGTGTGTCACATTTAATACGTTACTATGATAGGGAAAAGTCTTAATATTTTCTAAACTTCGTTCCTAGCGTTGTTTTTCTTCATTTTCTTCTTGAAATGTTTCGAGTGTAGCTTGTTTCAGCGGGAACAGCTGCTATTCCCGGATCCGTGGTGTAGTGCATTCATAAAAGAATATTTGGCCAACAGTTTCCTAGAGGGTGCGATACTGAGATTTCTTACAAAGTGGCTTAGACGGAACACACACCTCAGGAAAAAATAAGAAACTGAGCTAGATGTGGAAAGGCAAGGCCTTATGTTCACATGCATTACAATTTGGTGTTGGTTGCATTCATTTATGGCTGCAGATGATGTATTTAATTTCTTTAAACTGAGGAGCTGTACAATAAATATCGATCTTTTTTCAATGTTCAAAATGTATGCATGAAAAAGACAAGGTCCCGCTGTATCACACAGGCTGGACTGCAGCGTCTATTCACAGGCGCGAACCCACTACTGAGCGGCACGGGGGCTTTGACCTGCTCCGTTCCCGACCTGGGCCGGTTCACCCCGCCTTAGACGACCTGGTGGTCGCGGGCTCCCCCGGGAGCACCATATCGACACCGAACTTAGCGCGGACACCCGATCGACATAGCGCACTGCAGCTCAGAACTCCTGAGCTCAAACGATCCGCCAGCCTCAGCCTCCCAGCAGCTTGGATTACAGGCACGCGCCACCGCGCCCGGCGGAGCACCACGGCGATTTAAAAGCTTTTCCACAAGGGCTCACTGTGACGTCAAGAAGGCACTACGCTGACTCTCTGTGCGTACAGTTCCCTCTAGTGGCAGGATATAGAAAACAAGATATATGAACATAAAAAACCTGCAAACATGACCGTACATGATTGTAAACTGAAGCAAAAATATAAATCTTTTTTGAAAATAAACTAATAAACCTAGCACACCTGCACTTAACACTGAAAACTGAACCAAAATTGAAATCAAAATGGAAAGCGAATTCAGTAAATAAAAACATGGTGGAAATTACAGGTTATTTAGGAGTTTAGATAATGTAGGCTTGTAGCCAACTTACGCTCATAATTGTAGGACTAAAATGTTGTTATTAATCACATCTGCAACTTTAATTCACTTCAGAAATGATTTTTAAAAATCTAATCAAGAACTTCGTCATATGCCTCCATGCATGTTTCATAGCACATTTTGATATATCAAAGAACGAGTTCACATAAGGAAAAAGTCTCAATGTTCGTGGAAACCTCCTTTGCATTTCACAATGAAATGTCATCTCATGCCTGTTTCGTGAATGAGGCTCATACCTCCTAATGCTAGACCCCATGACAACTTTTGATGGGTCTGCTGAAAATATAAGGACCAAAATTGTGTATTCTATTGCATTTTATATATGACCGAGGCTACATCTAACATTTTATGAATAAAGTACACACGATAAATTCGAGCGCTGTCCCTTAAAATGAAATTCACAAGTCGGCTGCTACAATATACATTCAAAACAACACTTTTAAATAGTTTTGGTATCTCATTCCTTCGGCAAGTGTGTCACATTTAATACGTTACTATGATAGGGAAAAGTCTTAATATTTTCTAAACTTCGTTCCTAGCGTTGTTTTTCTTCATTTTCTTCTTGAAATGTTTCGAGTGTAGCTTGTTTCAGCGGGAACAGCTGCTATTCCCGGATCCGTGGTGTAGTGCATTCATAAAAGAATATTTGGCCAACAGTTTCCTAGAGGGTGCGATACTGAGATTTCTTACAAAGTGGCTTAGACGGAACACACACCTCAGGAAAAAATAAGAAACTGAGCTAGATGTGGAAAGGCAAGTCCTTATGTTCACATGCATTACAATTTGGTGTTGGTTGCATTCATTTATGGCTGCAGATGATGTATTTAATTTCTTTAAACTGAGGAGCTGTACAATAAATATCGATCTTTTTTCAATGTTCAAAATGTATGCATGAAAAAGACAAGGTCCCGCTGTATCACACAGGCTGGACTGCAGCGTCTATTCACAGGCGCGAACCCACTACTGAGCGGCACGGGGGCTTTGACCTGCTCCGTTCCCGACCTGGGCCGGTTCACCCCGCCTTAGACGACCTGGTGGTCGCGGGCTCCCCCGGGAGCACCATATCGACACCGAACTTAGCGCGGACACCCGATCGACATAGCGCACTGCAGCTCAGAACTCCTGAGCTCAAACGATCCGCCAGCCTCAGCCTCCCAGCAGCTTGGATTACAGGCACGCGCCACCGCGCCCGGCGGAGCACCACGGCGATTTAAAAGCTTTTCCACAAGGGCTCACTGTGACGTCAAGAAGGCACTACGCTGACTCACTTTGCGTACAGTTCCCTCTAGTGGCAGGCTATAGAAAACAAGATATATGAACATAAAAAACCTGCAAACATGACCGTACATGATTGTAAACTGAAGCAAAAATATAAATCTTTTTTGAAAATAAACTAATAAACCTAGCACACCTGCACTTAACACTGAAAACTGAACCAAAATTGAAATCAAAATGGAAAGCGAATTCAGTAAATAAAAACATGGTGGAAATTACAGGTTATATAGGAGTTTAGATAATGTAGGCTTGTAGCCAACTTACGCTCATAATTGTAGGACTAAAATGTTGTTATTAATCACATCTGCAACTTTAATTCACTTCAGAAATGATTTTTAAAAATCTAATCAAGAACTTCGTCATATGCCTCCATGCATGTTTCATAGCACATTTTGATATATCAAAGAACGAGTTCACATAAGGAAAAAGTCTCAATGTTCGTGGAAACCTCCTTTGCATTTCACAATGAAATGTCATCTCATGCCTGTTTCGTGAATGAGGCTCATACCTCCTAATGCTAGACCCCATGACAACTTTTGATGGGTCTGCTGAAAATATAAGGACCAAAATTGTGTATTCTATTGCATTTTATATATGACCGAGGCTACATCTAACATTTTATGAATAAAGTACACACGATAAATTCGAGCGCTGTCCCTTAAAATGAAATTCACAAGTCGGCTGCTACAATATACATTCAAAACAACACTTTTAAATAGTTTTGGTATCTCATTCCTTCGGCAAGTGTGTCACATTTAATACGTTACTATGATAGGGAAAAGTCTTAATATTTTCTAAACTGCGTTCCTAGCGTTGTTTTTCTTCATTTTCTTCTTGAAATGTTTCGAGTGTAGCTTGTTTCAGCGGGAACAGCTGCTATTCCCGGATCCGTGGTGTAGTGCATTCATAAAAGAATATTTGGCCAACAGTTTCCTAGAGGGTGCGATACTGAGATTTCTTACAAAGTGGCTTAGACGGAACACACACCTCAGGAAAAAATAAGAAACTGAGCTAGATGTGGAAAGGCAAGGCCTTATGTTCACATGCATTACAATTTGGTGTTGGTTGCATTCATTTATGGTTGCAGATGATGTATTTAATTTCTTTAAACTGAGGAGCTGTACAATAAATATCGATCTTTTTTCAATGTTCAAAATGTATGCATGAAAAAGACAAGGTCCCGCTGTATCACACAGGCTGGACTGCAGCGTCTATTCACAGGCGCGAACCCACTACTGAGCGGCACGGGGGCTTTGACCTGCTCCGTTCCCGACCTGGGCCGGTTCACCCCGCCGTAGACGACCTGGTGGTCCCGGGATCCCCCGGGAGCACCATATCGACACCGAACTTAGCGCGGACACCCGATCGACATAGCGCACTGCAGCTCAGAACTCCTGAGCTCAAACGATCCGCCAGCCTCAGCCTCCCAGCAGCTTGGATTACAGGCACGCGCCACCGCGCCCGGCGGAGCACCACGGCGATTTAAAAGCTTTTCCACAAGGGCTCACTGTGACGTCAAGAAGGCACTACGCTGACTCTCTGTGCGTACAGTTCCCTCTAGTGGCAGGATATAGAAAACAAGATATATGAACATAAAAAACCTGCAAACATGACCGTACATGATTGTAAACTGAAGCAAAAATATAAATCTTTTTAGAAAATAAACTAATAAACCTAGCACACCTGCACTTAACACTGAAAACTGAACCAAAATTGAAATCAAAATGGAAAGCGAATTCAGTAAATAAAAACATGGTGGAAATTACAGGTTATTTAGGAGTTTAGATAATGTAGGCTTGTAGCCAACTTACGCTCATAATTGTAGGACTAAAATGTTGTTATTAATCACATCTGCAACTTTAATTCACTTCAGAAATGATTTTTAAAAATCTAATCAAGAACTTCGTCATATGCCTCCATGCATGTTTCATAGCACATTTTGATATATCAAAGAACGAGTTCACATAAGGAAAAAGTCTCAATGTTCGTGGAAAGCTCCTTTGCATTTCACAATGAAATGTCATCTCATGCCTGTTTCGTGAATGAGGCTCATACCTCCTAATGCTAGACCCCATGACAACTTTTGATGGGTCTGCTGAAAATATAAGGACCAAAATTGTGTATTCTATTGCATTTTATATATGACCGAGGCTACATCTAACATTTTATGAATAAGGTACACACGATAAATTCGAGCGCTGTCCCTTAAAATGAAATTCACAAGTCGGCTGCTACAATATACATTCAAAACAACACTTTTAAATAGTTTTGGTATCTCATTCCTTCGGCAAGTGTGTCACATTTAATACGTTACTATGATAGGGAAAAGTCTTAATATTTTCTAAACTGCGTTCCTAGCGTTGTTTTTCTTCATTTTCTTCTTGAAATGTTTCGAGTGTAGCTTGTTTCAGCGGGAACAGCTGCTATTCCCGGATCCGTGGTGTAGTGCATTCATAAAAGAATATTTGGCCAACAGTTTCCTAGAGGGTGCGATACTGAGATTTCTTACAAAGTGGCTTAGACGGAACACACACCTCAGGAAAAAATAAGAAACTGAGCTAGATGTGGAAAGGCAAGGCCTTATGTTCACATGCATTACAATTTGGTGTTGGTTGCATTCATTTATGGTTGCAGATGATGTATTTAATTTCTTTAAACTGAGGAGCTGTACAATAAATATCGATCTTTTTTCAATGTTCAAAATGTATGCATGAAAAAGACAAGGTCCCGCTGTATCACACAGGCTGGACTGCAGCGTCTATTCACAGGCGCGAACCCACTACTGAGCGGCACGGGGGCTTTGACCTGCTCCGTTCCCGACCTGGGCCGGTTCACCCCGCCGTAGACGACTTGGTGGTCCCGGGATCCCCCGGGAGCACCATATCGACACCGAACTTAGCGCGGACACCCGATCGACATAGCGCACTGCAGCTCAGAACTCCTGAGCTCAAACGATCCGCCAGCCTCAGCCTCCCAGCAGCTTGGATTACAGGCACGCGCCACCGCGCCCGGCGGAGCACCACGGCGATTTAAAAGCTTTTCCACAAGGGCTCACTGTGACGTCAAGAAGGCACTACGCTGACTCTCTGTGCGTACAGTTCCCTCTAGTGGCAGGATATAGAAAACAAGATATATGAACATAAAAAACCTGCAAACATGACCGTACATGATTGTAAACTGAAGCAAAAATATAAATCTTTTTTGAAAATAAACTAATAAACCTAGCACACCTGCACTTAACACTGAAAACTGAACCAAAATTGAAATCAAAATGGAAAGCGAATTCAGTAAATAAAAACATGGTGGAAATTACAGGTTATTTAGGAGTTTAGATAATGTAGGCTTGTAGCCAACTTACGCTCATAATTGTAGGACTAAAATGTTGTTATTAATCACATCTGCAACTTTAATTCACTTCAGAAATGATTTTTAAAAATCTAATCAAGAACTTCGTCATATGCCTCCATGCATGTTTCATAGCACATTTTGATATATCAAAGAACGAGTTCACATAAGGAAAAAGTCTCAATGTTCGTGGAAACCTCCTTTGCATTTCACAATGAAATGTCATCTCATGCCTGTTTCGTGAATGAGGCTCATACCTCCTAATGCTAGACCCCATGACAACTTTTGATGGGTCTGCTGAAAATATAAGGACCAAAATTGTGTATTCTATTGCATTTTATATATGACCGAGGCTACATCTAACATTTTATGAATAAGGTACACACGATAAATTCGAGCGCTGTCCCTTAAAATGAAATTCACAAGTCGGCTGCTACAATATACATTCAAAACAACACTTTTAAATAGTTTTGGTATCTCATTCCTTCGGCAAGTGTGTCACATTTAATACGTTACTATGATAGGGAAAAGTCTTAATATTTTCTAAACTGCGTTCCTAGCGTTGTTTTTCTTCATTTTCTTCTTGAAATGTTTCGAGTGTAGCTTGTTTCAGCGGGAACAGCTGCTATTCCCGGATCCGTGGTGTAGTGCATTCATAAAAGAATATTTGGCCAACAGTTTCCTAGAGGGTGCGATACTGAGATTTCTTACAAAGTGGCTTAGACGGAACACACACCTCAGGAAAAAATAAGAAACTGAGCTAGATGTGGAAAGGCAAGGCCTTATGTTCACATGCATTACAATTTGGTGTTGGTTGCATTCATTTATGGCTGCAGATGATGTATTTAATTTCTTTAAACTGAGGAGCTGTACAATAAATATCGATCTTTTTTCAATGTTCAAAATGTATGCATGAAAAAGACAAGGTCCCGCTGTATCACACAGGCTGGACTGCAGCGTCTATTCACAAGCGCGAACCCACTACTGAGCGGCACGGGGGCTTTGACCTGCTCCGTTCCCGACCTGGGCCGGTTCACCCCGCCTTAGACGACCTGGTGTTCCGGGGCTCCCCCGGGAGCACCATATCGACACCGAACTTAGCGCGGACACCCGATCGACATAGCGCACTGCAGCTCAGAACTCCTGAGCTCAAACGATCCGCCAGCCTCAGCCTCCCAGCAGTTTGGATTACAGGCACGCGCCACCGCGCCCGGCGGAGCACCACGGAGATTTAAAAGCTTTTCCACAAGGGCTCACTGTGACGTCAAGAAGGCACTACGCTGACTCACTTTGCGTACAGTTCCCTCTAGTGGCAGGCTATAGAAAACAAGATATATGAACATAAAAAACCTGCAAACATGACCGTACATGATTGTAAACTGAAGCAAAAATATAAATCTTTTTTGAAAATAAACTAATAAACCTAGCACACCTGCACTTAACACTGAAAACTGAACCAAAATTGAAATCAAAATGGAAAGCGAATTCAGTAAATAAAAACATGGTGGAAATTACAGGTTATATAGGAGTTTAGATAATGTAGGCTTGTAGCCAACTTACGCTCATAATTGTAGGACTAAAATATTGTTATTAATCACATCTGCAACTTTAATTCACTTCAGAAATGATTTTTAAAAATCTAATCAAGAACTTCGTCATATGCCTCCATGCATGTTTCATAGCACATTTTGATATATCAAAGAACGAGTTCACATAAGGAAAAAGTCTCAATGTTCGTGGAAACCTCCTTTGCATTTCACAATGAAATGTCATCTCATGCCTGTTTCGTGAATGAGGCTCATACCTCCTAATGCTAGACCCCATGACAACTTTTGATGGGTCTGCTGAAAATATAAGGACCAAAATTGTGTATTCTATTGCATTTTATATATGACCGAGGCTACATCTAACATTTTATGAATAAGGTACACACGATAAATTCGAGCGCTGTCCCTTAAAATGAAATTCACAAGTCGGCTGCTACAATATACATTCAAAACAACACTTTTAAATAGTTTTGGTATCTCATTCCTTCGGCAAGTGTGTCACATTTAATACGTTACTATGATAGGGAAAAGTCTTAATATTTTCTAAACTGCGTTCCTAGCGTTGTTTTTCTTCATTTTCTTCTTGAAATGTTTCGAGTGTAGCTTGTTTCAGCGGGAACAGCTGCTATTCCCGGATCCGTGGTGTAGTGCATTCATAAAAGAATATTTGGCCAACAGTTTCCTAGAGGGTGCGATACTGAGATTTCTTACAAAGTGGCTTAGACGGAACACACACCTCAGGAAAAAATAAGAAACTGAGCTAGATGTGGAAAGGCAAGGCCTTATGTTCACATGCATTACAATTTGGTGTTGGTTGCATTCATTTATGGCTGCAGATGATGTATTTAATTTCTTTAAACTGAGGAGCTGTACAATAAATATCGATCTTTTTTCAATGTTCAAAATGTATGCATGAAAAAGACAAGGTCCCGCTGTATCACACAGGCTGGACTGCAGCGTCTATTCACAGGCGCGAACCCACTACTGAGCGGCACGGGGGCTTTGACCTGCTCCGTTCCCGACCTGGGCCGGTTCACCCCGCCTTAGACGACCTGGTGTTCCGGGGCTCCCCCGGGAGCACCATATCGACACCGAACTTAGCGCGGACACCCGATCGACATAGCGCACTGCAGCTCAGAACTCCTGAGCTCAAACGATCCGCCAGCCTCAGCCTCCCAGCAGTTTGGATTACAGGCACGCGCCACCGCGCCCGGCGGAGCACCACGGAGATTTAAAAGCTTTTCCACAAGGGCTCACTGTGACGTCAAGAAGGCACTACGCTGACTCACTTTGCGTACAGTTCCCTCTAGTGGCAGGCTATAGAAAACAAGATATATGAACATAAAAAACCTGCAAACATGACCGTACATGATTGTAAACTGAAGCAAAAATATAAATCTTTTTTGAAAATAAACTAATAAACCTAGCACACCTGCACTTAACACTGAAAACTGAACCAAAATTGAAATCAAAATGGAAAGCGAATTCAGTAAATAAAAACATGGTGGAAATTACAGGTTATATAGGAGTTTAGATAATGTAGGCTTGTAGCCAACTTACGCTCATAATTGTAGGACTAAAATGTTGTTATTAATCACATCTGCAACTTTAATTCACTTCAGAAATGATTTTTAAAAATCTAATCAAGAACTTCGTCATATGCCTCCATGCATGTTTCATAGCACATTTTGATATATCAAAGAACGAGTTCACATAAGGAAAAAGTCTCAATGTTCGTGGAAAGCTCCTTTGCATTTCACAATGAAATGTCATCTCATGCCTGTTTCGTGAATGAGGCTCATACCTCCTAATGCTAGACCCCATGACAACTTTTGATGGGTCTGCTGAAAATATAAGGACCAAAATTGTGTATTCTATTGCATTTTATATATGACCGAGGCTACATCTAACATTTTATGAATAAGGTACACACGATAAATTCGAGCGCTGTCCCTTAAAATGAAATTCACAAGTCGGCTGCTACAATATACATTCAAAACAACACTTTTAAATAGTTTTGGTATCTCATTCCTTCGGCAAGTGTGTCACATTTAATACGTTACTATGATAGGGAAAAGTCTTAATATTTTCTAAACTGCGTTCCTAGCGTTGTTTTTCTTCATTTTCTTCTTGAAATGTTTCGAGTGTAGCTTGTTTCAGCGGGAACAGCTGCTATTCCCGGATCCGTGGTGTAGTGCATTCATAAAAGAATATTTGGCCAACAGTTTCCTAGAGGGTGCGATACTGAGATTTCTTACAAAGTGGCTTAGACGGAACACACACCTCAGGAAAAAATAAGAAACTGAGCTAGATGTGGAAAGGCAAGGCCTTATGTTCACATGCATTACAATTTGGTGTTGGTTGCATTCATTTATGGTTGCAGATGATGTATTTAATTTCTTTAAACTGAGGAGCTGTACAATAAATATCGATCTTTTTTCAATGTTCAAAATGTATGCATGAAAAAGACAAGGTCCCGCTGTATCACACAGGCTGGACTGCAGCGTCTATTCACAGGCGCGAACCCACTACTGAGCGGCACGGGGGCTTTGACCTGCTCCGTTCCCGACCTGGGCCGGTTCACCCCGCCTTAGACGACCTGGTGTTCCGGGGCTCCCCCGGGAGCACCATATCGACACCGAACTTAGCGCGGACACCCGATCGACATAGCGCACTGCAGCTCAGAACTCCTGAGCTCAAACGATCCGCCAGCCTCAGCCTCCCAGCAGCTTGGATTACAGGCACGCGCCACCGCGCCCGGCGGAGCACCACGGAGATTTAAAAGCTTTTCCACAAGGGCTCACTGTGACGTCAAGAAGGCACTACGCTGACTCACTTTGCGTACAGTTCCCTCTAGTGGCAGGCTATAGAAAACAAGATATATGAACATAAAAAACCTGCAAACATGACCGTACATGATTGTAAACTGAAGCAAAAATATAAATCTTTTTTGAAAATAAACTAATAAACCTAGCACACCTGCACTTAACACTGAAAACTGAACCAAAATTGAAATCAAAATGGAAAGCGAATTCAGTAAATAAAAACATGGTGGAAATTACAGGTTATATAGGAGTTTAGATAATGTAGGCTTGTAGCCAACTTACGCTCATAATTGTAGGACTAAAATGTTGTTATTAATCACATCTGCAACTTTAATTCACTTCAGAAATGATTTTTAAAAATCTAATCAAGAACTTCGTCATATGCCTCCATGCATGTTTCATAGCACATTTTGATATATCAAAGAACGAGTTCACATAAGGAAAAAGTCTCAATGTTCGTGGAAACCTCCTTTGCATTTCACAATGAAATGTCATCTCATGCCTGTTTCGTGAATGAGGCTCATACCTCCTAATGCTAGACCCCATGACAACTTTTGATGGGTCTGCTGAAAATATAAGGACCAAAATTGTGTATTCTATTGCATTTTATATATGACCGAGGCTACATCTAACATTTTATGAATAAGGTACACACGATAAATTCGAGCGCTGTCCCTTAAAATGAAATTCACAAGTCGGCTGCTACAATATACATTCAAAACAACACTTTTAAATAGTTTTGGTATCTCATTCCTTCGGCAAGTGTGTCACATTTAATACGTTACTATGATAGGGAAAAGTCTTAATATTTTCTAAACTTCGTTCCTAGCGTTGTTTTTCTTCATTTTCTTCTTGAAATGTTTCGAGTGTAGCTTGTTTCAGCGGGAACAGCTGCTATTCCCGGATCCGTGGTGTAGTGCATTCATAAAAGAATATTTGGCCAACAGTTTCCTAGAGGGTGCGATACTGAGATTTCTTACAAAGTGGCTTAGACGGAACACACACCTCAGGAAAAAATAAGAAACTGAGCTAGATGTGGAAAGGCAAGGCCTTATGTTCACATGCATTACAATTTGGTGTTGGTTGCATTCATTTATGGTTGCAGATGATGTATTTAATTTCTTTAAACTGAGGAGCTGTACAATAAATATCGATCTTTTTTCAATGTTCAAAATGTATGCATGAAAAAGACAAGGTCCCGCTGTATCACACAGGCTGGACTGCAGCGTCTATTCACAGGCGCGAACCCACTACTGAGCGGCACGGGGGCTTTTACCTGCTCCGTTCCCGACCTGGGCCGGTTCACCCCGCCTTAGACGCCCTGGTGGTCGCGGGCTCCCCCGGGAGCACCATATCGACACCGAACTTAGCGCGGACACCCGATCGACATAGCGCACTGCAGCTCAGAACTCCTGAGCTCAAACGATCCGCCAGCCTCAGCCTCCCAGCAGCTTGGATTACAGGCACGCGCCACCGCGCCCGGCGGAGCACCACGGCGATTTAAAAGCTTTTCCACAAGGGCTCACTGTGACGTCAAGAAGGCACTACGCTGACTCTCTGTGCGTACAGTTCCCTCTAGTGGCAGGATATAGAAAACAAGATATATGAACATAAAAAACCTGCAAACATGACCGTACATGATTGTAAACTGAAGCAAAAATATAAATCTTTTTTGAAAATAAACTAATAAACCTAGCACACCTGCACTTAACACTGAAAACTGAACCAAAATTGAAATCAAAATGGAAAGCGAATTCAGTAAATAAAAACATGGTGGAAATTACAGGTTATTTAGGAGTTTAGATAATGTAGGCTTGTAGCCAACTTACGCTCATAATTGTAGGACTAAAATGTTGTTATTAATCACATCTGCAACTTTAATTCACTTCAGAAATGATTTTTAAAAATCTAATCAAGAACTTCGTCATATGCCTCCATGCATGTTTCATAGCACATTTTGATATATCAAAGAACGAGTTCACATAAGGAAAAAGTCTCAATGTTCGTGGAAACCTCCTTTGCATTTCACAATGAAATGTCATCTCATGCCTGTTTCGTGAATGAGGCTCATACCTCCTAATGCTAGACCCCATGACAACTTTTGATGGGTCTGCTGAAAATATAAGGACCAAAATTGTGTATTCTATTGCATTTTATATATGACCGAGGCTACATCTAACATTTTATGAATAAGGTACACACGATAAATTCGAGCGCTGTCCCTTAAAATGAAATTCACAAGTCGGCTGCTACAATATACATTCAAAACAACACTTTTAAATAGTTTTGGTATCTCATTCCTTCGGCAAGTGTGTCACATTTAATACGTTACTATGATAGGGAAAAGTCTTAATATTTTCTAAACTGCGTTCCTAGCGTTGTTTTTCTTCATTTTCTTCTTGAAATGTTTCGAGTGTAGCTTGTTTCAGCGGGAACAGCTGCTATTCCCGGATCCGTGGTGTAGTGCATTCATAAAAGAATATTTGGCCAACAGTTTCCTAGAGGGTGCGATACTGAGATTTCTTACAAAGTGGCTTAGACGGAACACACACCTCAGGAAAAAATAAGAAACTGAGCTAGATGTGGAAAGGCAAGGCCTTATGTTCACATGCATTACAATTTGGTGTTGGTTGCATTCATTTATGGTTGCAGATGATGTATTTAATTTCTTTAAACTGAGGAGCTGTACAATAAATATCGATCTTTTTTCAATGTTCAAAATGTATGCATGAAAAAGACAAGGTCCCGCTGTATCACACAGGCTGGACTGCAGCGTCTATTCACAGGCGCGAACCCACTACTGAGCGGCACGGGGGCTTTGACCTGCTCCGTTCCCGACCTGGGCCGGTTCACCCCGCCTTAGACGACCTGGTGTTCCGGGGCTCCCCCGGGAGCACCATATCGACACCGAACTTAGCGCGGACACCCGATCGACATAGCGCACTGCAGCTCAGAACTCCTGAGCTCAAACGATCCGCCAGCCTCAGCCTCCCAGCAGTTTGGATTACAGGCACGCGCCACCGCGCCCGGCGGAGCACCACGGAGATTTAAAAGCTTTTCCACAAGGGCTCACTGTGACGTCAAGAAGGCACTACGCTGACTCACTTTGCGTACAGTTCCCTCTAGTGGCAGGCTATAGAAAACAAGATATATGAACATAAAAAACCTGCAAACATGACCGTACATGATTGTAAACTGAAGCAAAAATATAAATCTTTTTTGAAAATAAACTAATAAACCTAGCACACCTGCACTTAACACTGAAAACTGAACCAAAATTGAAATCAAAATGGAAAGCGAATTCAGTAAATAAAAACATGGTGGAAATTACAGGTTATATAGGAGTTTAGATAATGTAGGCTTGTAGCCAACTTACGCTCATAATTGTAGGACTAAAATGTTGTTATTAATCACATCTGCAACTTTAATTCACTTCAGAAATGATTTTTAAAAATCTAATCAAGAACTTCGTCATATGCCTCCATGCATGTTTCATAGCACATTTTGATATATCAAAGAACGAGTTCACATAAGGAAAAAGTCTCAATGTTCGTGGAAACCTCCTTTGCATTTCACAATGAAATGTCATCTCATGCCTGTTTCGTGAATGAGGCTCATACCTCCTAATGCTAGACCCCATGACAACTTTTGATGGGTCTGCTGAAAATATAAGGACCAAAATTGTGTATTCTATTGCATTTTATATATGACCGAGGCTACATCTAACATTTTATGAATAAGGTACACACGATAAATTCGAGCGCTGTCCCTTAAAATGAAATTCACAAGTCGGCTGCTACAATATACATTCAAAACAACACTTTTAAATAGTTTTGGTATCTCATTCCTTCGGCAAGTGTGTCACATTTAATACGTTACTATGATAGGGAAAAGTCTTAATATTTTCTAAACTGCGTTCCTAGCGTTGTTTTTCTTCATTTTCTTCTTGAAATGTTTCGAGTGTAGCTTGTTTCAGCGGGAACAGCTGCTATTCCCGGATCCGTGGTGTAGTGCATTCATAAAAGAATATTTGGCCAACAGTTTCCTAGAGGGTGCGATACTGAGATTTCTTACAAAGTGGCTTAGACGGAACACACACCTCAGGAAAAAATAAGAAACTGAGCTAGATGTGGAAAGGCAAGGCCTTATGTTCACATGCATTACAATTTGGTGTTGGTTGCATTCATTTATGGTTGCAGATGATGTATTTAATTTCTTTAAACTGAGGAGCTGTACAATAAATATCGATCTTTTTTCAATGTTCAAAATGTATGCATGAAAAAGACAAGGTCCCGCTGTATCACACAGGCTGGACTGCAGCGTCTATTCACAGGCGCGAACCCACTACTGAGCGGCACGGGGGCTTTGACCTGCTCCGTTCCCGACCTGGGCCGGTTCACCCCGCCTTAGACGACCTGGTGTTCCGGGGCTCCCCCGGGAGCACCATATCGACACCGAACTTAGCGCGGACACCCGATCGACATAGCGCACTGCAGCTCAGAACTCCTGAGCTCAAACGATCCGCCAGCCTCAGCCTCCCAGCAGTTTGGATTACAGGCACGCGCCACCGCGCCCGGCGGAGCACCACGGAGATTTAAAAGCTTTTCCACAAGGGCTCACTGTGACGTCAAGAAGGCACTACGCTGACTCACTTTGCGTACAGTTCCCTCTAGTGGCAGGCTATAGAAAACAAGATATATGAACATAAAAAACCTGCAAACATGACCGTACATGATTGTAAACTGAAGCAAAAATATAAATCTTTTTTGAAAATAAACTAATAAACCTAGCACACCTGCACTTAACACTGAAAACTGAACCAAAATTGAAATCAAAATGGAAAGCGAATTCAGTAAATAAAAACATGGTGGAAATTACAGGTTATATAGGAGTTTAGATAATGTAGGCTTGTAGCCAACTTACGCTCATAATTGTAGGACTAAAATGTTGTTATTAATCACATCTGCAACTTTAATTCACTTCAGAAATGATTTTTAAAAATCTAATCAAGAACTTCGTCATATGCCTCCATGCATGTTTCATAGCACATTTTGATATATCAAAGAACGAGTTCACATAAGGAAAAAGTCTCAATGTTCGTGGAAAGCTCCTTTGCATTTCACAATGAAATGTCATCTCATGCCTGTTTCGTGAATGAGGCTCATACCTCCTAATGCTAGACCCCATGACAACTTTTGATGGGTCTGCTGAAAATATAAGGACCAAAATTGTGTATTCTATTGCATTTTATATATGACCGAGGCTACATCTAACATTTTATGAATAAGGTACACACGATAAATTCGAGCGCTGTCCCTTAAAATGAAATTCACAAGTCGGCTGCTACAATATACATTCAAAACAACACTTTTAAATAGTTTTGGTATCTCATTCCTTCGGCAAGTGTGTCACATTTAATACGTTACTATGATAGGGAAAAGTCTTAATATTTTCTAAACTGCGTTCCTAGCGTTGTTTTTCTTCATTTTCTTCTTGAAATGTTTCGAGTGTAGCTTGTTTCAGCGGGAACAGCTGCTATTCCCGGATCCGTGGTGTAGTGCATTCATAAAAGAATATTTGGCCAACAGTTTCCTAGAGGGTGCGATACTGAGATTTCTTACAAAGTGGCTTAGACGGAACACACACCTCAGGAAAAAATAAGAAACTGAGCTAGATGTGGAAAGGCAAGGCCTTATGTTCACATGCATTACAATTTGGTGTTGGTTGCATTCATTTATGGTTGCAGATGATGTATTTAATTTCTTTAAACTGAGGAGCTGTACAATAAATATCGATCTTTTTTCAATGTTCAAAATGTATGCATGAAAAAGACAAGGTCCCGCTGTATCACACAGGCTGGACTGCAGCGTCTATTCACAGGCGCGAACCCACTACTGAGCGGCACGGGGGCTTTGACCTGCTCCGTTCCCGACCTGGGCCGGTTCACCCCGCCTTAGACGACCTGGTGTTCCGGGGCTCCCCCGGGAGCACCATATCGACACCGAACTTAGCGCGGACACCCGATCGACATAGCGCACTGCAGCTCAGAACTCCTGAGCTCAAACGATCCGCCAGCCTCAGCCTCCCAGCAGTTTGGATTACAGGCACGCGCCACCGCGCCCGGCGGAGCACCACGGAGATTTAAAAGCTTTTCCACAAGGGCTCACTGTGACGTCAAGAAGGCACTACGCTGACTCACTTTGCGTACAGTTCCCTCTAGTGGCAGGCTATAGAAAACAAGATATATGAACATAAAAAACCTGCAAACATGACCGTACATGATTGTAAACTGAAGCAAAAATATAAATCTTTTTTGAAAATAAACTAATAAACCTAGCACACCTGCACTTAACACTGAAAACTGAACCAAAATTGAAATCAAAATGGAAAGCGAATTCAGTAAATAAAAACATGGTGGAAATTACAGGTTATATAGGAGTTTAGATAATGTAGGCTTGTAGCCAACTTACGCTCATAATTGTAGGACTAAAATGTTGTTATTAATCACATCTGCAACTTTAATTCACTTCAGAAATGATTTTTAAAAATCTAATCAAGAACTTCGTCATATGCCTCCATGCATGTTTCATAGCACATTTTGATATATCAAAGAACGAGTTCACATAAGGAAAAAGTCTCAATGTTCGTGGAAACCTCCTTTGCATTTCACAATGAAATGTCATCTCATGCCTGTTTCGTGAATGAGGCTCATACCTCCTAATGCTAGACCCCATGACAACTTTTGATGGGTCTGCTGAAAATATAAGGACCAAAATTGTGTATTCTATTGCATTTTATATATGACCGAGGCTACATCTAACATTTTATGAATAAGGTACACACGATAAATTCGAGCGCTGTCCCTTAAAATGAAATTCACAAGTCGGCTGCTACAATATACATTCAAAACAACACTTTTAAATAGTTTTGGTATCTCATTCCTTCGGCAAGTGTGTCACATTTAATACGTTACTATGATAGGGAAAAGTCTTAATATTTTCTAAACTGCGTTCCTAGCGTTGTTTTTCTTCATTTTCTTCTTGAAATGTTTCGAGTGTAGCTTGTTTCAGCGGGAACAGCTGCTATTCCCGGATCCGTGGTGTAGTGCATTCATAAAAGAATATTTGGCCAACAGTTTCCTAGAGGGTGCGATACTGAGATTTCTTACAAAGTGGCTTAGACGGAACACACACCTCAGGAAAAAATAAGAAACTGAGCTAGATGTGGAAAGGCAAGGCCTTATGTTCACATGCATTACAATTTGGTGTTGGTTGCATTCATTTATGGTTGCAGATGATGTATTTAATTTCTTTAAACTGAGGAGCTGTACAATAAATATCGATCTTTTTTCAATGTTCAAAATGTATGCATGCAAAAGACAAGGTCCCGCTGTATCACACAGGCTGGACTGCAGCGTCTATTCACAGGCGCGAACCCACTACTGAGCGGCACGGGGGCTTTGACCTGCTCCGTTCCCGACCTGGGCCGGTTCACCCCGCCTTAGACGACCTGGTGTTCCGGGGCTCCCCCGGGAGCACCATATCGACACCGAACTTAGCGCGGACACCCGATCGACATAGCGCACTGCAGCTCAGAACTCCTGAGCTCAAACGATCCGCCAGCCTCAGCCTCCCAGCAGCTTGGATTACAGGCACGCGCCACCGCGCCCGGCGGAGCACCACGGCGATTTAAAAGCTTTTCCACAAGGGCTCACTGTGACGTCAAGAAGGCACTACGCTGACTCTCTGTGCGTACAGTTCCCTCTAGTGGCAGGATATAGAAAACAAGATATATGAACATAAAAAACCTGCAAACATGACCGTACATGATTGTAAACTGAAGCAAAAATATAAATCTTTTTTGAAAATAAACTAATAAACCTAGCACACCTGCACTTAACACTGAAAACTGAACCAAAATTGAAATCAAAATGGAAAGCGAATTCAGTAAATAAAAACATGGTGGAAATTACAGGTTATTTAGGAGTTTAGATAATGTAGGCTTGTAGCCAACTTACGCTCATAATTGTAGGACTAAAATGTTGTTATTAATCACATCTGCAACTTTAATTCACTTCAGAAATGATTTTTAAAAATCTAATCAAGAACTTCGTCATATGCCTCCATGCATGTTTCATAGCACATTTTGATATATCAAAGAACGAGTTCACATAAGGAAAAAGTCTCAATGTTCGTGGAAAGCTCCTTTGCATTTCACAATGAAATGTCATCTCATGCCTGTTTCGTGAATGAGGCTCATACCTCCTAATGCTAGACCCCATGACAACTTTTGATGGGTCTGCTGAAAATATAAGGACCAAAATTGTGTATTCTATTGCATTTTATATATGACCGAGGCTACATCTAACATTTTATGAATAAGGTACACACGATAAATTCGAGCGCTGTCCCTTAAAATGAAATTCACAAGTCGGCTGCTACAATATACATTCAAAACAACACTTTTAAATAGTTTTGGTATCTCATTCCTTCGGCAAGTGTGTCACATTTAATACGTTACTATGATAGGGAAAAGTCTTAATATTTTCTAAACTTCGTTCCTAGCGTTGTTTTTCTTCATTTTCTTCTTGAAATGTTTCGAGTGTAGCTCGTTTCAGCGGGAACAGCTGCTATTCCCGGATCCGTGGTGTAGTGCATTCATAAAAGAATATTTGGCCAACAGTTTCCTAGAGGGTGCGATACTGAGATTTCTTACAAAGTGGCTTAGACGGAACACACACCTCAGGAAAAAATAAGAAACTGAGCTAGATGTGGAAAGGCAAGGCCTTATGTTCACATGCATTACAATTTGGTGTTGGTTGCATTCATTTATGGTTGCAGATGATGTATTTAATTTCTTTAAACTGAGGAGCTGTACAATAAATATCGATCTTTTTTCAATGTTCAAAATGTATGCATGAAAAAGACAAGGTCCCGCTGTATCACACAGGCTGGACTGCAGCGTCTATTCACAGGCGCGAACCCACTACTGAGCGGCACGGGGGCTTTGACCTGCTCCGTTCCCGACCTGGGCCGGTTCACCCCGCCTTAGACGCCCTGGTGGTCGCGGGCTCCCCCGGGAGCACCATATCGACACCGAACTTAGCGCGGACACCCGATCGACATAGCGCACTGCAGCTCAGAACTCCTGAGCTCAAACGATCCGCCAGCCTCAGCCTCCCAGCAGCTTGGATTACAGGCACGCGCCACCGCGCCCGGCGGAGCACCACGGCGATTTAAAAGCTTTTCCACAAGGGCTCACTGTGACGTCAAGAAGGCACTACGCTGACTCTCTGTGCGTACAGTTCCCTCTAGTGGCAGGATATAGAAAACAAGATATATGAACATAAAAAACCTGCAAACATGACCGTACATGATTGTAAACTGAAGCAAAAATATAAATCTTTTTTGAAAATAAACTAATAAACCTAGCACACCTGCACTTAACACTGAAAACTGAACCAAAATTGAAATCAAAATGGAAAGCGAATTCAGTAAATAAAAACATGGTGGAAATTACAGGTTATTTAGGAGTTTAGATAATGTAGGCTTGTAGCCAACTTACGCTCATAATTGTAGGACTAAAATGTTGTTATTAATCACATCTGCAACTTTAATTCACTTCAGAAATGATTTTTAAAAATCTAATCAAGAACTTCGTCATATGCCTCCATGCATGTTTCATAGCACATTTTGATATATCAAAGAACGAGTTCACATAAGGAAAAAGTCTCAATGTTCGTGGAAAGCTCCTTTGCATTTCACAATGAAATGTCATCTCATGCCTGTTTCGTGAATGAGGCTCATACCTCCTAATGCTAGACCCCATGACAACTTTTGATGGGTCTGCTGAAAATATAAGGACCAAAATTGTGTATTCTATTGCATTTTATATATGACCGAGGCTACATCTAACATTTTATGAATAAGGTACACACGATAAATTCGAGCGCTGTCCCTTAAAATGAAATTCACAAGTCGGCTGCTACAATATACATTCAAAACAACACTTTTAAATAGTTTTGGTATCTCATTCCTTCGGCAAGTGTGTCACATTTAATACGTTACTATGATAGGGAAAAGTCTTAATATTTTCTAAACTTCGTTCCTAGCGTTGTTTTTCTTCATTTTCTTCTTGAAATGTTTCGAGTGTAGCTCGTTTCAGCGGGAACAGCTGCTATTCCCGGATCCGTGGTGTAGTGCATTCATAAAAGAATATTTGGCCAACAGTTTCCTAGAGGGTGCGATACTGAGATTTCTTACAAAGTGGCTTAGACGGAACACACACCTCAGGAAAAAATAAGAAACTGAGCTAGATGTGGAAAGGCAAGGCCTTATGTTCACATGCATTACAATTTGGTGTTGGTTGCATTCATTTATGGTTGCAGATGATGTATTTAATTTCTTTAAACTGAGGAGCTGTACAATAAATATCGATCTTTTTTCAATGTTCAAAATGTATGCATGAAAAAGACAAGGTCCCGCTGTATCACACAGGCTGGACTGCAGCGTCTATTCACAGGCGCGAACCCACTACTGAGCGGCACGGGGGCTTTGACCTGCTCCGTTCCCGACCTGGGCCGGTTCACCCCGCCTTAGACGACCTGGTGTTCCGGGGCTCCCCCGGGAGCACCATATCGACACCGAACTTAGCGCGGACACCCGATCGACATAGCGCACTGCAGCTCAGAACTCCTGAGCTCAAACGATCCGCCAGCCTCAGCCTCCCAGCAGCTTGGATTACAGGCACGCGCCACCGCGCCCGGCGGAGCACCACGGCGATTTAAAAGCTTTTCCACAAGGGCTCACTGTGACGTCAAGAAGGCACTACGCTGACTCTCTGTGCGTACAGTTCCCTCTAGTGGCAGGATATAGAAAACAAGATATATGAACATAAAAAACCTGCAAACATGACCGTACATGATTGTAAACTGAAGCAAAAATATAAATCTTTTTTGAAAATAAACTAATAAACCTAGCACACCTGCACTTAACACTGAAAACTGAACCAAAATTGAAATCAAAATGGAAAGCGAATTCAGTAAATAAAAACATGGTGGAAATTACAGGTTATTTAGGAGTTTAGATAATGTAGGCTTGTAGCCAACTTACGCTCATAATTGTAGGACTAAAATGTTGTTATTAATCACATCTGCAACTTTAATTCACTTCAGAAATGATTTTTAAAAATCTAATCAAGAACTTCGTCATATGCCTCCATGCATGTTTCATAGCACATTTTGATATATCAAAGAACGAGTTCACATAAGGAAAAAGTCTCAATGTTCGTGGAAACCTCCTTTGCATTTCACAATGAAATGTCATCTCATGCCTGTTTCGTGAATGAGGCTCATACCTCCTAATGCTAGACCCCATGACAACTTTTGATGGGTCTGCTGAAAATATAAGGACCAAAATTGTGTATTCTATTGCATTTTATATATGACCGAGGCTACATCTAACATTTTATGAATAAGGTACACACGATAAATTCGAGCGCTGTCCCTTAAAATGAAATTCACAAGTCGGCTGCTACAATATACATTCAAAACAACACTTTTAAATAGTTTTGGTATCTTATTCCTTCGGCAAGTGTGTCACATTTAATACGTTACTATGATAGGGAAAAGTCTTAATATTTTCTAAACTTCGTTCCTAGCGTTGTTTTTCTTCATTTTCTTCTTGAAATGTTTCGAGTGTAGCTTGTTTCAGCGGGAACAGCTGCTATTCCCGGATCCGTGGTGTAGTGCATTCATAAAAGAATATTTGGCCAACAGTTTCCTAGAGGGTGCGATACTGAGATTTCTTACAAAGTGGCTTAGACGGAACACACACCTCAGGAAAAAATAAGAAACTGAGCTAGATGTGGAAAGGCAAGGCCTTATGTTCACATGCATTACAATTTGGTGTTGGTTGCATTCATTTATGGTTGCAGATGATGTATTTAATTTCTTTAAACTGAGGAGCTGTACAATAAATATCGATCTTTTTTCAATGTTCAAAATGTATGCATGAAAAAGACAAGGTCCCGCTGTATCACACAGGCTGGACTGCAGCGTCTATTCACAGGCGCGAACCCACTACTGAGCGGCACGGGGGCTTTGACCTGCTCCGTTCCCGACCTGGGCCGGTTCACCCCGCCTTAGACGCCCTGGTGGTCGCGGGCTCCCCCGGGAGCACCATATCGACACCGAACTTAGCGCGGACACCCGATCGACATAGCGCACTGCAGCTCAGAACTCCTGAGCTCAAACGATCCGCCAGCCTCAGCCTCCCAGCAGCTTGGATTACAGGCACGCGCCACCGCGCCCGGCGGAGCACCACGGCGATTTAAAAGCTTTTCCACAAGGGCTCACTGTGACGTCAAGAAGGCACTACGCTGACTCTCTGTGCGTACAGTTCCCTCTAGTGGCAGGATATAGAAAACAAGATATATGAACATAAAAAACCTGCAAACATGACCGTACATGATTGTAAACTGAAGCAAAAATATAAATCTTTTTTGAAAATAAACTAATAAACCTAGCACACCTGCACTTAACACTGAAAACTGAACCAAAATTGAAATCAAAATGGAAAGCGAATTCAGTAAATAAAAACATGGTGGAAATTACAGGTTATTTAGGAGTTTAGATAATGTAGGCTTGTAGCCAACTTACGCTCATAATTGTAGGACTAAAATGTTGTTATTAATCACATCTGCAACTTTAATTCACTTCAGAAATGATTTTTAAAAATCTAATCAAGAACTTCGTCATATGCCTCCATGCATGTTTCATAGCACATTTTGATATATCAAAGAACGAGTTCACATAAGGAAAAAGTCTCAATGTTCGTGGAAAGCTCCTTTGCATTTCACAATGAAATGTCATCTCATGCCTGTTTCGTGAATGAGGCTCATACCTCCTAATGCTAGACCCCATGACAACTTTTGATGGGTCTGCTGAAAATATAAGGACCAAAATTGTGTATTCTATTGCATTTTATATATGACCGAGGCTACATCTAACATTTTATGAATAAGGTACACACGATAAATTCGAGCGCTGTCCCTTAAAATGAAATTCACAAGTCGGCTGCTACAATATACATTCAAAACAACACTTTTAAATAGTTTTGGTATCTCATTCCTTCGGCAAGTGTGTCACATTTAATACGTTACTATGATAGGGAAAAGTCTTAATATTTTCTAAACTGCGTTCCTAGCGTTGTTTTTCTTCATTTTCTTCTTGAAATGTTTCGAGTGTAGCTTGTTTCAGCGGGAACAGCTGCTATTCCCGGATCCGTGGTGTAGTGCATTCATAAAAGAATATTTGGCCAACAGTTTCCTAGAGGGTGCGATACTGAGATTTCTTACAAAGTGGCTTAGACGGAACACACACCTCAGGAAAAAATAAGAAACTGAGCTAGATGTGGAAAGGCAAGGCCTTATGTTCACATGCATTACAATTTGGTGTTGGTTGCATTCATTTATGGTTGCAGATGATGTATTTAATTTCTTTAAACTGAGGAGCTGTACAATAAATATCGATCTTTTTTCAATGTTCAAAATGTATGCATGAAAAAGACAAGGTCCCGCTGTATCACACAGGCTGGACTGCAGCGTCTATTCACAGGCGCGAACCCACTACTGAGCGGCACGGGGGCTTTGACCTGCTCCGTTCCCGACCTGGGCCGGTTCACCCCGCCTTAGACGACCTGGTGTTCCGGGGCTCCCCCGGGAGCACCATATCGACACCGAACTTAGCGCGGACACCCGATCGACATAGCGCACTGCAGCTCAGAACTCCTGAGCTCAAACGATCCGCCAGCCTCAGCCTCCCAGCAGCTTGGATTACAGGCACGCGCCACCGCGCCCGGCGGAGCACCACGGAGATTTAAAAGCTTTTCCACAAGGGCTCACTGTGACGTCAAGAAGGCACTACGCTGACTCACTTTGCGTACAGTTCCCTCTAGTGGCAGGCTATAGAAAACAAGATATATGAACATAAAAAACCTGCAAACATGACCGTACATGATTGTAAACTGAAGCAAAAATATAAATCTTTTTTGAAAATAAACTAATAAACCTAGCACACCTGCACTTAACACTGAAAACTGAACCAAAATTGAAATCAAAATGGAAAGCGAATTCAGTAAATAAAAACATGGTGGAAATTACAGGTTATATAGGAGTTTAGATAATGTAGGCTTGTAGCCAACTTACGCTCATAATTGTAGGACTAAAATGTTGTTATTAATCACATCTGCAACTTTAATTCACTTCAGAAATGATTTTTAAAAATCTAATCAAGAACTTCGTCATATGCCTCCATGCATGTTTCATAGCACATTTTGATATATCAAAGAACGAGTTCACATAAGGAAAAAGTCTCAATGTTCGTGGAAACCTCCTTTGCATTTCACAATGAAATGTCATCTCATGCCTGTTTCGTGAATGAGGCTCATACCTCCTAATGCTAGACCCCATGACAACTTTTGATGGGTCTGCTGAAAATATAAGGACCAAAATTGTGTATTCTATTGCATTTTATATATGACCGAGGCTACATCTAACATTTTATGAATAAGGTACACACGATAAATTCGAGCGCTGTCCCTTAAAATGAAATTCACAAGTCGGCTGCTACAATATACATTCAAAACAACACTTTTAAATAGTTTTGGTATCTCATTCCTTCGGCAAGTGTGTCACATTTAATACGTTACTATGATAGGGAAAAGTCTTAATATTTTCTAAACTTCGTTCCTAGCGTTGTTTTTCTTCATTTTCTTCTTGAAATGTTTCGAGTGTAGCTCGTTTCAGCGGGAACAGCTGCTATTCCCGGATCCGTGGTGTAGTGCATTCATAAAAGAATATTTGGCCAACAGTTTCCTAGAGGGTGCGATACTGAGATTTCTTACAAAGTGGCTTAGACGGAACACACACCTCAGGAAAAAATAAGAAACTGAGCTAGATGTGGAAAGGCAAGGCCTTATGTTCACATGCATTACAATTTGGTGTTGGTTGCATTCATTTATGGCTGCAGATGATGTATTTAATTTCTTTAAACTGAGGAGCTGTACAATAAATATCGATCTTTTTTCAATGTTCAAAATGTATGCATGAAAAAGACAAGGTCCCGCTGTATCACACAGGCTGGACTGCAGCGTCTATTCACAGGCGCGAACCCACTACTGAGCGGCACGGGGGCTTTTACCTGCTCCGTTCCCGACCTGGGCCGGTTCACCCCGCCTTAGACGCCCTGGTGGTCGCGGGCTCCCCCGGGAGCACCATATCGACACCGAACTTAGCGCGGACACCCGATCGACATAGCGCACTGCAGCTCAGAACTCCTGAGCTCAAACGATCCGCCAGCCTCAGCCTCCCAGCAGCTTGGATTACAGGCACGCGCCACCGCGCCCGGCGGAGTACCACGGAGATTTAAAAGCTTTTCCACAAGGGCTCACTGTGACGTCAAGAAGGCACTACGCTGACTCTCTGTGCGTACAGTTCCCTCTAGTGGCAGGATATAGAAAACAAGATATATGAACATAAAAAACCTGCAAACATGACCGTACATGATTGTAAACTGAAGCAAAAATATAAATCTTTTTTGAAAATAAACTAATAAACCTAGCACACCTGCACTTAACACTGAAAACTGAACCAAAATTGAAATCAAAATGGAAAGCGAATTCAGTAAATAAAAACATGGTGGAAATTACAGGTTATTTAGGAGTTTAGATAATGTAGGCTTGTAGCCAACTTACGCTCATAATTGTAGGACTAAAATGTTGTTATTAATCACATCTGCAACTTTAATTCACTTCAGAAATGATTTTTAAAAATCTAATCAAGAACTTCGTCATATGCCTCCATGCATGTTTCATAGCACATTTTGATATATCAAAGAACGAGTTCACATAAGGAAAAAGTCTCAATGTTCGTGGAAAGCTCCTTTGCATTTCACAATGAAATGTCATCTCATGCCTGTTTCGTGAATGAGGCTCATACCTCCTAATGCTAGACCCCATGACAACTTTTGATGGGTCTGCTGAAAATATAAGGACCAAAATTGTGTATTCTATTGCATTTTATATATGACCGAGGCTACATCTAACATTTTATGAATAAGGTACACACGATAAATTCGAGCGCTGTCCCTTAAAATGAAATTCACAAGTCGGCTGCTACAATATACATTCAAAACAACACTTTTAAATAGTTTTGGTATCTCATTCCTTCGGCAAGTGTGTCACATTTAATACGTTACTATGATAGGGAAAAGTCTTAATATTTTCTAAACTGCGTTCCTAGCGTTGTTTTTCTTCATTTTCTTCTTGAAATGTTTCGAGTGTAGCTTGTTTCAGCGGGAACAGCTGCTATTCCCGGATCCGTGGTGTAGTGCATTCATAAAAGAATATTTGGCCAACAGTTTCCTAGAGGGTGCGATACTGAGATTTCTTACAAAGTGGCTTAGACGGAACACACACCTCAGGAAAAAATAAGAAACTGAGCTAGATGTGGAAAGGCAAGGCCTTATGTTCACATGCATTACAATTTGGTGTTGGTTGCATTCATTTATGGTTGCAGATGATGTATTTAATTTCTTTAAACTGAGGAGCTGTACAATAAATATCGATCTTTTTTCAATGTTCAAAATGTATGCATGAAAAAGACAAGGTCCCGCTGTATCACACAGGCTGGACTGCAGCGTCTATTCACAGGCGCGAACCCACTACTGAGCGGCACGGGGGCTTTGACCTGCTCCGTTCCCGACCTGGGCCGGTTCACCCCGCCTTAGACGACCTGGTGTTCCGGGGCTCCCCCGGGAGCACCATATCGACACCGAACTTAGCGCGGACACCCGATCGACATAGCGCACTGCAGCTCAGAACTCCTGAGCTCAAACGATCCGCCAGCCTCAGCCTCCCAGCAGCTTGGATTACAGGCACGCGCCACCGCGCCCGGCGGAGCACCACGGAGATTTAAAAGCTTTTCCACAAGGGCTCACTGTGACGTCAAGAAGGCACTACGCTGACTCACTTTGCGTACAGTTCCCTCTAGTGGCAGGCTATAGAAAACAAGATATATGAACATAAAAAACCTGCAAACATGACCGTACATGATTGTAAACTGAAGCAAAAATATAAATCTTTTTTGAAAATAAACTAATAAACCTAGCACACCTGCACTTAACACTGAAAACTGAACCAAAATTGAAATCAAAATGGAAAGCGAATTCAGTAAATAAAAACATGGTGGAAATTACAGGTTATATAGGAGTTTAGATAATGTAGGCTTGTAGCCAACTTACGCTCATAATTGTAGGACTAAAATGTTGTTATTAATCACATCTGCAACTTTAATTCACTTCAGAAATGATTTTTAAAAATCTAATCAAGAACTTCGTCATATGCCTCCATGCATGTTTCATAGCACATTTTGATATATCAAAGAACGAGTTCACATAAGGAAAAAGTCTCAATGTTCGTGGAAACCTCCTTTGCATTTCACAATGAAATGTCATCTCATGCCTGTTTCGTGAATGAGGCTCATACCTCCTAATGCTAGACCCCATGACAACTTTTGATGGGTCTGCTGAAAATATAAGGACCAAAATTGTGTATTCTATTGCATTTTATATATGACCGAGGCTACATCTAACATTTTATGAATAAGGTACACACGATAAATTCGAGCGCTGTCCCTTAAAATGAAATTCACAAGTCGGCTGCTACAATATACATTCAAAACAACACTTTTAAATAGTTTTGGTATCTCATTCCTTCGGCAAGTGTGTCACATTTAATACGTTACTATGATAGGGAAAAGTCTTAATATTTTCTAAACTTCGTTCCTAGCGTTGTTTTTCTTCATTTTCTTCTTGAAATGTTTCGAGTGTAGCTCGTTTCAGCGGGAACAGCTGCTATTCCCGGATCCGTGGTGTAGTGCATTCATAAAAGAATATTTGGCCAACAGTTTCCTAGAGGGTGCGATACTGAGATTTCTTACAAAGTGGCTTAGACGGAACACACACCTCAGGAAAAAATAAGAAACTGAGCTAGATGTGGAAAGGCAAGGCCTTATGTTCACATGCATTACAATTTGGTGTTGGTTGCATTCATTTATGGCTGCAGATGATGTATTTAATTTCTTTAAACTGAGGAGCTGTACAATAAATATCGATCTTTTTTCAATGTTCAAAATGTATGCATGAAAAAGACAAGGTCCCGCTGTATCACACAGGCTGGACTGCAGCGTCTATTCACAGGCGCGAACCCACTACTGAGCGGCACGGGGGCTTTTACCTGCTCCGTTCCCGACCTGGGCCGGTTCACCCCGCCTTAGACGCCCTGGTGGTCGCGGGCTCCCCCGGGAGCACCATATCGACACCGAACTTAGCGCGGACACCCGATCGACATAGCGCACTGCAGCTCAGAACTCCTGAGCTCAAACGATCCGCCAGCCTCAGCCTCCCAGCAGCTTGGATTACAGGCACGCGCCACCGCGCCCGGCGGAGCACCACGGCGATTTAAAAGCTTTTCCACAAGGGCTCACTGTGACGTCAAGAAGGCACTACGCTGACTCTCTGTGCGTACAGTTCCCTCTAGTGGCAGGATATAGAAAACAAGATATATGAACATAAAAAACCTGCAAACATGACCGTACATGATTGTAAACTGAAGCAAAAATATAAATCTTTTTTGAAAATAAACTAATAAACCTAGCACACCTGCACTTAACACTGAAAACTGAACCAAAATTGAAATCAAAATGGAAAGCGAATTCAGTAAATAAAAACATGGTGGAAATTACAGGTTATTTAGGAGTTTAGATAATGTAGGCTTGTAGCCAACTTACGCTCATAATTGTAGGACTAAAATGTTGTTATTAATCACATCTGCAACTTTAATTCACTTCAGAAATGATTTTTAAAAATCTAATCAAGAACTTCGTCATATGCCTCCATGCATGTTTCATAGCACATTTTGATATATCAAAGAACGAGTTCACATAAGGAAAAAGTCTCAATGTTCGTGGAAAGCTCCTTTGCATTTCACAATGAAATGTCATCTCATGCCTGTTTCGTGAATGAGGCTCATACCTCCTAATGCTAGACCCCATGACAACTTTTGATGGGTCTGCTGAAAATATAAGGACCAAAATTGTGTATTCTATTGCATTTTATATATGACCGAGGCTACATCTAACATTTTATGAATAAGGTACACACGATAAATTCGAGCGCTGTCCCTTAAAATGAAATTCACAAGTCGGCTGCTACAATATACATTCAAAACAACACTTTTAAATAGTTTTGGTATCTCATTCCTTCGGCAAGTGTGTCACATTTAATACGTTACTATGATAGGGAAAAGTCTTAATATTTTCTAAACTGCGTTCCTAGCGTTGTTTTTCTTCATTTTCTTCTTGAAATGTTTCGAGTGTAGCTTGTTTCAGCGGGAACAGCTGCTATTCCCGGATCCGTGGTGTAGTGCATTCATAAAAGAATATTTGGCCAACAGTTTCCTAGAGGGTGCGATACTGAGATTTCTTACAAAGTGGCTTAGACGGAACACACACCTCAGGAAAAAATAAGAAACTGAGCTAGATGTGGAAAGGCAAGGCCTTATGTTCACATGCATTACAATTTGGTGTTGGTTGCATTCATTTATGGTTGCAGATGATGTATTTAATTTCTTTAAACTGAGGAGCTGTACAATAAATATCGATCTTTTTTCAATGTTCAAAATGTATGCATGAAAAAGACAAGGTCCCGCTGTATCACACAGGCTGGACTGCAGCGTCTATTCACAGGCGCGAACCCACTACTGAGCGGCACGGGGGCTTTGACCTGCTCCGTTCCCGACCTGGGCCGGTTCACCCCGCCTTAGACGACCTGGTGTTCCGGGGCTCCCCCGGGAGCACCATATCGACACCGAACTTAGCGCGGACACCCGATCGACATAGCGCACTGCAGCTCAGAACTCCTGAGCTCAAACGATCCGCCAGCCTCAGCCTCCCAGCAGCTTGGATTACAGGCACGCGCCACCGCGCCCGGCGGAGCACCACGGAGATTTAAAAGCTTTTCCACAAGGGCTCACTGTGACGTCAAGAAGGCACTACGCTGACTCACTTTGCGTACAGTTCCCTCTAGTGGCAGGCTATAGAAAACAAGATATATGAACATAAAAAACCTGCAAACATGACCGTACATGATTGTAAACTGAAGCAAAAATATAAATCTTTTTTGAAAATAAACTAATAAACCTAGCACACCTGCACTTAACACTGAAAACTGAACCAAAATTGAAATCAAAATGGAAAGCGAATTCAGTAAATAAAAACATGGTGGAAAT
This sequence comes from Conger conger, assembly GCF_963514075.1. Taxonomy (NCBI): domain Eukaryota; kingdom Metazoa; phylum Chordata; class Actinopteri; order Anguilliformes; family Congridae; genus Conger; species Conger conger. The sequence continues at coordinate 23,608,310 of NC_083764.1, read as the reverse complement.
TACAGGTTATATAGGAGTTTAGATAATGTAGGCTTGTAGCCAACTTACGCTCATAATTGTAGGACTAAAATGTTGTTATTAATCACATCTGCAACTTTAATTCACTTCAGAAATGATTTTTAAAAATCTAATCAAGAACTTCGTCATATGCCTCCATGCATGTTTCATAGCACATTTTGATATATCAAAGAACGAGTTCACATAAGGAAAAAGTCTCAATGTTCGTGGAAACCTCCTTTGCATTTCACAATGAAATGTCATCTCATGCCTGTTTCGTGAATGAGGCTCATACCTCCTAATGCTAGACCCCATGACAACTTTTGATGGGTCTGCTGAAAATATAAGGACCAAAATTGTGTATTCTATTGCATTTTATATATGACCGAGGCTACATCTAACATTTTATGAATAAGGTACACACGATAAATTCGAGCGCTGTCCCTTAAAATGAAATTCACAAGTCGGCTGCTACAATATACATTCAAAACAACACTTTTAAATAGTTTTGGTATCTCATTCCTTCGGCAAGTGTGTCACATTTAATACGTTACTATGATAGGGAAAAGTCTTAATATTTTCTAAACTTCGTTCCTAGCGTTGTTTTTCTTCATTTTCTTCTTGAAATGTTTCGAGTGTAGCTCGTTTCAGCGGGAACAGCTGCTATTCCCGGATCCGTGGTGTAGTGCATTCATAAAAGAATATTTGGCCAACAGTTTCCTAGAGGGTGCGATACTGAGATTTCTTACAAAGTGGCTTAGACGGAACACACACCTCAGGAAAAAATAAGAAACTGAGCTAGATGTGGAAAGGCAAGGCCTTATGTTCACATGCATTACAATTTGGTGTTGGTTGCATTCATTTATGGCTGCAGATGATGTATTTAATTTCTTTAAACTGAGGAGCTGTACAATAAATATCGATCTTTTTTCAATGTTCAAAATGTATGCATGAAAAAGACAAGGTCCCGCTGTATCACACAGGCTGGACTGCAGCGTCTATTCACAGGCGCGAACCCACTACTGAGCGGCACGGGGGCTTTTACCTGCTCCGTTCCCGACCTGGGCCGGTTCACCCCGCCTTAGACGCCCTGGTGGTCGCGGGCTCCCCCGGGAGCACCATATCGACACCGAACTTAGCGCGGACACCCGATCGACATAGCGCACTGCAGCTCAGAACTCCTGAGCTCAAACGATCCGCCAGCCTCAGCCTCCCAGCAGCTTGGATTACAGGCACGCGCCACCGCGCCCGGCGGAGCACCACGGCGATTTAAAAGCTTTTCCACAAGGGCTCACTGTGACGTCAAGAAGGCACTACGCTGACTCTCTGTGCGTACAGTTCCCTCTAGTGGCAGGATATAGAAAACAAGATATATGAACATAAAAAACCTGCAAACATGACCGTACATGATTGTAAACTGAAGCAAAAATATAAATCTTTTTTGAAAATAAACTAATAAACCTAGCACACCTGCACTTAACACTGAAAACTGAACCAAAATTGAAATCAAAATGGAAAGCGAATTCAGTAAATAAAAACATGGTGGAAATTACAGGTTATTTAGGAGTTTAGATAATGTAGGCTTGTAGCCAACTTACGCTCATAATTGTAGGACTAAAATGTTGTTATTAATCACATCTGCAACTTTAATTCACTTCAGAAATGATTTTTAAAAATCTAATCAAGAACTTCGTCATATGCCTCCAGGCATGTTTCATAGCACATTTTGATATATCAAAGAACGAGTTCACATAAGGAAAAAGTCTCAATGTTCGTGGAAACCTCCTTTGCATTTCACAATGAAATGTCATCTCATGCCTGTTTCGTGAATGAGGCTCATACCTCCTAATGCTAGACCCCATGACAACTTTTGATGGGTCTGCTGAAAATATAAGGACCAAAATTGTGTATTCTATTGCATTTTATATATGACCGAGGCTACATCTAACATTTTATGAATAAGGTACACACGATAAATTCGAGCGCTGTCCCTTAAAATGAAATTCACAAGTCGGCTGCTACAATATACATTCAAAACAACACTTTTAAATAGTTTTGGTATCTCATTCCTTCGGCAAGTGTGTCACATTTAATACGTTACTATGATAGGGAAAAGTCTTAATATTTTCTAAACTTCGTTCCTAGCGTTGTTTTTCTTCATTTTCTTCTTGAAATGTTTCGAGTGTAGCTCGTTTCAGCGGGAACAGCTGCTATTCCCGGATCCGTGGTGTAGTGCATTCATAAAAGAATATTTGGCCAACAGTTTCCTAGAGGGTGCGATACTGAGATTTCTTACAAAGTGGCTTAGACGGAACACACACCTCAGGAAAAAATAAGAAACTGAGCTAGATGTGGAAAGGCAAGGCCTTATGTTCACATGCATTACAATTTGGTGTTGGTTGCATTCATTTATGGCTGCAGATGATGTATTTAATTTCTTTAAACTGAGGAGCTGTACAATAAATATCGATCTTTTTTCAATGTTCAAAATGTATGCATGAAAAAGACAAGGTCCCGCTGTATCACACAGGCTGGACTGCAGCGTCTATTCACAGGCGCGAACCCACTACTGAGCGGCACGGGGGCTTTGACCTGCTCCGTTCCCGACCTGGGCCGGTTCACCCCGCCTTAGACGACCTGGTGGTCGCGGGCTCCCCCGGGAGCACCATATCGACACCGAACTTAGCGCGGACACCCGATCGACATAGCGCACTGCAGCTCAGAACTCCTGAGCTCAAACGATCCGCCAGCCTCAGCCTCCCAGCAGCTTGGATTACAGGCACGCGCCACCGCGCCCGGCGGAGCACCACGGCGATTTAAAAGCTTTTCCACAAGGGCTCACTGTGACGTCAAGAAGGCACTACGCTGACTCTCTGTGCGTACAGTTCCCTCTAGTGGCAGGATATAGAAAACAAGATATATGAACATAAAAAACCTGCAAACATGACCGTACATGATTGTAAACTGAAGCAAAAATATAAATCTTTTTTGAAAATAAACTAATAAACCTAGCACACCTGCACTTAACACTGAAAACTGAACCAAAATTGAAATCAAAATGGAAAGCGAATTCAGTAAATAAAAACATGGTGGAAATTACAGGTTATTTAGGAGTTTAGATAATGTAGGCTTGTAGCCAACTTACGCTCATAATTGTAGGACTAAAATGTTGTTATTAATCACATCTGCAACTTTAATTCACTTCAGAAATGATTTTTAAAAATCTAATCAAGAACTTCGTCATATGCCTCCATGCATGTTTCATAGCACATTTTGATATATCAAAGAACGAGTTCACATAAGGAAAAAGTCTCAATGTTCGTGGAAACCTCCTTTGCATTTCACAATGAAATGTCATCTCATGCCTGTTTCGTGAATGAGGCTCATACCTCCTAATGCTAGACCCCATGACAACTTTTGATGGGTCTGCTGAAAATATAAGGACCAAAATTGTGTATTCTATTGCATTTTATATATGACCGAGGCTACATCTAACATTTTATGAATAAGGTACACACGATAAATTCGAGCGCTGTCCCTTAAAATGAAATTCACAAGTCGGCTGCTACAATATACATTCAAAACAACACTTTTAAATAGTTTTGGTATCTCATTCCTTCGGCAAGTGTGTCACATTTAATACGTTACTATGATAGGGAAAAGTCTTAATATTTTCTAAACTGCGTTCCTAGCGTTGTTTTTCTTCATTTTCTTCTTGAAATGTTTCGAGTGTAGCTTGTTTCAGCGGGAACAGCTGCTATTCCCGGATCCGTGGTGTAGTGCATTCATAAAAGAATATTTGGCCAACAGTTTCTTAGAGGGTGCGATACTGAGATTTCTTACAAAGTGGCTTAGACGGAACACACACCTCAGGAAAAAATAAGAAACTGAGCTAGATGTGGAAAGGCAAGGCCTTATGTTCACATGCATTACAATTTGGTGTTGGTTGCATTCATTTATGGTTGCAGATGATGTATTTAATTTCTTTAAACTGAGGAGCTGTACAATAAATATCGATCTTTTTTCAATGTTCAAAATGTATGCATGAAAAAGACAAGGTCCCGCTGTATCACACAGGCTGGACTGCAGCGTCTATTCACAGGCGCGAACCCACTACTGAGCGGCACGGGGGCTTTGACCTGCTCCGTTCCCGACCTGGGCCGGTTCACCCCGCCTTAGACGACCTGGTGGTCCCGGGATCCCCCGGGAGCACCATATCGACAGCGAACTTAGCGCGGACACCCGATCGACATAGCGCACTGCAGCTCAGAACTCCTGAGCTCAAACGATCCGCCAGCCTCAGCCTCCCAGCAGCTTGGATTACAGGCACGCGCCACCGCGCCCGGCGGAGCACCACGGCGATTTAAAAGCTTTTCCACAAGGGCTCACTGTGACGTCAAGAAGGCACTACGCTGACTCTCTGTGCGTACAGTTCCCTCTAGTGGCAGGATATAGAAAACAAGATATATGAACATAAAAAACCTGCAAACATGACCGTACATGATTGTAAACTGAAGCAAAAATATAAATCTTTTTTGAAAATAAACTAATAAACCTAGCACACCTGCACTTAACACTGAAAACTGAACCAAAATTGAAATCAAAATGGAAAGCGAATTCAGTAAATAAAAACATGGTGGAAATTACAGGTTATATAGGAGTTTAGATAATGTAGGCTTGTAGCCAACTTACGCTCATAATTGTAGGACTAAAATGTTGTTATTAATCACATCTGCAACTTTAATTCACTTCAGAAATGATTTTTAAAAATCTAATCAAGAACTTCGTCATATGCCTCCATGCATGTTTCATAGCACATTTTGATATATCAAAGAACGAGTTCACATAAGGAAAAAGTCTCAATGTTCGTGGAAACCTCCTTTGCATTTCACAATGAAATGTCATCTCATGCCTGTTTCGTGAATGAGGCTCATACCTCCTAATGCTAGACCCCATGACAACTTTTGATGGGTCTGCTGAAAATATAAGGACCAAAATTGTGTATTCTATTGCATTTTATATATGACCGAGGCTACATCTAACATTTTATGAATAAAGTACACACGATAAATTCGAGCGCTGTCCCTTAAAATGAAATTCACAAGTCGGCTGCTACAATATACATTCAAAACAACACTTTTAAATAGTTTTGGTATCTCATTCCTTCGGCAAGTGTGTCACATTTAATACGTTACTATGATAGGGAAAAGTCTTAATATTTTCTAAACTGCGTTCCTAGCGTTGTTTTTCTTCATTTTCTTCTTGAAATGTTTCGAGTGTAGCTTGTTTCAGCGGGAACAGCTGCTATTCCCGGATCCGTGGTGTAGTGCATTCATAAAAGAATATTTGGCCAACAGTTTCCTAGAGGGTGCGATACTGAGATTTCTTACAAAGTGGCTTAGACGGAACACACACCTCAGGAAAAAATAAGAAACTGAGCTAGATGTGGAAAGGCAAGGCCTTATGTTCACATGCATTACAATTTGGTGTTGGTTGCATTCATTTATGGTTGCAGATGATGTATTTAATTTCTTTAAACTGAGGAGCTGTACAATAAATATTGATCTTTTTTCAATGTTCAAAATGTATGCATGAAAAAGACAAGGTCCCGCTGTATCACACAGGCTGGACTGCAGCGTCTATTCACAGGCGCGAACCCACTACTGAGCGGCACGGGGGCTTTGACCTGCTCCGTTCCCGACCTGGGCCGGTTCACCCCGCCTTAGACGACCTGGTGTTCCGGGGCTCCCCCGGGAGCACCATATCGACACCGAACTTAGCGCGGACACCCGATCGACATAGCGCACTGCAGCTCAGAACTCCTGAGCTCAAACGATCCGCCAGCCTCAGCCTCCCAGCAGCTTGGATTACAGGCACGCGCCACCGCGCCCGGCGGAGTACCACGGAGATTTAAAAGCTTTTCCACAAGGGCTCACTGTGACGTCAAGAAGGCACTACGCTGACTCTCTGTGCGTACAGTTCCCTCTAGTGGCAGGATATAGAAAACAAGATATATGAACATAAAAAACCTGCAAACATGACCGTACATGATTGTAAACTGAAGCAAAAATATAAATCTTTTTTGAAAATAAACTAATAAACCTAGCACACCTGCACTTAACACTGAAAACTGAACCAAAATTGAAATCAAAATGGAAAGCGAATTCAGTAAATAAAAACATGGTGGAAATTACAGGTTATTTAGGAGTTTAGATAATGTAGGCTTGTAGCCAACTTACGCTCATAATTGTAGGACTAAAATGTTGTTATTAATCACATCTGCAACTTTAATTCACTTCAGAAATGATTTTTAAAAATCTAATCAAGAACTTCGTCATATGCCTCCATGCATGTTTCATAGCACATTTTGATATATCAAAGAACGAGTTCACATAAGGAAAAAGTCTCAATGTTCGTGGAAAGCTCCTTTGCATTTCACAATGAAATGTCATCTCATGCCTGTTTCGTGAATGAGGCTCATACCTCCTAATGCTAGACCCCATGACAACTTTTGATGGGTCTGCTGAAAATATAAGGACCAAAATTGTGTATTCTATTGCATTTTATATATGACCGAGGCTACATCTAACATTTTATGAATAAGGTACACACGATAAATTCGAGCGCTGTCCCTTAAAATGAAATTCACAAGTCGGCTGCTACAATATACATTCAAAACAACACTTTTAAATAGTTTTGGTATCTCATTCCTTCGGCAAGTGTGTCACATTTAATACGTTACTATGATAGGGAAAAGTCTTAATATTTTCTAAACTGCGTTCCTAGCGTTGTTTTTCTTCATTTTCTTCTTGAAATGTTTCGAGTGTAGCTTGTTTCAGCGGGAACAGCTGCTATTCCCGGATCCGTGGTGTAGTGCATTCATAAAAGAATATTTGGCCAACAGTTTCCTAGAGGGTGCGATACTGAGATTTCTTACAAAGTGGCTTAGACGGAACACACACCTCAGGAAAAAATAAGAAACTGAGCTAGATGTGGAAAGGCAAGGCCTTATGTTCACATGCATTACAATTTGGTGTTGGTTGCATTCATTTATGGTTGCAGATGATGTATTTAATTTCTTTAAACTGAGGAGCTGTACAATAAATATCGATCTTTTTTCAATGTTCAAAATGTATGCATGAAAAAGACAAGGTCCCGCTGTATCACACAGGCTGGACTGCAGCGTCTATTCACAGGCGCGAACCCACTACTGAGCGGCACGGGGGCTTTGACCTGCTCCGTTCCCGACCTGGGCCGGTTCACCCCGCCTTAGACGACCTGGTGTTCCGGGGCTCCCCCGGGAGCACCATATCGACACCGAACTTAGCGCGGACACCCGATCGACATAGCGCACTGCAGCTCAGAACTCCTGAGCTCAAACGATCCGCCAGCCTCAGCCTCCCAGCAGCTTGGATTACAGGCACGCGCCACCGCGCCCGGCGGAGCACCACGGAGATTTAAAAGCTTTTCCACAAGGGCTCACTGTGACGTCAAGAAGGCACTACGCTGACTCACTTTGCGTACAGTTCCCTCTAGTGGCAGGCTATAGAAAACAAGATATATGAACATAAAAAACCTGCAAACATGACCGTACATGATTGTAAACTGAAGCAAAAATATAAATCTTTTTTGAAAATAAACTAATAAACCTAGCACACCTGCACTTAACACTGAAAACTGAACCAAAATTGAAATCAAAATGGAAAGCGAATTCAGTAAATAAAAACATGGTGGAAATTACAGGTTATATAGGAGTTTAGATAATGTAGGCTTGTAGCCAACTTACGCTCATAATTGTAGGACTAAAATGTTGTTATTAATCACATCTGCAACTTTAATTCACTTCAGAAATGATTTTTAAAAATCTAATCAAGAACTTCGTCATATGCCTCCATGCATGTTTCATAGCACATTTTGATATATCAAAGAACGAGTTCACATAAGGAAAAAGTCTCAATGTTCGTGGAAACCTCCTTTGCATTTCACAATGAAATGTCATCTCATGCCTGTTTCGTGAATGAGGCTCATACCTCCTAATGCTAGACCCCATGACAACTTTTGATGGGTCTGCTGAAAATATAAGGACCAAAATTGTGTATTCTATTGCATTTTATATATGACCGAGGCTACATCTAACATTTTATGAATAAGGTACACACGATAAATTCGAGCGCTGTCCCTTAAAATGAAATTCACAAGTCGGCTGCTACAATATACATTCAAAACAACACTTTTAAATAGTTTTGGTATCTCATTCCTTCGGCAAGTGTGTCACATTTAATACGTTACTATGATAGGGAAAAGTCTTAATATTTTCTAAACTTCGTTCCTAGCGTTGTTTTTCTTCATTTTCTTCTTGAAATGTTTCGAGTGTAGCTCGTTTCAGCGGGAACAGCTGCTATTCCCGGATCCGTGGTGTAGTGCATTCATAAAAGAATATTTGGCCAACAGTTTCCTAGAGGGTGCGATACTGAGATTTCTTACAAAGTGGCTTAGACGGAACACACACCTCAGGAAAAAATAAGAAACTGAGCTAGATGTGGAAAGGCAAGGCCTTATGTTCACATGCATTACAATTTGGTGTTGGTTGCATTCATTTATGGCTGCAGATGATGTATTTAATTTCTTTAAACTGAGGAGCTGTACAATAAATATCGATCTTTTTTCAATGTTCAAAATGTATGCATGAAAAAGACAAGGTCCCGCTGTATCACACAGGCTGGACTGCAGCGTCTATTCACAGGCGCGAACCCACTACTGAGCGGCACGGGGGCTTTTACCTGCTCCGTTCCCGACCTGGGCCGGTTCACCCCGCCTTAGACGCCCTGGTGGTCGCGGGCTCCCCCGGGAGCACCATATCGACACCGAACTTAGCGCGGACACCCGATCGACATAGCGCACTGCAGCTCAGAACTCCTGAGCTCAAACGATCCGCCAGCCTCAGCCTCCCAGCAGCTTGGATTACAGGCACGCGCCACCGCGCCCGGCGGAGCACCACGGCGATTTAAAAGCTTTTCCACAAGGGCTCACTGTGACGTCAAGAAGGCACTACGCTGACTCTCTGTGCGTACAGTTCCCTCTAGTGGCAGGATATAGAAAACAAGATATATGAACATAAAAAACCTGCAAACATGACCGTACATGATTGTAAACTGAAGCAAAAATATAAATCTTTTTTGAAAATAAACTAATAAACCTAGCACACCTGCACTTAACACTGAAAACTGAACCAAAATTGAAATCAAAATGGAAAGCGAATTCAGTAAATAAAAACATGGTGGAAATTACAGGTTATTTAGGAGTTTAGATAATGTAGGCTTGTAGCCAACTTACGCTCATAATTGTAGGACTAAAATGTTGTTATTAATCACATCTGCAACTTTAATTCACTTCAGAAATGATTTTTAAAAATCTAATCAAGAACTTCGTCATATGCCTCCATGCATGTTTCATAGCACATTTTGATATATCAAAGAACGAGTTCACATAAGGAAAAAGTCTCAATGTTCGTGGAAAGCTCCTTTGCATTTCACAATGAAATGTCATCTCATGCCTGTTTCGTGAATGAGGCTCATACCTCCTAATGCTAGACCCCATGACAACTTTTGATGGGTCTGCTGAAAATATAAGGACCAAAATTGTGTATTCTATTGCATTTTATATATGACCGAGGCTACATCTAACATTTTATGAATAAGGTACACACGATAAATTCGAGCGCTGTCCCTTAAAATGAAATTCACAAGTCGGCTGCTACAATATACATTCAAAACAACACTTTTAAATAGTTTTGGTATCTCATTCCTTCGGCAAGTGTGTCACATTTAATACGTTACTATGATAGGGAAAAGTCTTAATATTTTCTAAACTGCGTTCCTAGCGTTGTTTTTCTTCATTTTCTTCTTGAAATGTTTCGAGTGTAGCTTGTTTCAGCGGGAACAGCTGCTATTCCCGGATCCGTGGTGTAGTGCATTCATAAAAGAATATTTGGCCAACAGTTTCCTAGAGGGTGCGATACTGAGATTTCTTACAAAGTGGCTTAGACGGAACACACACCTCAGGAAAAAATAAGAAACTGAGCTAGATGTGGAAAGGCAAGGCCTTATGTTCACATGCATTACAATTTGGTGTTGGTTGCATTCATTTATGGTTGCAGATGATGTATTTAATTTCTTTAAACTGAGGAGCTGTACAATAAATATCGATCTTTTTTCAATGTTCAAAATGTATGCATGAAAAAGACAAGGTCCCGCTGTATCACACAGGCTGGACTGCAGCGTCTATTCACAGGCGCGAACCCACTACTGAGCGGCACGGGGGCTTTGACCTGCTCCGTTCCCGACCTGGGCCGGTTCACCCCGCCTTAGACGACCTGGTGTTCCGGGGCTCCCCCGGGAGCACCATATCGACACCGAACTTAGCGCGGACACCCGATCGACATAGCGCACTGCAGCTCAGAACTCCTGAGCTCAAACGATCCGCCAGCCTCAGCCTCCCAGCAGCTTGGATTACAGGCACGCGCCACCGCGCCCGGCGGAGCACCACGGAGATTTAAAAGCTTTTCCACAAGGGCTCACTGTGACGTCAAGAAGGCACTACGCTGACTCACTTTGCGTACAGTTCCCTCTAGTGGCAGGCTATAGAAAACAAGATATATGAACATAAAAAACCTGCAAACATGACCGTACATGATTGTAAACTGAAGCAAAAATATAAATCTTTTTTGAAAATAAACTAATAAACCTAGCACACCTGCACTTAACACTGAAAACTGAACCAAAATTGAAATCAAAATGGAAAGCGAATTCAGTAAATAAAAACATGGTGGAAATTACAGGTTATATAGGAGTTTAGATAATGTAGGCTTGTAGCCAACTTACGCTCATAATTGTAGGACTAAAATGTTGTTATTAATCACATCTGCAACTTTAATTCACTTCAGAAATGATTTTTAAAAATCTAATCAAGAACTTCGTCATATGCCTCCATGCATGTTTCATAGCACATTTTGATATATCAAAGAACGAGTTCACATAAGGAAAAAGTCTCAATGTTCGTGGAAACCTCCTTTGCATTTCACAATGAAATGTCATCTCATGCCTGTTTCGTGAATGAGGCTCATACCTCCTAATGCTAGACCCCATGACAACTTTTGATGGGTCTGCTGAAAATATAAGGACCAAAATTGTGTATTCTATTGCATTTTATATATGACCGAGGCTACATCTAACATTTTATGAATAAGGTACACACGATAAATTCGAGCGCTGTCCCTTAAAATGAAATTCACAAGTCGGCTGCTACAATATACATTCAAAACAACACTTTTAAATAGTTTTGGTATCTCATTCCTTCGGCAAGTGTGTCACATTTAATACGTTACTATGATAGGGAAAAGTCTTAATATTTTCTAAACTTCGTTCCTAGCGTTGTTTTTCTTCATTTTCTTCTTGAAATGTTTCGAGTGTAGCTCCTTTCAGCGGGAACAGCTGCTATTCCCGGATCCGTGGTGTAGTGCATTCATAAAAGAATATTTGGCCAACAGTTTCCTAGAGGGTGCGATACTGAGATTTCTTACAAAGTGGCTTAGACGGAACACACACCTCAGGAAAAAATAAGAAACTGAGCTAGATGTGGAAAGGCAAGGCCTTATGTTCACATGCATTACAATTTGGTGTTGGTTGCATTCATTTATGGCTGCAGATGATGTATTTAATTTCTTTAAACTGAGGAGCTGTACAATAAATATCGATCTTTTTTCAATGTTCAAAATGTATGCATGAAAAAGACAAGGTCCCGCTGTATCACACAGGCTGGACTGCAGCGTCTATTCACAGGCGCGAACCCACTACTGAGCGGCACGGGGGCTTTTACCTGCTCCGTTCCCGACCTGGGCCGGTTCACCCCGCCTTAGACGCCCTGGTGGTCGCGGGCTCCCCCGGGAGCACCATATCGACACCGAACTTAGCGCGGACACCCGATCGACATAGCGCACTGCAGCTCAGAACTCCTGAGCTCAAACGATCCGCCAGCCTCAGCCTCCCAGCAGCTTGGATTACAGGCACGCGCCACCGCGCCCGGCGGAGCACCACGGCGATTTAAAAGCTTTTCCACAAGGGCTCACTGTGACGTCAAGAAGGCACTACGCTGACTCTCTGTGCGTACAGTTCCCTCTAGTGGCAGGATATAGAAAACAAGATATATGAACATAAAAAACCTGCAAACATGACCGTACATGATTGTAAACTGAAGCAAAAATATAAATCTTTTTTGAAAATAAACTAATAAACCTAGCACACCTGCACTTAACACTGAAAACTGAACCAAAATTGAAATCAAAATGGAAAGCGAATTCAGTAAATAAAAACATGGTGGAAATTACAGGTTATTTAGGAGTTTAGATAATGTAGGCTTGTAGCCAACTTACGCTCATAATTGTAGGACTAAAATGTTGTTATTAATCACATCTGCAACTTTAATTCACTTCAGAAATGATTTTTAAAAATCTAATCAAGAACTTCGTCATATGCCTCCAGGCATGTTTCATAGCACATTTTGATATATCAAAGAACGAGTTCACATAAGGAAAAAGTCTCAATGTTCGTGGAAAGCTCCTTTGCATTTCACAATGAAATGTCATCTCATGCCTGTTTCGTGAATGAGGCTCATACCTCCTAATGCTAGACCCCATGACAACTTTTGATGGGTCTGCTGAAAATATAAGGACCAAAATTGTGTATTCTATTGCATTTTATATATGACCGAGGCTACATCTAACATTTTATGAATAAGGTACACACGATAAATTCGAGCGCTGTCCCTTAAAATGAAATTCACAAGTCGGCTGCTACAATATACATTCAAAACAACACTTTTAAATAGTTTTGGTATCTCATTCCTTCGGCAAGTGTGTCACATTTAATACGTTACTATGATAGGGAAAAGTCTTAATATTTTCTAAACTGCGTTCCTAGCGTTGTTTTTCTTCATTTTCTTCTTGAAATGTTTCGAGTGTAGCTTGTTTCAGCGGGAACAGCTGCTATTCCCGGATCCGTGGTGTAGTGCATTCATAAAAGAATATTTGGCCAACAGTTTCCTAGAGGGTGCGATACTGAGATTTCTTACAAAGTGGCTTAGACGGAACACACACCTCAGGAAAAAATAAGAAACTGAGCTAGATGTGGAAAGGCAAGGCCTTATGTTCACATGCATTACAATTTGGTGTTGGTTGCATTCATTTATGGTTGCAGATGATGTATTTAATTTCTTTAAACTGAGGAGCTGTACAATAAATATCGATCTTTTTTCAATGTTCAAAATGTATGCATGAAAAAGACAAGGTCCCGCTGTATCACACAGGCTGGACTGCAGCGTCTATTCACAGGCGCGAACCCACTACTGAGCGGCACGGGGGCTTTGACCTGCTCCGTTCCCGACCTGGGCCGGTTCACCCCGCCTTAGACGACCTGGTGTTCCGGGGCTCCCCCGGGAGCACCATATCGACACCGAACTTAGCGCGGACACCCGATCGACATAGCGCACTGCAGCTCAGAACTCCTGAGCTCAAACGATCCGCCAGCCTCAGCCTCCCAGCAGCTTGGATTACAGGCACGCGCCACCGCGCCCGGCGGAGCACCACGGAGATTTAAAAGCTTTTCCACAAGGGCTCACTGTGACGTCAAGAAGGCACTACGCTGACTCACTTTGCGTACAGTTCCCTCTAGTGGCAGGCTATAGAAAACAAGATATATGAACATAAAAAACCTGCAAACATGACCGTACATGATTGTAAACTGAAGCAAAAATATAAATCTTTTTTGAAAATAAACTAATAAACCTAGCACACCTGCACTTAACACTGAAAACTGAACCAAAATTGAAATCAAAATGGAAAGCGAATTCAGTAAATAAAAACATGGTGGAAATTACAGGTTATATAGGAGTTTAGATAATGTAGGCTTGTAGCCAACTTACGCTCATAATTGTAGGACTAAAATGTTGTTATTAATCACATCTGCAACTTTAATTCACTTCAGAAATGATTTTTAAAAATCTAATCAAGAACTTCGTCATATGCCTCCATGCATGTTTCATAGCACATTTTGATATATCAAAGAACGAGTTCACATAAGGAAAAAGTCTCAATGTTCGTGGAAACCTCCTTTGCATTTCACAATGAAATGTCATCTCATGCCTGTTTCGTGAATGAGGCTCATACCTCCTAATGCTAGACCCCATGACAACTTTTGATGGGTCTGCTGAAAATATAAGGACCAAAATTGTGTATTCTATTGCATTTTATATATGACCGAGGCTACATCTAACATTTTATGAATAAGGTACACACGATAAATTCGAGCGCTGTCCCTTAAAATGAAATTCACAAGTCGGCTGCTACAATATACATTCAAAACAACACTTTTAAATAGTTTTGGTATCTCATTCCTTCGGCAAGTGTGTCACATTTAATACGTTACTATGATAGGGAAAAGTCTTAATATTTTCTAAACTTCGTTCCTAGCGTTGTTTTTCTTCATTTTCTTCTTGAAATGTTTCGAGTGTAGCTCGTTTCAGCGGGAACAGCTGCTATTCCCGGATCCGTGGTGTAGTGCATTCATAAAAGAATATTTGGCCAACAGTTTCCTAGAGGGTGCGATACTGAGATTTCTTACAAAGTGGCTTAGACGGAACACACACCTCAGGAAAAAATAAGAAACTGAGCTAGATGTGGAAAGGCAAGGCCTTATGTTCACATGCATTACAATTTGGTGTTGGTTGCATTCATTTATGGCTGCAGATGATGTATTTAATTTCTTTAAACTGAGGAGCTGTACAATAAATATCGATCTTTTTTCAATGTTCAAAATGTATGCATGAAAAAGACAAGGTCCCGCTGTATCACACAGGCTGGACTGCAGCGTCTATTCACAGGCGCGAACCCACTACTGAGCGGCACGGGGGCTTTGACCTGCTCCGTTCCCGACCTGGGCCGGTTCACCCCGCCTTAGACGACCTGGTGGTCGCGGGCTCCCCCGGGAGCACCATATCGACACCGAACTTAGCGCGGACACCCGATCGACATAGCGCACTGCAGCTCAGAACTCCTGAGCTCAAACGATCCGCCAGCCTCAGCCTCCCAGCAGCTTGGATTACAGGCACGCGCCACCGCGCCCGGCGGAGCACCACGGCGATTTAAAAGCTTTTCCACAAGGGCTCACTGTGACGTCAAGAAGGCACTACGCTGACTCTCTGTGCGTACAGTTCCCTCTAGTGGCAGGATATAGAAAACAAGATATATGAACATAAAAAACCTGCAAACATGACCGTACATGATTGTAAACTGAAGCAAAAATATAAATCTTTTTTGAAAATAAACTAATAAACCTAGCACACCTGCACTTAACACTGAAAACTGAACCAAAATTGAAATCAAAATGGAAAGCGAATTCAGTAAATAAAAACATGGTGGAAATTACAGGTTATTTAGGAGTTTAGATAATGTAGGCTTGTAGCCAACTTACGCTCATAATTGTAGGACTAAAATGTTGTTATTAATCACATCTGCAACTTTAATTCACTTCAGAAATGATTTTTAAAAATCTAATCAAGAACTTCGTCATATGCCTCCATGCATGTTTCATAGCACATTTTGATATATCAAAGAACGAGTTCACATAAGGAAAAAGTCTCAATGTTCGTGGAAACCTCCTTTGCATTTCACAATGAAATGTCATCTCATGCCTGTTTCGTGAATGAGGCTCATACCTCCTAATGCTAGACCCCATGACAACTTTTGATGGGTCTGCTGAAAATATAAGGACCAAAATTGTGTATTCTATTGCATTTTATATATGACCGAGGCTACATCTAACATTTTATGAATAAGGTACACACGATAAATTCGAGCGCTGTCCCTTAAAATGAAATTCACAAGTCGGCTGCTACAATATACATTCAAAACAACACTTTTAAATAGTTTTGGTATCTCATTCCTTCGGCAAGTGTGTCACATTTAATACGTTACTATGATAGGGAAAAGTCTTAATATTTTCTAAACTGCGTTCCTAGCGTTGTTTTTCTTCATTTTCTTCTTGAAATGTTTCGAGTGTAGCTTGTTTCAGCGGGAACAGCTGCTATTCCCGGATCCGTGGTGTAGTGCATTCATAAAAGAATATTTGGCCAACAGTTTCCTAGAGGGTGCGATACTGAGATTTCTTACAAAGTGGCTTAGACGGAACACACACCTCAGGAAAAAATAAGAAACTGAGCTAGATGTGGAAAGGCAAGGCCTTATGTTCACATGCATTACAATTTGGTGTTGGTTGCATTCATTTATGGTTGCAGATGATGTATTTAATTTCTTTAAACTGAGGAGCTGTACAATAAATATCGATCTTTTTTCAATGTTCAAAATGTATGCATGAAAAAGACAAGGTCCCGCTGTATCACACAGGCTGGACTGCAGCGTCTATTCACAGGCGCGAACCCACTACTGAGCGGCACGGGGGCTTTGACCTGCTCCGTTCCCGACCTGGGCCGGTTCACCCCGCCTTAGACGACCTGGTGGTCCCGGGATCCCCCGGGAGCACCATATCGACAGCGAACTTAGCGCGGACACCCGATCGACATAGCGCACTGCAGCTCAGAACTCCTGAGCTCAAACGATCCGCCAGCCTCAGCCTCCCAGCAGCTTGGATTACAGGCACGCGCCACCGCGCCCGGCGGAGCACCACGGCGATTTAAAAGCTTTTCCACAAGGGCTCACTGTGACGTCAAGAAGGCACTACGCTGACTCTCTGTGCGTACAGTTCCCTCTAGTGGCAGGATATAGAAAACAAGATATATGAACATAAAAAACCTGCAAACATGACCGTACATGATTGTAAACTGAAGCAAAAATATAAATCTTTTTTGAAAATAAACTAATAAACCTAGCACACCTGCACTTAACACTGAAAACTGAACCAAAATTGAAATCAAAATGGAAAGCGAATTCAGTAAATAAAAACATGGTGGAAATTACAGGTTATATAGGAGTTTAGATAATGTAGGCTTGTAGCCAACTTACGCTCATAATTGTAGGACTAAAATGTTGTTATTAATCACATCTGCAACTTTAATTCACTTCAGAAATGATTTTTAAAAATCTAATCAAGAACTTCGTCATATGCCTCCATGCATGTTTCATAGCACATTTTGATATATCAAAGAACGAGTTCACATAAGGAAAAAGTCTCAATGTTCGTGGAAACCTCCTTTGCATTTCACAATGAAATGTCATCTCATGCCTGTTTCGTGAATGAGGCTCATACCTCCTAATGCTAGACCCCATGACAACTTTTGATGGGTCTGCTGAAAATATAAGGACCAAAATTGTGTATTCTATTGCATTTTATATATGACCGAGGCTACATCTAACATTTTATGAATAAAGTACACACGATAAATTCGAGCGCTGTCCCTTAAAATGAAATTCACAAGTCGGCTGCTACAATATACATTCAAAACAACACTTTTAAATAGTTTTGGTATCTCATTCCTTCGGCAAGTGTGTCACATTTAATACGTTACTATGATAGGGAAAAGTCTTAATATTTTCTAAACTGCGTTCCTAGCGTTGTTTTTCTTCATTTTCTTCTTGAAATGTTTCGAGTGTAGCTTGTTTCAGCGGGAACAGCTGCTATTCCCGGATCCGTGGTGTAGTGCATTCATAAAAGAATATTTGGCCAACAGTTTCCTAGAGGGTGCGATACTGAGATTTCTTACAAAGTGGCTTAGACGGAACACACACCTCAGGAAAAAATAAGAAACTGAGCTAGATGTGGAAAGGCAAGGCCTTATGTTCACATGCATTACAATTTGGTGTTGGTTGCATTCATTTATGGTTGCAGATGATGTATTTAATTTCTTTAAACTGAGGAGCTGTACAATAAATATTGATCTTTTTTCAATGTTCAAAATGTATGCATGAAAAAGACAAGGTCCCGCTGTATCACACAGGCTGGACTGCAGCGTCTATTCACAGGCGCGAACCCACTACTGAGCGGCACGGGGGCTTTGACCTGCTCCGTTCCCGACCTGGGCCGGTTCACCCCGCCTTAGACGACCTGGTGTTCCGGGGCTCCCCCGGGAGCACCATATCGACACCGAACTTAGCGCGGACACCCGATCGACATAGCGCACTGCAGCTCAGAACTCCTGAGCTCAAACGATCCGCCAGCCTCAGCCTCCCAGCAGCTTGGATTACAGGCACGCGCCACCGCGCCCGGCGGAGTACCACGGAGATTTAAAAGCTTTTCCACAAGGGCTCACTGTGACGTCAAGAAGGCACTACGCTGACTCACTTTGCGTACAGTTCCCTCTAGTGGCAGGCTATAGAAAACAAGATATATGAACATAAAAAACCTGCAAACATGACCGTACATGATTGTAAACTGAAGCAAAAATATAAATCTTTTTTGAAAATAAACTAATAAACCTAGCACACCTGCACTTAACACTGAAAACTGAACCAAAATTGAAATCAAAATGGAAAGCGAATTCAGTAAATAAAAACATGGTGGAAATTACAGGTTATATAGGAGTTTAGATAATGTAGGCTTGTAGCCAACTTACGCTCATAATTGTAGGACTAAAATGTTGTTATTAATCACATCTGCAACTTTAATTCACTTCAGAAATGATTTTTAAAAATCTAATCAAGAACTTCGTCATATGCCTCCATGCATGTTTCATAGCACATTTTGATATATCAAAGAACGAGTTCACATAAGGAAAAAGTCTCAATGTTCGTGGAAACCTCCTTTGCATTTCACAATGAAATGTCATCTCATGCCTGTTTCGTGAATGAGGCTCATACCTCCTAATGCTAGACCCCATGACAACTTTTGATGGGTCTGCTGAAAATATAAGGACCAAAATTGTGTATTCTATTGCATTTTATATATGACCGAGGCTACATCTAACATTTTATGAATAAGGTACACACGATAAATTCGAGCGCTGTCCCTTAAAATGAAATTCACAAGTCGGCTGCTACAATATACATTCAAAACAACACTTTTAAATAGTTTTGGTATCTCATTCCTTCGGCAAGTGTGTCACATTTAATACGTTACTATGATAGGGAAAAGTCTTAATATTTTCTAAACTTCGTTCCTAGCGTTGTTTTTCTTCATTTTCTTCTTGAAATGTTTCGAGTGTAGCTTGTTTCAGCGGGAACAGCTGCTATTCCCGGATCCGTGGTGTAGTGCATTCATAAAAGAATATTTGGCCAACAGTTTCCTAGAGGGTGCGATACTGAGATTTCTTACAAAGTGGCTTAGACGGAACACACACCTCAGGAAAAAATAAGAAACTGAGCTAGATGTGGAAAGGCAAGGCCTTATGTTCACATGCATTACAATTTGGTGTTGGTTGCATTCATTTATGGTTGCAGATGATGTATTTAATTTCTTTAAACTGAGGAGCTGTACAATAAATATCGATCTTTTTTCAATGTTCAAAATGTATGCATGAAAAAGACAAGGTCCCGCTGTATCACACAGGCTGGACTGCAGCGTCTATTCACAGGCGCGAACCCACTACTGAGCGGCACGGGGGCTTTGACCTGCTCCGTTCCCGACCTGGGCCGGTTCACCCCGCCTTAGACGCCCTGGTGGTCGCGGGCTCCCCCGGGAGCACCATATCGACACCGAACTTAGCGCGGACACCCGATCGACATAGCGCACTGCAGCTCAGAACTCCTGAGCTCAAACGATCCGCCAGCCTCAGCCTCCCAGCAGCTTGGATTACAGGCACGCGCCACCGCGCCCGGCGGAGCACCACGGCGATTTAAAAGCTTTTCCACAAGGGCTCACTGTGACGTCAAGAAGGCACTACGCTGACTCTCTGTGCGTACAGTTCCCTCTAGTGGCAGGATATAGAAAACAAGATATATGAACATAAAAAACCTGCAAACATGACCGTACATGATTGTACACTGAAGCAAAAATATAAATCTTTTTTGAAAATAAACTAATAAACCTAGCACACCTGCACTTAACACTGAAAACTGAACCAAAATTGAAATCAAAATGGAAAGCGAATTCAGTAAATAAAAACATGGTGGAAATTACAGGTTATTTAGGAGTTTAGATAATGTAGGCTTGTAGCCAACTTACGCTCATAATTGTAGGACTAAAATGTTGTTATTAATCACATCTGCAACTTTAATTCACTTCAGAAATGATTTTTAAAAATCTAATCAAGAACTTCGTCATATGCCTCCATGCATGTTTCATAGCACATTTTGATATATCAAAGAACGAGTTCACATAAGGAAAAAGTCTCAATGTTCGTGGAAACCTCCTTTGCATTTCACAATGAAATGTCATCTCATGCCTGTTTCGTGAATGAGGCTCATACCTCCTAATGCTAGACCCCATGACAACTTTTGATGGGTCTGCTGAAAATATAAGGACCAAAATTGTGTATTCTATTGCATTTTATATATGACCGAGGCTACATCTAACATTTTATGAATAAGGTACACACGATAAATTCGAGCGCTGTCCCTTAAAATGAAATTCACAAGTCGGCTGCTACAATATACATTCAAAACAACACTTTTAAATAGTTTTGGTATCTCATTCCTTCGGCAAGTGTGTCACATTTAATACGTTACTATGATAGGGAAAAGTCTTAATATTTTCTAAACTGCGTTCCTAGCGTTGTTTTTCTTCATTTTCTTCTTGAAATGTTTCGAGTGTAGCTTGTTTCAGCGGGAACAGCTGCTATTCCCGGATCCGTGGTGTAGTGCATTCATAAAAGAATATTTGGCCAACAGTTTCCTAGAGGGTGCGATACTGAGATTTCTTACAAAGTGGCTTAGACGGAACACACACCTCAGGAAAAAATAAGAAACTGAGCTAGATGTGGAAAGGCAAGGCCTTATGTTCACATGCATTACAATTTGGTGTTGGTTGCATTCATTTATGGTTGCAGATGATGTATTTAATTTCTTTAAACTGAGGAGCTGTACAATAAATATCGATCTTTTTTCAATGTTCAAAATGTATGCATGAAAAAGACAAGGTCCCGCTGTATCACACAGGCTGGACTGCAGCGTCTATTCACAGGCGCGAACCCACTACTGAGCGGCACGGGGGCTTTGACCTGCTCCGTTCCCGACCTGGGCCGGTTCACCCCGCCTTAGACGACCTGGTGTTCCGGGGCTCCCACCGGGAGCACCATATCGACACCGAACTTAGCGCGGACACCCGATCGACATAGCGCACTGCAGCTCAGAACTCCTGAGCTCAAACGATCCGCCAGCCTCAGCCTCCCAGCAGCTTGGATTACAGGCACGCGCCACCGCGCCCGGCGGAGCACCACGGAGATTTAAAAGCTTTTCCACAAGGGCTCACTGTGACGTCAAGAAGGCACTACGCTGACTCACTTTGCGTACAGTTCCCTCTAGTGCAGGCTATAGAAAACAAGATATATGAACATAAAAAACCTGCAAACATGACCGTACATGATTGTAAACTGAAGCAAAAATATAAATCTTTTTTGAAAATAAACTAATAAACCTAGCACACCTGCACTTAACACTGAAAACTGAACCAAAATTGAAATCAAAATGGAAAGCGAATTCAGTAAATAAAAACATGGTGGAAATTACAGGTTATATAGGAGTTTAGATAATGTAGGCTTGTAGCCAACTTACGCTCATAATTGTAGGACTAAAATGTTGTTATTAATCACATCTGCAACTTTAATTCACTTCAGAAATGATTTTTAAAAATCTAATCAAGAACTTCGTCATATGCCTCCATGCATGTTTCATAGCACATTTTGATATATCAAAGAACGAGTTCACATAAGGAAAAAGTCTCAATGTTCGTGGAAACCTCCTTTGCATTTCACAATGAAATGTCATCTCATGCCTGTTTCGTGAATGAGGCTCATACCTCCTAATGCTAGACCCCATGACAACTTTTGATGGGTCTGCTGAAAATATAAGGACCAAAATTGTGTATTCTATTGCATTTTATATATGACCGAGGCTACATCTAACATTTTATGAATAAAGTACACACGATAAATTCGAGCGCTGTCCCTTAAAATGAAATTCACAAGTCGGCTGCTACAATATACATTCAAAACAACACTTTTAAATAGTTTTGGTATCTCATTCCTTCGGCAAGTGTGTCACATTTAATACGTTACTATGATAGGGAAAAGTCTTAATATTTTCTAAACTTCGTTCCTAGGGTTGTTTTTCTTCATTTTCTTCTTGAAATGTTTCGAGTGTAGCTCGTTTCAGCGGGAACAGCTGCTATTCCCGGATCCGTGGTGTAGTGCATTCATAAAAGAATATTTGGCCAACAGTTTCCTAGAGGGTGCGATACTGAGATTTCTTACAAAGTGGCTTAGACGGAACACACACCTCAGGAAAAAATAAGAAACTGAGCTAGATGTGGAAAGGCAAGGCCTTATGTTCACATGCATTACAATTTGGTGTTGGTTGCATTCATTTATGGCTGCAGATGATGTATTTAATTTCTTTAAACTGAGGAGCTGTACAATAAATATCGATCTTTTTTCAATGTTCAAAATGTATGCATGAAAAAGACAAGGTCCCGCTGTATCACACAGGCTGGACTGCAGCGTCTATTCACAGGCGCGAACCCACTACTGAGCGGCACGGGGGCTTTTACCTGCTCCGTTCCCGACCTGGGCCGGTTCACCCCGCCTTAGACGCCCTGGTGGTCGCGGGCTCCCCCGGGAGCACCATATCGACACCGAACTTAGCGCGGACACCCGATCGACATAGCGCACTGCAGCTCAGAACTCCTGAGCTCAAACGATCCGCCAGCCTCAGCCTCCCAGCAGCTTGGATTACAGGCACGCGCCACCGCGCCCGGCGGAGCACCACGGCGATTTAAAAGCTTTTCCACAAGGGCTCACTGTGACGTCAAGAAGGCACTACGCTGACTCTCTGTGCGTACAGTTCCCTCTAGTGGCAGGATATAGAAAACAAGATATATGAACATAAAAAACCTGCAAACATGACCGTACATGATTGTAAACTGAAGCAAAAATATAAATCTTTTTTGAAAATAAACTAATAAACCTAGCACACCTGCACTTAACACTGAAAACTGAACCAAAATTGAAATCAAAATGGAAAGCGAATTCAGTAAATAAAAACATGGTGGAAATTACAGGTTATTTAGGAGTTTAGATAATGTAGGCTTGTAGCCAACTTACGCTCATAATTGTAGGACTAAAATGTTGTTATTAATCACATCTGCAACTTTAATTCACTTCAGAAATGATTTTTAAAAATCTAATCAAGAACTTCGTCATATGCCTCCATGCATGTTTCATAGCACATTTTGATATATCAAAGAACGAGTTCACATAAGGAAAAAGTCTCAATGTTCGTGGAAAGCTCCTTTGCATTTCACAATGAAATGTCATCTCATGCCTGTTTCGTGAATGAGGCTCATACCTCCTAATGCTAGACCCCATGACAACTTTTGATGGGTCTGCTGAAAATATAAGGACCAAAATTGTGTATTCTATTGCATTTTATATATGACCGAGGCTACATCTAACATTTTATGAATAAGGTACACACGATAAATTCGAGCGCTGTCCCTTAAAATGAAATTCACAAGTCGGCTGCTACAATATACATTCAAAACAACACTTTTAAATAGTTTTGGTATCTCATTCCTTCGGCAAGTGTGTCACATTTAATACGTTACTATGATAGGGAAAAGTCTTAATATTTTCTAAACTGCGTTCCTAGCGTTGTTTTTCTTCATTTTCTTCTTGAAATGTTTCGAGTGTAGCTTGTTTCAGCGGGAACAGCTGCTATTCCCGGATCCGTGGTGTAGTGCATTCATAAAAGAATATTTGGCCAACAGTTTCCTAGAGGGTGCGATACTGAGATTTCTTACAAAGTGGCTTAGACGGAACACACACCTCAGGAAAAAATAAGAAACTGAGCTAGATGTGGAAAGGCAAGGCCTTATGTTCACATGCATTACAATTTGGTGTTGGTTGCATTCATTTATGGTTGCAGATGATGTATTTAATTTCTTTAAACTGAGGAGCTGTACAATAAATATCGATCTTTTTTCAATGTTCAAAATGTATGCATGAAAAAGACAAGGTCCCGCTGTATCACACAGGCTGGACTGCAGCGTCTATTCACAGGCGCGAACCCACTACTGAGCGGCACGGGGGCTTTGACCTGCTCCGTTCCCGACCTGGGCCGGTTCACCCCGCCTTAGACGACCTGGTGTTCCGGGGCTCCCCCGGGAGCACCATATCGACACCGAACTTAGCGCGGACACCCGATCGACATAGCGCACTGCAGCTCAGAACTCCTGAGCTCAAACGATCCGCCAGCCTCAGCCTCCCAGCAGCTTGGATTACAGGCACGCGCCACCGCGCCCGGCGGAGCACCACGGAGATTTAAAAGCTTTTCCACAAGGGCTCACTGTGACGTCAAGAAGGCACTACGCTGACTCACTTTGCGTACAGTTCCCTCTAGTGGCAGGCTATAGAAAACAAGATATATGAACATAAAAAACCTGCAAACATGACCGTACATGATTGTAAACTGAAGCAAAAATATAAATCTTTTTTGAAAATAAACTAATAAACCTAGCACACCTGCACTTAACACTGAAAACTGAACCAAAATTGAAATCAAAATGGAAAGCGAATTCAGTAAATAAAAACATGGTGGAAATTACAGGTTATATAGGAGTTTAGATAATGTAGGCTTGTAGCCAACTTACGCTCATAATTGTAGGACTAAAATGTTGTTATTAATCACATCTGCAACTTTAATTCACTTCAGAAATGATTTTTAAAAATCTAATCAAGAACTTCGTCATATGCCTCCATGCATGTTTCATAGCACATTTTGATATATCAAAGAACGAGTTCACATAAGGAAAAAGTCTCAATGTTCGTGGAAACCTCCTTTGCATTTCACAATGAAATGTCATCTCATGCCTGTTTCGTGAATGAGGCTCATACCTCCTAATGCTAGACCCCATGACAACTTTTGATGGGTCTGCTGAAAATATAAGGACCAAAATTGTGTATTCTATTGCATTTTATATATGACCGAGGCTACATCTAACATTTTATGAATAAGGTACACACGATAAATTCGAGCGCTGTCCCTTAAAATGAAATTCACAAGTCGGCTGCTACAATATACATTCAAAACAACACTTTTAAATAGTTTTGGTATCTCATTCCTTCGGCAAGTGTGTCACATTTAATACGTTACTATGATAGGGAAAAGTCTTAATATTTTCTAAACTTCGTTCCTAGCGTTGTTTTTCTTCATTTTCTTCTTGAAATGTTTCGAGTGTAGCTCGTTTCAGCGGGAACAGCTGCTATTCCCGGATCCGTGGTGTAGTGCATTCATAAAAGAATATTTGGCCAACAGTTTCCTAGAGGGTGCGATACTGAGATTTCTTACAAAGTGGCTTAGACGGAACACACACCTCAGGAAAAAATAAGAAACTGAGCTAGATGTGGAAAGGCAAGGCCGTATGTTCACATGCATTACAATTTGGTGTTGGTTGCATTCATTTATGGCTGCAGATGATGTATTTAATTTCTTTAAACTGAGGAGCTGTACAATAAATATCGATCTTTTTTCAATGTTCAAAATGTATGCATGAAAAAGACAAGGTCCCGCTGTATCACACAGGCTGGACTGCAGCGTCTATTCACAGGCGCGAACCCACTACTGAGCGGCACGGGGGCTTTTACCTGCTCCGTTCCCGACCTGGGCCGGTTCACCCCGCCTTAGACGCCCTGGTGGTCGCGGGCTCCCCCGGGAGCACCATATCGACACCGAACTTAGCGCGGACACCCGATCGACATAGCGCACTGCAGCTCAGAACTCCTGAGCTCAAACGATCCGCCAGCCTCAGCCTCCCAGCAGCTTGGATTACAGGCACGCGCCACCGCGCCCGGCGGAGCACCACGGCGATTTAAAAGCTTTTCCACAAGGGCTCACTGTGACGTCAAGAAGGCACTACGCTGACTCTCTGTGCGTACAGTTCCCTCTAGTGGCAGGATATAGAAAACAAGATATATGAACATAAAAAACCTGCAAACATGACCGTACATGATTGTAAACTGAAGCAAAAATATAAATCTTTTTTGAAAATAAACTAATAAACCTAGCACACCTGCACTTAACACTGAAAACTGAACCAAAATTGAAATCAAAATGGAAAGCGAATTCAGTAAATAAAAACATGGTGGAAATTACAGGTTATTTAGGAGTTTAGATAATGTAGGCTTGTAGCCAACTTACGCTCATAATTGTAGGACTAAAATGTTGTTATTAATCACATCTGCAACTTTAATTCACTTCAGAAATGATTTTTAAAAATCTAATCAAGAACTTCGTCATATGCCTCCATGCATGTTTCATAGCACATTTTGATATATCAAAGAACGAGTTCACATAAGGAAAAAGTCTCAATGTTCGTGGAAACCTCCTTTGCATTTCACAATGAAATGTCATCTCATGCCTGTTTCGTGAATGAGGCTCATACCTCCTAATGCTAGACCCCATGACAACTTTTGATGGGTCTGCTGAAAATATAAGGACCAAAATTGTGTATTCTATTGCATTTTATATATGACCGAGGCTACATCTAACATTTTATGAATAAGGTACACACGATAAATTCGAGCGCTGTCCCTTAAAATGAAATTCACAAGTCGGCTGCTACAATATACATTCAAAACAACACTTTTAAATAGTTTTGGTATCTCATTCCTTCGGCAAGTGTGTCACATTTAATACGTTACTATGATAGGGAAAAGTCTTAATATTTTCTAAACTGCGTTCCTAGCGTTGTTTTTCTTCATTTTCTTCTTGAAATGTTTCGAGTGTAGCTTGTTTCAGCGGGAACAGCTGCTATTCCCGGATCCGTGGTGTAGTGCATTCATAAAAGAATATTTGGCCAACAGTTTCCTAGAGGGTGCGATACTGAGATTTCTTACAAAGTGGCTTAGACGGAACACACACCTCAGGAAAAAATAAGAAACTGAGCTAGATGTGGAAAGGCAAGGCCTTATGTTCACATGCATTACAATTTGGTGTTGGTTGCATTCATTTATGGTTGCAGATGATGTATTTAATTTCTTTAAACTGAGGAGCTGTACAATAAATATCGATCTTTTTTCAATGTTCAAAATGTATGCATGAAAAAGACAAGGTCCCGCTGTATCACACAGGCTGGACTGCAGCGTCTATTCACAGGCGCGAACCCACTACTGAGCGGCACGGGGGCTTTGACCTGCTCCGTTCCCGACCTGGGCCGGTTCACCCCGCCTTAGACGACCTGGTGTTCCGGGGCTCCCCCGGGAGCACCATATCGACACCGAACTTAGCGCGGACACCCGATCGACATAGCGCACTGCAGCTCAGAACTCCTGAGCTCAAACGATCCGCCAGCCTCAGCCTCCCAGCAGTTTGGATTACAGGCACGCGCCACCGCGCCCGGCGGAGCACCACGGAGATTTAAAAGCTTTTCCACAAGGGCTCACTGTGACGTCAAGAAGGCACTACGCTGACTCACTTTGCGTACAGTTCCCTCTAGTGGCAGGCTATAGAAAACAAGATATATGAACATAAAAAACCTGCAAACATGACCGTACATGATTGTAAACTGAAGCAAAAATATAAATCTTTTTTGAAAATAAACTAATAAACCTAGCACACCTGCACTTAACACTGAAAACTGAACCAAAATTGAAATCAAAATGGAAAGCGAATTCAGTAAATAAAAACATGGTGGAAATTACAGGTTATATAGGAGTTTAGATAATGTAGGCTTGTAGCCAACTTACGCTCATAATTGTAGGACTAAAATGTTGTTATTAATCACATCTGCAACTTTAATTCACTTCAGAAATGATTTTTAAAAATCTAATCAAGAACTTCGTCATATGCCTCCATGCATGTTTCATAGCACATTTTGATATATCAAAGAACGAGTTCACATAAGGAAAAAGTCTCAATGTTCGTGGAAACCTCCTTTGCATTTCACAATGAAATGTCATCTCATGCCTGTTTCGTGAATGAGGCTCATACCTCCTAATGCTAGACCCCATGACAACTTTTGATGGGTCTGCTGAAAATATAAGGACCAAAATTGTGTATTCTATTGCATTTTATATATGACCGAGGCTACATCTAACATTTTATGAATAAGGTACACACGATAAATTCGAGCGCTGTCCCTTAAAATGAAATTCACAAGTCGGCTGCTACAATATACATTCAAAACAACACTTTTAAATAGTTTTGGTATCTCATTCCTTCGGCAAGTGTGTCACATTTAATACGTTACTATGATAGGGAAAAGTCTTAATATTTTCTAAACTGCGTTCCTAGCGTTGTTTTTCTTCATTTTCTTCTTGAAATGTTTCGAGTGTAGCTTGTTTCAGCGGGAACAGCTGCTATTCCCGGATCCGTGGTGTAGTGCATTCATAAAAGAATATTTGGCCAACAGTTTCCTAGAGGGTGCGATACTGAGATTTCTTACAAAGTGGCTTAGACGGAACACACACCTCAGGAAAAAATAAGAAACTGAGCTAGATGTGGAAAGGCAAGGCCTTATGTTCACATGCATTACAATTTGGTGTTGGTTGCATTCATTTATGGTTGCAGATGATGTATTTAATTTCTTTAAACTGAGGAGCTGTACAATAAATATCGATCTTTTTTCAATGTTCAAAATGTATGCATGAAAAAGACAAGGTCCCGCTGTATCACACAGGCTGGACTGCAGCGTCTATTCACAGGCGCGAACCCACTACTGAGCGGCACGGGGGCTTTGACCTGCTCCGTTCCCGACCTGGGCCGGTTCACCCCGCCTTAGACGACCTGGTGTTCCGGGGCTCCCCCGGGAGCACCATATCGACACCGAACTTAGCGCGGACACCCGATCGACATAGCGCACTGCAGCTCAGAACTCCTGAGCTCAAACGATCCGCCAGCCTCAGCCTCCCAGCAGTTTGGATTACAGGCACGCGCCACCGCGCCCGGCGGAGCACCACGGAGATTTAAAAGCTTTTCCACAAGGGCTCACTGTGACGTCAAGAAGGCACTACGCTGACTCACTTTGCGTACAGTTCCCTCTAGTGGCAGGCTATAGAAAACAAGATATATGAACATAAAAAACCTGCAAACATGACCGTACATGATTGTAAACTGAAGCAAAAATATAAATCTTTTTTGAAAATAAACTAATAAACCTAGCACACCTGCACTTAACACTGAAAACTGAACCAAAATTGAAATCAAAATGGAAAGCGAATTCAGTAAATAAAAACATGGTGGAAATTACAGGTTATTTAGGAGTTTAGATAATGTAGGCTTGTAGCCAACTTACGCTCATAATTGTAGGACTAAAATGTTGTTATTAATCACATCTGCAACTTTAATTCACTTCAGAAATGATTTTTAAAAATCTAATCAAGAACTTCGTCATATGCCTCCATGCATGTTTCATAGCACATTTTGATATATCAAAGAACGAGTTCACATAAGGAA
Source organism: Conger conger (assembly GCF_963514075.1). Lineage (NCBI taxonomy): Eukaryota > Metazoa > Chordata > Actinopteri > Anguilliformes > Congridae > Conger > Conger conger. The sequence continues at coordinate 23,578,708 of NC_083764.1, read as the reverse complement.
AAAGTCTCAATGTTCGTGGAAAGCTCCTTTGCATTTCACAATGAAATGTCATCTCATGCCTGTTTCGTGAATGAGGCTCATACCTCCTAATGCTAGACCCCATGACAACTTTTGATGGGTCTGCTGAAAATATAAGGACCAAAATTGTGTATTCTATTGCATTTTATATATGACCGAGGCTACATCTAACATTTTATGAATAAGGTACACACGATAAATTCGAGCGCTGTCCCTTAAAATGAAATTCACAAGTCGGCTGCTACAATATACATTCAAAACAACACTTTTAAATAGTTTTGGTATCTCATTCCTTCGGCAAGTGTGTCACATTTAATACGTTACTATGATAGGGAAAAGTCTTAATATTTTCTAAACTGCGTTCCTAGCGTTGTTTTTCTTCATTTTCTTCTTGAAATGTTTCGAGTGTAGCTCGTTTCAGCGGGAACAGCTGCTATTCCCGGATCCGTGGTGTAGTGCATTCATAAAAGAATATTTGGCCAACAGTTTCCTAGAGGGTGCGATACTGAGATTTCTTACAAAGTGGCTTAGACGGAACACACACCTCAGGAAAAAATAAGAAACTGAGCTAGATGTGGAAAGGCAAGGCCTTATGTTCACATGCATTACAATTTGGTGTTGGTTGCATTCATTTATGGTTGCAGATGATGTATTTAATTTCTTTAAACTGAGGAGCTGTACAATAAATATCGATCTTTTTTCAATGTTCAAAATGTATGCATGAAAAAGACAAGGTCCCGCTGTATCACACAGGCTGGACTGCAGCGTCTATTCACAGGCGCGAACCCACTACTGAGCGGCACGGGGGCTTTGACCTGCTCCGTTCCCGACCTGGGCCGGTTCACCCCGCCTTAGACGACCTGGTGTTCCGGGGCTCCCCCGGGAGCACCATATCGACACCGAACTTAGCGCGGACACCCGATCGACATAGCGCACTGCAGCTCAGAACTCCTGAGCTCAAACGATCCGCCAGCCTCAGCCTCCCAGCAGCTTGGATTACAGGCACGCGCCACCGCGCCCGGCGGAGCACCACGGCGATTTAAAAGCTTTTCCACAAGGGCTCACTGTGACGTCAAGAAGGCACTACGCTGACTCTCTGTGCGTACAGTTCCCTCTAGTGGCAGGATATAGAAAACAAGATATATGAACATAAAAAACCTGCAAACATGACCGTACATGATTGTAAACTGAAGCAAAAATATAAATCTTTTTTGAAAATAAACTAATAAACCTAGCACACCTGCACTTAACACTGAAAATTGAACCAAAATTGAAATCAAAATGGAAAGCGAATTCAGTAAATAAAAACATGGTGGAAATTACAGGTTATTTAGGAGTTTAGATAATGTAGGCTTGTAGCCAACTTACGCTCATAATTGTAGGACTAAAATGTTGTTATTAATCACATCTGCAACTTTAATTCACTTCAGAAATGATTTTTAAAAATCTAATCAAGAACTTCGTCATATGCCTCCATGCATGTTTCATAGCACATTTTGATATATCAAAGAACGAGTTCACATAAGGAAAAAGTCTCAATGTTCGTGGAAACCTCCTTTGCATTTCACAATGAAATGTCATCTCATGCCTGTTTCGTGAATGAGGCTCATACCTCCTAATGCTAGACCCCATGACAACTTTTGATGGGTCTGCTGAAAATATAAGGACCAAAATTGTGTATTCTATTGCATTTTATATATGACCGAGGCTACATCTAACATTTTATGAATAAGGTACACACGATAAATTCGAGCGCTGTCCCTTAAAATGAAATTCACAAGTCGGCTGCTACAATATACATTCAAAACAACACTTTTAAATAGTTTTGGTATCTCATTCCTTCGGCAAGTGTGTCACATTTAATACGTTACTATGATAGGGAAAAGTCTTAATATTTTCTAAACTTCGTTCCTAGCGTTGTTTTTCTTCATTTTCTTCTTGAAATGTTTCGAGTGTAGCTTGTTTCAGCGGGAACAGCTGCTATTCCCGGATCCGTGGTGTAGTGCATTCATAAAAGAATATTTGGCCAACAGTTTCCTAGAGGGTGCGATACTGAGATTTCTTACAAAGTGGCTTAGACGGAACACACACCTCAGGAAAAAATAAGAAACTGAGCTAGATGTGGAAAGGCAAGGCCTTATGTTCACATGCATTACAATTTGGTGTTGGTTGCATTCATTTATGGTTGCAGATGATGTATTTAATTTCTTTAAACTGAGGAGCTGTACAATAAATATCGATCTTTTTTCAATGTTCAAAATGTATGCATGAAAAAGACAAGGTCCCGCTGTATCACACAGGCTGGACTGCAGCGTCTATTCACAGGCGCGAACCCACTACTGAGCGGCACGGGGGCTTTGACCTGCTCCGTTCCCGACCTGGGCCGGTTCACCCCGCCTTAGACGACCTGGTGTTCCGGGGCTCCCCCGGGAGCACCATATCGACACCGAACTTAGCGCGGACACCCGATCGACATAGCGCACTGCAGCTCAGAACTCCTGAGCTCAAACGATCCGCCAGCCTCAGCCTCCCAGCAGCTTGGATTACAGGCACGCGCCACCGCGCCCGGCGGAGCACCACGGAGATTTAAAAGCTTTTCCACAAGGGCTCACTGTGACGTCAAGAAGGCACTACGCTGACTCACTTTGCGTACAGTTCCCTCTAGTGGCAGGCTATAGAAAACAAGATATATGAACATAAAAAACCTGCAAACATGACCGTACATGATTGTAAACTGAAGCAAAAATATAAATCTTTTTTGAAAATAAACTAATAAACCTAGCACACCTGCACTTAACACTGAAAACTGAACCAAAATTGAAATCAAAATGGAAAGCGAATTCAGTAAATAAAAACATGGTGGAAATTACAGGTTATATAGGAGTTTAGATAATGTAGGCTTGTAGCCAACTTACGCTCATAATTGTAGGACTAAAATGTTGTTATTAATCACATCTGCAACTTTAATTCACTTCAGAAATGATTTTTAAAAATCTAATCAAGAACTTCGTCATATGCCTCCATGCATGTTTCATAGCACATTTTGATATATCAAAGAACGAGTTCACATAAGGAAAAAGTCTCAATGTTCGTGGAAACCTCCTTTGCATTTCACAATGAAATGTCATCTCATGCCTGTTTCGTGAATGAGGCTCATACCTCCTAATGCTAGACCCCATGACAACTTTTGATGGGTCTGCTGAAAATATAAGGACCAAAATTGTGTATTCTATTGCATTTTATATATGACCGAGGCTACATCTAACATTTTATGAATAAGGTACACACGATAAATTCGAGCGCTGTCCCTTAAAATGAAATTCACAAGTCGGCTGCTACAATATACATTCAAAACAACACTTTTAAATAGTTTTGGTATCTCATTCCTTCGGCAAGTGTGTCACATTTAATACGTTACTATGATAGGGAAAAGTCTTAATATTTTCTAAACTTCGTTCCTAGCGTTGTTTTTCTTCATTTTCTTCTTGAAATGTTTCGAGTGTAGCTCGTTTCAGCGGGAACAGCTGCTATTCCCGGATCCGTGGTGTAGTGCATTCATAAAAGAATATTTGGCCAACAGTTTCCTAGAGGGTGCGATACTGAGATTTCTTACAAAGTGGCTTAGACGGAACACACACCTCAGGAAAAAATAAGAAACTGAGCTAGATGTGGAAAGGCAAGGCCTTATGTTCACATGCATTACAATTTGGTGTTGGTTGCATTCATTTATGGCTGCAGATGATGTATTTAATTTCTTTAAACTGAGGAGCTGTACAATAAATATCGATCTTTTTTCAATGTTCAAAATGTATGCATGAAAAAGACAAGGTCCCGCTGTATCACACAGGCTGGACTGCAGCGTCTATTCACAGGCGCGGACCCACTACTGAGCGGCACGGGGGCTTTTACCTGCTCCGTTCCCGACCTGGGCCGGTTCACCCCGCCTTAGACGCCCTGGTGGTCGCGGGCTCCCCCGGGAGCACCATATCGACACCGAACTTAGCGCGGACACCCGATCGACATAGCGCACTGCAGCTCAGAACTCCTGAGCTCAAACGATCCGCCAGCCTCAGCCTCCCAGCAGCTTGGATTACAGGCACGCGCCACCGCGCCCGGCGGAGCACCACGGCGATTTAAAAGCTTTTCCACAAGGGCTCACTGTGACGTCAAGAAGGCACTACGCTGACTCTCTGTGCGTACAGTTCCCTCTAGTGGCAGGATATAGAAAACAAGATATATGAACATAAAAAACCTGCAAACATGACCGTACATGATTGTAAACTGAAGCAAAAATATAAATCTTTTTTGAAAATAAACTAATAAACCTAGCACACCTGCACTTAACACTGAAAACTGAACCAAAATTGAAATCAAAATGGAAAGCGAATTCAGTAAATAAAAACATGGTGGAAATTACAGGTTATTTAGGAGTTTAGATAATGTAGGCTTGTAGCCAACTTACGCTCATAATTGTAGGACTAAAATGTTGTTATTAATCACATCTGCAACTTTAATTCACTTCAGAAATGATTTTTAAAAATCTAATCAAGAACTTCGTCATATGCCTCCATGCATGTTTCATAGCACATTTTGATATATCAAAGAACGAGTTCACATAAGGAAAAAGTCTCAATGTTCGTGGAAACCTCCTTTGCATTTCACAATGAAATGTCATCTCATGCCTGTTTCGTGAATGAGGCTCATACCTCCTAATGCTAGACCCCATGACAACTTTTGATGGGTCTGCTGAAAATATAAGGACCAAAATTGTGTATTCTATTGCATTTTATATATGACCGAGGCTACATCTAACATTTTATGAATAAGGTACACACGATAAATTCGAGCGCTGTCCCTTAAAATGAAATTCACAAGTCGGCTGCTACAATATACATTCAAAACAACACTTTTAAATAGTTTTGGTATCTCATTCCTTCGGCAAGTGTGTCACATTTAATACGTTACTATGATAGGGAAAAGTCTTAATATTTTCTAAACTGCGTTCCTAGCGTTGTTTTTCTTCATTTTCTTCTTGAAATGTTTCGAGTGTAGCTTGTTTCAGCGGGAACAGCTGCTATTCCCGGATCCGTGGTGTAGTGCATTCATAAAAGAATATTTGGCCAACAGTTTCCTAGAGGGTGCGATACTGAGATTTCTTACAAAGTGGCTTAGACGGAACACACACCTCAGGAAAAAATAAGAAACTGAGCTAGATGTGGAAAGGCAAGGCCTTATGTTCACATGCATTACAATTTGGTGTTGGTTGCATTCATTTATGGTTGCAGATGATGTATTTAATTTCTTTAAACTGAGGAGCTGTACAATAAATATCGATCTTTTTTCAATGTTCAAAATGTATGCATGAAAAAGACAAGGTCCCGCTGTATCACACAGGCTGGACTGCAGCGTCTATTCACAGGCGCGAACCCACTACTGAGCGGCACGGGGGCTTTGACCTGCTCCGTTCCCGACCTGGGCCGGTTCACCCGGCCTTAGACGACCTGGTGTTCCGGGGCTCCCCCGGGAGCACCATATCGACACCGAACTTAGCGCGGACACCCGATCGACATAGCGCACTGCAGCTCAGAACTCCTGAGCTCAAACGATCCGCCAGCCTCAGCCTCCCAGCAGCTTGGATTACAGGCACGCGCCACCGCGCCCGGCGGAGCACCACGGAGATTTAAAAGCTTTTCCACAAGGGCTCACTGTGACGTCAAGAAGGCACTACGCTGACTCACTTTGCGTACAGTTCCCTCTAGTGGCAGGCTATAGAAAACAAGATATATGAACATAAAAAACCTGCAAACATGACCGTACATGATTGTAAACTGAAGCAAAAATATAAATCTTTTTTGAAAATAAACTAATAAACCTAGCACACCTGCACTTAACACTGAAAACTGAACCAAAATTGAAATCAAAATGGAAAGCGAATTCAGTAAATAAAAACATGGTGGAAATTACAGGTTATATAGGAGTTTAGATAATGTAGGCTTGTAGCCAACTTACGCTCATAATTGTAGGACTAAAATGTTGTTATTAATCACATCTGCAACTTTAATTCACTTCAGAAATGATTTTTAAAAATCTAATCAAGAACTTCGTCATATGCCTCCATGCATGTTTCATAGCACATTTTGATATATCAAAGAACGAGTTCACATAAGGAAAAAGTCTCAATGTTCGTGGAAACCTCCTTTGCATTTCACAATGAAATGTCATCTCATGCCTGTTTCGTGAATGAGGCTCATACCTCCTAATGCTAGACCCCATGACAACTTTTGATGGGTCTGCTGAAAATATAAGGACCAAAATTGTGTATTCTATTGCATTTTATATATGACCGAGGCTACATCTAACATTTTATGAATAAAGTACACACGATAAATTCGAGCGCTGTCCCTTAAAATGAAATTCACAAGTCGGCTGCTACAATATACATTCAAAACAACACTTTTAAATAGTTTTGGTATCTCATTCCTTCGGCAAGTGTGTCACATTTAATACGTTACTATGATAGGGAAAAGTCTTAATATTTTCTAAACTTCGTTCCTAGGGTTGTTTTTCTTCATTTTCTTCTTGAAATGTTTCGAGTGTAGCTCGTTTCAGCGGGAACAGCTGCTATTCCCGGATCCGTGGTGTAGTGCATTCATAAAAGAATATTTGGCCAACAGTTTCCTAGAGGGTGCGATACTGAGATTTCTTACAAAGTGGCTTAGACGGAACACACACCTCAGGAAAAAATAAGAAACTGAGCTAGATGTGGAAAGGCAAGGCCTTATGTTCACATGCATTACAATTTGGTGTTGGTTGCATTCATTTATGGCTGCAGATGATGTATTTAATTTCTTTAAACTGAGGAGCTGTACAATAAATATCGATCTTTTTTCAATGTTCAAAATGTATGCATGAAAAAGACAAGGTCCCGCTGTATCACACAGGCTGGACTGCAGCGTCTATTCACAGGCGCGAACCCACTACTGAGCGGCACGGGGGCTTTTACCTGCTCCGTTCCCGACCTGGGCCGGTTCACCCCGCCTTAGACGCCCTGGTGGTCGCGGGCTCCCCCGGGAGCACCATATCGACACCGAACTTAGCGCGGACACCCGATCGACATAGCGCACTGCAGCTCAGAACTCCTGAGCTCAAACGATCCGCCAGCCTCAGCCTCCCAGCAGCTTGGATTACAGGCACGCGCCACCGCGCCCGGCGGAGCACCACGGCGATTTAAAAGCTTTTCCACAAGGGCTCACTGTGACGTCAAGAAGGCACTACGCTGACTCTCTGTGCGTACAGTTCCCTCTAGTGGCAGGATATAGAAAACAAGATATATGAACATAAAAAACCTGCAAACATGACCGTACATGATTGTAAACTGAAGCAAAAATATAAATCTTTTTTGAAAATAAACTAATAAACCTAGCACACCTGCACTTAACACTGAAAACTGAACCAAAATTGAAATCAAAATGGAAAGCGAATTCAGTAAATAAAAACATGGTGGAAATTACAGGTTATTTAGGAGTTTAGATAATGTAGGCTTGTAGCCAACTTACGCTCATAATTGTAGGACTAAAATGTTGTTATTAATCACATCTGCAACTTTAATTCACTTCAGAAATGATTTTTAAAAATCTAATCAAGAACTTCGTCATATGCCTCCATGCATGTTTCATAGCACATTTTGATATATCAAAGAACGAGTTCACATAAGGAAAAAGTCTCAATGTTCGTGGAAACCTCCTTTGCATTTCACAATGAAATGTCATCTCATGCCTGTTTCGTGAATGAGGCTCATACCTCCTAATGCTAGACCCCATGACAACTTTTGATGGGTCTGCTGAAAATATAAGGACCAAAATTGTGTATTCTATTGCATTTTATATATGACCGAGGCTACATCTAACATTTTATGAATAAGGTACACACGATAAATTCGAGCGCTGTCCCTTAAAATGAAATTCACAAGTCGGCTGCTACAATATACATTCAAAACAACACTTTTAAATAGTTTTGGTATCTCATTCCTTCGGCAAGTGTGTCACATTTAATACGTTACTATGATAGGGAAAAGTCTTAATATTTTCTAAACTGCGTTCCTAGCGTTGTTTTTCTTCATTTTCTTCTTGAAATGTTTCGAGTGTAGCTTGTTTCAGCGGGAACAGCTGCTATTCCCGGATCCGTGGTGTAGTGCATTCATAAAAGAATATTTGGCCAACAGTTTCCTAGAGGGTGCGATACTGAGATTTCTTACAAAGTGGCTTAGACGGAACACACACCTCAGGAAAAAATAAGAAACTGAGCTAGATGTGGAAAGGCAAGGCCTTATGTTCACATGCATTACAATTTGGTGTTGGTTGCATTCATTTATGGTTGCAGATGATGTATTTAATTTCTTTAAACTGAGGAGCTGTACAATAAATATCGATCTTTTTTCAATGTTCAAAATGTATGCATGAAAAAGACAAGGTCCCGCTGTATCACACAGGCTGGACTGCAGCGTCTATTCACAGGCGCGAACCCACTACTGAGCGGCACGGGGGCTTTGACCTGCTCCGTTCCCGACCTGGGCCGGTTCACCCCGCCTTAGACGACCTGGTGTTCCGGGGCTCCCCCGGGAGCACCATATCGACACCGAACTTAGCGCGGACACCCGATCGACATAGCGCACTGCAGCTCAGAACTCCTGAGCTCAAACGATCCGCCAGCCTCAGCCTCCCAGCAGTTTGGATTACAGGCACGCGCCACCGCGCCCGGCGGAGCACCACGGAGATTTAAAAGCTTTTCCACAAGGGCTCACTGTGACGTCAAGAAGGCACTACGCTGACTCACTTTGCGTACAGTTCCCTCTAGTGGCAGGCTATAGAAAACAAGATATATGAACATAAAAAACCTGCAAACATGACCGTACATGATTGTAAACTGAAGCAAAAATATAAATCTTTTTTGAAAATAAACTAATAAACCTAGCACACCTGCACTTAACACTGAAAACTGAACCAAAATTGAAATCAAAATGGAAAGCGAATTCAGTAAATAAAAACATGGTGGAAATTACAGGTTATATAGGAGTTTAGATAATGTAGGCTTGTAGCCAACTTACGCTCATAATTGTAGGACTAAAATGTTGTTATTAATCACATCTGCAACTTTAATTCACTTCAGAAATGATTTTTAAAAATCTAATCAAGAACTTCGTCATATGCCTCCATGCATGTTTCATAGCACATTTTGATATATCAAAGAACGAGTTCACATAAGGAAAAAGTCTCAATGTTCGTGGAAACCTCCTTTGCATTTCACAATGAAATGTCATCTCATGCCTGTTTCGTGAATGAGGCTCATACCTCCTAATGCTAGACCCCATGACAACTTTTGATGGGTCTGCTGAAAATATAAGGACCAAAATTGTGTATTCTATTGCATTTTATATATGACCGAGGCTACATCTAACATTTTATGAATAAGGTACACACGATAAATTCGAGCGCTGTCCCTTAAAATGAAATTCACAAGTCGGCTGCTACAATATACATTCAAAACAACACTTTTAAATAGTTTTGGTATCTCATTCCTTCGGCAAGTGTGTCACATTTAATACGTTACTATGATAGGGAAAAGTCTTAATATTTTCTAAACTGCGTTCCTAGCGTTGTTTTTCTTCATTTTCTTCTTGAAATGTTTCGAGTGTAGCTTGTTTCAGCGGGAACAGCTGCTATTCCCGGATCCGTGGTGTAGTGCATTCATAAAAGAATATTTGGCCAACAGTTTCCTAGAGGGTGCGATACTGAGATTTCTTACAAAGTGGCTTAGACGGAACACACACCTCAGGAAAAAATAAGAAACTGAGCTAGATGTGGAAAGGCAAGGCCTTATGTTCACATGCATTACAATTTGGTGTTGGTTGCATTCATTTATGGCTGCAGATGATGTATTTAATTTCTTTAAACTGAGGAGCTGTACAATAAATATCGATCTTTTTTCAATGTTCAAAATGTATGCATGAAAAAGACAAGGTCCCGCTGTATCACACAGGCTGGACTGCAGCGTCTATTCACAGGCGCGAACCCGCTACTGAGCGGCACGGGGGCTTTGACCTGCTCCGTTCCCGACCTGGGCCGGTTCACCCCGCCTTAGACGACCTGGTGTTCCGGGGCTCCCCCGGGAGCACCATATCGACACCGAACTTAGCGCGGACACCCGATCGACATAGCGCACTGCAGCTCAGAACTCCTGAGCTCAAACGATCCGCCAGCCTCAGCCTCCCAGCAGCTTGGATTACAGGCACGCGCCACCGCGCCCGGCGGAGCACCACGGCGATTTAAAAGCTTTTCCACAAGGGCTCACTGTGACGTCAAGAAGGCACTACGCTGACTCACTTTGCGTACAGTTCCCTCTAGTGGCAGGCTATAGAAAACAAGATATATGAACATAAAAAACCTGCAAACATGACCGTACATGATTGTAAACTGAAGCAAAAATATAAATCTTTTTTGAAAATAAACTAATAAACCTAGCACACCTGCACTTAACACTGAAAACTGAACCAAAATTGAAATCAAAATGGAAAGCGAATTCAGTAAATAAAAACATGGTGGAAATTACAGGTTATATAGGAGTTTAGATAATGTAGGCTTGTAGCCAACTTACGCTCATAATTGTAGGACTAAAATGTTGTTATTAATCACATCTGCAACTTTAATTCACTTCAGAAATGATTTTTAAAAATCTAATCAAGAACTTCGTCATATGCCTCCATGCATGTTTCAGAGCACATTTTGATATATCAAAGAACGAGTTCACATAAGGAAAAAGTCTCAATGTTCGTGGAAACCTCCTTTGCATTTCACAATGAAATGTCATCTCATGCCTGTTTCGTGAATGAGGCTCATACCTCCTAATGCTAGACCCCATGACAACTTTTGATGGGTCTGCTGAAAATATAAGGACCAAAATTGTGTATTCTATTGCATTTTATATATGACCGAGGCTACATCTAACATTTTATGAATAAAGTACACACGATAAATTCGAGCGCTGTCCCTTAAAATGAAATTCACAAGTCGGCTGCTACAATATACATTCAAAACAACACTTTTAAATAGTTTTGGTATCTCATTCCTTCGGCAAGTGTGTCACATTTAATACGTTACTATGATAGGGAAAAGTCTTAATATTTTCTAAACTGCGTTCCTAGCGTTGTTTTTCTTCATTTTCTTCTTGAAATGTTTCGAGTGTAGCTTGTTTCAGCGGGAACAGCTGCTATTCCCGGATCCGTGGTGTAGTGCATTCATAAAAGAATATTTGGCCAACAGTTTCCTAGAGGGTGCGATACTGAGATTTCTTACAAAGTGGCTTAGACGGAACACACACCTCAGGAAAAAATAAGAAACTGAGCTAGATGTGGAAAGGCAAGGCCTTATGTTCACATGCATTACAATTTGGTGTTGGTTGCATTCATTTATGGCTGCAGATGATGTATTTAATTTCTTTAAACTGAGGAGCTGTACAATAAATATCGATCTTTTTTCAATGTTCAAAATGTATGCATGAAAACGACAAGGTCCCGCTGTATCACACAGGCTGGACTGCAGCGTCTATTCACAGGCGCGAACCCACTACTGAGCGGCACGGGGGCTTTGACCTGCTCCGTTCCCGACCTGGGCCGGTTCACCCCGCCTTAGACGACCTGGTGGTCGCGGGCTCCCCCGGGAGCACCATATCGACACCGAACTTAGCGCGGACACCCGATCGACATAGCGCACTGCAGCTCAGAACTCCTGAGCTCAAACGATCCGCCAGCCTCAGCCTCCCAGCAGCTTGGATTACAGGCACGCGCCACCGCGCCCGGCGGAGCACCACGGCGATTTAAAAGCTTTTCCACAAGGGCTCACTGTGACGTCAAGAAGGCACTACGCTGACTCACTTTGCGTACAGTTCCCTCTAGTGGCAGGCTATAGAAAACAAGATATATGAACATAAAAAACCTGCAAACATGACCGTACATGATTGTAAACTGAAGCAAAAATATAAATCTTTTTTGAAAATAAACTAATAAACCTAGCACACCTGCACTTAACACTGAAAACTGAACCAAAATTGAAATCAAAATGGAAAGCGAATTCAGTAAATAAAAACATGGTGGAAATTACAGGTTATATAGGAGTTTAGATAATGTAGGCTTGTAGCCAACTTACGCTCATAATTGTAGGACTAAAATGTTGTTATTAATCACATCTGCAACTTTAATTCACTTCAGAAATGATTTTTAAAAATCTAATCAAGAACTTCGTCATATGCCTCCATGCATGTTTCATAGCACATTTTGATATATCAAAGAACGAGTTCACATAAGGAAAAAGTCTCAATGTTCGTGGAAACCTCCTTTGCATTTCACAATGAAATGTCATCTCATGCCTGTTTCGTGAATGAGGCTCATACCTCCTAATGCTAGACCCCATGACAACTTTTGATGGGTCTGCTGAAAATATAAGGACCAAAATTGTGTATTCTATTGCATTTTATATATGACCGAGGCTACATCTAACATTTTATGAATAAAGTACACACGATAAATTCGAGCGCTGTCCCTTAAAATGAAATTCACAAGTCGGCTGCTACAATATACATTCAAAACAACACTTTTAAATAGTTTTGGTATCTCATTCCTTCGGCAAGTGTGTCACATTTAATACGTTACTATGATAGGGAAAAGTCTTAATATTTTCTAAACTGCGTTCCTAGCGTTGTTTTTCTTCATTTTCTTCTTGAAATGTTTCGAGTGTAGCTTGTTTCAGCGGGAACAGCTGCTATTCCCGGATCCGTGGTGTAGTGCATTCATAAAAGAATATTTGGCCAACAGTTTCCTAGAGGGTGCGATACTGAGATTTCTTACAAAGTGGCTTAGACGGAACACACACCTCAGGAAAAAATAAGAAACTGAGCTAGATGTGGAAAGGCAAGGCCTTATGTTCACATGCATTACAATTTGGTGTTGGTTGCATTCATTTATGGTTGCAGATGATGTATTTAATTTCTTTAAACTGAGGAGCTGTACAATAAATATCGATCTTTTTTCAATGTTCAAAATGTATGCATGAAAAAGACAAGGTCCCGCTGTATCACACAGGCTGGACTGCAGCGTCTATTCACAGGCGCGAACCCACTACTGAGCGGCACGGGGGCTTTGACCTGCTCCGTTCCCGACCTGGGCCGGTTCACCCCGCCTTAGACGACCTGGTGTTCCGGGGCTCCCCCGGGAGCACCATATCGACACCGAACTTAGCGCGGACACCCGATCGACATAGCGCACTGCAGCTCAGAACTCCTGAGCTCAAACGATCCGCCAGCCTCAGCCTCCCAGCAGCTTGGATTACAGGCACGCGCCACCGCGCCCGGCGGAGTACCACGGAGATTTAAAAGCTTTTCCACAAGGGCTCACTGTGACGTCAAGAAGGCACTACGCTGACTCACTTTGCGTACAGTTCCCTCTAGTGGCAGGCTATAGAAAACAAGATATATGAACATAAAAAACCTGCAAACATGACCGTACATGATTGTAAACTGAAGCAAAAATATAAATCTTTTTTGAAAATAAACTAATAAACCTAGCACACCTGCACTTAACACTGAAAACTGAACCAAAATTGAAATCAAAATGGAAAGCGAATTCAGTAAATAAAAACATGGTGGAAATTACAGGTTATATAGGAGTTTAGATAATGTAGGCTTGTAGCCAACTTACGCTCATAATTGTAGGACTAAAATGTTGTTATTAATCACATCTGCAACTTTAATTCACTTCAGAAATGATTTTTAAAAATCTAATCAAGAACTTCGTCATATGCCTCCATGCATGTTTCATAGCACATTTTGATATATCAAAGAACGAGTTCACATAAGGAAAAAGTCTCAATGTTCGTGGAAACCTCCTTTGCATTTCACAATGAAATGTCATCTCATGCCTGTTTCGTGAATGAGGCTCATACCTCCTAATGCTAGACCCCATGACAACTTTTGATGGGTCTGCTGAAAATATAAGGACCAAAATTGTGTATTCTATTGCATTTTATATATGACCGAGGCTACATCTAACATTTTATGAATAAGGTACACACGATAAATTCGAGCGCTGTCCCTTAAAATGAAATTCACAAGTCGGCTGCTACAATATACATTCAAAACAACACTTTTAAATAGTTTTGGTATCTCATTCCTTCGGCAAGTGTGTCACATTTAATACGTTACTATGATAGGGAAAAGTCTTAATATTTTCTAAACTGCGTTCCTAGCGTTGTTTTTCTTCATTTTCTTCTTGAAATGTTTCGAGTGTAGCTTGTTTCAGCGGGAACAGCTGCTATTCCCGGATCCGTGGTGTAGTGCATTCATAAAAGAATATTTGGCCAACAGTTTCCTAGAGGGTGCGATACTGAGATTTCTTACAAAGTGGCTTAGACGGAACACACACCTCAGGAAAAAATAAGAAACTGAGCTAGATGTGGAAAGGCAAGGCCTTATGTTCACATGCATTACAATTTGGTGTTGGTTGCATTCATTTATGGTTGCAGATGATGTATTTAATTTCTTTAAACTGAGGAGCTGTACAATAAATATCGATCTTTTTTCAATGTTCAAAATGTATGCATGAAAAAGACAAGGTCCCGCTGTATCACACAGGCTGGACTGCAGCGTCTATTCACAGGCGCGAACCCACTACTGAGCGGCACGGGGGCTTTGACCTGCTCCGTTCCCGACCTGGGCCGGTTCACCCCGCCTTAGACGACCTGGTGTTCCGGGGCTCCCCCGGGAGCACCATATCGACACCGAACTTAGCGCGGACACCCGATCGACATAGCGCACTGCAGCTCAGAACTCCTGAGCTCAAACGATCCGCCAGCCTCAGCCTCCCAGCAGCTTGGATTACAGGCACGCGCCACCGCGCCCGGCGGAGCACCACGGAGATTTAAAAGCTTTTCCACAAGGGCTCACTGTGACGTCAAGAAGGCACTACGCTGACTCACTTTGCGTACAGTTCCCTCTAGTGGCAGGCTATAGAAAACAAGATATATGAACATAAAAAACCTGCAAACATGACCGTACATGATTGTAAACTGAAGCAAAAATATAAATCTTTTTTGAAAATAAACTAATAAACCTAGCACACCTGCACTTAACACTGAAAACTGAACCAAAATTGAAATCAAAATGGAAAGCGAATTCAGTAAATAAAAACATGGTGGAAATTACAGGTTATATAGGAGTTTAGATAATGTAGGCTTGTAGCCAACTTACGCTCATAATTGTAGGACTAAAATGTTGTTATTAATCACATCTGCAACTTTAATTCACTTCAGAAATGATTTTTAAAAATCTAATCAAGAACTTCGTCATATGCCTCCATGCATGTTTCATAGCACATTTTGATATATCAAAGAACGAGTTCACATAAGGAAAAAGTCTCAATGTTCGTGGAAACCTCCTTTGCATTTCACAATGAAATGTCATCTCATGCCTGTTTCGTGAATGAGGCTCATACCTCCTAATGCTAGACCCCATGACAACTTTTGATGGGTCTGCTGAAAATATAAGGACCAAAATTGTGTATTCTATTGCATTTTATATATGACCGAGGCTACATCTAACATTTTATGAATAAGGTACACACGATAAATTCGAGCGCTGTCCCTTAAAATGAAATTCACAAGTCGGCTGCTACAATATACATTCAAAACAACACTTTTAAATAGTTTTGGTATCTCATTCCTTCGGCAAGTGTGTCACATTTAATACGTTACTATGATAGGGAAAAGTCTTAATATTTTCTAAACTTCGTTCCTAGCGTTGTTTTTCTTCATTTTCTTCTTGAAATGTTTCGAGTGTAGCTCGTTTCAGCGGGAACAGCTGCTATTCCCGGATCCGTGGTGTAGTGCATTCATAAAAGAATATTTGGCCAACAGTTTCCTAGAGGGTGCGATACTGAGATTTCTTACAAAGTGGCTTAGACGGAACACACACCTCAGGAAAAAATAAGAAACTGAGCTAGATGTGGAAAGGCAAGGCCTTATGTTCACATGCATTACAATTTGGTGTTGGTTGCATTCATTTATGGCTGCAGATGATGTATTTAATTTCTTTAAACTGAGGAGCTGTACAATAAATATCGATCTTTTTTCAATGTTCAAAATGTATGCATGAAAAAGACAAGGTCCCGCTGTATCACACAGGCTGGACTGCAGCGTCTATTCACAGGCGCGAACCCACTACTGAGCGGCACGGGGGCTTTGACCTGCTCCGTTCCCGACCTGGGCCGGTTCACCCCGCCTTAGACGACCTGGTGGTCGCGGGCTCCCCCGGGAGCACCATATCGACACCGAACTTAGCGCGGACACCCGATCGACATAGCGCACTGCAGCTCAGAACTCCTGAGCTCAAACGATCCGCCAGCCTCAGCCTCCCAGCAGCTTGGATTACAGGCACGCGCCACCGCGCCCGGCGGAGCACCACGGCGATTTAAAAGCTTTTCCACAAGGGCTCACTGTGACGTCAAGAAGGCACTACGCTGACTCTCTGTGCGTACAGTTCCCTCTAGTGGCAGGATATAGAAAACAAGATATATGAACATAAAAAACCTGCAAACATGACCGTACATGATTGTAAACTGAAGCAAAAATATAAATCTTTTTTGAAAATAAACTAATAAACCTAGCACACCTGCACTTAACACTGAAAACTGAACCAAAATTGAAATCAAAATGGAAAGCGAATTCAGTAAATAAAAACATGGTGGAAATTACAGGTTATTTAGGAGTTTAGATAATGTAGGCTTGTAGCCAACTTACGCTCATAATTGTAGGACTAAAATGTTGTTATTAATCACATCTGCAACTTTAATTCACTTCAGAAATGATTTTTAAAAATCTAATCAAGAACTTCGTCATATGCCTCCATGCATGTTTCATAGCACATTTTGATATATCAAAGAACGAGTTCACATAAGGAAAAAGTCTCAATGTTCGTGGAAAGCTCCTTTGCATTTCACAATGAAATGTCATCTCATGCCTGTTTCGTGAATGAGGCTCATACCTCCTAATGCTAGACCCCATGACAACTTTTGATGGGTCTGCTGAAAATATAAGGACCAAAATTGTGTATTCTATTGCATTTTATATATGACCGAGGCTACATCTAACATTTTATGAATAAGGTACACACGATAAATTCGAGCGCTGTCCCTTAAAATGAAATTCACAAGTCGGCTGCTACAATATACATTCAAAACAACACTTTTAAATAGTTTTGGTATCTCATTCCTTCGGCAAGTGTGTCACATTTAATACGTTACTATGATAGGGAAAAGTCTTAATATTTTCTAAACTGCGTTCCTAGCGTTGTTTTTCTTCATTTTCTTCTTGAAATGTTTCGAGTGTAGCTTGTTTCAGCGGGAACAGCTGCTATTCCCGGATCCGTGGTGTAGTGCATTCATAAAAGAATATTTGGCCAACAGTTTCCTAGAGGGTGCGATACTGAGATTTCTTACAAAGTGGCTTAGACGGAACACACACCTCAGGAAAAAATAAGAAACTGAGCTAGATGTGGAAAGGCAAGGCCTTATGTTCACATGCATTACAATTTGGTGTTGGTTGCATTCATTTATGGTTGCAGATGATGTATTTAATTTCTTTAAACTGAGGAGCTGTACAATAAATATCGATCTTTTTTCAATGTTCAAAATGTATGCATGAAAAAGACAAGGTCCCGCTGTATCACACAGGCTGGACTGCAGCGTCTATTCACAGGCGCGAACCCACTACTGAGCGGCACGGGGGCTTTGACCTGCTCCGTTCCCGACCTGGGCCGGTTCACCCCGCCTTAGACGACCTGGTGTTCCGGGGCTCCCCCGGGAGCACCATATCGACACCGAACTTAGCGCGGACACCCGATCGACATAGCGCACTGCAGCTCAGAACTCCTGAGCTCAAACGATCCGCCAGCCTCAGCCTCCCAGCAGCTTGGATTACAGGCACGCGCCACCGCGCCCGGCGGAGCACCACGGCGATTTAAAAGCTTTTCCACAAGGGCTCACTGTGACGTCAAGAAGGCACTACGCTGACTCACTTTGCGTACAGTTCCCTCTAGTGGCAGGCTATAGAAAACAAGATATATGAACATAAAAAACCTGCAAACATGACCGTACATGATTGTAAACTGAAGCAAAAATATAAATCTTTTTTGAAAATAAACTAATAAACCTAGCACACCTGCACTTAACACTGAAAACTGAACCAAAATTGAAATCAAAATGGAAAGCGAATTCAGTAAATAAAAACATGGTGGAAATTACAGGTTATATAGGAGTTTAGATAATGTAGGCTTGTAGCCAACTTACGCTCATAATTGTAGGACTAAAATGTTGTTATTAATCACATCTGCAACTTTAATTCACTTCAGAAATGATTTTTAAAAATCTAATCAAGAACTTCGTCATATGCCTCCATGCATGTTTCATAGCACATTTTGATATATCAAAGAACGAGTTCACATAAGGAAAAAGTCTCAATGTTCGTGGAAACCTCCTTTGCATTTCACAATGAAATGTCATCTCATGCCTGTTTCGTGAATGAGGCTCATACCTCCTAATGCTAGACCCCATGACAACTTTTGATGGGTCTGCTGAAAATATAAGGACCAAAATTGTGTATTCTATTGCATTTTATATATGACCGAGGCTACATCTAACATTTTATGAATAAGGTACACACGATAAATTCGAGCGCTGTCCCTTAAAATGAAATTCACAAGTCGGCTGCTACAATATACATTCAAAACAACACTTTTAAATAGTTTTGGTATCTCATTCCTTCGGCAAGTGTGTCACATTTAATACGTTACTATGATAGGGAAAAGTCTTAATATTTTCTAAACTGCGTTCCTAGCGTTGTTTTTCTTCATTTTCTTCTTGAAATGTTTCGAGTGTAGCTTGTTTCAGCGGGAACAGCTGCTATTCCCGGATCCGTGGTGTAGTGCATTCATAAAAGAATATTTGGCCAACAGTTTCCTAGAGGGTGCGATACTGAGATTTCTTACAAAGTGGCTTAGACGGAACACACACCTCAGGAAAAAATAAGAAACTGAGCTAGATGTGGAAAGGCAAGGCCTTATGTTCACATGCATTACAATTTGGTGTTGGTTGCATTCATTTATGGTTGCAGATGATGTATTTAATTTCTTTAAACTGAGGAGCTGTACAATAAATATCGATCTTTTTTCAATGTTCAAAATGTATGCATGAAAAAGACAAGGTCCCGCTGTATCACACAGGCTGGACTGCAGCGTCTATTCACAGGCGCGAACCCACTACTGAGCGGCACGGGGGCTTTGACCTGCTCCGTTCCCGACCTGGGCCGGTTCACCCCGCCTTAGACGACCTGGTGGTCCCGGGACCCCCCGGGAGCACCATATCGACACCGAACTTAGCGCGGACACCCGATCGACATAGCGCACTGCAGCTCAGAACTCCTGAGCTCAAACGATCCGCCAGCCTCAGCCTCCCAGCAGCTTGGATTACAGGCACGCGCCACCGCGCCCGGCGGAGCACCACGGCGATTTAAAAGCTTTTCCACAAGGGCTCACTGTGACGTCAAGAAGGCACTACGCTGACTCACTTTGCGTACAGTTCCCTCTAGTGGCAGGCTATAGAAAACAAGATATATGAACATAAAAAACCTGCAAACATGACCGTACATGATTGTAAACTGAAGCAAAAATATAAATCTTTTTTGAAAATAAACTAATAAACCTAGCACACCTGCACTTAACACTGAAAACTGAACCAAAATTGAAATCAAAATGGAAAGCGAATTCAGTAAATAAAAACATGGTGGAAATTACAGGTTATATAGGAGTTTAGATAATGTAGGCTTGTAGCCAACTTACGCTCATAATTGTAGGACTAAAATGTTGTTATTAATCACATCTGCAACTTTAATTCACTTCAGAAATGATTTTTAAAAATCTAATCAAGAACTTCGTCATATGCCTCCATGCATGTTTCATAGCACATTTTGATATATCAAAGAACGAGTTCACATAAGGAAAAAGTCTCAATGTTCGTGGAAACCTCCTTTGCATTTCACAATGAAATGTCATCTCATGCCTGTTTCGTGAATGAGGCTCATACCTCCTAATGCTAGACCCCATGACAACTTTTGATGGGTCTGCTGAAAATATAAGGACCAAAATTGTGTATTCTATTGCATTTTATATATGACCGAGGCTACATCTAACATTTTATGAATAAAGTACACACGATAAATTCGAGCGCTGTCCCTTAAAATGAAATTCACAAGTCGGCTGCTACAATATACATTCAAAACAACACTTTTAAATAGTTTTGGTATCTCATTCCTTCGGCAAGTGTGTCACATTTAATACGTTACTATGATAGGGAAAAGTCTTAATATTTTCTAAACTGCGTTCCTAGCGTTGTTTTTCTTCATTTTCTTCTTGAAATGTTTCGAGTGTAGCTTGTTTCAGCGGGAACAGCTGCTATTCCCGGATCCGTGGTGTAGTGCATTCATAAAAGAATATTTGGCCAACAGTTTCCTAGAGGGTGCGATACTGAGATTTCTTACAAAGTGGCTTAGACGGAACACACACCTCAGGAAAAAATAAGAAACTGAGCTAGATGTGGAAAGGCAAGGCCTTATGTTCACATGCATTACAATTTGGTGTTGGTTGCATTCATTTATGGTTGCAGATGATGTATTTAATTTCTTTAAACTGAGGAGCTGTACAATAAATATTGATCTTTTTTCAATGTTCAAAATGTATGCATGAAAAAGACAAGGTCCCGCTGTATCACACAGGCTGGACTGCAGCGTCTATTCACAGGCGCGAACCCACTACTGAGCGGCACGGGGGCTTTGACCTGCTCCGTTCCCGACCTGGGCCGGTTCACCCCGCCTTAGACGACCTGGTGTTCCGGGGCTCCCCCGGGAGCACCATATCGACACCGAACTTAGCGCGGACACCCGATCGACATAGCGCACTGCAGCTCAGAACTCCTGAGCTCAAACGATCCGCCAGCCTCAGCCTCCCAGCAGCTTGGATTACAGGCACGCGCCACCGCGCCCGGCGGAGTACCACGGAGATTTAAAAGCTTTTCCACAAGGGCTCACTGTGACGTCAAGAAGGCACTACGCTGACTCACTTTGCGTACAGTTCCCTCTAGTGGCAGGCTATAGAAAACAAGATATATGAACATAAAAAACCTGCAAACATGACCGTACATGATTGTAAACTGAAGCAAAAATATAAATCTTTTTTGAAAATAAACTAATAAACCTAGCACACCTGCACTTAACACTGAAAACTGAACCAAAATTGAAATCAAAATGGAAAGCGAATTCAGTAAATAAAAACATGGTGGAAATTACAGGTTATATAGGAGTTTAGATAATGTAGGCTTGTAGCCAACTTACGCTCATAATTGTAGGACTAAAATGTTGTTATTAATCACATCTGCAACTTTAATTCACTTCAGAAATGATTTTTAAAAATCTAATCAAGAACTTCGTCATATGCCTCCATGCATGTTTCATAGCACATTTTGATATATCAAAGAACGAGTTCACATAAGGAAAAAGTCTCAATGTTCGTGGAAACCTCCTTTGCATTTCACAATGAAATGTCATCTCATGCCTGTTTCGTGAATGAGGCTCATACCTCCTAATGCTAGACCCCATGACAACTTTTGATGGGTCTGCTGAAAATATAAGGACCAAAATTGTGTATTCTATTGCATTTTATATATGACCGAGGCTACATCTAACATTTTATGAATAAGGTACACACGATAAATTCGAGCGCTGTCCCTTAAAATGAAATTCACAAGTCGGCTGCTACAATATACATTCAAAACAACACTTTTAAATAGTTTTGGTATCTCATTCCTTCGGCAAGTGTGTCACATTTAATACGTTACTATGATAGGGAAAAGTCTTAATATTTTCTAAACTGCGTTCCTAGCGTTGTTTTTCTTCATTTTCTTCTTGAAATGTTTCGAGTGTAGCTTGTTTCAGCGGGAACAGCTGCTATTCCCGGATCCGTGGTGTAGTGCATTCATAAAAGAATATTTGGCCAACAGTTTCCTAGAGGGTGCGATACTGAGATTTCTTACAAAGTGGCTTAGACGGAACACACACCTCAGGAAAAAATAAGAAACTGAGCTAGATGTGGAAAGGCAAGGCCTTATGTTCACATGCATTACAATTTGGTGTTGGTTGCATTCATTTATGGTTGCAGATGATGTATTTAATTTCTTTAAACTGAGGAGCTGTACAATAAATATCGATCTTTTTTCAATGTTCAAAATGTATGCATGAAAAAGACAAGGTCCCGCTGTATCACACAGGCTGGACTGCAGCGTCTATTCACAGGCGCGAACCCACTACTGAGCGGCACGGGGGCTTTGACCTGCTCCGTTCCCGACCTGGGCCGGTTCACCCCGCCTTAGACGACCTGGTGTTCCGGGGCTCCCCCGGGAGCACCATATCGACACCGAACTTAGCGCGGACACCCGATCGACATAGCGCACTGCAGCTCAGAACTCCTGAGCTCAAACGATCCGCCAGCCTCAGCCTCCCAGCAGCTTGGATTACAGGCACGCGCCACCGCGCCCGGCGGAGCACCACGGAGATTTAAAAGCTTTTCCACAGGGCTCACTGTGACGTCAAGAAGGCACTACGCTGACTCACTTTGCGTACAGTTCCCTCTAGTGGCAGGCTATAGAAAACAAGATATATGAACATAAAAAACCTGCAAACATGACCGTACATGATTGTAAACTGAAGCAAAAATATAAATCTTTTTTGAAAATAAACTAATAAACCTAGCACACCTGCACTTAACACTGAAAACTGAACCAAAATTGAAATCAAAATGGAAAGCGAATTCAGTAAATAAAAACATGGTGGAAATTACAGGTTATATAGGAGTTTAGATAATGTAGGCTTGTAGCCAACTTACGCTCATAATTGTAGGACTAAAATGTTGTTATTAATCACATCTGCAACTTTAATTCACTTCAGAAATGATTTTTAAAAATCTAATCAAGAACTTCGTCATATGCCTCCATGCATGTTTCATAGCACATTTTGATATATCAAAGAACGAGTTCACATAAGGAAAAAGTCTCAATGTTCGTGGAAACCTCCTTTGCATTTCACAATGAAATGTCATCTCATGCCTGTTTCGTGAATGAGGCTCATACCTCCTAATGCTAGACCCCATGACAACTTTTGATGGGTCTGCTGAAAATATAAGGACCAAAATTGTGTATTCTATTGCATTTTATATATGACCGAGGCTACATCTAACATTTTATGAATAAGGTACACACGATAAATTCGAGCGCTGTCCCTTAAAATGAAATTCACAAGTCGGCTGCTACAATATACATTCAAAACAACACTTTTAAATAGTTTTGGTATCTCATTCCTTCGGCAAGTGTGTCACATTTAATACGTTACTATGATAGGGAAAAGTCTTAATATTTTCTAAACTGCGTTCCTAGCGTTGTTTTTCTTCATTTTCTTCTTGAAATGTTTCGAGTGTAGCTTGTTTCAGCGGGAACAGCTGCTATTCCCGGATCCGTGGTGTAGTGCATTCATAAAAGAATATTTGGCCAACAGTTTCCTAGAGGGTGCGATACTGAGATTTCTTACAAAGTGGCTTAGACGGAACACACACCTCAGGAAAAAATAAGAAACTGAGCTAGATGTGGAAAGGCAAGGCCTTATGTTCACATGCATTACAATTTGGTGTTGGTTGCATTCATTTATGGTTGCAGATGATGTATTTAATTTCTTTAAACTGAGGAGCTGTACAATAAATATCGATCTTTTTTCAATGTTCAAAATGTATGCATGAAAAAGACAAGGTCCCGCTGTATCACACAGGCTGGACTGCAGCGTCTATTCACAGGCGCGAACCCACTACTGAGCGGCACGGGGGCTTTGACCTGCTCCGTTCCCGACCTGGGCCGGTTCACCCCGCCTTAGACGACCTGGTGGTCGCGGGCTCCCCCGGGAGCACCATATCGACACCGAACTTAGCGCGGACACCCGATCGACATAGCGCACTGCAGCTCAGAACTCCTGAGCTCAAACGATCCGCCAGCCTCAGCCTCCCAGCAGCTTGGATTACAGGCACGCGCCACCGCGCCCGGCGGAGCACCACGGCGATTTAAAAGCTTTTCCACAAGGGCTCACTGTGACGTCAAGAAGGCACTACGCTGACTCTCTGTGCGTACAGTTCCCTCTAGTGGCAGGATATAGAAAACAAGATATATGAACATAAAAAACCTGCAAACATGACCGTACATGATTGTAAACTGAAGCAAAAATATAAATCTTTTTTGAAAATAAACTAATAAACCTAGCACACCTGCACTTAACACTGAAAACTGAACCAAAATTGAAATCAAAATGGAAAGCGAATTCAGTAAATAAAAACATGGTGGAAATTACAGGTTATTTAGGAGTTTAGATAATGTAGGCTTGTAGCCAACTTACGCTCATAATTGTAGGACTAAAATGTTGTTATTAATCACATCTGCAACTTTAATTCACTTCAGAAATGATTTTTAAAAATCTAATCAAGAACTTCGTCATATGCCTCCATGCATGTTTCATAGCACATTTTGATATATCAAAGAACGAGTTCACATAAGGAAAAAGTCTCAATGTTCGTGGAAACCTCCTTTGCATTTCACAATGAAATGTCATCTCATGCCTGTTTCGTGAATGAGGCTCATACCTCCTAATGCTAGACCCCATGACAACTTTTGATGGGTCTGCTGAAAATATAAGGACCAAAATTGTGTATTCTATTGCATTTTATATATGACCGAGGCTACATCTAACATTTTATGAATAAGGTACACACGATAAATTCGAGCGCTGTCCCTTAAAATGAAATTCACAAGTCGGCTGCTACAATATACATTCAAAACAACACTTTTAAATAGTTTTGGTATCTCATTCCTTCGGCAAGTGTGTCACATTTAATACGTTACTATGATAGGGAAAAGTCTTAATATTTTCTAAACTGCGTTCCTAGCGTTGTTTTTCTTCATTTTCTTCTTGAAATGTTTCGAGTGTAGCTTGTTTCAGCGGGAACAGCTGCTATTCCCGGATCCGTGGTGTAGTGCATTCATAAAAGAATATTTGGCCAACAGTTTCCTAGAGGGTGCGATACTGAGATTTCTTACAAAGTGGCTTAGACGGAACACACACCTCAGGAAAAAATAAGAAACTGAGCTAGATGTGGAAAGGCAAGGCCTTATGTTCACATGCATTACAATTTGGTGTTGGTTGCATTCATTTATGGTTGCAGATGATGTATTTAATTTCTTTAAACTGAGGAGCTGTACAATAAATATCGATCTTTTTTCAATGTTCAAAATGTATGCATGAAAAAGACAAGGTCCCGCTGTATCACACAGGCTGGACTGCAGCGTCTATTCACAGGCGCGAACCCACTACTGAGCGGCACGGGGGCTTTGACCTGCTCCGTTCCCGACCTGGGCCGGTTCACCCCGCCTTGGACGACCTGGTGGTCCCGGGATCCCCCGGGAGCACCATATCGACAGCGAACTTAGCGCGGACACCCGATCGACATAGCGCACTGCAGCTCAGAACTCCTGAGCTCAAACGATCCGCCAGCCTCAGCCTCCCAGCAGCTTGGATTACAGGCACGCGCCACCGCGCCCGGCGGAGCACCACGGCGATTTAAAAGCTTTTCCACAAGGGCTCACTGTGACGTCAAGAAGGCACTACGCTGACTCTCTGTGCGTACAGTTCCCTCTAGTGGCAGGATATAGAAAACAAGATATATGAACATAAAAAACCTGCAAACATGACCGTACATGATTGTAAACTGAAGCAAAAATATAAATCTTTTTTGAAAATAAACTAATAAACCTAGCACACCTGCACTTAACACTGAAAACTGAACCAAAATTGAAATCAAAATGGAAAGTGAATTCAGTAAATAAAAACATGGTGGAAATTACAGGTTATTTAGGAGTTTAGATAATGTAGGCTTGTAGCCAACTTACGCTCATAATTGTAGGACTAAAATGTTGTTATTAATCACATCTGCAACTTTAATTCACTTCAGAAATGATTTTTAAAAATCTAATCAAGAACTTCGTCATATGCCTCCATGCATGTTTCATAGCACATTTTGATATATCAAAGAACGAGTTCACATAAGGAAAAAGTCTCAATGTTCGTGGAAACCTCCTTTGCATTTCACAATGAAATGTCATCTCATGCCTGTTTCGTGAATGAGGCTCATACCTCCTAATGCTAGACCCCATGACAACTTTTGATGGGTCTGCTGAAAATATAAGGACCAAAATTGTGTATTCTATTGCATTTTATATATGACCGAGGCTACATCTAACATTTTATGAATAAGGTACACACGATAAATTCGAGCGCTGTCCCTTAAAATGAAATTCACAAGTCGGCTGCTACAATATACATTCAAAACAACACTTTTAAATAGTTTTGGTATCTCATTCCTTCGGCAAGTGTGTCACATTTAATACGTTACTATGATAGGGAAAAGTCTTAATATTTTCTAAACTGCGTTCCTAGCGTTGTTTTTCTTCATTTTCTTCTTGAAATGTTTCGAGTGTAGCTTGTTTCAGCGGGAACAGCTGCTATTCCCGGATCCGTGGTGTAGTGCATTCATAAAAGAATATTTGGCCAACAGTTTCCTAGAGGGTGCGATACTGAGATTTCTTACAAAGTGGCTTAGACGGAACACACACCTCAGGAAAAAATAAGAAACTGAGCTAGATGTGGAAAGGCAAGGCCTTATGTTCACATGCATTACAATTTGGTGTTGGTTGCATTCATTTATGGTTGCAGATGATGTATTTAATTTCTTTAAACTGAGGAGCTGTACAATAAATATCGATCTTTTTTCAATGTTCAAAATGTATGCATGAAAAAGACAAGGTCCCGCTGTATCACACAGGCTGGACTGCAGCGTCTATTCACAGGCGCGAACCCACTACTGAGCGGCACGGGGGCTTTGACCTGCTCCGTTCCCGACCTGGGCCGGTTCACCCCGCCTTAGACGACCTGGTGGTCCCGGGATCCCCCGGGAGCACCATATCGACACCGAACTTAGCGCGGACACCCGATCGACATAGCGCACTGCAGCTCAGAACTCCTGAGCTCAAACGATCCGCCAGCCTCAGCCTCCCAGCAGCTTGGATTACAGGCACGCGCCACTGCGCCCGGCGGAGCACCACGGCGATTTAAAAGCTTTTCCACAAGGGCTCACTGTGACGTCAAGAAGGCACTACGCTGACTCTCTGTGCGTACAGTTCCCTCTAGTGGCAGGATATAGAAAACAAGATATATGAACATAAAAAACCTGCAAACATGACCGTACATGATTGTAAACTGAAGCAAAAATATAAATCTTTTTTGAAAATAAACTAATAAACCTAGCACACCTGCACTTAACACTGAAAACTGAACCAAAATTGAAATCAAAATGGAAAGCGAATTCAGTAAATAAAAACATGGTGGAAATTACAGGTTATTTAGGAGTTTAGATAATGTAGGCTTGTAGCCAACTTACGCTCATAATTGTAGGACTAAAATGTTGTTATTAATCACATCTGCAACTTTAATTCACTTCAGAAATGATTTTTAAAAATCTAATCAAGAACTTCGTCATATGCCTCCATGCATGTTTCATAGCACATTTTGATACTAAAATGTTGTTATTAATCACATCTGTAACTTTAATTCACTTCAGAAATGATTTTTAAAAATCTAATCAAGAACTTCGTCATATGCCTCCATGCATGTTTCATAGCACATTTTGATATATCAAAGAACGAGTTCACATAAGGAAAAAGTCTTAATGTTCGTGGAAACCTCCTTTGCATTTCACAATGAAATGTCATCTTAAGCCTGTTTCGTGAATGAGGCTCATACCTCCTAATGCTAGTCCCCATGACAACTTTTGATGGGTCTGCTGAAAATATGAGGACCAGAAGTGTGTATTCTATTGCATTTTATATATGACCGAGGCTACATCTAACATTTCATGAATAAAGTACACACGATAAATTCGAGCGCTGTCCCTTAAAATGAAATTCACAAGTCGGCTGCTACAATATACATTCAAAACAACACTTTTAAATAGTTTTGGTATCTCATTCCTTCGGCAAGTGTGTCACATTTAATACGTTACTATGATAGGGAAAAGTCTTAATATTTTCTAAACTTCGTTCCTAGCGTTGTTTTTCTTCATTTTCTTCTTGAAATGTTTCGAGTGTAGCTCGTTTCAGCGGGAACAGCTGCTATTCCCGGATCCGTGGTGTAGTGCATTCATAAAAGAATATTTGGCCAACAGTTTCCTAGAGGGTGCGATACTGAGATTTCTTACAAAGTGGCTTAGACGGAACACACACCTCAGGAAAAAATAATAAACTGAGCTAGATGTGGAAAGGCAAGGCCTGATGTTCACATGCATTACAATTTGGTGTTGGTTGCATTCATTTATGGCTGCAGATGATGTATTTAATTTCTTTAAACTGAAGAGCTGTACAATAAATATCGATCTTTTTTCAATGTTCAAAGCCTCCCAGCAGCTTGGATCACAGGCACGCGCCACCGCGCCGGGCGGAGCACCACGGAGATTTAAAAGCTTTTCCACAAGGGCTCACTGTGATGTCAAGAAGGCACTACGCTGACTCTCTGTGCGTACAGTTCCCTCTAGTGGCAGGCTATAGAAAACAAGATATATGAACATAAAAAACCTGCAAACATGACCGTACATGATTGTAAACTGAAGCAAAAATATAAATCTTTTTTGAAAATAAACTAATAAACCTAGCACACCTGCACTTAACACTGAAAACTGAACCAAAATTGAAATCAAAATGGAAAGCGAATTCAGTAAATAAAAACATGGTGGAAATTACAGGTTATTTAGGAGTTTAGATAATGTAGGCTTGTAGCCAACTTACGCTCATAATTGTAGGACTAAAATGTTGTTATTAATCACATCTGCAACTTTAATTCACTTCAGAAATGATTTTTAAAAATCTAATCAAGAACTTCGTCATATGCCTCCATGCATGTTTCATAGCACATTTTGATACTAAAATGTTGTTATTAATCACATCTGTAACTTTAATTCACTTCAGAAATGATTTTTAAAAATCTAATCAAGAACTTCGTCATATGCCTCCATGCATGTTTCATAGCACATTTTGATATATCAAAGAACGAGTTCACATAAGGAAAAAGTCTCAATGTTCGTGGAAACCTCCTTTGCATTTCACAATGAAATGTCATCTTAAGCCTGTTTCGTGAATGAGGCTCATACCTCCTAATGCTAGTCCCCATGACAACTTTTGATGGGTCTGCTGAAAATATGAGGACCAGAAGTGTGTATTCTATTGCATTTTATATATGACCGAGGCTACATCTAACATTTCATGAATAAAGTACACACGATAAATTCGAGCGCTGTCCCTTAAAATGAAATTCACAAGTCGGCTGCTACAATATACATTCAAAACAACACTTGTAAATAGTTTTGGTATCTCATTCCTTCGGCAAGTGTGTCACATTTAATACGTTACTATGATAGGGAAAAGTCTTAATATTTTCTAAACTTCGTTCCTAGCGTTGTTTTTCTTCATTTTCTTCTTGAAATGTTTCGAGTGTAGCTCGTTTCAGCGGGAACAGCTGCTATTCCCGGATCCGTGGTGTAGTGCATTCATAAAAGAATATTTGGCCAACAGTTTCCTAGAGGGTGCGATACTGAGATTTCTTACAAAGTGGCTTAGACGGAACACACACCTCAGGAAAAAATAATAAACTGAGCTAGATGTGGAAAGGCAAGGCCTGATGTTCACATGCATTACAATTTGGTGTTGGTTGCATTCATTTATGGCTGCAGATGATGTATTTAATTTCTTTAAACTGAAGAGCTGTACAATAAATATCGATCTTTTTTCAATGTTCAAAGCCTCCCAGCAGCTTGGATCACAGGCACGCGCCACCGCGCCGGGCGGAGCACCACGGAGATTTAAAAGCTTTTCCACAAGGGCTCACTGTGATGTCAAGAAGGCACTACGCTGACTCTCTGTGCGTACAGTTCCCTCTAGTGGCAGGCTATAGAAAACAAGATATATGAACATAAAAAACCTGCAAACATGACCGTACATGATTGTAAACTGAAGCAAAAATATAAATCTTTTTTGAAAATAAACTAATAAACCTAGCACACCTGCACTTAACACTGAAAACTGAACCAAAATTGAAATCAAAATGGAAAGCGAATTCAGTAAATAAAAACATGGTGGAAATTACAGGTTATTTAGGAGTTTAGATAATGTAGGCTTGTAGCCAACTTACGCTCATAATTGTAGGACTAAAATGTTGTTATTAATCACATCTGTAACTTTAATTCACTTCAGAAATGATTTTTAAAAATCTAATCAAGAACTTCGTCATATGCCTCCATGCATGTTTCATAGCACATTTTGATATATCAAAGAACGAGTTCACATAAGGAAAAAGTCTCAATGTTCGTGGAAACCTCCTTTGCATTTCACAATGAAATGTCATCTCATGCCTGTTTCGTGAATGAGGCTCATACCTCCTAATGCTAGACCCCATGACAACTTTTGATGGGTCTGCTGAAAATATAAGGACCAAAATTGTGTATTCTATTGCATTTTATATATGACCGAGGCTACATCTAACATTTTATGAATAAGGTACACACGATAAATTCGAGCGCTGTCCCTTAAAATGAAATTCACAAGTCGGCTGCTACAATATACATTCAAAACAACACTTTTAAATAGTTTTGGTATCTCATTCCTTCGGCAAGTGTGTCACATTTAATACGTTACTATGATAGGGAAAAGTCTTAATATTTTCTAAACTGCGTTCCTAGCGTTGTTTTTCTTCATTTTCTTCTTGAAATGTTTCGAGTGTAGCTTGTTTCAGCGGGAACAGCTGCTATTCCCGGATCCGTGGTGTAGTGCATTCATAAAAGAATATTTGGCCAACAGTTTCCTAGAGGGTGCGATACTGAGATTTCTTACAAAGTGGCTTAGACGGAACACACACCTCAGGAAAAAATAAGAAACTGAGCTAGATGTGGAAAGGCAAGGCCTTATGTTCACATGCATTACAATTTGGTGTTGGTTGCATTCATTTATGGTTGCAGATGATGTATTTAATTTCTTTAAACTGAGGAGCTGTACAATAAATATCGATCTTTTTTCAATGTTCAAAATGTATGCATGAAAAAGACAAGGTCCCGCTGTATCACACAGGCTGGACTGCAGCGTCTATTCACAGGCGCGAACCCACTACTGAGCGGCACGGGGGCTTTGATCTGCTCCGTTCCCGACCTGGGCCGGTTCACCCCGCCTTAGACGACCTGGTGGTCCCGGGATCCCCCGGGAGCACCATATCGACACCGAACTTAGCGCGGACACCCGATCGACATAGCGCACTGCAGCTCAGAACTCCTGAGCTCAAACGATCCGCCAGCCTCAGCCTCCCAGCAGCTTGGATTACAGGCACGCGCCACCGCGCCCGGCGGAGCACCACGGCGATTTAAAAGCTTTTCCACAAGGGCTCACTGTGACGTCAAGAAGGCACTACGCTGACTCTCTGTGCGTACAGTTCCCTCTAGTGGCAGGATATAGAAAACAAGATATATGAACATAAAAAACCTGCAAACATGACCGTACATGATTGTAAACTGAAGCAAAAATATAAATCTTTTTTGAAAATAAACTAATAAACCTAGCACACCTGCACTTAACACTGAAAACTGAACCAAAATTGAAATCAAAATGGAAAGCGAATTCAGTAAATAAAAACATGGTGGAAATTACAGGTTATTTAGGAGTTTAGATAATGTAGGCTTGTAGCCAACTTACGCTCATAATTGTAGGACTAAAATGTTGTTATTAATCACATCTGCAACTTTAATTCACTTCAGAAATGATTTTTAAAAATCTAATCAAGAACTTCGTCATATGCCTCCATGCATGTTTCATAGCACATTTTGATACTAAAATGTTGTTATTAATCACATCTGTAACTTTAATTCACTTCAGAAATGATTTTTAAAAATCTAATCAAGAACTTCGTCATATGCCTCCATGCATGTTTCATAGCACATTTTGATATATCAAAGAACGAGTTCACATAAGGAAAAAGTCTCAATGTTCGTGGAAACCTCCTTTGCATTTCACAATGAAATGTCATCTTAAGCCTGTTTCGTGAATGAGGCTCATACCTCCTAATGCTAGTCCCCATGACAACTTTTGATGGGTCTGCTGAAAATATGAGGACCAGAAGTGTGTATTCTATTGCATTTTATATATGACCGAGGCTACATCTAACATTTCATGAATAAAGTACACACGATAAATTCGAGCGCTGTCCCTTAAAATGAAATTCACAAGTCGGCTGCTACAATATACATTCAAAACAACACTTGTAAATAGTTTTGGTATCTCATTCCTTCGGCAAGTGTGTCACATTTAATACGTTACTATGATAGGGAAAAGTCTTAATATTTTCTAAACTTCGTTCCTAGCGTTGTTTTTCTTCATTTTCTTCTTGAAATGTTTCGAGTGTAGCTCGTTTCAGCGGGAACAGCTGCTATTCCCGGATCCGTGGTGTAGTGCATTCATAAAAGAATATTTGGCCAACAGTTTCCTAGAGGGTGCGATACTGAGATTTCTTACAAAGTGGCTTAGACGGAACACACACCTCAGGAAAAAATAATAAACTGAGCTAGATGTGGAAAGGCAAGGCCTGATGTTCACATGCATTACAATTTGGTGTTGGTTGCATTCATTTATGGCTGCAGATGATGTATTTAATTTCTTTAAACTGAAGAGCTGTACAATAAATATCGATCTTTTTTCAATGTTCAAAATGTATGCATGAAAAAGACAAGGTCCCGCTGTATCACACAGGCTGGACTGCAGCGTCTATTCACAGGCGCGAACCCACTACTGAGCGGCACGGGGGCTTTGACCTGCTCCGTTCCCGACCTGGGCCGGTTCACCACGCCTTAGACGACCTGGTGGTCCCGGGCTCCCCCGGGAGCACCATATCGACACCGAACTTAGCGCGGACACCCGATCGACATAGCGCACTGCAGCTCAGAACTCCTGAGCTCAAACGATCCGCCAGCCTCAGCCTCCCAGCAGCTTGGATTACAGGCACACGCCACTGCGCCCGGCGGAGCACCACGGCGATTTAAAAGCTTTTCCACAAGGGCTCACTGTGACGTCAAGAAGGCACTACGCTGACTCTCTGTGCGTACAGTTCCCTCTAGTGGCAGGCTATAGAAAACAAGATATATGAACATAAAAAACCTGCAAACATGACCGTACATGATTGTAAACTGAAGCAAAAATATAAATCTTTTTTGAAAATAAACTAATAAACCTAGCACACCTGCACTTAACACTGAAAACTGAACCAAAATTGAAATAAAAATGGAAAGCGAATTCAGTAAATAAAAACATGGTGGAAATTACAGGTTATTTCAGAGTTTAGATTATGTAGGCTTGTAGCCAACTTACGCTCATAATTGTAGGACTAAAATGTTGTTATTAATCACATCTGTAACTTTAATTCACTTCAGAAATGATTTTTAAAAATCTAATCAAGAACTTCGTCATATGCCTCCATGCATGTTTCATAGCACATTTTGATATATCAAAGAACGAGTTCACATAAGGAAAAAGTCTCAATGTTCGTGGAAACCTCCTTTGCATTTCACAATGAAATGTCATCTTAAGCCTGTTTCGTGAATGAGGCTCATACCTCCTAATGCTAGTCCCCATGACAACTTTTGATGGGTCTGCTGAAAATATAAGGACCAGAAATGTGTATTCTATTGCATTTTATATATGACCGAGGCTACATCTAACATTTTATGAATAAAGTACACACGATAAATTCGAGCGCTGTCCCTTAAAATGAAATTCACAAGTCGGCTGCTACAATATACATTCAAAACAACACTTTTCAATAGTTTTGGTATCTCATTCCTTCGGCAAGTGTGTCACATTTAATACGTTACTATGATAGGGAAAAGTCTTAATATTTTCTAAACTTCGTTCCGAGCGTTGTTTTTCTTCATTTTCTTCTTGAAATGTTTCGAGTGTAGCTCGTTTCAGCGGGAACAGCTGCTATTCCCGGATCCGTGGTGTAGTGCATTCATAAAAGAATATTTGGCCAACAGTTTCCTAGAGGGTGCGATACTGAGATTTCTTACAAAGTGGCTTAGACGGAACACACACCTCAGGAAAAAATAATAAACTGAGCTAGATGTGGAAAGGCAAGGCCTGATGTTCACATGCATTACAATTTGGTGTTGGTTGCACCATATCGACCCCGTACTTAGCGCGGACACCCGATCGACATAGCGCACTGCAGCTCAGAACTCCTGAGCTCAAACGATCCGCCAGCCTCAGCCTCCCAGCAGCTTTCAAATAGTTTTGGTAGCTCATTCCTTGAGCAAGCATTTAATACGTTACTATGATGGGGAAAACAGTCATAATATGTTATTTGTGTGGCCTTTTCCGTTTAACAAATCTGCCCATTCTCCGACCTCTCACAGAATACCATACAGGGTGTTTTCAGCTACTGAACTGCCATTCACTGGATTTTTCTTTTCGCACCACTCTATGTAAACTCTTGAGACTGCTGGAGTTGCAGGCCATTCGCACTCATGAGCAGGAACACCTATGAAGTGTCCATCTCACGGTTTTAAACATCACATATATGCTGTATTCCCATAGATGGCTAAAGTAATGGAATTTCCATTTTTTTTGTGTAATAGCACTAGAGAATATGCACGACTCAATATTTGAATACAGTCCAATTCCTTTGGTTTTGAAATACACTGAATACATTTTGGGTTGAGATAAAAATATGAACACAAAACAAGAGTTCAGAAGTTCTGCTTTTATTTCCTGGTATTTACACCTAGATGTTTTAAACTAATTAGACCATAGCGCCTTTGCTATCAGACCACCAAAGTTAATCTTGGTCTCATGGGTCTAGCAAACTTTGTTACATAACTTTTTTGGCTCATCTCTGTACTTCTGTACTGCAAATTGTAATCTCTCCTTCTGATTCTTACTGATGAGTGTTTTGCATCTTGTGCTATAGCCTCTATATTGCTGCTCTCCAAGTCTTCTTCAAATAGTTGATTTGAGTTCCCTTCACCCTTCACCCCTGCCCTGTGGAGATCACTGACTGATGTTCTGAAGTTTGTCATCACAGATCTCCCAATATTTCTGTCATCAACTGAAGTTGTTTTCTTTGGTCAACCTGTTCGACGTCTGTTGCTCATTACACCAGCAGTTTCTTTTTCAGGCCATTCCAAGTTGTCCAAGTACAAGCTATACCCAATGCTGGTGCAATGGATTTCCCCTTTTTTCTAAGCTTCAAAATGGCTTGCTTTTCTCCCAAAGACAGCTCTCTGGTCTTCATGTTGGTTCATCTTTTCAAACACAAATGGAGTCTTCACAGGCAAAACCCAAGGCTAAAACCAAGAGTAGACATTCAGAACTATTTATTGTTTAACCAGTCAATCAAACAGGACACATCTGGGCAAAAAGAAACATCTGTCAGTCACATGTTCCAATACGTTTGCTCACCTAAAACCTGGGTGGTCTAATCTAAAAGGTGATATGTATAAGTTTTTTCACAAATCTAGATACAAAATACCAGGAAATAAAAGTTTCTCACGTTCACTAGTATTGAACAAATTCAAGATCAATAATTAATGGAAGTGTACAGAAAGTATTTATGTGCCATTGGTCAATTGTATGCCATCATTACAACAAAACATCATTAAGCATGTTGACGCAAAGAGTCAATATCACTTGACCTGAAGTACTTTTAATATGTGCGCCATTATTATGAATGTACAGCTCTTTATAAAAGATTTGTTTCCTTCCATCTTTAAAAAAAGAAAAGTTCACAATTTAAAAGAAATAAAAAAACAACCAAAAAAAGGAAAAGACAAACAAATCAAAGGACTGTAACAGGATCATATTGCGACGTTCACAATTTCTTCACAGCTCACAAAACGATGTCCGTATTCCCAGTAGATTAACTATGGAACATAAAGAAAATAGTTAGAAACATGGTTCACAAAAAAGCTAATTTAAGTATTTTCAAAAGATTGAATGAATGTAACAATTTATATTATACACTGAATGATCACTTTATTAGGTAGACCTGTGCACCAGCTCATTAATGCAAGAATCTAATCAGCCAATAATGTAGCAGCAACTCAATACATAAAAGCATGCAGACATGGTCAAGCGGTTCAGTTGTTGTTCAGACCAAATATCCAAATGGGAAATAAATCTTATCAAAGGACTTTGACAGTCAAATGTTTGTCGGGGCCAGACAGGGTGGTTTGAGTATATCAGAGAGTGCTGATCTCCTGGGATTTTCAACAGTTGCTACAATTTACAGAGAATAGTGTGGAAAAACCACTGTAAAAACAAAAAACATCCAGGGAGCGGCAGTTCTGTGGGCAAAAATGCCTTGTCAAGGAGAAGTGGCCAGAGAATGTCAAATAAGTCCAATAAATACCAAATAAAGTGGTCACTGAGTGTACATAAAGCAACTAGGCACATCAGGTGAGGGCAACATTGGCTCAGACGGTAAAAGCAGTCGTCTGGCAGTCTGGCAGGGTTCAATCCCGCCCAGGATGAGTCAAAGCGTCCCTAAACAAGACAGCTAACCCCCAATAGCCCCTGATGAGCTGGTTGGTGACTTAACAAATCAGCGTTAGTGTGTGAGCATGTCTGTGAATGGGTGAATGAGAAGCATCAATTGTACAGCACTTTGGACAAAGCAGCTGTATAAATGCAGACCATTTACCAGTAAAGTTCCCATTCTGAATTGAGGAACTTCTGGAAAAGAGCGTCTGCCAAATGCTTGAAAATTCACAACAAACCTTAATACATCAGTATTTTTAAAGCAATGGTTTCTCATTCATTTCACATTTCTTGTGTGATGGGGAAAATGTTGACTGGGCCTCAAGAGTAAGCGAGTGATTACCTGTTTTGGGTTTTTGTCCATTTGAGGGCATGTCTGGGAGGCACAGAAAGTGCAGGGTGGTAAAAGGGGCAGCCTGCCCGCTTGCACTGGCCTGCAAACCTACAGGGCTAAGAGACAAACACTCTAGTTTTAGTCGAGCATAACAGAGCCGCTATTCATGCAACTTCACCATAAACGTGCAAACCCACAGCCCTCATGGCATAAATACACAAAATGTTTAAAATCTCAAAACCTGAACCTTAAACATACAGTCTAAGCTGTGCCATCTCTGATGAATCTGAACCAGTTGTCATTTTTCTGTGGAGAGCAAAGTCTTCTCATCGACTCAGTGCTACTATTGACCAAAAGTTCAATGGGGTACTGAAGTCTCACTAAATTACCCACGTGCCCACTTTCCGAGAAGTCCACCATAGTGTACAGACTGCGTCTCCTTTGTACTGTTTTCCACAAGAACTCAGGACGGTGTGGCTCCACCCACGAGGGATCCACAAAGCCTTCACATGAACGAGCCCGCTCCCCAATCCATCCACTGCCTACACTGTCAACAGACCGACTCCTGTCCCAACGATTACAGTTTACCACAGGGGAAACGCAGCTTACTTTTGGGTGATAAAATGGGCAGTCGACCTTCTTGCAGTCTGGGAAGAACCGGCACACGCTGCTGGATGAGGCTGGCGCTGTAGGAAACAAAGGGACAAAACGCATTCATCACAAAACCCAGACACGGGCATATCACTAAATTATGAATCACTAAAATGAATTCTGTCAGGCAGTGGTCTCCAAACCCTGGTCCCACAGAGCTGCTGGGTCTGTGTTTTTTTTGTTTGTTTTCACCTTAAAATCAACACCCCGTTGAGACCCAGGTAACCAGGGGAGGTGAGTTAACTGTAATCAACTGCTCCAATTAAGGGCAGAAAAACCAGCAGACCCCGTAGCTCCATGGGACCCAGGATTGGAGGCCACTGTTGTTCAGAAACTGAAGCCTGAAAAGGGGGCCATTACCCTTTCTGGGTGGGGGGGCAGGGCCTCTTCTGCTGACATGGGTGAAAGGGCAGTCCACCTTTGTGCACTTGGCATCGTACTTGCAGTTAGGGTGGACAAAGAGGCATTTGTCTCCAAACTTGCAATTTGGAAAGGTCCTGTGAAGAAGGAGGGAAGAAAACATACATTATATATATTGCAGTACTTCTCAAAGTTGGACCTGGGCATGCATACATGTTGATTGGTTACCTGAGGTGCGTTCAAGACAGCAAACGTTCATGGAAAAATATGTTTGCAGCAAACAGTTACTGTTGAACGATTTGAACTTAACATTCCATTTAGTTAGCCACCAACGGATTGCATAACAATGCCAGCTAGCTGATTTGTTGCTTACCTGTGATTTATTTTTCAAGGTAAGAACAAATATTACATTGAATAAAGTGTATTATAAAAGCCAAATAATTGTCAACTTGTGTTCCCTCTGCGTCCTCCCCGTCGGCAGCCATTTCTGTTCGCAGTCGCACTCCCTTTTCAAATAGTTTGCTAAGATTTGTGGTGAACAGAAAAAAGTTTGAATATGCCCACGAACGTTAGCTAACGACCTTGAACGCACCTCTGGTATGGGTTGTAGACACGGGTTACAGGAAGACTCACTTGCACTGAGCTGTGGGGTGGTGGTACACACACTCGTCCCCACTCTTGCACACTGGCCAGAACTTGCAGCGTTCTAGAACCTTTTGCCTCTTTACCGGAACACCTCCGTCCTCTTCCACATCACCTTCCTCCTCTTCTGCAGGAGAAAGAATAAATGTTGAAAGGCAAATAACAGAGCACTCACTGGTCAGCAGATTGAACCAGAGCCACACAACACAAAGAGCTACCAAGCCAAAACAAGTGCTATCTATAAACACATTGTCATACAATTCCATAGGGCTGTAGTAAAGAACTTGTTAATTTACAAGACTTTCAGGACAACATAATAAACTGATCTTTTATAGGATTTTTCAGTTTTTTGTCGATCACAGCAGTACGCTTCCAGAAAAATACTGTATTCGTTCCTCTGTGGTACAATCCAGCAATAAAGTTTCCAAACGAATAAGACCACTACTTCCCCTTGAGATCAAGTGTTCCTGCCATACTCTGTAAATCTGTAGTCTTACCGTCAGGGTACTGGAGTTCCCTTTGTAGTCTCTGGTGTACACTGGGCGTCGGCTTTCTCTCCAGGTAGCTGGCTGGGACCGAACACTTGACTGTTTTGGCACTTTCCTCAACATCGGGTTCTCCCTCGCCCAGGTTCCCCAGGGGGCTGGGCACCCCATCCAGGGTCACGATAAACTTAGGGCTGGCGCTGCCCACAGTCTCTGCCCCATCCCGACTGCAGACATATAAACAACACAATACAGTACACTGCAGTATTACTTTATCGCTTCTAGGGCAATTTCATTTAGCTTTAGGGAAATGGAGACACTTGTCAATTTAAGAAACCATCAAATTCTGAACACTTGTCTCATGTTCATCTTTTTATCTCAA
Source organism: Conger conger (assembly GCF_963514075.1). Classification (NCBI taxonomy): domain Eukaryota; kingdom Metazoa; phylum Chordata; class Actinopteri; order Anguilliformes; family Congridae; genus Conger; species Conger conger. The sequence goes on along the minus strand of NC_083764.1, from coordinate 23,538,995 downwards.
CCCCAAATGTATTCAGTGTATTACAAAAACAAAGGAATTGGCCTTGCTGTTCCAACACTTTTGGAGGGGACTATATATAGGGTAGGAAGGAGGGGTAAGGTACAGTCCATCTCTTATGTTGTCATCTCCAATACACAGGAGACGGCAGAATGCTGATTGATAGAGTGCGCTTACCTGGCTTGCACTGTGCGGGACGCTGTGGGCGGAGCTTCTTCCCGGATCAGCCCACCCAATCGACCGCGAACAGATCCTGCCTCCTCTGCCTCGGACCTCCTCATGATGAAGGAGCGCGTGTCGCTGGGGTTCAGTCCCACCTCCCCCACCATGAGCACTGCAGAGAGTCACCCCATTACCCACCTGTACACACTACCGGCCTTAACTGTGTATACATACTACAGGCCTTACAGTGCATGCACACTATAAGCCGTACAGTCCATACACACTACAGAACTTACAGTCCATATTCACAACAGGTCATTCAATCCATACACACAAGCCAGAGCCCCTACACACTATTGGTCTTACATTCCAAAAACACATTACAGGTCTTTCAATCCATGCACACTAAAGGTCTTATAGTTCATACAAAAGGTTCACTGCAGTTATAAATGTAATGGCAAGAGCCAACAGGTGAGACTACAATCAATTTCTCACCTTGCTGTCCTCTCACTCTGTCTTCTGGTAGGTCCAACTGGAGGCGGGAGCCCAGGCCTCTACTCTGAACTATGGACAAGCAGATTCATAAATAAGTATTTGTTACAACCACTCAGAAGACAAAATCTCCAGCTGCCATGGATTCAAATGTTTTTCAGACCCCTTTTCCTAGTTGTTTTATCTTTAATTGTTGCTCCATTTCACGGTTACTTGCTTTGGCAGCATTGTAACAAATAGTTATGCCAGTAATTGAATTGACAGTGACATTCGTTAACATTACTTTCTCTTATTTAACGTTAACGCGCCACAAACTGTGTTAAAACCAGAATGAATATGTACAAACAGTATGTATAGTAGTGAACTAGCTAGGCAATTGAATTGAAATACTTGTATGACTAATAATTATTTATCTATGTTATAAGTCTAATGTTAGCTTGTTTGTTAACGTTGCTACAAATTGGGGGGTGTACTATGTGTACAAAGGGCTGTCATTCCTACACAGATGAAAGAATATGGATGTAAAACCCTAAAATCTAAGTGGGAAGTCCTGCACCTTAACCACATAGTGATGTTTTATTTCAACTGTTTGTTTGCTGGAGTACAGAGCAAAAAGAAAAAAAAATGTGCCAGTCCAAATACTTATGGACTGCACAGTTTGAAATAAGAAATTATTACATTCTTTAAGATGTAGTAATAATAATAATAATAATAATAATAATAATAATTTCAGTTAAAATAATTGGTCTATTGCCATTAATTCTAAATTATGCCCTCAAAAAAATTGGCCCCACCAAAGGCCAAGTGGCCTTGCCGCTGCAATTACAAAATTCCACGCCAGGTTCTAATACCTGTCAAAGTCTTTGTAACAAACAGGTGCTGACAATCAGAAGTGTGATAAGTGCCATGCGACTGGACAGCTCTGACCTGGCTGCCTGGTTGGCTGAGACTCTGCAGGGGTGTGGACGTGCGGGTGCCCAGCGGGGGTCATGGCATGGACGTGCTCCTGAGCCAGCAGGATCGCCGCGCTCACCTCCTCGCCACCGGAGCGCGTGCGGGGGGCCACCGGGACCATCTGCTTCTGAGGCACTGGGGGGCCAAAGCAACGCGACGGGTAACAACATAAAATTGTCACAATGAGGCAGTGTGCGCATCTTCATCATCACTTCAAATTGGACTTGGGATTGAAAGACATAATCCAAAGCCAACATGCACTGATGAAAGTACAAATTTCAAAAAAAGGTTCGCTGCAACAGAGGAACAACATTACACCAATTCTTTAGTTTTGTGAGGCACCTAAAGGCCATGTTTCTCATTTTCCTCCAAAGTCATGGATGGAATTCCCACAAGAAATCAGCTCCCCTGTGCAAGCGTTTGGTACCTGTTGTGTAGTTTGTTGTCTTGGAGATGGACTCTTGCGCTTCAGAAATGGCCTTTAATATCAGGTTCTTGTTTGCCTGTTTTGCAGGGGGCAAGGAGGGTCTGAAACAAGACAAAGGCTAACATCAAGGTTTATACATTATCTCCATGAAATCCTAAACAAGGTATGGCTGGCATTTAGTAGGGAGGCCTGCCGGCGGGCATTCAAACCTGCGCTCCGGTTTTGACGGCAGGGAGACTCTGCTGGAGAGACCCCCACTTCTTGCAGCATAGCCTTCGTCTTCCTCCTCCTCTTCCTCTTCAAACTCATCGCTTTCCTGCCCCTCATCGCTGCCCCTGTTGACCCGGACTATGGAGCTGGCCACCGGGGCTTTGCGTTTGCGTGACCCCTCCTCCTAGCAAAATGCAGTTGAAGGGTAAGGCCCCGGCAATCTTTTTAACATCAAAAATGTCCATTCCGGTCTGGTTAATGACAAATAAAGAGCCATTGACAGACTGCAGCCTCACCTCTCTGGGAGCTCTGTCCAAGCTGCCTCGGGACCCCCGACTATCCTGTGTATAGCCGTGCTGTCCCCTGCTGTAGGCTGAAGCAGACCGACTCTGCCCTTGAGTGACCTCAGAGGACCTGTAGCTGTACAGACCATCGGAGGCTTGGCCAGGGCCTCGCGCGGGCCCGCTGGACTGCCGGCCACCCTGTGGGGGCCTGTAAAGTGCAGCCGAGGGCCGGTTGGAGCCGTATGACACGGAGACCCTCCCCTTGCCACGGGCTCCGCCTGAGGGCGGACCCTCCTCCATGAGGTCTTCGCCAATGAGGTCATCGTCCAGCTCAGGCTTGATGTCGATGATGGCCTCGGCAGACGCGGGCTCCATTAGGGGCTTTACCGCGGATGTCAGTCTGGGGAGATTCCTCTCTTTACAGTCCTTGCTGAAATAAGACTCAGTCTTATCAGTCAGACAACGCAAGGTTAACCAATATTAAATAGGGTGGCAAGGGTGGCAGTATAGCAAGGTGCTTAAGCCAGATTGCTTCAGTAAATCTCCAGCTGTTTGTAAGATTAATGCGAACAGTAGCTCTGGATAAGAGCATCTACAAAATGCATAAAATCTCCTGCTGCTTGCAAACCAGAATGCCTCAAGGCAGTGGTCCTCACACCAGGTCCTGGGGAGTCACAGGGTCTGCTGGCTTTCACTGTTACTCAGCACTTGAGTTGCACAGCAGTTGATTGGGTATGAATTGATCAATGATCTTAAGGAAAAAAACAAAAACCAGTAGACCCTGTGGCTCTCCAGGACCAGGAGTGAGGACCACTGCCTCAGTGTATCTTTTAACTACAACACCCTGCTGTAGTAGGGCTTCAGGACATCTTTTTTCACTGCCAAAAAGAAAAAAGGAAATAAAAAACAAACCTTCCTGAAGAACTGTGGTGGTCATGGGCAGAGCTGGTGGAGACACGAGCGTCTGTCCGGTCAGACCGTGAGCTAGACACAGTCAGGCCACGTAGCTCATCCCTCCTCCTGTCCTCCACACCCGATGCACGGCCCTTACCGGCCTCGACGTTGGCATCAGAGTACAGCTGCTGCGGCCTTAGGGAAGCCGGCTCTAAACACACAAGAGCATCATAGGACAATACTACTCTTTACCAGGTGAAACAGCACCAATTAATTAAAAGATGCCATTCAATCATCAACATACATTTAATTTTAGAAAGAATAAAAGCTATAATGTTCACACAATTTTCATTCAGAACATTTTAAGTTCTTTGGGAAAAAAAAAACAACAAAAAAAACTGTTGCATCAACATATTTCAGGAAAGAACTTACCAACAGCCACTGATCTCAGTTTCTCCAGAACGCCATGCAACCTGGAATGAAATAATATTGTACTTGGTGCCCTTGGTGAATCAGTCACATGGGGATAAACTAAACCCATTCCCATACAACAGACATACATACCAAACAGTGAACTTGATAGTGTTGTTGCCAAGAAACAGAGAAAGATCATCTGCCATTTGCTGTGCGTTCTTCTTATTTGCCACCATAACCATGATGTAATCCGGCAATTCTTCATCTTCAAAGGTAAGTGAAACAGTTGTTAGCTAGCTAATGAAACATAGCCAGTGTATAGCAGTACATGAGTTTTTCAGTCATCACAACTGGTTGCTCCAGCGCTAGCTAAATTGTGAGTAGGTTAGAACTTTATTTGTAACCATTTTCCAACTCACCCACATATGCACCGAGTTCTTGCAGTTTCCCCTTAATTGCAGCCTGAAAAAAAAAAAAAAATGTTGACAGGAACATTCTATTTTTCTTTGGCCGTGAACCACTGTGCTTCATTCATACTGCTCATCAAAACGGCTTGAGCAATAGTCTTAACTACAGCAAGCGTTATTACATATGCTAGATATGTAGCTATATAGCTAGTTACAGTTGTTATCGTTACCTGGTGTGATATCCAGCTAACAATAATAAAGTAAAGCCAGCCAGTCTAGCCAAGAAGCTAATGTAAGCCATAGTCCTTTACCCAGTCAACAATGTTCCAAATTAACCTCAGTGCTTACTATCGAACGTAGCTGCATCTAGCTAGCTACATCAGTACAAGCTAGAAATGTTAATAGTTAAATTACACCTCCACTAAACTGCTAAAACCAGTGTGCTGGCTACGTAGCTAGCTAACTAGCCATTTTATTCTCTCATTAACTTGATCGCTATAGATATAACTAGCTAGCAATAATGTTAGTTACTCATTCAACCAGCATAAACGTTTGCTAGGCCCTGTGTTGCATTGTAGCAAGTCTTTACTTGCAAGCTATCTATAATTCATCTAATTGGACAAATTTCCTTACCCGTATTTTCTTACTTATTTCCGTCCCGATTTCCATACTGGCGCCGTTCCTTTTCAAGTAATATGTACCTAGATTTTAAATAACGCACAAATTATTGTTTCAGCAGACTAAGCTATCTAATCAAATAGCCGGCCTCTGGTCATCTTACCTATGATTAGCTAGCTGCAACCACAATGTTCTTCTTCTTCTTTAGTTTTGTTTACCAGCGGTAGATACGAAGATTTGTGCATTATCGCCACCTATTGACTAGTTAACGTTATCACAATTTATATTTTACTAAATATTATACATACATAATACACAACTCCTATTTCTAAACCCCTTCTTAACCAGCTCTATTTCCCTAACGTTTGACTCCCACCAAACCCCTTCTACAAAATTCAGTATCTCGCGCGCCTTGAGGTCAGAAATACCCAATATATCTCTTGCTGCTTTCACCACCACCTTGATTCTCTCTGACTTGGTTTCAATCTCACGAGCATAGTTTATTACCATAGCAATGAATGGCAAAAACCTTATCTATGTTTATGATCTCTCGATCATAATCACTTGGTTGTTTTTCCATTGGCCCAGGTCTGTCCTGCCCTTTCATCCCAGTTCCCTTTTCTTCCTTCACTCTCGTTGTTGCCTCCGCTTATGATATTTTATTCCGAGCACTAGTCCGTTCAACTTCACATTCTATTTCCTTCTCTCACATTGCTTTGCACCGGCTTCATGAGTACCCCCACAGTGTAAACATATAGACTGTTCTTTTGTTAGCGCTTCCTCTGTCTTTCCCACACCGTTGCACCCCTCTCCTCCACACTGCTCCCTGTCAAATTCAAGTGGTACTGAACTACTATCCTGCTCCTTTCCTTTTCTACGACTTTTCAGCTGCCTCGTCCCACAAACTCCCTCCACCTCCAGACAAGAGCTCCACTGATTACCTTTACTGTTGCCTTTTCTCTCGTTGGGAACAGACTACATCTGCCATACCAAATCCTCTAATTTTGAATGCCTTATCTCGCTGATTTGTTTTCCTACATTCTACAATCACAATGCCTCCCCTATATACCCTCACTGCTTTTACTTCTCTGATTTCCTTCTATATAAATCTCCCGACTTAATGGCTGTCACTAAAGATCACTTTCAACCAGTTTCTTTCTCTTTCATTCCAATAACAAATATCTCTTCCTCATTTTCTTTTTCAATTCCTTTTTTCATTTTCTTTTTACCACCATCTGCCACCTCATACTTCATATTTTAAAGTCCATTTGTCCATAATACAAATTCTACAGTATTAATACATAAATTCTGTTGCATTGATTCAAAAAAAAAAAACAGGTGGGGAAATTGTTTGCCTGTGTATCCTAATGTTAGCGAGACTACTTACAAATTGAATTTTAAGTTACATGTATATCTGACCCTGAAACAGAAGATAGTTTCAGCTGTATTGCTGGATGTTATTTATTTGAGGACAAAGGCCAAATAGGGTGCACTGGCATACCTACATCCCGTTTGGGGACAACTAACCATGTTTTCAAAAGATGTGGGTTATCAAGTTGATAAAAGTGACATGAGGCTCATACCATCACTGAAATGAAGAAGAAATGATTAAATATGAAAATGTCTGAAGAAAACGGCTTGAAACAGCAAAGCAGTCCATTATTGCAATGGGAGGAGGGTCAAGGGGGACCTCCATCACAGATTTGGACAACAGAAAATATTCTGCCATTATAGGAGATGTTACACTGGTGCATTACTGACACTTGTTATACTGTATAAGTGCTCCTGGATTGGCTACACGTGTCTAAAGCATAACCTCGATCACGGAAAAGAAATAGCCAATTTCAGTTCACTGACAATATTTTGCATGGCTACAATTAAAATTCAATGACGAGTCACATACACATAACTTACCAATACGCTACCCATCTCTATGAGCACCTTGAGCAAGACACATCCCAACTTAATAATATAATTACATTGAGAAATTCTGAATTATATTATAATTTGAATACAGTAAAAAAAAAATATATATATATCACTGTCAAACTTAACGAAATATGGTCATACATTTTGAAGTACATTTTTGATAGAGAATTTATATATAGACTACAGCTATACATATATGTGTGTGTGTATTCAATCACTTGTACAAATCTGTTCAAACCATTGACTTTAGAAAAATGCTCGCACAAGTGGTTCTTGCATGATGCTCAGTAATGAATGCATGTCACCAAGATTTTGCAGTAGGATTTAGGTGAAATTGGTGCAGACCAAACTCGACCTGATTTGCTCTCATGAGCGGCATATAGGTATGGGCCAATCAGAATATGTGCGAGTCCTCTTGTATAAAGCTACAACCATGGTGTGTCAGTGTTCACCCAGAGATGCTTTGCGGCTGTGCGAACAACGCTTGAAGGAAGCTAACTTACTAAAATGGCGGTGGTTGTGAGGTCTCTGCAGGATCAGCTGGAAAAGGCAAAGGAAAGCTTGAAAAATGTGGATGAAAACATTCGAAAATTAACAGGAAGAGATCCCAATGAGCTTAGGTACGTTTAAAGTAAATATATACACCTTCGTTTATGTTACCAGCTTTTTGTAAACTGATATTGAGCAACCTAATTGAACACGCTGCGTTTGCTTGCTAGCTAACGTTAGCTAGCTAGCTAACGTTAGCTAGTCTAGTTATATTATCCCGCGTTCATGGTGGTCATTTGTTTGACATGAAGTAGGCTAGCCTTGAAGCTAGTTAAACCTCTAGCTGCGTGTCTGGTCTTCTAGCGTGCTAGATAGCTAGATAGTGGTTCTAGATCGTCCGTGTGGTTGTATGCGAGTGACTCTCAAACTTTTGTAGCTAGCTATATCGCTAGTAACTTGAAGTAGCTAATGCACGGTGGCTACTAGCTAGCTGACGTTACAGGAGGAAGTAAACGGGGCCTGTAAACAACGTTAATATCGATTAATTGGATAGCTAGATTTCAATGTAGCTGTGCTAGCTGATGTTGCGTATAATTATGTCTATATCTATGTTTTTCAGACAGTACATTTGCTCAGTATTTGTGACTAGCAGGCGTGTGCATTCATATTACTACCAGCAAATACTATTAGCTAGCTATAACGTGACCATGATTTCCCCTGTACAAGGCAAGTCGTCTTCGTAATGGAGTCGCAAGTTAGTGTAGAAGTGGCAGAATTATGCAGGGCTGTTATTTGTTTTCTAAAATTTTAGTTTCCTAAAATAACGAAATTGTTACACATGGCTAATTGTAATATGTTTGAGGCCTCATCGCGATATAACCTATTGAGAGGCATGATTAGTGAGATTAATGGGATGCGAGTATGTGGTGCACTGTAAAATGAAATCAGAGATGAGAAGGACATGTAATTGCTTAGCAATCTAGCAATAGTAGGTTTTGTACAAGTTCATGTCCTGCTGTTGAACTGTTGACCACAAATCTGTGTCAATTTAAATAATGTTTGTGTTGCCTGACGAGTTTCTTTTGCCCTCCTAGACCTGGCCAGGCAAGGAGACTAAGCATTCAAGGCATTGGTGGAGGTAGGGGCAGAGGGATTAACTTGAGGTATGTCACTTCTTCCACCCCATACAAAGAAGTTGCTCATCTTTAGCTTTTTTTGCTAGAATAAGAGAACTGGAAAAACAGATCAAATCTCTCAACTAATCACTGATATCACCTTCTGATTATATTTGTATGGGTATAAGATCTCCATGTCCCTATGGGAACACTCACAAATCTAGACCATCACAAGTGGATTGTAATATCTTTAATCAAGCCATATATTGATCACTTCATCTTAAAATCATCACTTTGCAAATGCAGAATGCTCACAAGTTTCATTTCTCTTTTTAAGGCGTGGGCTCTCCGACAGTGGAGGGGGACCCCCGGGTAAGCAGAGAGACATTGAAGGTGCCCTCCTGAGGTGAATCAATTAATCTAGTCCTAGTGTTAGACTGGTAAACTGAAGGAATGCAATCAAGTTGGCTGCATTTAGTCTTACTATTGAAGTGATGTCTGTGCAGGTTGCCAGTAGTAGGTTTACCATTGAGGTGTCTTTTGCTGGGTAATACCTGTTACCTCTGTTCTTCAATTACTCAGCATGTGTATCCTCTGCGGGGGTACAATTCCTTTCAGGATCTGGTAAATCCTATGCTAAGTCTTTGGCCTGCCTTACACTTTATTTTCTAATTGGCACACTATGCTAGCTCTATGCTATATCATTAATGAATTGGCACAAGTAAACTTTGTTTAGTACTTAAATTAAATTAAATTCTTCCGGACCGTTTGGAGCCAAATGTAACCACAGTGCAATTTTTTTCCAGGCTGGCCGGAGACCAAAGGGCGAGGAGAGATTCCCAACATGACAGTGATGCTGACGATGACGACGATGTCAAAAAGGTAAGTGCTTACCTTTAAAATGGCCAGCCTATTAGTCCCATTAGTGAACAATTCTGGCAGTGAAACAGCCAATGTTTTCCTTTACAGCCGGCCTTGCAGTCATCAGTGGTCGCTACTGCCAAAGAAAGAACGCGTCGTGACCTCATTCAGGATCAAACCATGGATGAAAAGGGGAAGCAAAGGTAACTTTATGATTATGGAAGGGGATATAGGCCAACATTTTAGTTCTTAATTAATCGATCAGAATGGTCTAAAATCAAGTGTCAGAATTTAAGTAACTTGATTTGTCCTGATTACATTACACTGCTTTTCAATATCTTAGTAACTGTCACTATTGCATAGTAGAGTTTTTAACTCTAGAAGGGTGATTTCTAGAGAAGGTAAATGGATAATGTGATAATTAGCTTAACGTTTTGTCATCTGCAGGAATCGGCGCATGTTTGGCCTGCTGATGGGTACTCTTCAGAAATTTAAACAGGAGTCCACAGTGGCCACAGCGAAGGTATGAAACGATAGATCTGCAGCCTGTTGCACCTATGTAACATGCGTTTAATCGAAAGATGGGGTGTTCTGTTTGGAATAAAGTGAAGGCTAATCAATTTTGGAAAAGTGATTGTGGGAGAGGATGACTCATTTGAACGCCACTGACTTGCACTAGTCCGACATGTTTGTGATTGGTTACAATGCTCACTCGCTGAATAGGCTACGACTGTTTGTAACTGGCAAAGCTTGATTTTTGACATTGCAGGAATACTAATTGCAATGCTGTAATCGCAACCTTTTGCAATTTGCATATCACAGCAGACAGAATAATGATTTTGATTAACAATCATTACCGTTAGTTATTGTTTATTATCGCTATCAGCTAAAACTCCTCATACTTAAGCTGCTGTTTATTTGGGTGCTTAATCTGCCTGCACCAGCTGTGTACGAAGTGCAGTCGTCTGGTGCCAAAGCTGCACATCCCAGCTGGTGATCCTTTAGGTGGATGCACCTTGGAGTACATGTCTGGCTTCTTATCCTTCTCCTTAGAGGACATTCTAGCAATAGAGCATGGCTTTGAATTCAATTGGGGTTCTCAAGAAAAAAAAAAAAAAAAAAGAATGAAATTATTTTTCTCTGCTTGTCTGAAGCATAGAATTGGATTTAAAATTATTTCGAATGAACGCTAAGATTTATCATTGAAATGTGCCTTGCAGAACACAAAACAAAAGGCTTATTGCTGGTTTCCAAGCTGGTTTTCTCTACTCTGTCTTCATAAGAAGTAAATTCTGCTCATTACCATTTGTCTAACTTTTAATGGATGGTAGGAACTCTGAATTGGTTACTGCAATAAGAAGGTAAACCCGTTCTTGCAGGAAAAAAAGCGTTTGGAGATTGAACAAAAGCTGGAAGTCCAAGCTGAGCAGGAGCGCAAGAAGGTAGAAAGCGAGAGGCGTGGGCTCTTTGAAGAGCGTCGAGCCAAGCAGACTGAGCTCCGACTTCTGGAACAAAAAGTGGAACTTGCTCAATTGGTAAGCGGCTGTAAGCACCTCCATTGCAGCAGTTGCCTTGGTGAACATTTTGTTTAATTTTAAGGACATTGCTTTCAACGCCGTTTTATTTTGCAGCAAGATGAATGGAATGTGCACAACGAAAAAATTGTAAAATACATCCGCACGAAAACAAAGCCACCAATTTTCTACATTCCTGGAAGAATGTGCTCAGCTACACAGAAGTTGTTTGAGGAGTCTCAGAAGAAAATGAATGGTAAGCATCCAGCCCCCTCATTACCTTTTCTGTAATTCAATTCTGCTATTCAATACTGGTAATGTTCTTTTATTGAAGTTATTTGAATCCAGGAATGTTAATTGACTTGGTGTAATTGCACTCACTGTTTCAGCCTGGCTCCATTTTCTACACAATGTCACGATTCAGGTGGCCACCAGAGTGCACTATGGGTCGCATTAAAAAAAAAAAAAAAAAAAAAAAAAAACATACATTACATTACTGGCATTTGGCAGACACTCTTATCCAGAGTGACGTACAGTTGATTAGACTAAGCAGGAGACAATCCTCCCCTGGAGCAATGCAGAGTTAGGGGCCTTGCTCAAGGGCCCAACGGCTGTGCGGATCTTGTGGCTACACCGGGATTAGAACCACCGACCTTGTGTGTCCCAGTCTTTTACCTTAACCACTACGCTACAGGCCACCCGTATATGCAGCAGAACTAATGTACATGCTGCAGCATTGCTAAAATCTTGGGTGGAGTAAAATTTCACAAAAGTAGGCATGCAAACACATTTACAGCTTAAACAAACAAAATAGCCCTTTAACACCTAACTTTGTTCTCCTCGCAGTCATGCTGGAGGCAAGACGCGCGGAGTTCGCCGAGCAGCTGGACAAGATGGAGCTGCGGCCGCCTCGCCGCCAGTCCATGAGAGACCAAGACCAGGAGGCCACTCGCAGAGAAGAGCGCAAGGTGGAGGACAAGCCCATCAGCCAGCCGGTGGAGGTGGACCTGCCAAGCAAGAATGATGTAGAGATGGAGGAGGCAGGGGAGGAGGTGAGCATAGTGCAGAGTGATGGAGAACCGGAACAACAGCAGGAGGAGGAGAGCACTGGGCAGGAGCAGCAGGAGGAGGAGTGCATTGGGGAGGAACAGAAACAGCAGGCGGAGACAAATAAGGAAGATGAAGTGGAGGAGGAAGATGATGATGGAGGTGTAGGGACAATGGAGGTCAGGGTGGGAGAGGAGTTTGTGGCCATTGCAGAAGTCACTGCTGTGGAGCAGACCGATGGTGGCCAGCAGAAGGAGTCTGTAGATGTGGATGTGGGCCCAGCAGTCAAGTTGGAGGTTGATGATGAAAAGAGTGAGGTAGTTGAGATGGAGGCAGAGACGGAGCCTCCAGCAGACCCACCGCAGGACTCCATGGAGTCGGACAGTGGGGAGAACAGCCTCGAAGCCCAGACTGCAGCCAAAATGCCACCCCCAATGGCACCGATGGTCCCAGGGCCAGAGCCCACCATAGAAATCTCCCTGCCCACCATCCCGGATACCCAACTTCCCCCGCAGGGTGTTGCTGTCGAGCAACCCGAGCACCGAAAGCTAGCCCTGGCGCCAAGGCCGGAGCAGGACCTCCTGCCTCTGCAACCCAACCCCAAGGTGAAGGCTCCAGGGCCCCAGGGAGACGGCCGGGGGCGACCCCGGGCCAAGAACAGCCGGAGCAGCTCCAGCTCCTCCTCCGGATCCTCGTCCAGCGGCTCCTCGTCCGGCTCCTCCTCGTCCTCCGGGAGCAGCTCCTCCTCCAGCAGCAGCTCCAGCAGCAGGAGTCGAGGCAGAGGCAGGACCGGCGCAGGGCGCGACCGGGACAGGAAGCATCGGAAGCGCCCTGCGGAGAGGGACAGGGACCGGCGGAAACGGAGCGGGGCGGGCGGCGACAGCGGGCGCAAGCCGTCCGCCAGCGGCGGTCACGACTCCAAGGGCTCCAAGGACAAGAGCTCAAAGTCCGACAGGAAGAGGGTCTCCTCAGGCCAGCGGTCCGCTCGCAGTGACCGGGATCGCAGGTCTGATCGGAAGGACAAGAGACGCTAAAACTGTACCACTGGATGGGACTCCCTCTGGCTGCTGGTAGGAAGCCAGATATCTAGTAATGGAAGTGCAGTTCATTGCTGGGTAGGTAAACTTCAACGAAAGCGTCTTCGATTTTTCAAAATGCAGGGCGCGTGCAACTGCTCAAGGGACCATTCAAAACAAAGGTTTTCAACATGGCATTGCTCTGTTCCTGTTTCCCTGTTCATAGTACCGGACTTCAAGAGCAATCAAAGACTAATTCAAGGGCCCCTTGTAAGGAACTGGAGGGAAATGTCCAAAACACTTCATATACTTGAAGCTAGAGATGTGATGCTGAATTTAAAAAGAGGGGAAAGAATGTGTACATGCTGAGATGCATACCTTTTTAAATGTGCTACTGATTTTATGGAGTACCATTTGCCAGTTTGGCCCACCTGTAATTGTCACCAATTATTTGAAGCTGAGCCTTGTTTTGGACAATGGGCAATGCCTCTGGTCCAACCAGCAGATCAAATAAAAATGTTTTTTTTTAGAGCTGTACCTCTCAGAATTCCTTTACTGATGTAATGGGAACTTTTAAATTACTTTAGTTTTTCATGCTTTTGATTTTTATTATTCCTCCCCCTAAAAGAGATTGCATTTATTTTATCTTCGATCTGTAATCGTGTGGGGACCTGAGTCATGAAAGGGGTACTTTGGGAACTTGCTGAATGCATTTGTTTTTGTACAAGTAAATGAAAAACATCTCCATTTAATAAAAGCAAGCATTCATTCAAAAGCAGCTGAATGGAGTCATTCATTTCCGCCATTTTTCGGTTGATCAGAAAGATATGCAGCATAATGGTGATTTAAGGTGTAACATCAGTCTGTGGTCACATCCTAAATATCTCCTGTCAACAAGACAAGTGCCATTTAGTAAGTTGTTTCATATCTGAATAGCTACTCCACTCTGGCAGCATATGCTTAATTGACCATTCATTATAGTAGTGGTACAGTATTTGAGGCTTTGATGAAACTTGTGCTCTGTGGAAGATTTTTTTAATTTTATTTCCCTGCTCACATTGAGTACCTCATCTGAAAGCGGGGGGCTACTAAGCATTCCCTCAACACGTCATCTCCATTTCAAAAGAGATTGTCTTTTGATGTGTTTGCATACTCTGGCTTTACTTTTTATTTAAAAATTGAACCGTTTTTCTGGGTGGCCTTCACATTTGCTTGGAATGGCTTTAAATGCAGTGCCTCAAACTCAAACTGATGTCGGTTCTCAGTCTGATGTAGTGCTTCGAGTACTGTCATCTCAACCATAGGTGTCATATGTGCGTGGACACTGGTGAAATGTACCGGAATTGAGCACTACCTTTTTTGGGAATGTCTACTGAATGCTTGAAAGGGTAGGGAGCAGCTATGAGATTAATTCATCTGCTACTTAAAGCCTGGTTCTTGGTAAATGGAGCATTCTGGCAAGGTGCTTCCACATGGTAAGTGATTCTCTAGTTAGGGTTTGTACATTCCACTACAGGGGGGTTCAATGAGGAAAGGAGTTCTGGTATGTTGTACATGGTGCAGTGCACAATGCTTTTTGAAGGATTTTTTGACCAGCAGTTAAACTGTGTGAACTCTCTCTGCCTGATGACTGAAATCTAGCAGGATGGTGCCTGGTTGGGTTTCCAATTCATACTGAACCAGGAAAACCTGACCAGTACTGGAAATGGTGGTGGTGGACATCGTTCAATGAAGCTTCCTGTATCCAAACAATACCCTACATTCTTTGTTCGTTCAGGTGGAATTTATGTTAATGCATAATATTGCATATTTTGCTTTGGGGTCTAACATTGTTGATGTGGACCAGCAAAGTTCTTCCCCTGCTGTGCTGCAACTTTTCACTGCAACCAAATCTTTGGTGGAAAATGATAAGGGTCAAAAGGATCCCAGCCAGTCTTGCAGTGGCAAGTAATTGGACAATTGGCTGCTCAAATGTTTTTGGGACAGGTGTGTTGAGCTTCACTAATTGTTCATATAGAAGAGCTAGAAAAAAGTCGAGTTGATTCTCGGAGTGCCATCTGCAATTTCAGTCTAGTTGTCTCAACATGACCAAAGAAGTATCAATGCCAGTAAAGCAGGCAATCGTTTGGCTGTAAAATCTTAATAAATCTATCCGAGACCGAAACTGATCTTTGTGGAATCCCTCCACTGTCACATTTTTAAAATAGATTAACAAAACTGCATCAGCTCCACACTCTTGCACTCCCCCAGTGTAGCGTACAAAGATGTATGTCACATTTCTGGGTGACTATCATGCTCACGCCCACATATTATGAAAACCAAAGCCACAAAATCTGGCACTATCCAGATCCAGAAAGTGGCAGGGAACTTGAATTCCCCCAATTATGCAAAATATTTAGCCTAATTGGGGGGAACTTCATCATGCTGCAAGACAATAACCCAAAACACGCAGCCAACCCAACAAAGGAGAAAAAGTGGAAGGTTTTAGACTGGCCAATTCAATTGCCAGACTTTAACCCAATTGATGCATGCATTTCACCCCCTGAAGAGGCGATTGAAGGGAGCCCCCCCACCCCCAACAAAATAAACAACTGAAAGAGGCTGCAGTAAAAGCCTGGAAAACCACAAAAGAAGAATGCAACAGTTTGGTGATGTCAATGGATCGCAGGTAGGGATATTCTACTAAAGTGTTATTTACTTTAATTTAGTGAAATACTCTCTGTTCCAATACTTTCGTTCACCTAAAAATTAGGTGGTCTGATACCAAAGGTGCTATGTTCTAGTTCAAAGTAGTTTGAGTAGATGTAAATACCAGGAAATAAAAGCTGAAATTCTGAACTCTTGTCTTGTGTTCATCTTTTTATCTCAACCCCAAATGTATTCAGTGTATTGCAAAAACAAAATAATTGGCCCAATATGTTTAGAAGGGACTGTATATCATGCTATGCAATGATATGCAAAAAATTGATGTTAGTACACACTAAACTAAGCACATGTTTATAGGCTACAGATAGGCGATGTGTCCAATACTCCGAGGTATTGAATAAACATATTTCTCATGACACAAGTTGATTATGTCAAATGAGCGATTCTGTCCTTATGTCCTAGCGATTGTTTTGCTTTATCAGAGCTACATCAGTATACATGGGCACAATCTCCCAATATGGTGTATGTTTATGGAATCACATGAATACAGATGAATGGCTTTCCTCCTTGGCAGTTTAGTTCTTGGCTGATTTTGTGCCGCAGTAATCTTCCCTTTCTGTTTATTGGTCTCGGCCTCCAACGTGTAAAAATATTGTTTTAATTGAAATTTTTTAATGAAACCATTTGGGCCTCCATTTAGAACACTAAAGTGCTTTGGACCAACTGTTTACTTTGATTTACTTTATTTTATGTCCTTTGCCAGCTTCTGTTTGTATGCTCTCCATTAACTGGCCTATTACTCCAAATAATCCCTGCATCAATCCAAGTTTTCAAATAGCATGTGACTTGCTTGCAGGTACCGCTCCGTCTCATTTGGGAATTGAACCTGCAACCTTTGGTTAATAATCCCAATCTATGGCCACTGTATAGTGCACAATGGGCACCACAGTCCCAGTCACTGGTTTGTTCCCATTTTATTAATTGATATACTTTAAATTGATATTTGGACAAAGTGACCACAAGCATGAAAATGTAAGGATCTAATTCATGGAAACACTGAACAAATTCTCACCCCTGCCAGTTATTTAATTCAGTAATTCAGCAAATTAACCATAATAAAATGACCCTGTGTGCTATGCAGTACCCAAGACTTGTCACTGGGGGGCAGCAGAGCCTTTGATTAGACTTCAGACCACTTCCTACTATGTATTGTTCGCTAACCAAAAACCCAGCATTCCTTGTGATGTCTTTCAAGCATTATATGGAGAGCTGTGCAGGAAGAGCCAATCTTTGTTTCAGTCACCATTCTCTATCAGAGCTTGGGATGATTTATTAATAAGCAATATGTAAGAAAGGCATTTCTTTTTTCTTGGTGTGTGGAACAGTATGTTGTTCTATTGGGGACTCCAGAGATGGCTTGTCCGGTCAGAAATCAGAAGGCAACCACACGATGAAAATGTCAAATGTTTTCGGGCCCATGGGGGATGGATTTAGATTTTTATGGTTGACCATTTGGTATTTTCAAAGCTGGGTACAAAACCTTCTAGTCTGTTTGAAGCACAGAGATCAGGCCCATGTGCCAGCTGGGGGAATTGATTAGTGGAACGTCCGCCGTGCCCTCAGTCTCCTGCTCACCCGCCTGTTTATTTATTCAACCTTAATTTAACCAGGAAGGTCAAATGACAGCTCATCTCTAGCTGGCAGGAGAAAATTGGAGGATAATAGAGGGTGATATATCGGATTCTGACAATAAGCTGTACAGGGGTGGGTTACGTTACATTTATTTGGCTGACTCTTTTATGCAAAGTGACTTACAGTTGATTAGACTAAGCAGGGGACAATCTTCCCTGGAGCAATGTGGGGTTAAAGGCCTTGCTCAAGGGCCCAAGAGCTGTGGAGATCTTATTGTGGCTACACCGAGGCTTGAACCACCAACCTTCTGGGTCCCAGTCATGTACCTTAGCCACTAAGCTATAAGGTTGACTTTCAGAAAGTGCTAAAGCTTCTCTTCTACTGTGGTGGGACATTTAATTTAATTTTTTATTTTTTATTTTACTTTTTAAATTATTATTTAACCGGGAATGTCCCAATGAGATTAAAAATCTTTTTCAAGAGAGACCTGGCCAAGGCAGCACAAATAATTAGAAAAAAGTTTCATACAAACCACAAACAACAAATTACAGAAAGTTCACTAACAAGCATAAATACAATAGTTAAACTAGGTAATTAAGCAGGGCAATTTAGAATATAATGATAAAGGGAAAGTAGGCTAGTCAAAACGTAGACAAAGCATTGATTTAGACTCTAAATCTTTCATTTGGGATTTAAAGGCATCTAATGAGACCCGCTCCTTAAGTTTCAGGTCGTTTTGCAACATGAGAAACAACCTGAAAGGAGCAGAATTTCTAAAGGCCCTTTTTCCCATTTCCGTACGGGTTGGGAACAGACAGCATAAAAAGACCCTGTGAATGTGGACAAAAACTTCCAACACTTTTCTGCAATATATAAATACATAGGTACAAAGGAAATAGTTTTTGGTTTTAAGGAAAGAGTACCCTGAACTGGAACACCACTGCAGCTTGGTTTTCCTAGGTGGCTTCCCATCCATATACTAAGCTAAGTATTGGAGTAAGAAATGTTGATAGCATGGCTCCTTTCAAGAGGGAGATGTAAAAAGGTTTTCATGGTCTGAAACTACCCCTGTGCTGTGTCTATAGTGACCTGAGTGGTCCATTTTCTTGGAAAAACTGGCCAGTCATCTTTTCTCGCTCATTAGAAATGTGTGTTCTTGGCAGGAAAACAAAACCTATCGACCATGTTTGAAAATGACAAAATAAAGGGAGAACAGGTACTGAGCTGCCCTCAAGAATCTTTGGTAGTTTTTTCCAACTGTTTATTCTCCTTCACATTTGTTGTCAACACATTTTGTTATTTTGAAGGTAGGGTTCAACACTTTTTTGAGTGCAGTTATTACAATTATTTTGTTGTTTGAACCTTCGGTTCGGTTCGATTAGGTTAAGATTCACTGATTCACTTAACTGGAATTTGTTTACTGAATCTCTCCATACACATACAGACATGGTCCCTCCAACATTTTAATCGCCCAACATACATGCATGTATAATATCTTGGAGTGCAGAATCAGCCACAGTGCTGCTCCCCTGAAGCTGTTTCAGTGCTGGGTTCAGTGCCTTGCTCGAGGGCATTTTGGCACTGTTGTGCTAGTCCACAACTGGAATACATCTGGACATGCTGAGAATCACACTACCAACCTTCTGGTTGTCCATCGGCCTCTAAGCCATAGACAGACCTATTCAATATCTGATTTAATTAATACTTTTTTCAAATGCAAGGAGTCATCGGTTCAATTGCACTATCTTCCATCTATCCTATAGCACGATGGTTGTCAGCCCTTGTACTGCTTTAACCAGAGAACAACATCTTGCTTTACAAGACTATTATTCAAATTGATTTTTTTTGTTTTATTAACCTTTTGGCATTCTGATTAATGTACTGGGTAATTAGCACAGTAAGTTTCCTGTCAGTGTTTTTATGCAGCATTTATGATCTATTTACATTGTGCAGTGTAATTACTGAGTATGACGCCTATGGTTCAAATCAATAGTTATTCAATTTGCTGTGCTCTGTTGAAGAATTCTATATCCAGCATTACCATTGTGTCTTATACTTTAACACGCATGCACAAACACACACACACACATACCCTTACTCCCATATCATTGAGGACTGCAGATACATAAATTAGTTTAATATGCTGTATTTACATACTGTGTATATAATCATATGAATTGGTAAATGTAGATGCAAATCCAGCCTTTGCTGTTAAAGCTGTTGGCCTAAGGTAAATCTAAATTAGACCATCTAAATTAGAAAATACCTATCACTAGTACATTTCTCACTTAAAATGTTTAGCCTTTTGGTGTCTGGTAGTCTTTGATGTTTACTATTTTATTGCAGTTAGTACAAGTCAAGCTTCTTGCTGTCTCTTAGCCCAGCAGGGCTTCCCTTCCTAATGCGTGATACAGCATCTTTGATCCCATCTTGTGTTTCATGCGGTTCTTCTGCTATGCAGGAATGCCAATGCCTGCCTCTTTTCTCTTCCTCACATGGCATGTGGCACAACTCAAAGGAATTAGGACAATATACAGAGGTCACTTCCCTACATGAATAATATAAAGAATACCTTACACAGAAAATAGATACACTGTGCTGTAAAGTTTGAACTGTAACGCCTTTACTCTACGGTGGCCCACAAGGATGATTGCGAAAGCACAAACATTCAGGAAAATGCACTAACATTTCAAAACGCATACAAAAACCTAAAGCAAATTCAACATGAAATGTGCTGCAAGAGAAGAAACATACTGCAAAATGCCAAAGCAAACGTAAAAAGGAAACATTCTGCATGTTCAGAAGTTATTAAAATAGGACGATTGAGCTTCGAATGGGAAAGCACAAACTAAAGAGGAAAGTTCATCAATGGAAGTGCTCCTTGGCACAAGGGGGAATCACACAGAATTGCCCACTTTTAAAAAAATCACAGCTAAACCGTTTTTAAGTCTTGAACTGAACCATCCAGCTAGGCGATGAATCATGACATTCAAAAAATTGCGAGCAGAAAAAATCTTACGATGCAGGATTTCTTTCCTTGCTTCCCAGCTGTGGTTACACACAAACGTCGATGCCTCCATTCTCAACCCTGCCTATACCCAAGATAACTCTAGCTAGTTGTCGGTAGCTATGTAGCACCATGTTGCTGTTGAAAATTGCAGTTACCTGTGACTTGTGAGCAAAAGGTACATATCCTTGAAGGTGCTATTATGATGAATCACAGCCTGCTTTGCGAGGGAGAAACATACCATTGAGCTGTCTACACCAACTAAGGAGGTCACATTTCTCTGACGGTAGATATGATATGAGGTTAGATTTTGTGGGCTGGGGGTGGTTCGATTTACCTTTAGCACAGCCTACCCGGTGATGATTCTGACAGTGACTCTGTTCATTTCAGTGTGGATAACAGCCCCCTTCTAACCAGTCAGGGGTCTGCAATAAATCAGGCCTTGGAGAAGGTCTGTGAATGAGCCTTGATCAGGTCCTGTCCAATGGACAAAACAGCAAACTTGTTCATTGGACAGGACCTGATCAAGACCAGGCTGATAATTAGATCCAATAATATACGCATACTCCCAAAACACACTTTTTTTTCTTGACTTGGTCGCTGGTACACCATAGTCAATTATTTCTGGAGCAGGCTGTTGGGGTGGTATGCTCCACTAAAGCATTTGTTCTCTGTACAACCACATTTAGCATTCAATCCTGCCAGCGAAAGGGCCTGCTGTGGTTGGCAGCCCCACAAGATGGTGCTCAGTTGGCCATAGTATTGTCCAGGGAGGGCAGGCTTCAGTTGGCAGGGGTTCATTGTGCTGCAACAGTCCCTCTGGGCAGTTAGTCTTCCTTCAACAGCTGAGTTAGTGCCAATATACTGTAGCTCAGCAGGTCTGCTGTGGAGGAACTTGCATGCTAGTCTGTCTTCTTCCAAAAGAATAAGAACAAATGGAATTTGTATTAAGCACATTGTACACAGGCTGATATCTCATTCATTTGTAATTCACAGAAAGCATTGTGATTGTTGTCCAGTGCTCCTACCTCATCAGCCTAATGGATGAAAGCTAATGAGGAAATGAGAAGTCTAATTTGGAACCCTGATGTAAAAAATTACTCAGCAGCAGGGATGGTACCGGAAAGGACGGGTAGGATGCTGGCACAGCACGCCGGGCGAAAAAAAAAAACGTGATGCAGCCACTCTCTCACACATCCCTGATGACGAACGCATCCTGTCTGAAGTGCATGGCTGCGATGGGCACAGCCACTCCCACTGCTCAGGCGAGGGGGGAGTGGAAGAGCCATTATGTACGCATTTGTTGCTGGATGGATTTGGCGGGAAGGCAGAAGGCCTGCTGGATTGGGGCCAGGGACAGGTCTGCTCCGGGCGAGTGGGGGGTTGGATTGGGAGCGGGGGTGGGGGAATATCAAAGCTAATCCCTTTCACTGTGCCACAAATGTCCTCCCGGACATAAATTGGCATGGATATCTTCCCTGCTGTAGACGCTTGCCTGAGAAGCAGACGGTCAGCCTTGGCCTGAAATAAACCATGCGCAATGAGTGGACGTGACCTCTCCCTTTGTCAGACCATCTTGTCCTGCATTGCCCTCACCCTGGGCCTCTCACCCATAGATCTCTGCCCCTGGCCTGGTCCGTGTATGGCATTAGCTGAGTTGGGGGGCCATTTATTTTGCACTTTATACAGGGTGAGGGATTGGCTGTTGGCCAGACCGATATACCCCTACTTATGCCAGAGAGTGATGTGTGATTGAGTCCTTCTCTTTGATGGCTAAAGTGAGTCCAATTATTTTATGGATGATGTGTCTCCTCCAGTGTGACTTTACCAGGGCTTACTGGCTAGTGAACACCACATGAGCAACAATGTTTTTTGCCTGAACACTAACCAAGCTCAATCCAGAAGACTTTCTGTAACAATCTAGAAGATCTGATTAATGATTGGATAAGGAGAAGGTCTGGGAGTTGTGATTAGTGACAGAATCAAGGGAAGATTAGGCATATGTGATTAGTCAGTTGGTCTGAGGGATGCGTGATTAGTGGGGGGATCTGGGAAGAAATGGGAGCAGGAATCAGTAGGAGGGTATGGAGCCTCATTAACTGTCCCTCTGGCCCTGTTTTTACCCTTTCATTAATGTCAAGGAAGCCTGCTGCTTCATAACATCCTAAGGCTGCTGGCAGCTGCAACCCTAATCAGGGTTTAATAGGCATGAAGTAGAGCTGTAGACACTGGCGTGAGATGTTAAGGTCCCCCTGGCCTTGGCCACCACTTGGTCAGCGTATTATTCACATTACATGCCTAATTCATGTCCTCGAGTTCTCAATGCACAAGTGGACTGCAATTATGTGGAAGATATACTGCAGTACATGCACTGTGTAAACTAATAGGGAGGTACGACATTTCTTGATGTGGTACTTTTACTTTTTATTTACATTACAGGTACAGCAATGATAAAGCAAAATGCAGCTGTTTTTTCCTTTTCTTGTGGTAGAAAGGTTTATTGTTGGAATATTGGACTAAGGGTTCTGCAGAGAACTTATAATAATAAAACTATGCTGCAAATTATTTTATAAACAGTTGAATATTATTGAATATTCATTTTCTAAAATCCATTTTACAGTCTTTTTTTTCTACAATGATTCAGGGTTTTTGAGGAATAACATTGTTGTGGTTAATAATATTAGTGCTACTATTTCAACTTCGACTAATTATTTGTGGAATAATGTGTTGAGGTTTTACCAATGGCTCTCATGAAAAATTTGGAGTTGCATAGTTCAAGGCACACTTTTCTGTAGAGATGAATTAACCCACACTCTGGCAGTTATCCATGAACTGCAGGTGATCTCCTATACATTATATGGAGTTCTTATTTTTAAAACACGTTTGTGTTCTTGTGCTGTTTACGTCCGAATGAAATTGTGGTTCCCTGATGCCTACTGAGCTGCCATTCTGCTTTTTCTTATCAAAAGACGACTACCTTCCCCCCTACTATTTTCCAGCTGCACTGTTTTAGGTGAGAGAAGGTAGCCACTCTGCTCTCAGACAGGTAATTTGAATGATGATTGTTCATGCCATATATCTGTTTATACATAGTATATACAGTTTTAAAGAAACAGATTTATATAAATACATTATTTTAAGAATCATTAGGAATCCATAATGTGTGTTATGCCTCCAAAGCTAAATCTCTAAAAACAGCCCTGCATTTGACTGAGAGGTCAGATACTGAGAGCTGTGAAAGTCAGTCCCAAGAACTTGGCGAGAGAAGGTCCATCACCTGGAGTCATGGTAGTGGAAGAAACAATAAGATAAGTTCAAGCTTGTGAAATGGAAATGTGCTGATAGATTGCATGTAAGAACAGCCCCTCACAAGAAAGTAAATGCTAGACTGTTCAGGACTGGTCCTAATAGTCCCAGGGTTACTCTGGAGAAAGCCTCGATTAGTTATTACATGCAAGTAGACATCACTGAGTAGCCCTGAGCCTTCCACCTGGTTTATGGGACTGACTGCTTCCTTATGCCTTGTGACGGATTGCAACAGCAGCCTTGCCAACAGGCAGATACGACCTCACCTTGGAACTGCCCCAGCGGAAATGATTATACTCCTGCTCTGGGTGCAGAAACCTGCATGCATCTTGTCAGTGTCATGTAGCAGGAGACTGAATTACTGTCATTTGACATTCTGACTTGTCTGTCGGGTCTCTGGGGGTCAGGTGTTGGGTGCAGATGTTACTGGGTGGGGGCTACAGGTTGTTGTTGAGTGGGGACAACAACAACAAGTTTTCTTCAATGTTGGGGCAGTGCAGTGAGGGGAGGGGTGGTGGGAGCAGTGTTGAGTAAACGTCATTGGCCGATCTGTTTTCCACAGCAACAGACACGCATTTTACACGGTTGGCAACTCAGAAACACGGTGGCACACATTCCCTCTGAGAAACGTGTCTCACAGCAAAATAAAACGTGGAGGTAGTACTTCCCACCGAGTGGGAAGGAATATGGCAGTCCACGAACTGGCAGCAAGGCTTGGCAGTGAATAGTGCCTGAAATCTGTCAATAGTCCATTTATCCACCACAGTAGGGAAACAGCCTGTCATGGGTTCCATACTATGACAAGGCACAGGGAGTAGCTGGTGTCCAACTGCACAGAGGACTCTGCTGCTGTTAGGTATGTCAGACACAAACAGAATCAAAGGTGTGGACTCTGGAGGGACATATCTCCTTGTGGACCATTTGTTTCTGTCTGTTTGTGATGCATTTTGAGCTTTATAAATGCACGTAAATGCATCAAATATCCACTAAAGTGCCCTTCCCACTTTTATTTTAACTGCCGCGAATATTCAAGGCAGCATGATTTTAAGTATTCTTGAGGGGGAGTGGCCCTTCACCAGCCACCAGTATTGGTTAATTAATTTAATTGGTTTATTTAATTGAAACTCACATTGTTCTAATTGAAATTCAGGTGAAACTGTTTGACTATTTAAGTGTTTGCCAGTTGGAAAAGGAATGGGATGGCTAGCCACTATGTTCACGTATACTTTTTACAAATAAATTATAACTTTTTTCCACATTTTACCTGCGAAAGCATTGTTTAACCTGGAGAGAATAATTTTATGTTGCTGTTTCTCACGAAACACGCTACTTTATATGTGTGTTCAAGCCTGTTGGGGCTAACATGTGATTTTTACACACATGATTTTTCTTCTTGCTTTCACATGTCAAACCTAAGGGCTGAAGTGTCTTGAGCTGGACACAGAGAGTACTTGACATCAAAAATATGTCCCTAGGCTGTGCGGGGTGGTTACTGTTATTGAAATATGTGACTGTTCTACACACATGTTGGCTCATGGCATGCTTTCCACAGTAACCTGTGCAGTCTCTACAATCGGGTTTTGTATGATTGCTTTTTGTGTCACAGTAGCCTCAAAATAGGGGTACTGCTTCCAGCTGATATTTGTTCTGAAATCTCTACTTGCACTCACAAACGAAAGCAATGGGCAATAGGCTGCTAATGTCATTAATTGTTAAAAGAAGCAATCCGTAGGTTGTTATTTTAAACATTGAAATTACATATTTGATGGAAATAAGTTCATTGTACTGACCAGTCAAGCTGGCTCAGGATATGATGTCGTACAATTCACAGGTGAATACCACATAATCCAATGCATTAAAATGTAAAATATTTAATTAAACAATCTGCCCTTCCCCTATTCCATTTGTCTGACCTGAAACTTTATTAACTCACCACGTAAGCATTTCCCATTATCGTTAGGATCTTTGTTTTTTCAGTCTGATATGAAGACCATTTCTAATCTTGATACTTGATACAAAACGTTGTTGCTTTGGCATTGAAGCCAGATGACAACTGGTTTGCTCTTTGTATCCGTTCATCTGTGTATTAATGAAACCAATAGGAAGAACTGTCATGTTTTGTGTGCTTCATTTGTCTGCATCCTCGCTGGAAGCAGTTTTTGTCTGTTGTTTTTCATGTCTCCCTTTGGGTTGGAGAGTAAATAGCCAGGCTTTTGCAAAGCAGTGAAACATTTTTATTGTTTTTCGGAGGGTATTTTACCACAAATGTGTCCTGTGTTGATAGTCAAGGCTTGTACAGAGTGTTATTGAATATGTCTCAATTGTATATTTTAAATGGCATTTTACTGAAGTTATACAGTGTTATGAAAAAGAAAAGAAACCTTCTTTCAATTATATGGTTTTACATGTCAGGACACAAGTAATACGTTATGTAATATGGCTTCTCCATTTAATTTGCCATATAAATAATGACAAGTAAAATGTGTGTGTGTGTATGTTAGGTTATGTTACAAATTTAGGTTTTGTTTATCTACTGTTTGGACATGGTGAAATAACTGAAATGTTAGAACTGAAACATTTGCTCAAATCACTGCAGTTCGATGCACATTTTTTTTACTGGGAATAACCTTAAAGGACTTACTGTAGGAGAACATTTCTTAAAATAGGACAACAATTTCCTATTCCTAGTATCTTATTCTGCCATATCAGTAACGTTAAAAATGAACTTTTGCTTAATTAAATTTTGCTTTGTGGATCACAGCAACACAGCAGTATAGTTTTTGGCGAAACTACTATACCCTGCATCGATTGCACATCACATGTTTGGTGTTTTTTCTGTGTTAAGGAATGGTTTACTTCTGATTGGATACTTAGTAGTTTATGTAAGTTTCAATTACAAATAGTCCCTATTGTGATTACATAACAAGTATACAATGAGAGAACCCTAACTACACAATCAGTTATTAAAGGTAAAATTGTCTTTTACTTTTGCCACTGATCTCCTAATCGGAGGGTATACTTTTTGATATAAGAGATCTTGCCCTGGATGCCACTGTCAAATTCAAATCCATTATGTTTCAAATGTACTGTATTTTCAATGTTTCTATGCATATCCTTTACTTGGGCATTATGTCTACTGAACTGAATTTAGCACAGGATATGTTTCCATGGAATAAGCGGTGTTGATTAATTATCAAACAAACAAACCAAGAAGAAGAAGTAAACATGATTGTGTGTGAGATACAGTCTCTCAGTGAATTATAAAAGAATCACTTCAAATCCTTTTACTGGAGCACTTAAATCCCCAAGCTTGGTGAAGGCTTCATTTCATTTTAAAGCGAGGGGTGAGATGACTAAGAAGGAATCATGTCGTCTCAAATGTGTGGCCTGGTTGGAATTCAACCATTACATCTATTTATATTCTGCACATGCTCTGTTGTCATGGCAATGTCAGCCTGCATGGCATTTTGGAGTCATCGTCTTTTCCGCTTGATTACATTATTTTGCACTTGTTGACTTGCCCTTTACACTTTACAGTTATTACATAATCCCTCTGAAGAAAGGAAATTTTGACAGAACCTACATTGTGTATTAAAAGGGCCATAGGCTAGGGTACTAAAAGCCCACCTCCTCACTAAAGCTTTGAGCTTTGCTTTGATACATTACAGTCAGCTGCTTGAGTGTGACTGCCATACGCAGTTTGGACCTTTTGAGCCAGGTGATGATGTTCAGAAGATAATAAGGCTTGATTCACCATAGACCTTTGTGACTGGTTTTTATTGCAAGTCACTCTTTCTATTCTTGTACTTATTTCCAAGCCCTGGCACCATCAGCAGACTGACGAGAAGAAGCAGATGCACAATCAATATTCACCGCTGCAAGCTTTGGGGGAAGCTGCGGGAAGGAGATAGCCGGAGGCTTTAACTGCTCCATGGCTCTTTTTCATCTCCCTGTTCGGGAAGGGGGCTCGCTGCCACATTAAACGGAAATCTTCCATCTCACCAGTCTTGAGCATCACCGGCTGAAAATACTACGTGAGGCACTATCAGAGTGCTCTGGATTACCAAGCTCAACTGGACCGATTACATTACATTACATTATTGGCATTTGGCAGACGCTCTTATCCAGAGCGACGTACAACAAAGTGCATACCCATAACCAGGGATAAGTTCGCTGAAAGACCCTAGAGGGAAGTACAATTTCAACTGCTACCTGTACAACAGATAAGGACGAGGGCCAAGCGGGATAGAACCATCGCTTGGACCAGGAGCTGGTTCGAGTAGGGGGTGAGAAAGGGGCGGATTCTCCGTATGTTGTATAGGAAGAACCTGCAAGACCGGGTCACCGCCGCAATGTCTGCTGTCCATCACCACGCCGAGGTTCCTTGCACTGGGTGACGGCGTGAGTGTGGTATCCCCGAGGGAAATGGAGAGATCCAGATGAGGAGAGGTATTAGCAGGGATGAATATCATTTCAGTCTTGCCTGGGTTGAGCTTTAGATGGTGGTTGTCCATCCAGCTCTGGATGTCCCTCAGGCAAGCAGAGATACGGGCTGAAACCTACGTATCAGACGGCGGGAACGAGACGAAGAGTTGGGTATCGTCCGCGTAGCAGTGGTAGGATAGCCCATGTGCAGTGATCACAGGGCCAAGGGAGCGAGTGTAAAGAGAAAAAAGAAGCGGGCCTAGGACTGAGCCCTGGGGAACTCCTGTGGCGAGGGGCCGAGGTGTCGATACCGAACCAGCCCAGGCAACCTGGAAGGAGCGACCAGAGAGGTAAGACTCAATCCAGTCCAGGGCTGTGCCACAGATGCCCGTTGCTGACAGGGCAGACAGGAGGATGGAGTGATCCACAGTGTCGAAGGCAGCAGAGAGATCTAGAAGAATGAGGACAGAGGAGAGGGAGGCTGCTCGTGTGGCATGAAGTGACTCACTGACGGAGAGGAGCGCAGTCTCTATCGAGTGGCCCGATCTGAAGCCAGACTGATGGGGGTCTAGCAGGTTGTTGTTAGAAAAGAAAGAAGAAAGTTGAGTAGAAGCGGCTCATTCTATAGTTTTAGAAAGGAAAGGAAGAAGAGATACCAGGCAGTAGTTCTGGATGATGGAGGGATCCAGAGTAGGCTTTTTTAGCAGCGGAGTGATGTAGGCCCTCTTGGAGGATGCCGGAAAACAGCCGGAAGACAGGGAGGAGTTGACAAGGGAGGTGACAAATGGGAGAATGACAGGTGTGATAGTTTGGAGAAGAGAAGAGGGGATAGGGTCAAGGGCACAGGTTGTAGGGCGGTGGGAGAGCAGGAGTTGAGAAACATCAGAGTCTGTAAGGGGGGAGAAAGTGGAAAAGGAAGGGATGGGCCTAGAGGGGGGGAAAGGCACAGTGAGGGGTGCGGTGGTTGTCAAGGATCTGCGGATGACTGTGACCTTCTCATCGAAGAAATCAGCAAAGTCATCAGCAGCGAAGGAGGACTGAGGAGGAGGAGGCGGTGCGTTGAGGAGAGAGGAGAAAATAGAGAAAAGTGTCCGGGGGTTAGAAGCGGAGTTCTGAATTTGTGTTTGATAGTATTTTGCTTTGGCGGCAGTGACAAAGGAAGAGAATGCCGCCAGGAGAGACTGGTAAGTCGTGAGGTCTGAAGCGTCTCTGGATTTCTCCCACAGGATACTGCAACAGAATGGAATTCAAAAGTGGATATGGACAGGTCAGAGAGGGGGAGAACAGAGAATTTCCATGAGGGGGAAATTAAAAGACCACTACCACCGCCAAGGCCAGAAGACCGGGGAGTGTGCGAGAAGGAGAAGGAGGATGAGAGGGCAGCGGGAGTGGCAGTGTTGTCAGGTGTGATCCAGGTCTCAGTTAGGGCAAGGAATTGTAGGGACTGGAGGGAGGCATATGCAGGGATGAAGTCAGCCTTCCGAGTGGCAGACTGGCAGTTCCATAGTCCCCCTGTGACAGCAAAGTCCTTACAGGGGGTCAGCGGGGGGTAGCTGAGGTTGGAGGGGTTCCGACGCCGCGGAGGACCACGTCGCAAGGGGTGTCTTCAGGGGATAGAGCACACTGGGATGGGGTGAAACATAACAACATAACAAACTGGGACAGAGACGCTGGTGTCGCTCTGAAGACGCCTATTTAAAGCACCTACAAATCGCTCACAAGCAGTTCAAAATGCACAGTTATGGTTTTTGTATTTCTCTGCCTGGTTTGGTTCCAAGAAAATTATATAAGGGAATGGTTCCATGATGGCTCAAGCTTCCCTTGAATACATTCAAGTTCTCACAATGTTCAAAGCTGAGGGATTCATCCCTGAGGGATTAGCATTTTGTAGACTCAAGTGTATACATTATTGCTTTAACTCTTGCTTTAAATTGCTTTCTGTAATTAAGTTTCCAGTTTTGTTTATCATACTACAGTTCAGACTAGTTTCCCAAAATCATCTCTCACAAATTCATTGTAGACATGGTCAGTTATGTGAAAGCCATTTGCATTAATACCCCTGAGGAATTGTGTTGCGACAGATATGTCCACTGGAATTTGTCTCACCTTTTCCAAATGTACTTCCTGGTGATTAAAGTTC
Source organism: Conger conger (assembly GCF_963514075.1). Taxonomy (NCBI): domain Eukaryota; kingdom Metazoa; phylum Chordata; class Actinopteri; order Anguilliformes; family Congridae; genus Conger; species Conger conger. The sequence continues at coordinate 23,509,009 of NC_083764.1, read as the reverse complement.
AATGAAGGTCCTATCTCCCCACTTGCTCTTCTCAAATATCATGCAAAGAAGAGTGCTGTTTGAGTCAGTTTAATTCCCCTCAATGTAACAGGCCTCATCCGTGAAAGAACTGACATTGCATTCATTAGTCCACAAGGTCTGGATACAAACATAGACACGTAATCGCATGAACAGCAGTACACATGCAGACATGAACCACAGTAAGATGATGGCTTTTTTAAGCATGACTGTGAGATTTCCTTGCGTGACACAATCTCACGAGGGACACTGTCGAAAGTAGCTTTTCATAGCAGCCAGCTTGTGTGCAGCTGTGGGCCTGGACTGAGGGTGAGCTGTTATCAACAAACTTGTCAACAGCTGTTAACTTCTCCCTGAAATGTTGTGAGACTGATGTGGAATGAAACGGAAACAGAGGCAAGGGGTGCACCCTGATCCTGTCAAACGGATATTCCTCAAGCCTTTCGTGAAATTATGCACATTCATTTAGAAAGACGGGAAAACTGGCAAACTGCAATAATTTGCATTAATGAGGAGACTATCAATTATGGGTAGTCCGATGGTGGGGACTAAATATTCAGCTGTAATTTTCCCTATATACAGACACCCTCAATACAAAAATGATATTGTTATACCAGAACATTCACATTAGTTTTGCTTATACAGTGGGGTCCAAAAGTCCACTAGTGAAAATGCTTCTATTTTGCATTCTTTTCTAATTTAATACAAATGTTTTCATGACAAATGACATTATCAGCATAACAACTTGAGTAAAAAGTTGAATCTGTGATGTAAATGAATTTCACAACTTCTTGGTATTTTGTATGTCCCCCAGCCTGGCTTTTGTCAGTCTTCAAGTGTCCCCATAAATGTTCAATGAGGTCAGGTGATTGTAGATTGTGCAGCACTCCTTGCTCTTCTTTGGTCTTCAAGGAGTTCTTGCATAGCTTTGAAGTAACATTAATTTATTTGTTTCAAAATCCTAAAGCTTTCTGTTTTCCACAATTACATGACAAATATGTCCCAGATTGTCAATGTGGTCTCAGACATTTGGACCCCACTGTACCTGCAGTGCCGATAGGCTGTGGAACCTGTGTTTTCAATGCGAGTCGCTTGTGTGTTTTGCAGTGTTTTTGAATAGAGGAGAGAATGAATATTGATGCCTGATCAGAGAGTAGCTGTTACATTTTGGCTCCCCTAGCCAAAGGTTAGGCAGGATCCACAAAGTAATCCACGGGATTGACAGAATAATGAACAGCTGCACCTTGGCCTGCTCTCTCTCTCTTCTCCTCCCTGTCACGCACCTTCATGACAGGAAGACCTGCAGGTCATTTATCTGAAGAGCTGCTAACTCCACTGTGGGCGGGGGGAGCATGCACAGGAAGACTCAGTGCCAGAATCATTCTGTGTCCTGTTCCCGGGAAATCTGCCTTCACCAAAAGGAACCTTTTCTCTGAACTGGGATCAGCCCTTATTTGTTCTTTCTGTTTTTTGCTCCATTGTCCTCTATGCTTCCTCCTAACACGTTGTATAGTCAACTGAGACAGCTTGAGCTTTTGGCCAAGGACACCAGCAGTGGGTTTGCCATCGGAAGAAGGATGCTTATGCTGAAAAGGATGTCAAGCCTACGGTGAAGTATGGTGGTGGACCTTTGATGTTATCAGGTTGTTTCACATCTATGGGGGGCAGTTCACCCAGACATGAAATTAAAGTACGTTTCCACTTACCCAGAGTACTATCTGTGCATCCAGATAGTTTAGCTGAGATTCATGGAATGCAACAGTCTGTTGTAATTTCAATATGACAACTTGTTTGCAACTTAATTAAAGCACATAACTGCTTCGAAATTCAGGGTTAACAGGTATTTTGTTCTACAGCATAAATTATACCTGTTAATATCTCAACTATGAATTTCTAATCTGTTATGTGCTTTAATAAGGTAAGTTGCTATCGAAACTACAACAGACTGTCACATTCCATGATTGTCACATCACCACAACTCAAGCTTCATATTCGTCTGCTTTCACAAGAGGTCCTTTGTATCAAGGTGAACTGCAAGGATGCACAGGGAGTGTAGGTACGCCATTTAGTTACACATTCTCTGACAAAGAGCCATGGAATTCATGGCTTTGGGAGCGACATCAGCTCAGGAGGTAAGAGCAGTGGTCTGGCCATCGGAGGGTTGTCGGTTCGATCCCTGAGCAAGACACCTTACTTGATAAAGATTTTAGTGCATTGCATGGCAGCCAATCGCTGTTGGTCTGTCAATGGGTGAACAAGATGCATAAATTATATTGCGCTTTGTATAAAGCTATATATATGCAGACCATTTACCATTTCATACTTTTTGATTGTGCCTATGCCATATTTACTCTCCTGCATCCATTGATCTCATTCAACAAAGCACACATATTTTCTCCAAATGAATGAAACTTCAAATGGTTTCATTTCACATGTAACTTCAAGGGCTTTGGAACACAGTCATCACCTCAAAACTTTTTTGTTTGCTCTACTAAAAAGTTCTACTTATCTGGCAAATGTGGTCAATAACTCCAGAATTTGAATCTTTTATTAAAATTCACATTTTTTTTTATATTTGAGAATTCACAAATATACTCCATGGACTAGCATAAAAGAGTCACTTTTCCAAGTTAACAGCAAAATTCAAGTCTCTGGACTTTTTTCATAAGCCCTGTGCTTTTGTATATGTTTGAAATGTTAAGGAGGCCGGCACAAGTTATCTGAGTTTGGGCACATCTGTTTTAATGCCCTTTTCAGGATCTCAATGCACCAAATTCCTTGACACAACACAGCTGCTGGATAATGAGTCTGCAGACAACCAAACCAACAATGACTTATAAAGGAGGATTGTTCAAGTTGTACATTGCAGCAGAAATAGACTCTGTCACAATATATATGGGATAGATTTGAATATGCAAATTAAACAGAAATGCATATTTGTGGAAAAGCTACAGCAGAGTTGCTTGTCTCATGCCACGACGGTGTCTGCAAATAAAAAAGACCAAGACGCAGACGAAACCAATGTCTTCTAAAATCTGTTAAGCAAACTCTCTGAAAAATTGTTTATGAAGACATATTTTTAATTGCCTTCGTATTTGCATAATTTAAATTTTTGTATAATCTCCACCGATTCCTGGATCTATCACCTATTTTTTTATGAGCCACAATCTTGCCAACAATATTAAGAGCCTCTGCTGTTGTGAAAGAGCCCTGGTAGCTTCAACATGTGGTTAATTTGTCCGTAGATTGCTTCATTGAGCACTCCTGAATGAGCCCCTTAGGCCTCTGGGAAACCTCATATACTTGCTGAGGGGTGAAGCCAGTCATATATTACCTGAAATGTCCTCCTTCAAAGAATATACTGTATAGTGCAGTCTATACGTATGTATTTGGACAGTGACACATTTTGTTGTTTTGACTCTACTCCAGGAAACTGAATATGAAATGGAACTATGAATATGAGGTTAAAGTCCAGTGGATGGGTTAAAAATGATTGACATGATCAAGATTTGCTGCTGTGCTCACATCACTGACAATCTATTGCATGTTTCTTTCCTGTTAAAACTGTAACCATGTTCATACAGGCATCTGGTGTTTTTAAAAAAGCAAAAACAAGCTGACTGTTCCTGATTGGTGTACAGGCATCCTTAGTGACTCACAGCAATATATTTAAGGCTCAGTGCTGATACTGTATGCCAGCTAATTAGTCCATGGCAAATGGACGTATGAAATAATGAATGGAGAGGCAGCAATGTTGTTCGCGGGGAAAGGGAGGGAACCAGCAGAGACCCTTAATCTGTCCGCCCTGTGCTAGCCACCCCTGGCTAATGAGGAAATGTCACTTGGGCTGTTTCTATGGGTAATTACTAATCTTTATTAACTCAGGTCTACATTACTGTCTCTTAGGATTTCAAACAAAAAACTGGCAAAGGAAATAGGATACTGACCTTTTAATTACTGGGAATTGTGATTCACGGCGCTAATGTCCATTGCCTCGCCCAGGCGGCTCAGAGCATCCACCCACATCGGATGTTACCACTGAGCCGGACCCCCGCCATATGTTAGTGAGATTGCAGTCCCCTAACAACAACTCACTGGGATCATAATAGGACCGCCTACATTTTAACATGGCCGTCTGTGCGGAGCTCAAACAAATCCTTCTGCTTTGTCATTGCTACTCACCAAATTGAGACCACACATTAGCACAGACAGCAGAAGGCACATTTCAGTCTGTTGTTCATTTATGCATGGATTGAAGCTATTAAGCAGAGCATTTATGAGTTGAGAAATGTGAATTCCCACTCTGAGACAAGTTAATCCAGACTTTATTCAAAACCGTCATGTCATCCAGCCATATAATCCTAGCACATTATTGCGCCCATAATACTTCCCAGAAGTCCTTAGTTATAAAGGATCACAAGAACCAACACCAGATTAAGAATATCAGTAGTGTCCAACCTCACGTGTGCTGCCTCATGAGATATTTGCATTACATTTGCCCAAACCAATTTATTTTACCACCTGACCACCTCTTTCAAAATGATCAGACACTTTATGAATGATCTATAGGAGGTATTATTTTGTAATCCACTGATAATTAACAGGTCAAAGGCCAGGAAATGTCACCAGTGGTGAAAGTGCGGTGAGAATTACCCAGACCTAGAATTTTGCCCATTCATATCCATCAATGCAGAATGTCAGGGAGAATGGTACAGAATGGAGTGTGAGAACAGCATACAGAATGTGAAATTGAAATGTCAGTTGAAGAGGTCCATAAAAGAAAATAAATACTATTTTGAGGCCTTAGTAGTGGTATTTCAAGAATAAATTGATCTTGAGTGATAGAATGCAATGAACAGCGTCAATTAAGAGCTGAATCCAGAGGTGCTGACCTAACCTAATTATCTGTCTATATTATGGAGACATTGATATGAAGTAAATTCATAATTCACCATGCATTGAAGAAACAGTGAATTGAGCATGGAGCAATTCAAAGGCAGAATGATTGCTGCATTTTATTGAACTCAAACATTAGGCCATCCCATGACGATTCCGGCAAAAAGTGTTTTAGCACAAGAATGGTGAAAAAATGTATCACGGTCGAACAAAAATACCCATTTTTGGGCAAGATAATGGAATTCCGAGAAAACTTTCATCACTGGAGCATGGACCTTTAAAACTTGGGGCTTGATTTTGAAACTGTTTTGTAAGGCTGGCAACAGCCATTTTCACGAGTTTGTGTCAAGTGGCCACAAACGGCATGCACCCACCCATAGAGGGCGATGTGCAGTTCCAGCCCTTTGAGGAGAAGCCGTACCTTCAGACATGGTTTGCATTTTTAAAACACTCTTGCCAGGGGTTTGCAGAGTAAATAAGATTGATGTCGTGGAGACATTATTCAAACCATCCCTCATTTGCGGTCCCCCGCTTCCGCCGCCCCTCCCCATTCTCCGCCCTCAGTCCATGGCCTAAATCTCTCAGGCTCTAAATTAAGATTACTCTGTGTGATCTTTTCTGCACCCACACTACACGTTGAACACCCGAGAGAGATTGCCCGCGAGGCGATGCCATTGACTTGGAAAGCTTGATCTGGAACATACCGTAACTCACAAGGATGTAGACCTGGATAAGGGTTAATTGGGAAAATGTCTTTTTGACATTAAACCATCTTTCAAACTGGTCAAAACCAACCACCAGCAGGTTCAGGAATGATCATGAATGTAAAACAGCAAGACATTTTCAGGATAAGCTTAGCAGATACTCTTTTGAAGCATCAAGGAAAGAACCCACAGCTATATGGAATTAATGTATTTTCTTCATGCACAAAGTTTATTTCCTACCTTGGTGCAAGTATCATTCTGAAGTGTGAGGCAGTGAGGAAAGGTCATGCACCAGAGCTTTGAGGATGAAAGCAGATGAATATCTGTTTGGTTAAGCAGCAAAAATAAAAGACAGCCACACATAATCAATGCCTACCCACATACCTCCATTGATCTGGTTAGACTGATCTACGCAAGCATAGTGCAGAGAGCCATTTAATGTAAACTGCCCTCACAAGTCGTGTCTTCCCAGTGGACAGACACCTCATTTGCTAATGCCGAAGGCTGAAAAGCAATTCTCAAAACAACAGACTAACAGGTCATCCATAACACACAGCTAGTGTGGATTTAATATAAATATAAAAATAACTACCACCAATGGGTTGTGCTCACCTGGATGATGCCCAGCAACCATTCTGAGCAAAACTGAGGTGGAGAGAGATGAAATGATAAAGCCAGTTTAATTTGGGAATGAAGTTGTCAAGTTGGGAAGTTTGCCTGGAATGTTGTCCATATTTCCGAGGGTTTTATACAATTAACAAAAATTAGAATGAAGCAGAAACTTTTTGGGATTCTTGGCATACTTTCCTCTGGTTCATTCAATGGCTGGCAAACCTCATGACACTGTTTTGTAAGCATTTCAATTTGTCACACAAAAATTAAAAGAAAAGTGCATTATGTTTTCTAGAAACAGGGACTTTCCCATTTTATGGCTGCGTGTGGAATATTAAAGCAGCCCTAGCAGAAAGCAGCTCTCTCCTCAATCCTGCCTTTGCCGTTCAACCCCCCGACTCAAGCCAGTTTCAGTGTCAGGGAGTTAATGCGCTTAAGTTCATTAAGCTCCTTCGTGTGAATGAATTGCAGTGATCCATGTCCCTCCTGTGAACAGAACAAAACAAAAAAAAAGAAAAGCTGTGTTTAGCTGCGCTTTGCTGTTGTTGTTCCATGAGGGATATAGATATGCCTCTTGTCCTTAAATAACACAAGAAAATGAGGGATGATAAAGGGAATATTGCCAGGGTGTAGGCACAAGATACTCATTTAGACTACTGTTCACCATCCATTTCTTCAGGAGCTGCAGTAAGTGCTCTATGAACAATGGAAGTGATGGGAAGATCAAAACACAAATAAGAGGCTCTCTGGTGACATACCAGCTAAGGTGCCAGACCTCATGCAGTGATGAACCCTACGGTCTGGAAACGGGTTTCCTGTTCATGGCAGTGTTGATTATGGCTGGCAGCTTACATCACTGCCAAGGAGGTTTTGTCAGCATATTCCCTGCCTCAAAAATTAAAGACTCTCTACCAACTACCAACTCCTGTCGTCAACCTGCGGTCTAAATGCACTAGCCAGTTAATAGTTATGTTCAGGTTTAGGTTGATTGCAGAGTGACATAGTGGCTGATTGCATATGCTTAGGAGTATAAAATTCCTCCTTTTTATCTTTGAATGACAGTAAGAGTGAGATGGTATATATAAGTACCACTTGCACACTCATACAGCAAAGAAAAGAAAATCAATTGCCTGTTGCTTGCACACAGCTCAGCATGATTTGAAAGACTCTTAACAAAGACTGATCTGGTATTCTTTAGGCAGTGGGGAAATAAATATTAGGAAAATTGAGCAACAGTGGTTGTCTTCTTTAGAAAAAAATATCACATTTTCATAAAGGAAATTATATGTCTTGAGAACTGCATACACGCACTGTTGATTGGAAAACATACCACCACAGTTTTATTTCTTAGTATTTAAATGTATTTAATGTATTAATTGATTTTAACACAAATGTGGAATGTGTTCTCTTTTACATCAACAAGCTAGGTCAAAGTATTTTAAGGATAAACGGCAGTCACATAAGACAAAATAAAAGCAACACTAGGCAAATCCTAACACTAAAAACACAATATGCAATATTAGACAAGGAGTACAATAATACAATCAGTAGGTAAAACATGCATGGGCTTATTAAAAACATGTGAACACTTGCACATAGGCCGCTGGTTAGCTGTCTCTGAATCCTGACCAGTGACTTGTAAGAAGAATGAAGACAGCAGGTGAAAGCAAGGAAAATCTAAGAGCAATCTGTTATATTTCCAATTTCAAATCCATCTCACTTTATAAGTAGGGATTTGTCCACCTGAGCCACATTGTCTATTTTCAATTCCGTCCTGGCAGTTTTCTCATGCGTTTGTGCGGGCAGCATTTTAAGTTGCTGCCATTTGATTATTCCAAGTGAATGGCATAGAATACATTATCCTGTCAGATTTGCTCCCTCAATTGTAAGTGTGTGTTTGTGCATCAAACCAATGACATCAGATGGGTTTTAATTGAATGTAATATGTGACCAGTGGATCTCTTTGGTGTGAATCAAATATCAGCCTGCTTCTCCCTCTAGCACTGCAATCAAAAGATTGTAGTACTGCTATCTGTTTGACTCGTATTTGCCGAACAGAAGTAAATTCAGAAGCAGCCTGTAATTACGTTGCTTGTAGATCCATTATTTAGCTCAGCGCAGTGTAAGTCTATGAAAGGAAAGCTAATGGGAGCAGGTTTCATTACAGCTACAAGACGGAAGATGAATTCCTAAGAGCTGGGATAACAGTGGTTGTATTATGCTGATACCCCACTCCTCATCCGTTTCTTTTTTCTCTCTCTTGCACACAGGCCTGCACACAGATGCCATCCCTCCCTAATCTATAACAATGAACGGATCCTATCCAGTGCACTTAGGGTGCTTAAAGTACAGGTTTCTGCTAACGCAAACACTTTGGTGGTCAGGCAATTACAGGTGCCCCCTGGTGGTATTTGCTATCGCCATGCCTTCACAGAAACCCCTTCCTCTCCAAGGGTATAATTTGAAATTCAGATCAATTACTGGTCATGGAATTTCTTCAAATGAAAGCATGAAAGATATTTCTCCCCTAAATCAGACAGCAATAAAATATTGCATTTATGCCTTGAATGTTGGTAATCAACAATGTGAACCCAATTTAATATTTTCCACCTGTCTACTCTCAACCCTGTAATGCTGATACTTTTCCTCCTGTAATGCTAATACTGAGAGAGATGCACTGAGAAGAAATTGTGTTAACCCTATCAACTTTGCCCCCTTGTGATTGAGTCATTCATGTCCCTAATTATTGTTGGGTTCCTATTTCTAAAATAAAGAAATGTGATGTAAATGGAGATGCCAGATTGTTAACAACAGTTTAGATGCTTATCAGCCTCTTATTTGCAAAGGAGGGCAGTAAACCTCCAGCCTTCCCCTTGCCACACTCATGGTTTACAACTGTCACCACCCCACAGACTCGACAAGACAAGAAAAGGCATATTCTAACAATCCTTGATATTATTTCTCTACATCAAACAATCATGTTCCAATATAAGAACAAAAATATACTCTTCAGAAGTTGTATGAATAAACACATGCTTTTTTGCTAGCTCACTTTTATTGCACGTTCGGCTGACATATTTCCGATTTGGTAGAATTATGATTAGTTTTGCAAATTATTTGATACAGACATATTTATGGAACCAAATATCCCACCTGGTTATGACTGTTTTCTAACTAACATTGAAGTTTATTTTGGAATCCGTTCAGCCATTTCCGAGGACTATACCCAAGCAAATGTCTTGAACTGCATCTTGTCATTGCGTAAATGCATTGCTAGGTAATTTCAATACTAATGTAAAACATGGTAAGCATCTTGTACAGGGTTTTCTTTCGAACAAGGTATAATGTGTCATATTCAGGTGACAGAGAGTTTAGGAATATCTCTGAGTTCGCACAGCAGAATGAATAAACAGATGTGCGTAAACATCCAATGAGTGTTTGCGTTGCAGGCTAATCTTTGTCCGACATAAATCTATGAAGAATACACTAAGCTTTCACCTCAGGGATGGGCTATATTTACTGTAAAATTAAGATTTTAGCTTATCCTGGAGGTATTTATCTGACTGTTGCGCATACACGACTGCAGTGTACGTCAATATCAGAGGACAGCATGTGCGTGGATTGAAGTTTGGTGGTACAGCAGCATCACATTGCTTTCAGTCTATGTATATTCCGATATTACAATATATAATGGAATGAAAAGGCCATTTTATGGTCGCTGAGGTCTTGGTGAAAATGAGGTGCTAATAGACGACATAATAGACAACATGGGGCGACATGGCTCAGGCAGTGAGAGCAGTCGTCTGGCAGTTGGAGGGTTGCTGGTTCGATCCCCTGCCCGGGCTGTGTCGAAGACACCTAACCCCCAAATGCTCCTGACAAGCTGGTCAGCGCCTTGCATGGCAGCCAATCGCCGTCTGTGTATGAATGGGTGAATGAGAAGCATCAATTGTACAGCACTTTGGATAAAGGTGCTATATAAATGCCAACCATTTACCATTTAGACAGTTACAGGATTTGGATTTGTTATAGATAAACCTGTAATTGTACAGGCTAACATGGCTCTGGTTAACCTAATTTTGAAATAAAGTCCCATTTTAAATGTGATGCAGGTTGGTTAGGAACCATTAAGCTCAGTCTACATTAAAAATCTGACTTGAGATGAGATGGGACGGTTTCATAACGTTTTTTTTAAGAACGTCTGATCTTGTCACCTAGCATTTCAGAAACTGACCATGTCAAGCCTTGTCTCTAATTTATGTTTGTTGTAGACTGGCTTCAGAACTTAACCAGAAGTATAGCGGTTGTGGAATCCTGGAGTCTCTCATGAAACTGTTACCTAATGTTATGTTGCAAAAAAACATAATTAAAACAATATAATGTAGACAATATGAAGTTAATGTTAGCTAGCTAAACAAAATACACATATGAGGGCCACTAGAAGAAACATAAAACGTCAAGCAGGCAGAGTCGTTGCTATGGAAATGTTATTTGTTTACATAGTGCTTTGGTGTTGTCTGCTTAGTTTTTACTCTGACATTCTGAAATTTTTATTTGGATGTTCTGAGCTTTCTCCCGTCTCGTCTCAAGTTGGCTGTTTGATGTTGTCTGGGTTTTAGGGTGAGTAATCCTTTTTGTAGTAGCTCTGGGTTGGTCCTTAACTTAGAAATTGAGATATTCAGTGCTAAACTATAAAAACATCAGGTGTAAAGTTACATCTTTATGTAACCTTTGTGTACACTTTGTTATTTTTCAAATGTATGAATGGTACAAGCCTCTTTTTAAATTTTATTCCTCAGCCATATGTGTGCAGTAAATAGTTTTTGAGATATTGATACTTTTATGGGACTAATACAAAATAGGCTGAAATTACCCTCTAGGGACCCAAAGTAGGAAGGGTTAAACCGATTTTGGAAAGCCCAGATGTATTTGTATGCACACCATTAGGGTGCAGATCACGTTCAGCACTGGCACTGTCAGGATTCAATTCCATTATGTGGGGTGCATCGCTGCATCAAAATGCTTTAGCGGCATATGCTATTTACATGGCTTTATGGAAGCATTTCAGTTTAAGAGCTCTGGCTGAGACCTGCAGCTTTTGGACTATATGGTCAGTCCCACTATATCACAAATAAAACAACGTTTATAAATGCATAAATCACAGTACAGTAAATGTAGGTTGCCTAGCTGGCTCTGAGAAAGAGCTATAACCCTTCATTATATACACTTAATTTTCATATGCTGTGACTATGCCTTTGATTCCAAAGTGACAACATACAGTGTCCGGTAGTACTCATGTAAGTAGTATCAGATTTGGTAGTTAGGTAGTATCCATGCCAGTGGTCCAGTAATGCGTTGCTCCATATTCAGTAGCAATTAACATTTCATACCCTTTACTTTCAAGTGACAAGCCGGCTCTCGTCTCAAGAGGCTTCAGCTCAGCTTAAGCTTTTTAAAAGCTAATTAAGCTATTAGTGTGAGCTACATTCCCATTTTTGTGGGAATTTTACATTCACAATGAACAGAACATGCAGTTTTTCATTTGGCAGGCTTACCTGTTGAAACTATTTCATGACCGATGATCATTCAACAGATTTTCAGCAATTTACTTCCTTTATTCAACGGTCTTGGACTGGGTGTATCAAAGAAAGATCTCAGTATGTGTAAAAAATTGAAAATGAAACGGACTGTTCATTAAACCTATACAAATACATCTGCAGTGACTTGAATCAGAAGAGCGCTAATGCATGTAAAATGTCTGTTTATGGAGGTAACCTTGGTTCTATAAATGTAAGGACAGACTGGTGCGCTCTGTAGGGGAATCGGCTTGAAACAAATGACAGATTGAAGGTACAGGTAGCCATAATGCTAACTGAGAGCTGCAAATGTTCTGTCCCCAGGGAGATGACATGTGGTATGGCATTCCGAGTGGCAGATCCCTGCTGCGTAAGACACATCTTGAAGTTCATTCTGAAAAGTTTGATGGAGAGTCACCATTTAAATATGAGCTTGCCGAGTCAGCACTCTTTCTCAAAGGTGGATGGGTGCTGAGAGTTGCTGGTGATTTGAATGCATTGTTGTTCAAGTGTCTGACTTCAGCTAGGATAATATCCATACACTGAGAATTTTCAAAAGCTGAATCAATTGGCATTAGGCTGATTACTTTTATAGGGTGAAGGATACTACTATTGCCCAGATGTTTGAATTGTTTGAGTTCTATTCAGTCATTGGCTTAAAGCTCCCAATAGACACAATAAGATATACATTAAATTAACTGCATCCTTCACCTCTCTAAAAAGTCCTGTCTCTATACAATGTATTATCAGAGTGGCTAAGGGCTGCTTGAGTTACAATACTTGTTATATATTTTTAAAAGACTATTTTACTTCATAATTTCTCATTTGTTCCTGATGTCTTTTTTTTTGGTTCAGAAAATACCATATGTCTCACAGACAAGACAAAGGCCACAATACTTAATTGAGCAACTATAACGATTTCAATAAGATGTGCCATCTTTCATTTCCTCTGTCCCATTTCTAAAGGCAATTGGCTCCTCAGGGAGGACATGCACAAGAACAGATATATCACTGTCTCCCAAAGTGCAGAATTAGCCTTTTCTTTTATTTTGCCATATGTTTGGTTTTTGATAGAGGAAATTGACATTTTTATGATCCTTGATGACTCAGTGTGTGTTTGTGTGTGTGTGTGTGTGTGTGTGTTCTGCCAGACACTATATAAGTCCATCCATCCATCCATTATCTGAACCCGCTTATCCTGATCAGGGTTGCAGGGGGGCTGGAGCCTATCCCAGCATACATTGGGCGAAAGGCAGGAATACACCCTGGACAGGTCGCCAGTCTATCTCAGGGCACACACACCATTCACTCACACACTCATACACTCATACCTACGGGCAATTTAGACTCTCCAATCAGCCTAACGTGCATGTCTTTGGACTGTGGGAGGAAACCGGAGTACCCGAAGGAAACCCACGCAGACACGGGGAGAACATGCAAACTCCGCACAGAGAGGCCCCGGCCGACGGGGATTCGAACCCAGGACCTCCTTGCTGTGAGGCGGCAGTGCTACCCACTGCACCATCCATGCCGCCCCATTATATAAGTGGGAGAGCAAATGAGATAATTCTGCATCTTAAACTTAATTCCATCCACGTCATCTATTGTCAGATTTTTATCTATGACATTTGGATATTATGACATTTCAGAGGGAGAGACAATATGCTTTCATATGGGCTACTGATTATGATCCATACAATAGTGTTACAAAATGGCTTGTCCTGATCATCATCAGCATGTGCTCTCCCTTTCACTCCCCTCCCCAAGCATGCATAGAACCACATGTGAAGCCATGTGTCCCAAATATTATGGTGCCCTGAAATGGGGGGGATATGTATAAAAAGTGTTGTAATTTCAAACATGGTGAATCCAAAATGTATAAAAGTACTGAAATTGAACCACATGTGAATCGATTGATTATGAATCTAAAAATATACATTAGCCCACATGCACACACAATCTGTTAACCCCTCACTATGGTAATTATTTATTCATTATTTATATATTTAATTATAAATGAAATCAATTAATGAATGGAACCCAGTTAAACCTTTCATGCTAACATATTTGAATGAATTGAATTCATATTTGAATTAATTAACAATGCTGTACTCTTGTGAAGTGTTGCTTTGCAGTCTGGTTACCCAGCCGGACATTAATTAACTACACTGTGAGAACTATGTCCGAGAATAAACTGATTTGACAGATCAAACAGTTCAATTAACAGCTCCCATTTCTCAGTCCCCACATTTGGGGAAGTGCAATTCATCACGCAATCAAGGCCATCTAATGAGTAATCTGCATTAAGGCACTGTTTAAGGGCAGGACCCGATGAACATATGAGCCTGCCACAAATAAATGCCAAATGCCAGCACAATGAAACTGCAATGTCTTAAATTCCCACTCGGATTGCTCAAAAAACCTGCAGCAAATCAGCAAAAACCATGTCCTTTTGAGGCCACTGAAACTTCAGGTGACAAAGAATGAATGAAAACATAAATAGTGTGGATCAAAAAAAGGGTACCAGTTCCCTGGTGTGTTGTTCGTGGGAAGTTAGATTGAGGCTCCGCTAACGTCAGCTGGAACAAACCCTGCTGAGTATCCCCCATTTCACTGTTTAAGAATAGGTGCACCTGGCCAGGGAGCTTTCATAAATGGTGGTGAATGCCTCCCGCACATTTCTCATGCTCTCCTGAGGAGACCTCGATAGTATGAGCTAACATCCCCCCCACCCCCACTCCGCCATTCCAGCTCCTTCTCCTTGATACTGACAATTGCCGATTCATAGTGGCACCTCTAAAAGGAACTGTGAGTCAATTCACAAGAGAGAATGAGCAGTTATTGTCCATGCCCCATGGGGTATTTGGGTAGATGGCGAGGGCTACCAATCACATGTCATTTCCTCTGCCTGCCTTCTTCATGTTCCCTTCCCTTGCTTCAAGGGGCAAATCCCCAAAAGAGTGAGAGCCACGCCAGGTGGGGTCGGCTCTAAAATATGAAAGAATTTTCTCTAAAACCTGTCATAACAAATTATTCCTCTGGCTAAAACAAGCTCAGGTGTGCATTCCGAGTTTGGAACATTAGAAATAGTAATTTAATGTTGTTAAATGTTGAGAGTTTTTGTAGCCTTCCCCTTCTTGGTGGAAATTAACCATCTTCATTCTGAAATCCTTGGACAACTGTTTAGATCTGGGGTGCACAACAAGGGCCGATCCGTTTCAGTATTTTGTGCCAGCTTCTGTTGTTAATTATTTAATTGATTCAATCATATGTTATCTGACATGTGTATGAATACCAGCTACAGCTGCAGACTGCAAGTGTATCCTCATGATTTTACTGTGCTCAAGTACAGGCTTGATCCAGGGTAATTTATAGAGCTGTCAGCAAATTAAAAACAAGATAATTGGTTGGAACAAAAAGCAGTACGCAAACCGGCCCTGGAGGACCGGAGTTGTGCACCCGTGGTTTAGAGGAACCCATGGTTATTAACACCACACAGAATAGCCACTGCAGTTGGATACTTACAGGCGATGCAGGATAGGGGCAAATTGTCTCCTGCTTAGTCTAATCAACTGTCTGTCGCTCTGGATAAGAGCGTCTGCCAAATGCCATTAATGTAATGTAATGTACAAGCCATGGAGTTACTTCAGAGAAAAAGGTTCAGCCCTCAAATTATACCCACCTGACTCATTGAAGCCATAACGAGTAAATCACCTGGGTCTGGGCCTTCTTAAAAATCTTTTTAAAAAGTAACAAAGAATAATCCAATCCGATAATCCAAAAGGGTTCCCAAACTTTTGCACAGGGGCCAGTCAAATCAGTTTATTCTCTGACACAAGTGGAATTAATTAGTGTCCTGCTGGGTGACCGACTGCAAAGCAACATTTCAGTAGAGCATTGTTTTATAATTTATAAACAGTAAAAAATGAAAATAAAAGCTTTTAAAATTTGCAGAAAGGTCTGATGTTTAACTCACTCATTGTGACAGACATTTAAACCAGGGGTGCCCACATTTTTGCACCCCACTGTGTAATATTTTCAAGGTGTAAATCCTGCAAAGCTAATGCTTTTGAAGACACAGTCACTAACACAGGCTGTTCTTGGTCAGTGGCAGTGGGTGATCTGAAAACTGGGGAAGCCAAAACATTCCCTTTAATCTGATCATTGACCTCAACCTTTTTAAAATAAGTTTCCTTGATTAACAAGCGTGCTGACGATCACACAAATGAATAGGCAAGTAACATGCAGCTTCTTCACATCCTGTTTGGGAGATGAAATGATAAACAATTTGGAACAATTTACTTTAATCACTTGTCACCGAAAATTGTTGGGGTGGAAATGGTACTCTACAAAAAATATTGAATTGAAACCAGTGGTGTCAATTCTTGTTAACAGCTGGCGGAAGTCTTGCTGCCCCCTCTGTTGGCCTTCCATCTCTGACATTTTCCACACAAAGGGAACATAAGGGAGTGTCTGAACCAGCACAGGGATGTAAGCGTTTCAGGAATTTTTTTATTCTTGGTAAAGTCTGTTTAAATTTAGCCCTCACCCCACCCCAAATTGGAACCCACTAGGATTTGGGGACTATGCTTCCAGCACCAAAATTCTACAGGCTGTTTTAGTTCTCTGAAGAAAGAAACATATTTTTTGTGTGATTTTCTCCTCAAAGTGTTACTCTTTCTGGTCTGAAAGAGAGAAGTGCATGGACAATTTTCATATCACAGTATTCACAGAATGCTAAATGCAAGTTTCTCAGTATCTGAGCAGTGAAGCAAAACTACAAAAAGGATCATTATCTTTTCAGTTGCAAATGTACTTCAAATGAGGCTTAGCTTTAAGCCTGAGGGTATACTAAAATCAAACTGTTTCAGAGTTTCAAAATATTTTTGAAAAGATTTGAAAAATAACTAATGGTTTATCATGATTGTTTTTCAAAACAATATTCTTCAAAGCTCAACATTTTACACAGAAAACCCACAGCCCATGCTGCTGATAAAAAAAAAACTGGATACTGATGAAGTTTGCACATTCCAGCACATACTACTTGTCAAGCAATTTTCCTGTATTAAACTTTTACATTGCAAACAAATACATAAAAAGAGGTAACACAATTATTGAGCTGATAAAATCAAAGACACTGTGGTGAACAAGTTGTTAAAGGAGCACTGTCACACTTTTTTTCAGTTGAGCTTATTTGGAATAAATGCTTAAATTATGTGTAGGCATTTTTAAAATCACCGTCAGTGTAGCAGTTTCCTAAATATGTGGAGTAACTTCTCAAAACAAACAGTGTCGTCACTGGACGTGTTTGGCTTGAATCTCCAGCCTGTGTTTCCCAGAATGCACTCAAACTCCACCCTTGAACGCAGAGACTGGTTTATGGACAGCCACCCATCCAGAAGATAACTTGACACTCCCACCAAAATACAGTAATATTAGCATACAAATATCACAGAACCTAACTTGGCTAGCCTCAGCGATATGACCGATAGCTCTGACTTTGCAGAGTTAGAGAACAAGCTTTTCAATTTTGACAAAATACAACCTCACAGTTTTTAACCTGAATTTACAGAGGAAGAATTGCAGTGAAGTATGCGTCACCTGGATGGGTGGCCGTCCATAAACCAGTCTCTGCGTTCAAGGGTGGAGTTTGAGCGCCCGTTACCTTCTGTGAAACACAGGCTGGAGATTCAAGCCAAACACATACAATGACGCCACTGGACGAGTTTGCCCTTAGAAGTTTTCCCCCATATTTAGGAAATGGCTACACATAATTAAAGCATTTAATCCACATAAACTGAATTTAAACAAGCGTGACAATGCTCCTTTAATAATTAAGCTTTGGTTTTTGTGTGTGTGTAAAGTCTAATTCCTTCCTTTTTCATAAAAACTTGATATGAGTCACATACGCAATCCATTTCAGCATACAGTGACATAATGGTGTGCCCCTGTGACAGTGTGGTGGGGAAGCTGTGGCTAACGGCTTATAAGGCTCAGCATGTACACACCCTTTCATATAGGCGGTATAAGTTTTTCATTAATAAGATTAACCTGATAAATATTTATTAGAGATTTGCCTGCATAACAGACTGCATAACTGAAGTAAGCCTCAGTTGTGCTTCAGGTGCTTTTCGGAACATTGCGATCTAATCTCTTGACTATTGTCCGTCGGTGGGGGACATCATCAGATATTGCAACGTATAGACACCCCACACTGGAAATACAGCAACAATTACTGTTAACATGATTTCATAGAAAAGACTGTACACTCTTGAAGATATGAGTCTATAGAGTGAAGTTATACCCCCTTTAATTTTGTAACAATTTAGTTTGTGTAATTAGCCATGTAAATGAGCTGATTGTGAACTGACAGTCAGTAGCAATGCATCCCCGTGCCACACAGAAAATACAGCAACAATTCCTGGGAACACAATTTCACAGAAAAGACTGTACAATATTAAAGATTTGGGTCTGTAGAGTAACTGTATAGACCCTTTCATTTGGCAACAATTAATAGTTTTTTTTTTTAGTAATAGGCTTTGCAAATGAGCTGGTGGGCAGCTGACAGTGTTTAGCAACGCATGGCTGCCCCCACACAGCAAATACAGCAACAATAGCTGGGAACATGATTTCACAGAATGAAATGTATAATATTATAGATTTATATGTATGCCCCTTTTTATTTGGTTATATATATAATTTAATTTTTCAAACGGTAATCAAGTATGCAAATGTGCTGGTACTGAACTGACATTGTAAAGCAATGTACGCTTAGCCTACATCATAGTAACTTGTCAAATTGCAAGTTAGTTGCTTGCTGATTTTTATAAATTGTATGAGAAATGTATTTAAACCATGGTTTAAAAAGATGGCTCTGGAAGAAAGCACAGAAAATGTGATAACTATGTTCTAATTATTTAATGACAGCTTTTATTTTGATGAGAAATTACAGGAAGTTTAGACGGAAGTTCTGTACAGGAAGTCTAATTGTTGCTAGCTAGGAAGTTATGGTACACTGCTGTGGCAGTCACCCATTCTCTGGTGCTGATTAGTAGTTTCTTCACAGAGTTATTTCATTTTGCTTATTTCGAGACTTTTTCCTCTTTTGGTTTGCACCAGAGCAAACTACTACTGAGTTAATTGGAAGATGATTTGATTCACCTGCACCTCAGGGTGTGGGCACTGGTGCTTAAATGGTAATTAAGTGCAGCCTTGTGCATTCCCCTCATGCCCAATCAGGGTGTGACGACGCCCTTGTGGTATTAAAAGAGGTAGGAACCAACACTCCCAAAGGATTCTCCAGTGCAGTCCTCATGGCAGAAAGTCCTAGATGCTAGAAACTCTAAAGCTGTTTGGGCTCTTTTGAGAATTTTCTGCTCTAGTTGCTAGTAGTTAGTTGTGCTGTCTGTTTTGTCTGCATCAGGGCTGAGAGCCTATCCTTGCTAGAACTTCTTGGCTAGCTCCAATGGTGATCCTCCCTGCAGGCTTTAATTGTTTGTAGAATTTGTTTAACTGGCCAAACTTACCTCCTAGTGGTGGTTATTGGTATGGGAGCTGAACACGCAGCAACCTTGATCCACCCTGGGTAGTGTGGTTTAGTTGCCCACCATTTTGTGTGGCTTTTATTTTTTTATTTTTTTTATAGATGCACCAGAACCCTTCATAATTATTTGTTAGTTAGGCATTTATTAGTTCCCTAATAAATAATAAATAATAGTTCCCTACTTTTGTTTTATGTGGCTTGGAGCGGTTTGAGAAATGGTACTGCTTTGCTGGAGCAGAAGCTGTTGCCATCGCAATGTGAAATGGGCCCATTCATTTAGGAATTTCTTTGGCATTGAGCACCGCTCTGCTTGAGGGTAGAGGCTGTTGTGATGTCACAGCAAATTGGTGGACTAAGTATTTGTATTTACCAGCTGGTGTACAGATGTACCTAATAAAGTGAAACCTTTATTGTGTGATGTTTACACTACATTACTACTTCCTATTTTAAAAAGTAGAACACGTTCTCTATTAAAATAAGGATTACATGAAATACTCATGACTACCATAGAAGTTTAAAAGCATAATAACAATTAAATGGCAATACAGTTGGCAATCAACATGCTGGTTAGCCAAGGGATGTGTCCAAAAGCTAGCTAGCTGTTTACACCAATACAATACAAATGCAAGAATCCTGTAACTGTACACTTAATCCAATGTAGTTTTTTAAATTTTTTATTATTTTTTTCCTTTCCCATTTAAACCCTTGATTTGACAACTCTATTTCTCTGGCCTGAACATAAACTGGTTAGCCATTCATCATACCCCAATTTTAAAGTGACTCTGCTTCATAGTACAGAACTCCAGGGTTAAAACCAGGGGGAAACCCAAAAATATATGAATTTGCTGCCGGCCGATCTCCTAAGGCAGAGGATGATGAATGTTGAAGGTAATATTCCAACTAGTTGCACTGAGATTTGTTCTTCGAAACTGGAATGACAGACTCCAATCCCTCATTGTTCATAAACTCCAAATAACATCACAAACCTTTTGTGTTTCTCCCTCTCTCAAACAGCTCCCTGTGGCTGCTGCTGTGGGCAAGGGGGATATAACTTTAAGCATCCCCCTACAAAAAATAGTTCTGTCTATTCTGATAGAACCACAGCATGGATAATTGTTAACTTGGCCATGTCTCGTCACTCAAACCTGTTGTCTTCCAGTCTGTCACACCCGCAGTCAGCAGCAGGTGCCAGCAGCAGGTGCACATGAATCTTACTTCTGAAATGAAATCACTGCGACTGGATTTCTGCAAATGGCGAGTGAAAAGCAACTGCCAGAACAAGGTTGCAGCTAAGCTCAGCCTAAGTTAGAACTCCAATTGGATGGTCCAAATTGGGGTTAAAAGGGGGAAATGAGTGGGGTTAAATGCTAACCGGAAAATATGGAAATGCTGCAAGAGCTCCCATGCTGTACCTACCGCCTTCCCTCCTGGTGAGAGCTGGAGCTATGTGGTGTGAAACATTTATGTTTTATTTTTGAAAACTTTGTTACTCATTCTCTAGATGTCTTGCTAACACGTGGTTCAAAACAAATAAATTAAGAAATACAAATAAATAGAAGAGAAGTTTAATTTGGTTGGTCATGTAATTTTATTTTCTTTATTTATTTATTTTTTCCCCTTCTGAGAAGTGATAATCCATACTGTTTCACTAAAATATTTAAATGAAGACTGTTGGGAGAGCTGGAATTTCTCCTCGTGTAATGTTTGCCTGGCAGAGGCCCATACACCCTTAAAGCAATCATAGAAATCAAATAAACAGTTACAAATTGATCAGTGAGAACTTGTATACTAAAATAAGCTCACCTCACCCAAAAAGCTGCATATAGCTTTTTGCTTTGTACTGTGCTGATTTATCAAGTGTCTTGGGCTACATCTTTACTGGAATCTCAAAGTAGTTTTGCTGTAATAATGGAAGCATTAATCTGGTACATTTCACTCCTTCCTTTTTTCTCCTAAATTTAGAACTGTTGCAAGTATGCCAGCAGCACCACAGATGAAGTAAATGTGTGTCTAATGCACTCACCTGCTAGCCAGCAGCTGTTTTTACCCACAAGATGAGAAGTTGAGAAGTATCTCTTACTGAGGACAACTGAGTAGTGACCTTTGGGTGTCAATAGGAGCTAATGCAGTAGTTACTCATAGATCCCTGGTTGACCTAAACTCACCTCACTTTGATAGGATGCCAATTCACCATCTCCCTAATCTTGTGCTTGCAACTAACTGACCCACTTGTGTTCAAAACCAGAAAAGGTTTATTTATTGCATGCATATCAATGCTGCAAGCTTTTTTTTTTTTTCTTAACCTTCTTATTTATCAAACTGATCCCAAAGATGACAGACAAAACACACAAATTAGCACAAAAAAAAAAAAAAAAAAAAAAAATGGCTATAACCTGAGTAGACCGATCTAAGAGGTTGTGTAACAGTCTTTGCGAAAGCACTGTCTTTATTGCATTGCAGCTTTGACTGGTACTGCACACATCACTTTAGGTAGACTTGTACATAAGCTTGTTGATGTAAATATTTAATCAGCCAATCATGTGGCAGCAAATAAATGCATAAGCATGCAGACATGGTCAAGAGGGTTCTGCTGTTTCAGACCAAATGTCAGATCACATTTCTTCCCCATTCTAAGTGACTTTGACCATGGAATGATTGTTGGTGCCAGACGGGGTTGTTTGAGCATTTCAAACTGATCTACTGGGATTTTCACATACAACAGTCTAGAGTTTGCAGAGAATGGTGCGAGTAACAGGTGAGAAATTGCCTGAGTCCAAGGTGGGATTTGAACCCTGGCCTCACTCGTCCAAATATTTGAACAAACGTGTTACCAGTCAGCTAAAGACTAACTTGCCTCAAGCCAAGGGCAATGACGTTCTTTTGAATTTGAGGGTTACGTCATCAGTGAGTGTTGTGGTAACCTGCTACGAGCCTTCGCTTTCACTGCACTTCCGTGCTTACTAGCAATCAAGCTGAGAACCACGCTACACTGGGCAGGGGCAGTTCTGTTGGCAGAAACGCGTTGTTAATGAGCGAGGTCAGAGGAGAAGGGCTAGAGTGGTTGGTTGTAGGGTGGGTTGTAAGCAAACCAGTTGTGGACCAGAGCAGCCCGGTGGAAACTTAGTTGTATTCAAATAAATGGTGTGTTTTAAAAGTGAATAAAGTGCTAAAATTTTAATAGCTTTTAGTTAAATATTTAAAATGTAGTGTAAACATTACACATTGAATTCCAAATAAAAGCATTAGCAAATTATCATGTCTGTTCTTTTATAGGAAGCCTGAAGGGATTCATTGATCGAGGAATTTGGTCTGAAGCCAGACTGGTGGGGGTCCAGCAGGTGATTCTGTGTGAAGAAGGAAGAGTTGGTTTAGAGGCCGCTCGTTCAGTTGATTTGGATGGAAAAGGAAGGAGAGATCCTGGATGGTAGTTCTATAGGAGGAGTCCAGAGACTTCAGCTTCTTCAGGAGTTTGGTGATCTACACCCTCTTGAAAGCATCCAGAAGACAGGGAGGAGTTCACCAGTGAGGTCTCAAAGGGGAGAATGTCAGGTGTGATTGCCTGAATGAGGGTTGAGGGGATAGGGTCAAGGGCACAAGTAGTAAGGTGGTGGGAGAGTAGGAGTTGAGACATCCGCATCTGTGAGGGGGGAGAAAAGGGAGAAACGGGGGGCAGGTACAGAAAGGTACTTTGCACACCTTTTTTCATTTTCTGAAACGGGCTTCTGTGAAAGATTATTCTATATTATTCTTTGCTATTACATTAATGGAATTTGGCAGATGTGCTTATCCTGAGCGACAAAGTGCATACCCATAACCAGGGATAAGTGTGCTGAAAGACCCTAGAAGGAAGTGCAATTTCAACTGCTACCTGTACAACAGATAGGCCCTTGTCCTTATTTGATCATCTTTATTTTTTTAATAGTAATCCCGCAACATGCAAATGTATGAATAAACTGCTTACCTAGCCAAACAAAACTAGCAAAGGTATCATCCTAATACAAATGAATAACATGGGTAAAGACAACAGTTAAGTTTTACAGGAAAGTAGGGAGGGATGGGGAGAGGTGCAGCTTAAAGAAGAGCTTCTTCAGTCTGCGCTTGAAGATGGTAAGAGATTCTGCTGTTCTGACCTCCACAGGGACTTTGTTCCCCCATCGTGGAGCCAGAACAGACGGTAGTTCGTCGCTCTGGATAAGAGCGTCCGCTAAATGCCTTGTAATGTAGTTGAGTGGGAGGTGGGAGTTCCGAGAGGGCGGTGCCAGGTGACCTGTGGTGGCCGAACAAAGAGGTCTGGCAGGCGTGTAGGGTCTGATCTTTTGGAGGTAAGCTAGGGCTTACCCCTTAACTGCTTGGAAGGCTGGCACCAATGTTTTGAATTTGATACGAGCCATGACAGGCAGCCAGTGGAGGGAAGTAAGCAGGGGGGTAACATGAATGTTGTTTGGGAAGGCTGAAGACCAGACGAGCTGCTGCATTCTGGATGAGTTGGAGGGATGGTTCTGCTGTCCATCACCATGCTGAGGTTCCTTGTACAGGGTGACAGCGTCAGTGAGGTATCCCCGAGGGAAATTGGGAGATCCTGATGGGGAGAGGTAAGAGCAGGAATGAAGATCATTTTAGTCTTACCTGGGTTGAGCTTTGGATGGTGGTTTTCCATCCAGCTCTGGATGTCACTCAGGCAAGCAGAGATGCAGGCTGAAACCAGTGTGTCAGATGGTGGGAATGAGATGAAAAGTTGGGTATTATCAGCTTAACAGTGGTGGGATAGACCATGAGCAGTGATAACAGGGCCAAGGGAACTAGTGTAAAGGGAGAAAAGAAGCGTGCCTTGGACTGAGCCCTGGGGAACTCCTGTGGCAATTCCAATAAAATGTATACCTATGTTTTGAAGAAATCATATTTTATTTTTCCAATTACAAAGGGTTCGGTGAATGCACTGATGAAGCTTGCAGGGTTCAGTACCTCCAATAAGGTTAAGAACCACTGGTTTCGAGTTTTGTAAAGAGTGAATGAGATCTGCTATGTGTACATTGTTCAAGGTCCAAAAATTGCAAGCTAAATTTCCTACGGTAGTTCACATGCTTTCATGACTGCGAATACCTTGCTTTTTTTCCACAACTTGATGGGCCAGCTGAGCGAAGGGTGGGTTTGAAAATAGGGCCGGTCTGTCGCAAATGCTAGGGATATTTTATTGACCCCAGTCAGCTGTTGCGTAACATTATTAAAAACTACGGGGGGGGAAAAGGACAGCCTATACAACATGTTTTTGGTCACCAAAATATTTTATTTTGAATACAAATAAAATACTAAAGTGACTTCTATTCATTTTTAGGAAACTAGCCTATGGCCAGTCTGTCCACTGTCAATAGCTCTCACACAGCTCAACTGTAAATGGTAATGACCATCCCTATAGATGCCTTGCTGCTGTAGCCTATTTCTGCTCAGGAATGACAAAAATCCTAAACTAATGAAATAAGCACCCCTATACTCCCATGCACATAAAATGCCCATTTAATTTGTGCAATTAAGCATTTTAACTTGATTTACAAGTTAACTCCAGAATTGGCACCCTTGAAAAATATGCACAAAAAATAAATTGTTCATGAATTGCACTGCTTTGTGCAATTGTGTGAAATCATAATTTCTGAACTGGCTTGTGGTGACTTTCAGCAAGGGATGACGCTACTGTGCTGTTCGGTGCATGTGCATACTGCACGAGTCTTCACGTTGCATGACGTTGTCGAACAAGCCTCTTAAGCAAAGTTGCTCCAACTCACCCTTTTTGAAAAACAGACATCAGGATAAATTCTCCTGCAGAAATAAATCTCCATGATTTTGCTCCTCCTTTTCTGTTTCATCTACAGAAAATATTGCTAATGTTCCTGAGAATTTTGCGGTAGTTGTGCAGTTATGATAATAACTAATGAAGGTGCTGCAGCCTAACTTTATTTTATTGGCCAAATTTTAGGATCTTCTATTTTGAGTGTAAACATTACGCAGTGCATTACTCTCTACAGGGCTAATAATCCTGGGTCAAACACCTATTTAGCCTTAAGGAGATTAATGTAAACTGAGCATATGCACAGAATGTGTAACAGGCTGGATCTCTGAGGTTTAAAGGGCTTTCTTCAGTCTGTCCTGTGGGGAATTAACTGCAAAAGCTTGCAGACTGACTAGTTGGAATGTCTTTGTGGAAAAAGATCAATTCAATTAGCTGCAGGTGATTGCCATTTTCACTGCTCCTAACACTGATCTTCAGTAATTACACTTCAACAGCCTGACGGGAAACTTTAAAGTACAGCTCAACTTCTCAGTACTTGAAACACCGTTTTCATACTCCCGGTGCCACATGAAATGTCATGATGAAATTACACCGGTAATTATATTCATTCAACCAACTTAATGTGGAATCAAACCAAACCTGTGACCTTTGCTCCCCTGTGGCAGAGCTTCTTAACAAGACTATTCGCTTCATTGTGGAGAGTGGGGATGATGTCACCTTAGATTCAATCAACATTTGTCTTGAACTTTGACTTTTTGTTTATTTATTTTTATTCCCCCCTTCCCCCAAAAGCACAATGCTGAGAATTTTTTTTTATTGAATATACTTGTATGTAGGTATTTGTTTGCTGTGGTTCTGTTCAATGGCTCTTTATTTATTTTTATTTTTTTTATCCACTGCAGTGGAACCAAGAAATCTGGAAATGTTGCATCTGGCTCTGGCTTCAGACTTCAAGTTTAAGATTTCTTGAGCTCACTTTCTGGAAGCGACCCCAGGTCTCATCCAGTCTCAGCAACCCCATCAGGTTTCAGCCTCTTTGCCCAAGTTGTATAGGAGATGTACTCCTAATGCAAAATGGAAATCAAATTTTGACTCCCAATAATGCTTGTATTCATGCTATAGGATAGCAGGCTAACAAACACCTAATGTTGCTGCTGTTGAGGCACCCTCTGCTCTGTGGCAGTGTGGGAAATTCTCTAAACTGCTGTTTCTTCTCCCTGCACTACCTGTCTCTTCGCCTCAAAGGCATGTTCTTATACGCAGCTGAAAGTTTACTTCAATAGTGGAGGGGGATGGGGGGGGGGATGGGGGTTGCGGGTTTGTCCTCCATTATATTCTGGCTAGGATTTAACCCATGCAAGGTGGAGGCTACTGTGCCCTCCATGTATCAGTTGTAAAAGTGGGTTGCACAATTCACTCATTTATCTTTAAGTTGGTACATTACATTACATTACATGGCATTAAGCAGATGCTTTTATCCAGAGCGACGTACAACAAAGCGACGTACAAACACAAGAACACAAGAACAAGTGCAAAGAGGACCTGAGAGGACAGTACGGTTCTGAGTCCTAGTGTAAACATACAGAAAATCAGAACCCTTGAAGAGTACAATCAACTTTCAAACTAGCATACCACAGTTGGCAGCTAGAATACAACAATACAACAGCCAATAAAAACAATAATACCTATACAAGTAACAATATCTATACATAAGTGCCATTACAGTCTAAGGCTAATCATGGTGGTGAGTTGGGGAGGGTAAGGTGTAGCCTGGAGAGGTGGGTCTTCAGTCTGCGCTTGAAGGAGGTCAGAGACTCTGCCGTTCTGACATCCACCGGGAGGTCATTCCACCACTGTGGGACCAGAGCAGACAGCAGTCGTGAGCGTGAAGTGCAGGTGTGGCGAGGGGGAGGCGCCAGACGGCACGAAGTGGCAGAACAGAGGTCTTGTTGGTGTATAGGTCTTGATAAGGGATTGAATATAAACAGGGGCTGATCCTTTAACTGCCTGGTATGCGAGCACCAAAGTTTTAAATTTGAAGCGAGCCATAACAGGCAGCCAGAGGAGGTTGCTGAGCAGGGGGGTGACATGTGAATGTCTGGGAACATTGAATACCAGACGGGCTGCAGCATTCTGGATCAGTTGTAGGGGTCTGAAGGCAGATGCTGGAAGGCCAGCCAGCAGAGAATTGCAATAGTCCAGGCGGGACAGGACCATTGGTTGTACAAGGAGCTGAGTGGAGTAGGTGGTGAGAGGGTCGGATTCTCCGGATGTTGTACAGGAAAAACCTGCACGCCCGGGTCACCGTAGCGATGTTCTCGGAGAAGTATAGCCTGTTGTCCATCACCACTCCAAGGTTTCTTGCACTAGGGGATGAGGTCACTGTGGTATCCCCTAGTGAGATGGAGAAATCAGAGAAGGGAGAGGTTAAAGCTGGGATGAAGATTACCTCCATCTTACCTGGGTTGAGCTTTAGATGGTGGTTGCCCATCCAGTTCTGGATGTCTCTCAGGCAGGCGGAGATACGGGTAGAGACCTGTGTGTCTGATGGGGGGGAAGGAGAGAAAGAGTTGGGTGTCATCGGCATAACAATGATAGGAGATGCCATGAGTAGAGATAATAGGGCCAAGGGATCTTGTGTAGATGGAGAAGAGGAGGGGTCCGAGGACTGAGCCCTGGGGAACTCCTGTAACAAGGGGGCGAAGGGTTGACACTCCTCCAGCCCAGGACACCTGGGAGGACCGGCCAGAGATGAGATTTAATCCACTCTAAGGCTGTGCCACAGATCCCTGTAGATGCCAGGGAGGCTAAGAGGATGGAGTGGTTGACCGTGTCGAACGCTGCAGAGAGGCCAAGAAGGATCACGACAGAGGAGAGAGAGGTTGCTCGTGCAGCCTGAAGGGACTCATTGACAGAGAGGAGTGCGGTCTCCGTTGAGTGGCCAGGTCTGAAGCCGGACTGGTGGGGGTCCAGCAGGTTATTCTGAGAGAGGAAGGAAGAGAGTTGGTTGGAGGCGGCTCATTCAATGGATTTGGATAGAAAAGGAAGGAGAGATACCGGACGGTATGCAGGAGGGATCTAGAGTGGGTTTCTTTAGGAGCTGGGTGATGTAGGCCCTCTTGAATGATGAGGGAAAGCAGCCAGAGGACAGAGGAGTTGACAAGGGAGGTGACAAAAGGGAGGATGTCAGGCATGATTGCCTGAAAGAGGTTTGAGGGGATGGGGTCCAGGGCACAAGTAGTAGGGCGGTGGGAGAGACACATCAGCATCTGTAAGGGGACAGAAAGAGGAGAAACAGGGGGCAGACACAGAAAGGGAGGCAGGCATAGAAGTGGTGGTGGTTGCGATGGTGCCGCGGATATCTGCAACCTTCTCGTCAAAAAATACCGCAAAGTCATCAGCAGTGAGCGAGGACTGAGATGGTGGGGGAGGTGTGCTCAGGAGAGAGGAGAAAATGGAGAACAGTTGACGAGGGTTAGAAGTGGAATTTTTGTTTGGAAGTGATTTCTTTTGGCAGTGGTGATAGCGGAGGAGAATTCCGCCAGGAGAGACTGGTAGGAAGACCGGTCCGATGGGTCTTTTGATTTCCTCCACTTCCTCTCAGCTGCACGTAGGCTGGGCCTGGAGGAACGTAGAAGGTCAGAAACCCATGGGCTGGGAGGGGAGGATTGAGCAGGCCGGGACACAAGAGGACAGAGAGTCAAGGGCTGAGGAGAGAGAGGAAAGCAGCACGGAAGATGCAGAATCAGTGGGTAGTTTGGAGAAGGATTCAAGAGGAGGGAGGGAAACGGTGACTCTGGGGCCAAGGGAGGAGGGTGATAGAGAGCAGAGGTTACATCGGACAGAAACAGTGGGGGTGAGAGAAGGAGGGAGGCAGAGGGGCTAGGGGGATGGAGAAGGAAATGAAGTGGTGATCAGACTTGTGTAAAGGGGTAACAGTGGGGTTAGAAGAGGAGCAATTCCTCAGAAAGGTCAGGTCGAGAAGGTTTCCAGCCTTGTGAGTTGGGGGAGAGTGCTGCAGAGAGAGGTCAAAGGAGTGAAGTAGTGGTAAGAAGGCAGCAGACTGGGAGGCTTCCAGGTGGATGTTGAAATCTCCCAGGAGGATAAGTGGGGTGCCATTCTCAGGGAATGAGCGGAGTAGAGTGTCAAGCTCATCAAGGAAACTTCCCAGGGCACCTGGAGGACAATAAACAACAACAATATAAAGTTTAACAGGGTGAGTAATTGAAATGCGTGGCATTCAAAGGTGGATAGGGATAGGTCAGTGAGGGGAAAACGCGGAGAATTTCCACAAAGGGGAGATCAGCAAGCCAGTGCCACCTCCACCGCCAGAGGGCCGGGGGGTGTGTGAGAAGGAGAAGGAGGATGAGAGGGCAGCGGGGGTGGCGGTGTTCTCTGGTATAATCCAGGTCTCGGTGAGGGCAAGGAACTGTAGGGAGAGGAGGGAGGCATAACCAGTAATGAAGTCAGCCTTCCGTGTGGCGGACTGGCAGTTCCATAGCCCCCCTGCAACTATGAAGTTGTCACAGAGGGTCAGTGAGGGGTAGCAGAGGTTGGTGGGGTTCTGTCGCCGTGGAGGGCCACGTCGCTGGAAGCGCGTTCTGAAGGAGAGGGAGCAGACTAATGGGGTGCTGACACACCATACCATTCCAAATGGGAGGGAGCGACACTAGCGTCGCTCTGAGCACGCCTATATAAACGGCTAATTACTAATAATTATCCTAACAATTGCAGCGTCCAAAGTATCTAACTGATTCTGATCACCTAATCAGAATAACGGAACCGAGCGAAACTGCCGGCGGTTTGTGAAAAACACACTAGATTTGCTAACTAATAACGGAAAATGCAACTCACCTGGTCTAACTAACGCAGCAATTTGACAACAAATCTACAACAGCTGATAGACTAATAAGGTTTCCTTATTACCTACTGCTCACACGCAAAAAACATAGAAACAATACTTAAGTTCCCTGGAGGTGTTCAACTACACACACTAGTGGAAAAAATGCACTTCTCTACACTATGCATGGCTGCAGGGGACATCCATACCTTTCATTTGACTGGAAGTAAGTTCCCAGAAGAAATTCATATCCACTTTCACAAGCATATACAGTTGTTAGTGTGGTCTGGATGTGAATCCATTTAAAATACAAATAAAAACTTTCTTGTGGTCAGTCAGCACCTCATGTGCTCTTATAGAAATGGAATATACCGGCATGCAGTGCTCACTGAGTGTACATGTATATTGCAGTATCTGAGTGAAATGTTAGTGTGGTTGTGTGCTGTCCAAAAATCGATTCAAAATATACTGCTGGTGCAAAGAGCCATAAATTAATTGGAAAAAAATGGGACAGCCCCACATTGCAAAAATGTCAGTCCTCACTGAATAAACCTGGTTTATTTGAACTCATCTGCTGACAAAACAAGTGCAAAAAAAATTTTGTGCCCTGGTCCACAAAAATGAAATGAAAAAATGGTACATTTGTACCTTGAACATTGTACACTGAATAGTACAGCAGTCGCAAGCACTAGTACTCTATTAGAAATAATCGGCACATTAGCTTGTATATTGTAAAGTATTTCGATAGATTCTGTTTCAATATTTAATAGTATATTCCATTTCTGTATGTCCTAGTGGAATAACAAATTAATGCATAATGGGAACATAAAGCACATGGGCACATAACAAATAGTAGCACAGTAATACAGTATGCCGGTATTGTGTAACAAACATCTTCTGTACAGTACATTATGCTAATATGCCAAAAATAGTCCAGTATGGAACATTAGCTGTTCTGTGTATCACTAATAACTAAAGTTTCTAACCTTTCACTTGGAAAAGAAAATCTATTAAATTAAATGCAGTTTAGTCCGCATCACAATTCTCAACAATCTGCCAATTTAAAAAGCTTTTGAGTTCTCTCCTCTGAAAATGTATCTGTATGGACATGAATCTTTAATTTCATCAAATCTAATTTACACTATACTATACTATACCAATTCACATACACATGGACAAACTCAAACGCACTAGTAATACCATGACCTTATATTATTGAGAATAAACCCAAAAAGTGCGTGTTTGTGAATGGGAATACACATACTGTATTAGTGTTTACACTTGACTCTGATTTTACCTGTTTGTAAATAGAACTAACTCTGAGACTGAGTTCTGACTAAAATAAAATTGAACCTGGCAGTATGCAGAATAACCAAGCTGAAATGACTAAAGGGGTGGAAATGATGATATTACAATATCTAATTGGCTGGTGGCATTAAGCTGTGATGGGTGCAAGGTTGTTTTGTATGTTTCTGAGGTTGTTGCATCCCCACCATCTGGCACCATTTTGCACATGCAGCAACAAGAATGTCATTTGACACAGAAGGTACTGTTCAGCAATAGCCAGTGTTCTGACCTCAACCTAGATGGATTCTTTCTCAAATAATTATGAACAGAATATCAAGCACCACACAGCCTACAAGTTATTGACAGCTTTCATAAGAAGGTGTACAAGGCCTCAAATTATTACTTCTAAATCAAACTAGTCACAAACATGGAAAATATGTGAAGGAATGGTCTTAGCTAAGCTGGTCCTGTGCCTTTCTGGTGATTTTAGCAGATGCTGTGGAAGTTGCTCAATCAAAACTTGTTTATTTCTGTGGTTAATTGGCACTACTGGGAACTCTAAACCAGAAGAACTTGGTATAGGACCAGAAAACAAATTAATTGACATGGATGAATAGCCTTCTATTTCTGGCAAAACACAACAGACTTTGATTAGTGATGCTGTTCACCTGACTGCATTCTTGTTCCCCTGTAGATAAGATGGTAAGGCCCAACACATCTGCTGGCTAGAGCAGTCTGGTTATCACATGCTTTACACTATTCAGGGCTTCTCTTATGTTTATTTTAGTTGTCTTGGTGGAGGTATACTGGCAAAGGCTTAGTTTAATCAAAATTGGTCTTTAACCTATTGTCATGGTGTATGTTGAGACTTCAGGCCAAAAAGTTTAACATTCAGATGAAACTGTGCTATTGTAATTAGGGGGTGTTGATTGTAAGAGGTTGTAGAAAATAATGAAAATGATACTTGAGGCATGGTGAGCATAAAGTATTACCTTTGTTTTTCCCTGATGTCACAATGGCATCATTAAATGCCAACCCTAACTAAAATGCTGTATAACAAACATAATGAACACCTTTTTAGGTGCGCTATAGGTATTTAAATATTTACAACTGTGCATAAGATGAGTTTGAATTTTGATAGCATCATGCACAAATAGGCCTTCTGTGATCACAAACTTGCCACAGCAAAATTTATATACAAACTTTAATTGGGCATGTTTTCTCCAACTTTTCAAAGCCATCTTTTGTCCACCTCCTGACTGCAGAATTTGCTCTGTGTGTGTTACATTTCTGTGTCCTTTAGCAATCAAACACCTACCATAGTGCACTGGGTTGCACTTGCTCAACGGTGGTCCAACACGGTTTAAAAAGAGCAAGGATGAAATGGTGGACATGTGAAGCCAGGTGCAAATTAACTTCATTTTCAGGAACCTTGTTCACATTCAGCACAAGAGATGGTAATTTGTATTCACAAATCTAAACTGCTCGTTCAGTTCTTTCATCCTTCCATTTGCCTCTCTGTATGCCCTATAAGCTTTTAAAACCGCTTGGATTGTCTGTGCCAAAGCACCTGCAAAGCGACTCAACCTCACTTTTCCCATAATGCCCTAGCATCTTCAGGCCAGAACTTTCAAGTCCTCAATCAACTTGCTATATCCAGTTGTCTGATAAATTATCCTCTGAATTCCTTGCGAGTGTCTTCTGTTTGAAATTTGTCAGCCGTGTTTTTTTCATTTTATTTTAATTTTTTTTTAATGTTTACATTTTTTACTTTTTATATTCTTCCCCCCCCCCTACATTCAATGAGTTGCTGTTGAAAGTGTTGTCCTGTATCGCCCTCTGACTTGTGTGTCATTGGGGCTAATCGGCAGATCTATTCTAAGAAAAATTGATGAAATTGTGCTCCAATGATTTGTATGTTCCTGACATTATGCTGTGAGTGTCAAAGTCTTATCCAAAACGGTCTTCAATATTTGTCAATATTTGTTTACAGCTTCACCTCAGCGTGCTTGGTAACTTGCAGCTTGTGTTCTTCCCACATAAGTGTTCGATAGTTCACCATCAGCCACATTATCAATGAGTGGACAGGGAGAGGAATACTTTTTTTTTTTTTTTTTTTTTTTTTTTGTGCAGTTAGGTGGAAGTGCTGCAGTAATCCATCAATGGATAGGTAGTCCTCGGTTTGTTATTTACCATTCATGTGAATCTCTAGATATACTGCATAAGACAAACAAGGAAAATGCCTTCAAAAAACTAGATTAGGTTTCATAAGCTTTTTATTTTTTTTGTGAGGCTGATGTGTCTGTGTGGAGAACTTATTGCCCTCTTGTCAGCTTTCATACAGTCTGTTGGCTTCCAAGGCTGAAAAATGATAAAATAAAATAAAGGCCAACCGAAAGCATAACAAGGCCGAGGGTACATAAATAACAGCCTAGCACTGGTCTGGGTACATAAATAACAGCCTAGCACTAGCATTGGGGTGGCCGGTAGCGTAGTGGTTAAGGTAAATGACTGGGATATGCAAGGTCGGTGGTTCTAATCCCGGTGTAGCCACAATGATCCGCACAGCCGTTGGGCCATTGAGCAAGGCCCTTAACCCTACATTGCTCCAGGGGAGGTTTGTCTCCTGCTTAGTCTAATCAACTGTATGTCGCTCTGGATAAGAGTGTCTGCCAAATGCCAATTATGTAATGTCTGATGCTGTCCTTAGATAGCAGCTGCATCCTCATGTTTGAAAATTGAAACGATGTGTAGGGGTCCTCGCACGGGACTCCAAATCATGTAGGGTCCTCGCACGGGCCGCCAAATAACGCAGGGATTTTACTCTCTACGAAACCGGGGCGCCAGTTAAACGTTGTGTAGCAGTAGAACTGCAAAAAGTAATCAGTCTCATAAAATTACTATTATCAGAAATATCTAACCACAAATTTAGTATTTTAATTAATAATTAAAATAACCAATATTAATGATTAAACATACCGATAACCTGAAAGTTGGAAGTTCTTCGAAAGACTGCTTTATCTCGGCTCTCATGTCTATTTGATTCCAAAACGGACACCGGGGTTTAATAAAATATATTTATTAAACAAACGTAAAACACAGAACAGATAAACTAACGGGAAGTTAGTAAGGAAATTTAGTTGGGTATGTGTGTGTGTGTGTGTGCGCGCGTGTGTAAGCGCGCGTGTCGCTTGAACAAAGGAAAGGTAAAAGTGGGAGTAGCTAGCTTGGGTAAGCTAGAGTTCTGGGTGTGTTAGTTATTGTTAGCTGTGAGAAGACTACTTGCATAGTTTACTCTATATATGCGCAAAAGACGGCGAATCAATTCACGTACATGTATAGCTAACAAAATACATTCCAATGATAAGACGGCAAATAGGGAAACACAGATTCACAAAAACAGTTAAGACTAAACTAAACACTGGCTATGCCTGAATGTTTGTTCTCTTACTGAGTCCATACGCATTGGATCCAAAAGACGTGCTGTCTTGTAGGAGCCGCGATGGTGCTGTGAATGTGTGTCCTGGAGAAATGCGCAGGCTGGGGCGTCTTAGCCACGCGTTGTTGTCTGGTCCGCTCGGTTGCTGGAAGGATGTTCGTTGGTCCCTTTTCCGGGTGGAAAAGTTTGTTGCTGTTGTTCTTTGGTGAGCTTTGCAGGGGTAAACTGATGTAGCGTTCCGCGGACACCAGTTTCCACTCGCTATAGGCCACAAAGTTACCGCGAGGTAACTGGGTGTGTCCGTAGGCCTGGTAGTGCGCTGTGCAGCATTCAGCCTCTGTCCGAGTCTCGGAGCAGATGAGCTGAAGCGAATGGGCCAAAAGGGTGCGTCAAAGAGAAGAAGCAGAAGAGTGATCCCAAGAACGTGTCTTGCTCTTATACGGGACCGTTTATTGCTCCCGCCATTACGGGATTGGCTGAACCAAGTTAGACGTCATTCGTGGTGGACGTCGCAGAATTTTCCTGTGGGAATGTGGAAGTTGTAGTCCCTACAAATGTATGTGCTGAGAAATTTTAAACGAGAGTCATGTGAATCTGTCTATCAATGCGTCTTGCCTTGAAAGAAAAAAATTGGTATGGTAAACATCAAAAGCAGTTTCATGGATGATTGACATGTCCAAGTTATGACCAACGCCTTCATGATTTTTATTTTTATTTATTTATTTTTAAAATTCTCATAGTGAAGATCTTTTTATTTATTTTGTGGCCGGGAGCTTTTAAAAACTCCTGGCCGCAGAGACAAAATTTCAAACAAGCTCTATAGTCCTCATTACAAGCGTCTCAGGCTGTGTACAAAATGTATAGGCCTGTCGGCCTACAGGGTTCAGGTCCTGCAGAATTGTGGGAGTGTGGACCTGGTGAATAATGAAATGGTTTCGGAATGGCTCGACAATGAAAATAGAGACAGCCTTTACAACCGAGCATGGTGCTGTTGAAGGTAAGCTGTACGATGCACCATGCTGCAACAAGAGTGACAAACCACCACCAGCCCAGACAAAGCAGCCGGATGAAGTTGATTATGCGTTATTGCTGCATTACAACACCCATGGTTTATGTCCTGAAGATGACTCTGGCCTGCCTTCTTGCCAGTTATTGAAAACCAGCTGTGAGAGGTGAATGTCTGGGCTGTGAATATGACCACCCCAGCCCGGAATTGTCTGAGCCGAAGGTCTTCTACTTTCAGTACCACTTTGACCAACTGGTGAGCAAAGTCAACCTACAAAGTCAAGACCTACTCTCCAAGGCACTCAGTGTTTGGGCTGAGACCAAACCCTGTGTGCATCCAGGGAGCTGTGGACACAATTGTTTTAGACCTCAAGGATGAGCCACACATCAGTGGGAAATCAAGCCGATCGAGCTGGGGGCAAAATTGTGGAGGAGGTCCGGAGGGATTTCTGGGAGATTTTGGGGGCCATGCATGAAAACATGTGGGGCGATAAGGAAGGGATGGGCCCAGAGGGGGCAGGGGTACAGAGATGGGCGGTGGTGGTTGCAAAGGATCTGCGGATGTCTGACCTTATCCAAAAAATCTGTAATGTCAGCAGTGAAGGACGTGGTGGAAGTGGAGGAGGAGGTGTGTTGAGGAGAGAGGGGAAAAAATGGATAACAGTTTCTGGGGGTTAGAAGTAGAGTTGTGAATTTGTGTTTGACAGTATTTTACCTTGGTGGCAGTGACCGCAGAAGAGTGCCACCAGGAGAGACTGGTAGGTTTTGCAGTCTGATGCATCTCAGAATTTTCCCCACTTCCTCTCAGCTGCACGGAGGCTGGCCCTGGAGGTACGTAGGGTGTCAGACATCCAAGGACTTGGAGGGGATGTGCGAGGTGGCTGAGGTTGAGACAAGGGGACAGAGAGTCAAAGGCAGAGGAGAGACATGAATGAAGGGTGGCAGATGCAGAGTCAGTGGGGAGTTTGGAGAAGGATTCGAGAGGGGGGAGAGGTTTCCCAAAAACCTTTTATTTAATTTTTTTTATACATACGACCATTTAAAAAAAAAAAAAAAAAAAAGAACTGCCGTTACTGCCGGATATTACAAAAGCATTACTAGTCTTGTTGATGAAATTAACAACAAAGATCTATTCAAGCTGGAAGGAGTCAGTTTCATACAGCCACATAAGAAACAAAATTTACATTGTATGTGAGCCACACATGACAATGACGGCATTAGGAAAACTAGCCAGGATCTCGAGTCGGGTGTAGGCAAAACTGGTGGCTCCACACCCTGCAGTTATCCGTGCTGGTTTCTACACAATGTGCATCTTCACTGACATTATCAACTACCAGAGAGTTGGAGATGGTTTTGTACCCTTGCCACACTGTGTACATATCTTGGGCAAACAACAATATTATCACAATCACTTATGAGAAGCCACACTACGTACTGGTTACCTTGAAGCACATTGAAAACATTAGATTAAAGTGAAAATGGATCATAACCAAAACATACATTTCCGTTGTGGGAAAGTCATTAGAAAGCTACACTTCAGACCACGTAGACACAAGACCTCCAGTGGGGGGTGTCTCTGACAGATGTAAGTGTAAAAAGGTGTCAAGCACTAAGCGTGCAGTTGTTAAAAACAAGAGGACTGTGAAACTCAAAGAAGGCTACAAGGAAAAACGGATAATGTTAGGTTTCGTGTTTCATGTTCTGTAGTCTGCCTATGTTAGCGTTTTTGTTACCTCCGTGCAAACCGTAGTCTCCCTGTTGCTTCATTCATTCGTTTCACTTCCTGATTTATTTTTTTATACCCGATTCCCATTCCCCCTCATTACCTGTGTGTAAAAACCCCTCTGTTTGTGCAGTTAGTTGCCAGATTGTTATGCGTTTAATCCATACTCTCCTGCGTTTTCGTATTGATACCTGTTTTAACCCGTTTCGTCCCCGACCCCCGAGTTTAGCTTATTCCTTCGGTCTTGTTCTGACCCGTAGTATCGACCCGTTTCTGTTTATCGACTTTTGTTTCTGGATTGCGCTTCCATTTAATTAGCCCGTTTATTTTTGACCCATTGCCTGTGACCGCAACTATTCTTTGGATTATCCTCAATACATCCGTTTGCTGGAGATCTGACCCTTTGCCTGGGCTATCGCTTATGAACTGCCTTATCCCTATTATTGAGACGGGTGTGTGGGGTGTAGGTTCCGAAGGGTAATATCCTATTTCAAATCAGTCTCATTTAATTATTTCAATTTAGCTACGTTATTAATAACGGACTCGATAGTAATGATTGAATAAATCATTCAACAGTCATGCAGTTGAATTAATACTATGAATTCAACAACTTTATATGAGTTCGATTTTATATAAGTAGACTAAAATATCGTTGGCTTAGTTCAGTGTTGGAAAAACATTGAGACGGACAACAGGTTACAATAAAGAGTATTCATTGAACACAAATTTTAATCATAAACACAGCTAAATAAAAAGGGCGTGACGGAAAAGTAATGTACTGAAGAGGGAAGAAAGATGGAGGACAAAGGAATGTGCGTACACGTATACCTGAGTCGAGAAAGTGAGGGAAGGAGACAAAGGAAAAGAGAGCGTGAGTACACATAGCGGGCGAAGAGGATGGGGGAAGGAATTGGTAGAGAATATAGCTTGGGCTTTATAATGGTGGACTATGGTTATAGCGCGTAATGGCGCGTACACCTAGTTGAAATTTGGGTGGTCAAGAGACAAATTGATGTAATTACCGCAACAAGGGTACTTGCGCTTTGGGAAGTGTTTCTGCGAGTTCGCGGTGCTTGATTAAATTAATTTAGAAACTTAGTTCACCTAATTTAACAGTCCACTGACTATAAGCCCAGAGAGCCGTAGGCCATTCTCTAAGGGTTATTTGTACGGAAGAGAGAGAGAGTACAATGTAATGAATGATAATGCGTCAGTTGTAAACAAGAAAAACAATTTAAACAAAGTTACACAAATAATTAATCTAGAAGATACAATGTATTATAAAATGAACAAGACTAATGCCCAGATGCGCAGCCTTACTTGGTGGCGAATATCCGATGATATTCGACCAGTCTCAAATAGCTGACCGTTGTCAGTAGGCAAAGTTTCTTGTTTGGAGAATCTGGGATGCTCCAGGGAATGAACGCTGCCCAGGTACCGTTGTCCCGGGGGAAGGGTGCCTCTGGCGGGACCAGGAAAATCCGTCTCTGGCCTGACCAGGGGAAGGCGTCGTCGACTCACGCGTGGGTGGAGTTCGAAGAGAGGCCAGTCGTCTTCTGGCTCCAAAGTTGATTAAAACCGCACAATGTATGTGCGATCTAAGATAAAATATCAGGTCCTTGCAAGTACTCGGATATATAATTTTAGAACTACCAGGCCCAATGAATAGAACCGTTGTCGAGGACCCGGCCCTAGGCCCCCCTGATGAGAGATTGACAGGGATGGGTTAGGAAGGAATGCATTGTTAACCCCTCGCACACACCATCGAGGTGGTAGTAAGCACGCCTGTAAGAGGAAAAATATATGGTTCAGAGATAATGAGCAGCCCTACTTGTCAGAAGAGGAGTCTGAAGTCGGGGGACTTAGATTTAGGGTTTTAAGGAGCAAGGTTAAAGTTCTGACTGTGGCCATGCATAGAATAAGTTCCAGCATAACCTTGGAGGAGATTCAACATGCTGAGCGAGCGGTCAGGGAATACCCCAACCCTACAGGGGAGGGGCACAATGCCTGGCTAAAGCAAAAAGATAAGGAAAACGGAAGGGATGTCAATACCGAAAGAATATTAAGAGGCTTTAAGGGCCTTCCTGATTATAATCTGATAATTTATTGGATAGATTCAAAGGACTGACTGTAGAAGAGTTGGGGGATGATTTACACTCAGCTATTGGCTGGATGTCCTTTGTAGATCCCCTAAGGCGCCGCGGAGAGGGGCACCTGAAGAGTGTGTTGAGATGGTGGAGGGCACTAACTTCTGGTTTGTATGAAGTCAAAGTTTGGAGAGAGTCCAAGGAGAGATTATGACAGGGAGACAAATACCAGTGATGAATAGGTTCATTGCAAAATTTACATAAGAGCTAGTGTTTTTCCACTCGTACATTGAGATGGTGGAAACTCCCAACCGGAGGGGCACATGAGATAAAGTATTGGGGAAATTTCTTTTGAGGTATGAGAAAATGACAGTGGGACAAACAGAAGTGATGAATATGGTCATTAAAAAGTTGCATAAGAGATAAATGTCTTCCCACTCGATATATTGGGGACATTTCAAAAAAGGTATACTCTTATACGGAAAAAGGATATATAAGGAATAAGCTTTTAGACCTTAGGATAGCATCTTAGAATTTTGCTTCAGAAGATATCTATGGGCTGTTGAAGAGAGAGCAACGCAGGACCGCTGTAGTCAAGCTGGAGTGGCGCGCTCCCTCTGCGCGCCACTCCAGGATATGGATATGGAGAGAGGAGTGACGTACGCGGTGCGGACTCAGCCCAAGAGTTGTGGCAGCGGGACTGATGTCGAAGAGGTGTTCATGCGCATCCCTCATCATACAGAAAAGCTGGTGAAAGAGTTAAAGGGCTTTTACGACATGCTTGGAGCCATGAACTGCACCTGGAGGCCAACAGACGGGATGCGGGGTTCCTCCACGCTACAGAACACCTTCCTGCTGGACCCACGCAAGAACCTGAAGCCTCCCCCCCCTAACCTCAGTGCCAGTGACATACCAGTGCACATGCCATACAACAGGCAGGAGAAGTACGAAGTGCAAAGTCACGTCTTTCGAAAGTCTGGGTCCTGATCCTGCCCCAGATTCCCAAACCAATGCAGCTGTTCAAAGAGCTCATCAACAGCAAGGAGGAGGGATCAAATCCTGCAGAAAACGAGATGGCTATATTTAGGGCATGGGTGGTAATTATAATCTATATTACTTGTAAAAGTAGGAAAAGTAGTACATAGAAGCTCAACATTATAAGTTTCCTTTCATTTTTATGTCTTTTCGTTTTCAGTAAGATACTATAGAAGGTAGCGTTATTAGGTGATTTAAAAGTTATAAGTTTCCTTTCATTTTTATGTCTTTTATTTTTTAGTAAGATACTATATACGATATAAATAAGTAGTAGACTTCTGGGTGTTCGTACCCATTGTATTAATGGAAGTTCAGTAGCTTTTATCTCCGTGAAGGGGGAGCCATAAGATAAGGTAAAGGCCAAAGAGGATGATGTGTATTTGAGGGGTATACCTTGAATTTTAACATCATGGTGGAAAGGTAAATTAGAAAGGGCTAAAGGGGTATATGTAACTTGCATGTGATCGGCAAAATGAAAGATGATACATATCCTGTAATCTGTATAACTCTATTCTTTTGATTGATTATAATAAAGTATATCTTACTATAATCATATGTGATAAAGATTATTTTAGAGGAATACATTGAATACAGGACATCGTATACCAGATTTGCATCACACCCTTCACTTCGAGACTGGGCTGGAAGTTCAGTAGAACTTACCAGGGCTCCAGGACGTTCGGAGTACTTGAGTTCGTCCGCGAGACAGCTCATGGTGAGGTACTGCTCGTGGGAACGTGAGGTCTGAGCTCGGCAAGGGGTCCGTGGCCGAGTCTCTTTTGGAACGAACAGCGCGGGATAGCCATGGGTTAGAAAGAGGCCGTTAAATTCGCGCCTGAGGCTTTTGTGAGGTCCAGCAGTTGCGTATTTCCAGCTGTTACTGTATTGGTTAAATTTCCATTAAAATTACAGTGGGAGGCGGCGTGGATTGCGTCATCAATGGCGTAGACAAAGGCGTTTCCCTGTTTCAAAAAGTTCTTACTTTGGCCCCAACAGGGGGGTTGGACCCAAAATGCACGACTCAAAAGTGTGGCAAAGGCAAAGTGTGACTCGAAGGGCTGCCATTTGTGAGGAGCCTGTGAGCTGGGGCTTCTGGTATGTGTCAAAGGAACAAAGGCCAATGCTGTTTGGACTACCTTTTGGGGAGTTTCAGACCATCGGCGCCAAGGAGATAAGGGGTAGATATGATAGTTGTATGAGTGGTTCAAGGTCAGTTAGGCCATAAGGACCATTAAAAAACTCATGGGAAAAGAATGTGCGCCAAAACATTTGTGACCTCTCCCGTGACCCCATACCTGGTCACTTCCAAGGGGAAAGACTCCGGACAATGCCACAGTGCCCTCCTTTGGGCACTGCTGTCATGACACCAGTGACTGCTCTCCTGGATGAAAACTTCAAAACTGTTGTTGAGATGGTCAATAGACCCGGTAAAACCTTGTAAACATTGCCCATGTGATCCTTGTAGTATTGCATTATGTCTTATGTCGCAATAACATGAATTGCATGTAAAATGGTTTCATGAGAACTGCACCATAATAAGACATTAGGATAATCTGTTTGGTATGGATGTGATCCGGTAAAATCAAGGAATCGGATGAGATGCATTCCATACCAAATGGAGGAACTCAAGGTAAAACTGGAAACAGTGGAATATCCTCTCTGGTAAATCATCTAGTTTTCTATTTACCCTTACTTGGCAGCCCCCAAAGGAGGGGGCCTAAATTTTAGATTTGACAACCCCTCCAGGCTAATTGATGGCACTGCTGTAAAACCCCACGCTAACCCAACAATGGAATTTAGCGAGGGCTGAAGGTATCAGCGTGCTTGTCCTTCTGGTGTTGCTGAAAGAATACTAATTGGGTTAAAAATTAGTGGCCCCTATGCGGAGATTCTAGATCAGCCAATAAATAAACCACGATACAAAGGCAGTAGTACCACTTTGCCTTCCACTCTTTACTGGTCCGGGCTGACCAAGAATCACCACAATAGGGCCAATACATTCACCTTTGTTTATCTGACTCCATTAGAATAATAATTTAGATTAGTTGTCCACATTTGGTGGATGTCTTATTTATAATTTTGACTTGATCGCTCTAGGAATCCTGTACTGAGAAGAACTCGCTGAACAATCCTCTGCTGGTACCACCGCATGTCACATCACGCATTATGTGCACGTCTCACAAACTGACTAGCTATCTGTAGTCATTACAGAGGTCGCAGGAATAGCTACTCTCTGGTATGTCTGTTTACAGCCTAGGGGCCCAAGCAGACCAACATAGCTACGGCTGTGCTCGACATGAATGAACTACCACGCGGAGGCGAGGGATTTACCATCATAGGTCTACTGGTGCTATACGCCGTGATACAGTAAGCGTAAATAATCATCCTCCCTAGACCAGTTTGAGGGGGTAAATCAAGCATTCCCTGTATAACATTAAGTGTCAGTAAGGAAAACCAAACGGATCAAGTTTTAACAATTTATTTTACCAGGCAGGTTACATACGTAATTACACACTAGTTCCAAATGCAATATAAAAACATTAGAAGGAAACCAAATTACGGAGTCTTAAAAGTCATACCTGGTAATAAAAGCTACATACGGGAGTCTGGCTACAGACACTGTGTACATAGAAATTACGTGCACGGGAGAGACTGATCGCATCCTCCCAGATTGCTTAGTTTACTGTCCTTAAATCCAAAATCTGGCCTTTGATGTTAACCCTAAAAATGGGTCACCCATCTGGAATTTGGAGCCACGGCTCCCCAGGAAACGCAGGGGAGTTGAGGCACATGGCTTTCACTGAGGCAGAGCTCCACACAGTTTCTCCCTGGTTCCTAGTTGGTTATGATGTCCAGGGTTTGCTGTTGCAGAAATTAAACCATTGCACCAGTCGCACTGAAACAATCAGAATAATACCAAACATGAATATTATCTAAACTGACTTTGTCATGAAACATCCGATGCTTTATGCATACTTCCAGGGAAACTGAGGAATGAGGGAGATGTGAGAGGGAGGGAGTAAGGACGGGGTCCGAAGGGAATAATGGGCCCAACAGGCCGTGCCCTCTGAAACCTTCCTGTGCCGTAAAGGATGTTTCCCCTGTCGTAACAAGTTTTACAGCTGGAGGCCTGAGTCTTCCCCCACAGGCTCCTGCTCGTATGGGTGCGGAGATAGTGGGGGTTAATGGTGCATGCTCCTGGGGTTAAATTACTTTACAGCCACATATTGCCACAATACCAGAAGAAGCCAGCAAGCTGACCAGCGCCTTGAGTGACAATGCCAGATGTTAATCATTTCCGCCTTACACTGTCGCCTGGATCAAATGCATGATTTGGCATAAAAGCTAGGGAGACAAGCCTATCAGGGAAGATCGGACTCGACTTCCCACACTGTGCATACTCTGTATATGTGTGTAGCCAAAGCAGGCTGGGTAATACTATTTACTCTATATTTTTATTTTCAATTTATCTATTTTGTAATTGACTGTGATTCTAAAGCTAATAACCTACCTGTCTGTGAATAAACTATTTTGTTTGTAACTTGCTTGATCTCCATGACTCTAATTCATCTTGTACCTTTTCAGCCTAAATTACAACTGAATACTCAGGGGGAAATATAGACCAAAGACCGACTGATCAGTGGCTTGGTACTTTCGTGGTGTTTCCAAGCTGGGAAAGGCAGCCAAGTTCGGCCCATACAAAGGGTTGGTGGAGCATGGCTCTCGTAATTTGATGTGAAGGGAACCCATGGGTGTTTCTACGCCGGTTCTTGTCAAGTTAGCTCTAAGGAGCCCTGTA
The DNA here is from genome assembly GCF_963514075.1 of Conger conger. NCBI lineage: Eukaryota > Metazoa > Chordata > Actinopteri > Anguilliformes > Congridae > Conger > Conger conger. The sequence continues at coordinate 23,464,663 of NC_083764.1, read as the reverse complement.
AATGCACACCGACCTGGGCTCGCAACTATCATTACATTACATTATTGGCATTTGGCAGACGCTCTTATCCAGAGCGACGTACAACAAAGTGCATACCCATAACCAGGGATAAGTTCGCTGAAAGACCCTAGAGGGAAGTACAATTTCAACTGCTACCTGTACAACAAAGAAAATTGGCCCTCGTCCTTATTTTATTTTTATTTATTTATTTTTTTAACAAAGAAACAAACAAACAACAGAGCAAAAGTGACCAAAGTTAACTATCCAAACACTGCTTACCTAGCCAACTAAAAATACCGATACACAAAGCAAGTCACAGAGACAACAATTAAGGTTCACAGGGAGGTAGGGAGGGATGGGGAGAGGTGCTGCTTGAAGAGGTGTGTCTTCAGCTTGCGCTTGAAGGTGGGGAGAGATTCTACAGTTCTGACCTCTACGGGGAGTTTGTTCCACCACCGTGGAGCCAGAACAGACAGTAGTCGTGAGCGTGAGGTGGAGGTTTGAAGAGGGGGAGGTGCCAAGCAGCCTGTGGAGGCTCAACGAAGAGGTCTGGCAGGGGTGTAGGGTCTGATGATTTTTTTTTGTAGATAAGCTGGGGAAGACCCCTTAACTGCTTGGAAGGCTAGCACCAATGTTTTGAATTTGATGAAATTCATGACAGGCAGCCAGTGGAGGGAAGTAAGCAGGGGGGTGACGTGTGAGTATTTGGGAAGGTTGAAGACCAGATGAGCTGCTGCAATTCTGGATAAGTTGGAGGGGTCTGATGGCGGACGCTGGGAGGCCAGCCAAGAGGGAATTGCAGTAGTCCAGGAGGGACAGAACCATCGCTTGGACCAGGAGCTGGGTCGAGTAGGGGGTGAGAAAGGGGCGGCTTCTCCGTATGTTGAGCAATTTCAAACAAACGTTCAATCACTCTACAGGTGCAACCAGTATGAGCGATTAACAGCAATACAACAAACAGACTGGCTCAAGCCATAACAAATGGCTTTGTTCAAATGAGCAATTATAAAATTACACTTTACCGCGTCTAGTGGACGGTCCGCAGCGATACCACACACCTGGTTACAATGATGCACTAATGACGAAGGACTACTTCCGCAAGAATAATATATGCTGGCAATAATGTTAATATTGCCAGCGTATATTAGTTCAGCAATAATGCTAATCCCAGGTGCATATATTGAGTAATGGTGGCGCCGGTAAGAGTCGAATGTAACCACTCCCGAGATTCTCGCATGTTTCAAAACCAAACTTCTAAATTCTAATCTTAAATGGAGTCAGATAAACGAGTAAAACTATAATAACCACTAAGCTTACAACATGGCCCCGTTTGTGAACGGAGAATAATAAGAATTTTACTGATCCGTTTCAGGCCAGCCGTAAGCGGGATATGGGGCAGGTCAATCCATATCTGACCCGTGGCAACGGACCCAGTATATTCTGTTAGTAAATCTAAGTTTTACCAGGAACCAGTAAGATGACCGTTGTCACAGGAAGAAGCAGATCCGATGTTCATCATTAGAAAACAGGAAAGTTTATTACAATCAGGAAAATGTTCCAAAGAGCAATGGTGTTTGGGATGTTTTAAAGGATTACATTTGCATATATTCAAATATGTCTACAAATCCAAGTGTAACCTCTGATTGGTGGTAAGGAATTGCGCCTATCCCAAGCACCTTGGATTGGGCCATTCAAATCCTTAAGGGTTGTGAGGCCTTGCCCCGCTCCCCCCTGGAGTCCAGTGGAAAATCCCCAGAGGGGGAACCTTGAAACTGATAGCGGTCATTATCATATGTGAAGTGGTCCAATACACAAATTCTCCCAACAATTCTTAAACGTAATTGTGCTCTGTTCTTGGATGGAGGATGATAATTAAGATCTCTTATTCACTTCACATCAGCCAGGGAAAAACTCCAGCTATTCCCTCATTGGTCTTGCTGTGTGGGTTCTACAGCTTTATTTAGGGAATGTCCAGTGAGCGTAGTCAAAAAACAAGCAAAGTTCATACATGTGAAATCCAGCCAAAACCAAAGTACAGTACCGAGGGAGAAGGCAGTCTCGAAATCGGTAAACCATGCAAAAAGTCCAGTAACCAGGAAAGCCGTCAGCGGGGCAGAAGTACAGTTGGACGGTAGGCAGGCTCTGGGTCGATGATGGCACAAGTGTCAAGACCAAAGTCCGCTCTGCGGGGCAGAAGCACAAAGACGGCAGCCAAAGTTTATGGTACAGGCAGGCAATGGTCAACAAAACAGAAATCAATAATGATGGTCAATAAGCAGGCTTGGATCCTAATGGGTGAACAATGGCTTGACAAATGTGCACTGACAAACGGGGGAAACAATTTTGCAAAGACATGACATGGAACTGAGCTTATATGCAGTTTTAGACAGGTGCAGACAATTCGCTTGAGTGCAGCATGAGAATGGAAATCAGGTGTGGAGGATTGACAAGTTAACGAGAATTAGTCATCGTTACTAATAAACCTATCCTGCCCTAGCGTTAGTAAATTAGTAAATGACATGCACAAGAAACGTAAGGTAAACATGAACACATGGTTAGAATGTTACATTTTACATTTACATTTTAGTCATTTGGCAGATGCTTTTAATCCAAAGCGATTTACAAGTGCATAGGTTCTTCCAGAAGTCAAAGCATCACATCCATAACTAGGAAAATACACATGAAATGCTGTTCTAAACATATAGTCATCATAAGTGCAATATATATATATATATATATATATATATATATATATATATATATTTTTTGGGGGTTAGACAAGGGGGATAGGGAAATCAGAAAGGGGAGCGGGGGAAATCAGGAGGGAGGACTAAGGTAGAGTTGGAAAAGGTGTGTTTTTAGTCTGCGTCGAAATAGGGGGAGGGATTCTGCTGTCCTGACAGTGGTAGGCAAGTCATGTTAGTATTACCAAATCCTGATCTAGCATTAGTAGATTAGTAAGAAAACAAGGGAAATTGAAACAATTTAGACACAGCTTTGATATCTGTTTTGGCTTTGACAGAAATGTTTGGATCCAAACGGACACCCTCCTTCTCCCAGTAACTCTGTATGTACGTATCCTTGTCAGTATCACTAGAAACCCAAAACAGGTAGCTTCTTGTTTCCCCTTTAAATGAGTTTTAATAGTCACTAAAGAGTATCAGATCATTCTAGAAAATGCCAAACTTCAAACATTACCCTTTATCAAGTGCCTGAATCAATTTGGGGGTACAGCACAAACACCTTGATGCTCTGATTCAGCACACAAAGTGGAAACATTCATTTCCCTGACACCCTGTACGGTAACACCGGTAAGTAAAGCTGTCTAGGGGGATGCACCGGGCTTTGACTGAAATAGTTTTTTTGATTGGGTCAAAGTCACGGAAGATGATAGGGTAGGGTAAACTTTATTCTTGTTTACAAATGGGTATAAACTTCAAATCAAAATAATGTATTTGCTCACCTTCTTCACTTTTGTAATGAAGGTGTAGTGCATTAGTTCGCCCCCTCCAAAAAGAGCATTTACATTACAAGGCATTTAACAAACACTCTTATCCAGAGCGATGGACTGGCAACCTGTCCAAGGTGTCCAATGTGATAAGTGGGTTAAGATGATTGATGGATGGACCGGGTAAAAGAAAGGCAGGGAAATTGCAAAGAACTTGTGTGGGTACAAGCCTTATACCCCACAATGCAGGTTCCTATCCCTGATTGGGTGACAGGCAGACAAACAGACATTATTACCTATGCATGTGATGTGGAATGAAACCAAATGGTCATTGTCACCAAAGTTGGTGTTAGGTGGCTAATCAAGAGTGCAATCAGGAAATGTATTCTTCCCTCCTTCGCTTCTCGGTTATCACCCTAAGTCCTACTTCCTCCCATTCCCTTTCATATCTTCAAAAGGCCTGGAAACCATAGCCATCTTTACGGGCATCTTGTCTCCTAAATTCATAACAATTGTTATAAATTCCCATTGTACATTATTCACATACATATGTGGGTTACGAACGGTAATAATCCCATTAGCTGGCATAGGCCACATGCAAGGGCATTTTTCCTCACATGCTTGGTCACTGTTCATTGTCCACCCAGAAGCGCAGTCACACCTGTTGCTTCCTAGTGTATTGATGCAATTGATTAATGCCACAGGGTTGTCCTTTTCTGCATACATTGACATCCACACAGGTAGAGAGTCCAACTGTAAATCTTTTATAACAGTGTGATTCTTCTCCATGCCCATCAGTCAGTCTTTGGCATGTGGCTGAAGCATGGCATGTTACATTGTAGGTTTTGTGGCTGAAATATATGGTCCATTGCTGTGCACCATGCAGGTATTGGTTGTGTTTTTGCATGTGAAAATTTTAAAATAAAATAAAAGGTAAAAACAAGAAAATACCCATCTTGATGTTCCATAATCCCCCCCTTGATGGTTTTTAGTCATCCCCAAGTGCAGTATTTACTCTTGTGGCTGTAAAACCCCACGCTAACTCAACGACGGAATTTAGTGCGGGCCGAAGGTATTTGCATGCTTGTCCTTCTGGTGTTGCTGGAAGAATATTAGTAGGGTTAAATGATAATGAGATCGCGACCACTGGTACAGGCCTCAATCACTGAGACTTAAAAGTGCAGTTCCCTATGGACAGATTCCGGATAGTCTCAAGTCTTGTTGCAGTCTGTGGCTGCACAGTCAGAGGGCTTGAGGCGTATACCTGCCGTGAAACACAGACATCCTGGGTTCAGTATCAGCACTCTCCAGACTCTGCTTCTAGGTCTGGAACCTAGAACCTAGGCTATGCCCCTGATTCAGCACTTAGTTGCAACTTATAACAATTTATGTAATTAGAATGGGGAAGCTTGCCACTTTTAGCGGAGCTCAAGTTATAAAATTAATATTATATATGCCCATCCTAAAAGACTGCACACATCTATATATTATTACGCAACTTTCAAAACTTACCAGTTCTTAAACCACTAAAATACTCTCCCTAACATATACTGATATGAAATAAATTGTGCTACTCACCACACCAAGGACCGCAAAACCAGATGGTGAAAAACCACACACCCGTGGTAACGGGTATCATGCCGGGATGCACAACACCACCAGAAGGAACAAACTTCAGACACCTCACCCCTTGTAAGCCTCAGAAGATGAATCTTACATGGATGAAATTCATATCACGTCGAGCTTACATGGATGAAAGAAGATCACGTAGGCAGCCAAATCTTCCATGAATTAAATTTGATCACGTCGGGGTCACCAACTGTAAAACCCCACACTAACCGAACGATGGAATTTAGCGCGGGCTGAAGGTATTTGCATGCTTATCCTTCTGGCGTTGCTGGAAGAATATTAGTAGGGTTAAATAATAATGACTGCTATGCGGAGAGTCTAGATCAGCCAATAAATAAACCACGTTACAAAGACAGTAGTACCACTCTGCCTTCCGCTCTTTACTGGTCCGGGCTGACCAAGAATCTCCACAATAGGGCCAATACATTCACCTTCATTATCTGGCTCCATTTAAGATATAATTTAGAAATTTGGTTTTGAAACATACGTGAACCTCGGGAGTGATTACACTCGACTCTTACCTGCGCCACCATTGCTCAATATATAAAAGCTTTATTAACAGTGTTCTAAAGGGAGATTCAGGATGGATGCATCCGACAAGCCTTCCGTCTGAATTTCAATGTGTTAACCTGAAGTGAGGGTTTAAGTAACCCAGTTTAGGGGAGTGTGACACAGGACAAATGGCACAAATAAACATTCCCACGAAGGAATCACAATGTCCCAGGGATCCACACAGCTAGTGTGCACTCCCTTTGATCTGTGGTTCCTATAATATCCTACTCAAGCATCAATATTAACACCACTTGAACCCTTTGTGTGATCAACTGTCCTGACCAGGGCTATTACAGAGTGAGTGTGTGTGTGTGTATCTGTCTGCGTAAACCGAGAACCACTGGGAGTGAAAATGTTAATGTGATATGGTAAATCTAACTAAAAGGCTCAAACCCAACATTACCCATTTTGTATTGGTGGTGGGTTAGTGTCCCAACCACCACTATTTACTGACATAAAAGCATAACAGGTTATTTAATGTAATAATGAATATATCACCCAGCTATCAAGTGCTGGAACAAAATTGTTAATGGTGACATCAGGAGCAATTAGAATAGAGGAGATAGTGATAGAGCTAAGGTTAATGCAGAAGGAAAATTTAAGCATGGTTAGTATTGGCTCACACCGTTATTGCTCCAGGAGATTCAGGCAACACTATTTGTAGGTCAGGTCCCATGTTATTTGGCAGGGCCTGTCCTGACTCAAAGTGGTGCAAAGCACGCACGTTCGTTCCTTCGTTCGTTCCTTCCTTCCTTCCTTCCTTCGTTCCTTCGTTCCTTCGTTCCTTCCTTCCTTCCTTCCTTCCTTCGTTCGTTCGTTCGTTCGTTCGTTCGTTCGTTCGTTCGTTCGTTCGTTCGTTCGTTCGTTCGTTCGTTCGTTCGTTCGTTCGTTCGTTCGTTCGTTCGGATCCACAGTGTCGAAGGCAGCAGAGAGATCTAGAAGAATGAGGACAGAGGAGAGGGAGGCTGCTCATGTGGCATGGAGTGATTCACTGACGGAGAGGAGCGCGGTCTCTGCCGAGTGGCCAGATCTGAAGCCAGACTGGTGGGGGTCTAGCAGGTTGTTGTTAGAAAAGAAAGAAGAAAGTTGACTAGAAGCGGCTCGTTCTATAGTTTTAGATAGAAAAGGAAGAAGAGATACTGGGCAGTAGTTCTGGATGATGGAGGGATCCAGAGTAGGCTTTTTTAGCAGCGGGGTGATGTGGGCCCTCTTGGAGGATGCTGGAAAACAGCCAGAAGACAGGGAGGAGTTAACAAAGGAGGTGACAAAGGGGAGAATGTCAGGGGTGATAGTCTGGAGAAGAGAAGCGGGGATAGGGTCAAGGGCACAGGTTGTAGGGCGGTGGGAGAGCAGGAGTTGAGAAACATCAGAGTCTGTAAGGGGGGAGAAAGTAGAAAAGGAAGGGATGGGCCTAGAAGGGGGGGAAGGGCACAGCGAGGGGGGGGGGGCAGTGGTTGTAAAGGATCTGCGGATGTCTGTGACCTTCTCATCGAAAAAATCAGCAAAGTCATCAGCAGCGAAGGAGGACTGAGGTGGAGGAGGCGGTGTGTTGAGGAGAAAATAGAGAACAGTTTCCGGGGGTTAGAAGTGGAGTTCTGAATTTGTGTTTGATAGTATTTTACTTTGGCGTCAGTGACAGCAGAAGAGAATGCCGCCAAGAGAGACTGGTAAGTTGTGAGGTCTGAAGGGTCTCTGGATTTTCCCCACTTCCTCTCCACAGTGCGGAGGCTGGTCCTGGAGGTACGGAGGGTGTCAGATATCCAAGGACTAGGGGGGGATGTGCGAGGTGGCTTTGAGACAGGGGGACAGAGAGAGTCAAAGGTGGAGGAGATAGATGAAAGGAGGGTGGCAGATGCAGAGTCAGTGGGGAGTTTGGAGAAGGATTCGAGAGGGGGGAGTGAGGCTGTGACAGTGGTGGCAAAGGAAGAGGGTGAGAGGGAGTGGAGGTTATGGCGGGCTGGGGAAGTGTGGGTGGGAGGAGGGGGAGGAAGAGGGAGGGAGAATGAGATGAAGTGGTGATCAGATGTATGCAGAGGGGTAACCGTGAAATCGGAGCATGGGCAGTTCCTCACAAAGACAAGGTCTAGGACATTACCTGCCTTTTGGGTTGGAGGAGAGTGTTGCAGGGAGAGGCTGAAGGAGTGGAGTAGTGGTAGGAAGGCAGCGCACTGGGAGGCTTCAAGGTGGATGTTGAAGTCGCCAAGGAGAATCAGTGGGGTGCCATTCTCAGGGAAGGAGCTGAGAAGGGTGTCTAGCTCATCAAGCAAGCTTCCCAGAGGCCCTGGAGGACGATAGATAACTGCAATAAAAAGGTTAGTAGGGTAGGATACTGCAACAGAATGGAATTCAAAAGTGGATATGGACAGGTCAGAGAGGGGAAGAAGAGAGAATTTCCATGAGGGGGAAATTAAGAGACCTGTACCACCGCTATGGCCGGAAGGCCGGGGAGTGTGAGAGAAGGAAGAGGAGGATGAGAGGACAGTGGGAGTGGCGGTGTTGTCAGGTGTGATCCAGGTCTCAGTTAGGGCAAGGAATTGTAGGGACTGGAGGGAGGCATATGCGGGGATGAAGTCAGCCTTCCGAGTGGCAGACTGGCAGTTCCATAGTCCCCCTGTGACCGCAAAGTCCTGACAGGGGGTCAGTGGGGGGTAGCTGAGGTTGGAGGGGTTCCGACACCGTGGAGGCCCATGTCGCAGGGGGTGTCCGTTCATGGGATGGGGTGAAACATAACATAAACTGGGACGGAGCGATGCTCTGAGCACACCTATTTCAATTGCCTACAATCGCTTACAAGGAATATCAAATCAAGGCTAATCTACTGAAAAATTCCAGTGCTATTTAAAACAAACGTTCAATCACTTGACAGGTATGCAACCAGTTTCAGTGATTAACACAGCGATAAAAAGAAACTAGCTCAAGCCCTAACCTCTGCTGTTCAAAATGGCAATTACAAATTTAAAATTATGCACTTCATTCGGATCACCTTCCGAATATCATGCAAAGCAGAGGCAAGATTACATTAAATTAAAAGGCATTTAGCAGAGTGTGAAGTGTGAAGAGCACCATAGAGGACAATACGGTTCCGAGTCCCAGCATGACTATACAAATATAATCGGAACCCTTGAAGAATACATCAACTTACGAACTAGCATACCACGGTTGGCATTACATTACATGGCATTTAGCAGACGCTCTTATCCAGAGCGGCGTACAACAAAGTGCAAATCAAACACAAGAACAAGTGCAAAAGTGGACCTGAGAGGACAGTACAGTTTCGAGTCCTAGTGTAAACATACAGAAAATCAGAACCCTTGAAGAGTACAATCAACTTTCAAACTAGCATACCACAGTTGGCAGCTAGAATACAACAATACAACAGCCAATAAAAACAACAATACCGATACAAGTAACGATATCTATACATAAGTGCCATTACGGTCTAAGGCTAATCACAGTGATTGTGAGTTGGGGAGGGAAAGGTGTAGCCTGAAGAGATGGGTCTTCAGTCTGTGCTTGAAGGAGGTCAGAGACTCTGCCGTTCTGACATCCACCGGGAGGTCATTCCACCACCGTGGGACCAGGACAGACGGCAGTCGTGAGCGTGAAGTGCAGGTGTGGCGAGGGGGAGGCGCCAGACGGCACAAAGTGGCAGAACGGAGGGGTCTTGTTGGTGTATAGGTCTTGATAAGGGATTGAATATATACAGGGGCTGATCCTTTAACTGCCTGGTATGCGAGCACCAAAGTTTTAAATTTGATGCGAGCCATAACAGGCAGCCAGTGGAGGTTGCTGAGCAGGGGGGTGACATGTGAATGTCTGGGAACATTGAATACCAGACGGGCTGCAGCATTCTGGATGAGTTGTAGGGATCTGATGGAAGATGCTGGAAGGCCAGCCAGCAGAGAATTGCAATAGTCCAGGCGGGACAGGACCATTGCTTGAACAAGGAGCTGAGTGGAGTAGGTGGTGAGAAAGGGTCGCATTCTCCGGATTGTACAGGAAGAACCTGTACGCCCGGGTCACCGTAGCGATGTTCTTGGAGAAGGATAGCCTGTTGTCCATCACCACTCCAAGGTTTCTTGCACTAGGGGATGAGGTCACTGTGGTATCCCCTACTGCAGGGGTGGCCAACCCTGGTCCTGGAGAGCCGCAGGGTGTGCTGCCTTTCTCAGCAGTTAACTGTGTAATCAACTGCTTTAATTAATAAATTAAGTCGACTCACCTGGTTCCTGGCTCTGAATCGGTTGCTGATTTTATGGTGAAAACAAAAGCCAGCACACCCTGCGGCTCTCCAGGACCAAGGGTTAGCCACCCCTGTCCTAGTGAGATGGAGAAATCAGAGAAGGGAGAGGTTAAAGCAGGGATGAAGATCACCTCCACCTTACCTGGGTTGAGCTTTAGATGGTGGTTGCCCATCCAGCTCTGGATGTCTCTCAGGCAGGCGGAGATACGGGTAGAGACCTGTGGACCTGAGGAGAGAGGAGAAAATGGAGAACAGTTGACGAGGGTTAGAAGTGGAGTTCCGGATTTTTTTTTGGAAGTCATTTCTTTTGGCAGTGGTGATAGCATAGGAGAATTCCGCCAGGAGAGACTGGTAGGAAGACAGGTCCGATGGGTCTTTTGATTTCCTCCACTTCCTCTCAGCTACACGTAGGCTGGGCCTGGAGGAACGTAGAAGGTGACTCTGGGGGCAAGGGAGGAGGGTGATAGAGAGCGGAGGTTACATCGGACAGAAACAGTGGGGGTGAGAGAAGGGGAGGGCGGTAGAGGGGCTAGGGGGATGGAGAAGGAAATTAAGTGGTGATCGGACTTGTGTAAAGGGGTAACAGTGGGGTTAGAAGAGGAGCAGTCCCTTGGAAAGATCAGGTCAAGAAGGTTTCCAGCCTTGTGAGTTGGGGGAGAGTGTGCAGAGAGAGGTCAAAGGAGTGAAGTAGTAGTAAGAACGCAACAGACTGGGAGGCTTCCTGGTGGATGTTGAAATCTCCCAGGAGGATAAGTGGGGTGCCATCCTCAGGGAATGAGCTGAGTAGAGTGTCAAGCTCATCAAGGAAACTTCCCAGGGCACCTGGAGGACGATAAACAACAACAATATAAAGTTTAACAGGGTGAGTAATTGAGACAGCGTGGCATTCAAATGTGGATAGGGATAGGTCAGTGAGGGAAAACGCAGAGAATTTCCACGAAGGGGAGATCAGCAAGCCAGTGCCACCTCCACGGCCAGAGGGCCGGGGGTGTGTGAGAAGGAGAAGGAGGATGAGGGCAGCAGGGGTGGCAGTGTTCTCTGGTGTAATCCAGGTCTCGGTGAGGGCAGGGAACTGTAGGGACAGGAGGGAGGCATAACCAGTAATGAAGTCAGCCTTCCGTGTGGCAGACTGGCAGTTTCATAGCCCCCCTGCAACTGTGAAGTTGTCAGTGAGGGGTAGCAGAGGTTGGTGGGGTTCCGTCGCCGTGGAGGGCCACGTCGCTGGAAGCGCGTTATGAAGGGGAGAGAGCAGACCGTAATGGGGTGCTGACACACCATACCATTCCAAAATGGGAGGGTCGCTCTGAGCACGCCTATATAAACTGCTAATTACTAATGCAAACTAGCGATCTAAAAATTATCCTAACAATTGCAGCGTCCAAAGTATCTAACTGATTCTGATCACCTAATCAGAATAACAGAACCGAGCGAAACTGCCGGCGGCTGGTGAAAAACACACAAGATTTGATAACTAATAACAGAAAATGTAACACACCTGGTCTAACTAACGCAGTAATTTGACAACAAATCTACAACTGCTGATAGACTAACAAGGTTTCCTTATTACCTACTGCTCACATGCAAAAACCACAGAAACAATACTTAAGTTCCCTGGAGGTCTTCAAGTAGACACGGCTAGTGGAAAAAATGCACTTCTCAGCTAGAATACCCTGAGTACAACAATACAATTGCTAATACGAAACACCACAACAATATTTATATATCACTATGTAAGTGCCATTATAGTCTATGGCATATATGGGTTAGAGGTGGTATTCTGAATTTGTGTTTGGTAGTAATTTCTTTTGGCATGGGTGTGTGAGAAGGAGGAGGATGATGAAAGGGCAGCGGAAGGCTGACTTCATTACTGGTAATGCCTCCCTCCTGTCCCTACAGTTCCTCGCCCTCAGTGAGACCTGCATCACACCAAATACCACCACCCTCGCTGCCCTTTCATCATCCTCCTCCTTCTCACACACCCCCTGGCCATCTGGCCGTGGAGGTGGCACTGGCTTGTTGATCACTCCCTCCTGGAAATTCTCAGTTGGGGTAGCAGAGGTTAATGGGGTTCTGTCACTGTGGAGGGCTACATCGCTGGAAGTGCCTTCTGTAGGGGACTGTAATGGGGTGCTGACACACCATGCTAACTGGGAGGGAGCGTCGCTAGCGTCGCTCTGAGCACGCCTATATAACCTGCTAATTACCGAATGGAATCTAGCGATCTAATAATTACCAAAATGAAACACACCTGGTCTAACTAACCTGGCAATTTGACTAACAGAACTAGCACAGCTGAGAAACTCACATGGCTTTCTTAATATCTAATGCTGACATGCAAAAAACTGAAACAATACTTAAGTTCTCTGGACGGTCTTCAACACACGCCTAGTGGGGAAAAAAAGCATCCATCCATCTATTCTCATCCGCTTATTCAGAGTCGGGTCGCGGTGGCAGTAAGCTGAGCAGAGTATTCCAGGCGTCCCTCTACCCAGCGACGCTATCCAGCTCCTCCTTTGGGAACCCCAGGCGTCCCCAAGCCAGGAGAGATATATAATCTCTCCCGCGGGTTCTGAGTCTACCTCGGGGTCTCCACCCAGTTGGACATGCCCGGAAAAACCTCCAAAGGGAGACGCCCAGGAGGCATCCTGATCAGATGCCCGAACCACCTCAATCGGCTCTTTTCGATGCGAAGGAGCAGTGGCTCTACTCCGAGCTCCCATCTGATGTCCGCGCTCCTCACCATATCGCTAAGGCTGAGCCCAGCCACCCTACGGAGGAAGCTCATTTTGGCTGCCTGTATCCGCGATCTCATTCTTTCGGTCACTACCCAGAGCTTGTGACCATAAGTGAGGGTCGGGATGTAGATCGACCCTCTTCACCTCAACGGTCAGGCACAATGCCGGCATTACTGCTGATGCTGCACCGATCTGCCTGTTGATCTCACGCTCCATTTTACCCTCACTCGTGAGCAAGACCCCAGGATACTTGAACTTCTTCACTTGGGGCAGAGGCTCATTCCCAACCCGGAGGGAGCAATCCACCATTTTCCGGCAGAGAAACTTGGACTTGGAGGTGCTGACTCATTCCGGCTGCTTCACACTCGGCTGCAAACCGCCCCAGTGCATGCTGAAGGTCACGGTCCGATGAAGCCAGCAGAACCACGTCGTCCGCAAAAAGCTTATAAAACTTATATGAATTCGATTTTTATATAAGTAGGCTAAATTATAGTTATTGAATAGCTAGTTCAGTGTTGGAACAACATTGAGACAGACAAGCGGTTACAATAAAATATCTGACGATATTAACCCAGTCTCAAAACAGCTGATCCACAGTCCGACCATTGTCGGTGGGAAAGTCTCTTGTCCGTGGAGTCTGGGATACTCCAGGGAATGAACGCTGTCCAGGTACCGTTGCCCCGGGGGGGACTAGGGGAATCCGTCTCTGGCCTGACCGGGTCCTTGCAAGTATTCGTGAGGTATAATTTCCGAACTACCAGGCCCAATTAATAGAACTGGGTTCAGAAACAAAGGGAATGTTCTAAAATTAATTAGGTGGGGGGGGTCTCTTTTGGAATCAACAGCACGGGGTGGCCGTAGGTTAGAAAGAGACCGTTAGATTCGCGCCTGAGGCATTTGTGAGGTTGAGCAGTTGCGCATTTCCGGCTGTTACTGTATTGGTTAAAAGTCCATTAAAATTACAGTGGGAGGCCGTGCAGAGCACGTCACCAATGACGTAGACCAAGGCGTTTCCCTGTTTGAAAAAGTTCTTACGTTGGCCCCAACATATGTTTTGTACCTCTCATGGTAATATACCTTGTGATTTTGGATAAACCTGATTTGGGTGAATTAAAGGAAAGGAGACAAAGATTGCTTGGTTTATTCTCCTTATCACCAAAATCTAGGCCTTTGTTCTTGACCATAAAAATGGGTCAAACATTCGGAATTTAGAGCCAAACCCCCACCAGGCAGTGATACCTTGGTCAGGAGGCTAAAGCAAAAGACTTCTACAGAGACAGATTTCGCACAGTTTCCCCTCGGACAGTTATGATGTCCTCGGTATACTGTTACGAAAACTAGACCATTGCACCAGTTGCACTGAAACAATCAGAATAACAATAATCAACCTGCAAGGAATGTGAGAGAAGTGGGGGCTCCACAGGGGGCCCAGGAAGACATTCCAGGAACCACACTCTAGTTTTCCCCCACAGGCAAGGGTGCCAAAAGGTGGGGGCTAATGATGTTATCTCTGGGGGGGGGGGGGGGAAGTCAGCAAGCTGACTAGCGCACTCAGTGATGACACCAGATGTTAATTATTTCCTGCTTACACTGTTCAGGATACGCGGGTTAAGATAATGGATGGATGGATGGATATTTCATATATACTTTTTATTGAATTTTTTTTAAAGAAAATGAAATGTCTTGTATATATTTAATGACATTTGAATTGTTTTTTAACTGATTGGAGCTTCTTTTTCATTAGTTTGAAATGGGGGTCGTCATCTGACTGCAGTTGGTCATTCATGGGTGTGAAATATCTTGCTCGCTTGAGGGTTGCTCCTACACCCTAGAGTAAACTGTCCCAGGGTCTACCACTCTGCAGGTACTGTCCCCGACCTCCACGTGACACTGAAGAGGTGTGTCAGCCGAGACAGCCCAACAATGCCCAGAGCCTTCAGCATCTCAAGGTGAATCTCATCCACACCCACACCAGCTTTTTGACTACCTCAGCAATTAAAATGAAATTAAGGATATGCTTTAACTGCAGACTGTCAGCTTTAATTTGAGGGTATTTACATCCAAATCAGGTGAACGGTGTAGGAATTACAACACTTTATATATGTGCCTCCAACTTTTTAAGGGACCAAAAGTAATGGGACAATTGGCTGCTCAGCTGTTCCATGGCCACGTGTGTGTTATTCCCTCATTATCTCATTTACAAGGAGCAGATAAAAGGTCTAGAGTTCATTTCAAGTGTGCTATTTGCATTTGGAATCTGTTGCTGTCAACTCTCAATATGAGATCCAAAGAGCTGTCACTATCAGTGAAGCAAGCCATCATTAGGCTGAAAAATCTAAACAAACCCATCAGAGAGATAGCAAAAACATTAGGTGTGGCCAAATCAACTGTTTGGAACATTCTTAAAAAGAAAGAACGCACCGGTGAGCTCAGCAACACCAAAAGACCCAGAAGACCACGGAAAACAACTGTGGTGGATGACAGAAGAATTATTTCCCTGGTGAAGAAAAACCCCTTCACAACAGTTGGCCAGATCAAGAACACTCTCCAGGAGGTAGGTGTATGTGTGTCAAAGTCAACAATCAAGAGAAGACTTCACCAGAGTGAATACAGAGAGTTCACCACAAGATGTAAACCATTGGTGAGCCTCAAAAACAGGAAGACCAGATTAGAGTTTGCCAAACAACATCTAAAAAAGCCTTTACAGTTCTGGAACAACATCCTATGGACAGATGAGACAAAGATCAACTTGTACCAGAATGATGGGAAGAGAAGAGTATGGAGAAGGAAAGGAACTGATCATGATCCAAAACATACCCACCTCATCAGTGAAGCATGGTGGTGGTAGTGTCATGGTGTGGGCATGTACGGCTGCCAATGGAACTGGTTGCCTTGTATTTATTGATCAACTCTTCATCTCATTCCCACCATCTGATACACAGGTTTCTGCCCGTATCTCTGCTTGCCTGAGTGACATCCAGATGGACAACCACCATCTAAAGCTCAACCCAGGTAAGACTGAAATTATATTCATCCCTGCTAAGACCTCTCCCCATCTGGATCTCTCCATTTCCCTCGGGGATACCACACTCACGCCATCACCCAGTGCAAGGACAGCAGACTGTCCCTTTCCGAGAACATTGCGGTGGTGACCCGGTCATGCAGGTCCTTTCTGTACAACATAGGGAGAATCCGCCCCTTTCTCACCCCCTACTCGACCCAGCTCCTGGTCCAAGCGATGGTTCTGTCCCGCCTGGACTACTGCAATTCCCTCTTGGCTGGCCTTCCAGCGTCCGAACCTCCGAACCTCCACCTCACGCTCACGACTACTGTCTGTTCTGGCTCCACGGTGGTGGAACAAACTGCCCGTTGAGGTCAGAACTGTAGAATCTCTCCCCACCTTCAAGCGCAAACTGAAGACGCACCTCTTCAAGCAGCACCTCTCCCCATCCCTCCCTACCTCCCTGTGAACCTTAATTGTTGTCTTTGTGATTTACGTTGTTTCGGTATTTTTTTGTTGGCTAGGTAAGCAGTATTTGGATAGTTAAGTTTGGTCACTTTTGCTTTGTTGTTTAAAAAAAAAAAAAAAAATTGGCCCTGGTCCTTATCTTTGTTGTACGGGTAGCAATTGAAATTGTACTTCCCGCTAGGTTCTTTCAGCGCACTTATCCCTGGTTATGGGTATGCACTTTGTTGTACGTCACTCTGGATAAAAGCGTCTGCCAAATGCCAATAATGTAATGTAATGTAATGATGTGACTGCTGACAAAAGCAGCAGGATGAATTATGAAGTGTTTTGGGCAATATTATCTGCTCATATTCAGCCAAATGCTTCAGAACTCATTGGACGGCGCTTCACAGTGCAGATGGACAATGACCCGAAGCATACTGCGAAAGCAACCAAAGAGTTTTTTAAGGCAAAGAAGTGGAATGTTATGCAATGGCCAAGTCAATCACCTGACCTGAATCCGATTGAACATGCATTTCACTTGCTGATGACAAAACTGAAGGGAAAATGCCCCAAGAACAAGCAGGAACTGAAGACAGTTGCAGTAGAGGCCTGGCAAGGCATCACCAGGGATGAAACCCAGCGTCTGGTGATGTCTATGCGTTCCAGACTTCAGACTGTAATTGACTGCAAAGGATTTGCAACCAAGTATTAAAAAGTGAAAGTTTGATTTATGATTGTTAGTTTGTCCCATTACTTTTGGTCCCTTAAAGTGAGAGGCTCATATACAAACTGTTGTAATTCCTACACCGTTCACCTGATTTGGATGTAAATGCCCTCAAATCTCATCTTGTTCGTTTCATTTCAAATCCATTGTGGTGGTGTATAGAGCCAAAAAGATGAGAATTGTGTTGATGTCCCAATATTTATGGACCTGACTGTAGGTGCAGATTCCCCCAAGTCTTCGGGCTCTGCCTCTTCCACAGAGTTGTTCGGGTTCAGGAGCTCCTCAAAGTGCTCTTTCCACTGCCTGACAACATCCTCAGTCTGGGTCAGCAGTTCTTCTCCCCTGCTGAACACAGCCTGCGACAAGCCCTGCTATCCCTTTGAGTTGTCGGATGGTTTGCCAGGACTTCATCAAGGCCAACTGAAAGTCCTTCTCCGTAGCCTCCCCAGACTCCTTCCATACCCGGGTTTTTGCTTCAGCGACTGCCGAAGCCATAGCACTTCTTGCCCCCGGTACCTGTCTGCTGCTTCAGGAGACCCCTGGGCCAACCAAGCCCGAAAGGCCTCCTTCAGTTTGACGGCCTCCCTCACCGAAGGAGACCCCTGGGCCAGCCAAGCCCGAAAGGCCTCCTTCGGTTTGACGGCCTCCCTCACCGAAGGAGACCCCTGGGCCAGCCAAGCCCGAAAGGCCTCCTTCGGTTTGACGGCCTCCCTCACCGCTGATCTCCACCAGCGGGTTCTAGGGTTGCCGCCACAACAGGCCTTCTGTCCACAGCCAATCTCTGAATAGTAGTCGCGCTACCTCAGTTGCAGTGGCATTAGCCACTGGGAATGCTTCTACCCATTTGGTGAAATTATCAGTAATTACCAGAACATGTTTCTTCCCTCAACAGCTAGGTAAGGGGCCAATAAAATCAATCTGCAATTGTGACCTAGTGAGCGGTACAAATGAATCATAGTTCCCATTAAGCTCGTAGGTAAGACATAAACATTTTTAGGGCCTCTCCAAATGGTGTCTTCCCTCAATTTCCCACTATTCTCCATCCACAACCATTACTCGGCTCTAGGAGCTGCATGCTGCAGTTTGTTGTGTTCTGAATACTCGCCAGTAGGTGGCGAGAACACGATATGCATAGTAAATATGTAATGTGCAGAAGGAGAGTGAGAGTTGGAGAAGAGATAAAATGGAGAATGAATTACCCGTGTCAATTAACCGTGTCTGTTTATTCATTAGTTAATGTATCTACAGTAGCCTAACTTTAGTTCAGTCTTTACACATTACATTACATTACATTACATTACATGGCATTTAGCAGACGCTCTTATCCAGAGCGACGTACAACAAAGTGCAAATCAAACACAAGAACAAGTGCAAAGAGGACCTGAGAGGACAGTACATGCACATGCAAACATAACACAGTTTTTCGAGTTCAAAGAAAACTTCTTGTTTACTCGCCTGTGTTGCTTGCAAAGCTGTAACAGCGGCAACTTTTCCTTTACTACCCTCTGTATGAGGATCAGTGCCTTTGGTGAGGGCCTTTCAATACTGCCACCAATACATTTTTGTATTGCTTCATGTAGTTTACTCACAACCCCCCCCCATTTAGTATTGGGAATCCGGCGCTAGTCAGGTGTCCCCTATTTACCCACAAGCTCAGATAATTGTGCACAACACAAAACGCGTATTGAGAATCTGTGTAGATATTCACATCAAAGTCAATCATTGCTTCACAAGCTACAGCTAGAGCATACAATTCAGCAACTTGAGCAGACTGGCCTGGGAGCAGCCCATGCCTTACTGCCTTACCCAACTGTGTACACACTGCCCAACCAGTATGTCTCTTGATCCACAGTGTCAAAAGCAGCAGAGAGATCTAGAAGAATGAGGACGGAGTAGAGGGAGGCTGCTCGTGCAGCATGGAGTGATTCACTGATGGAGAGGAGCGCGGTCTCTGTCGAGTGGCCAGATCTGAAGCCAGACTGGTGGGGGTCTAGCAGGTTGTTTTTAGAAAAAAAGAAGAAAGTTGACTAGAAGCGGCTCGTTCTATGGTTTTAGATAGAAAAGGAAGAAGAGATACTGGGCGGTCGTTCTGGATGATGGAGGGATCCAGGTTAGGCTTTTTTAGCGGGGGGGTGATGTGGGCCCTCTTGGAGGATGATGGAAATCAGCCAGAAGACAGGGAGGAGTTGACAAGAGAGGTGACAAATGGGAGAATGTCAGGTGTGATAGTCTGGAGGAGAGAAGAGGGGACAAAGGCACAGGCTGTAGGGTGGTGGGAGAGCAGGAGTTGAGAAACATCAAACTCTGTAAGGGGAGAGAAAGTGGAAAAGAAGGGATGGGCCTAGAGGGGGGAGGGGAACAGAGGGGGGGGGCGGTGGTTTGCGAAGGATCTGCGAATGTCTGTGACCTCATAGAAAAAAATCAGCAAAGTCATCAGCAGCAAAGGAGGACTGAGGTGGAGGAGATGGTGTGCTGGGGAGAGAGGAAAAAATAGAGAACAGTTTCTGGGGGTTAGAAGTGGAGTTGTGAATTTGTGTTTGATAGTATTTTACCTAGGTGGCAGTGACCGCAGGAGAGAATGCTACTAGGAGAGACTGGTAGGTTGTGAGGTCTGATGGGTCACTGGATTTTCCCCAATTCCCCTCCGCAGATGGAGGCTGGCTCTGGACGTAGGGTGTCAGATATCCAAGGACTGGGAGGGGATGTGCAAGGTGGCTTTGAGACAAGGGGACAGAGAGAGTCAAAGGCGGAGGAGAGAGATGAAAGGAGGGTGGCAGATACAGAGTCAGTGGGGAGTTTGGAGAAGGATTCGAGAGGGGGGAGAGTGGCGGTGATAGTGGTGGCAAAGGAAGAGGCGGAGAGGGAGTGAAGGTTACGGTGGGCCGAGGAAGTGCGGGTGGGAGGAGGTTGGGAAGGATTGGGAGAAAGTGGGGGCAGAATGAGAAGAAGTGGTGATGAGATGTATGCAGAGGGGCAACCGTGAAATTGTAGCATGAGCAGTTCCTCACAAAGACAAGTTCTAGGACATTGCCCACCTTGTGGGTTGAAGGAGAGTGTTGCAGGGTGAGCTCAAAGGAGTGGAGCAGTGGTAGGAAGGCAGCAGCCTGGGAGGCTTCAAGGTGAATGTTGAAGTCTCCAAGCAGAATCAGTGGGGTGCCATCCTCAGGGAAGGAGCTGAGAAGGGTGTCTAGCTCATCAAGGAAACGTCCCAGGGGCCCTGGAGGACGATAGACAACTGCAATAAAGAGGTTAGTAGGGTAGGATACTGCAACAGAATTGTATTCAAAAGTGCATATGGACAGGTCAGACAGGGGGAGAACACAGAATTTCCATGAGGGGGAAATTAACAAACCACTACCACCGCCACGGCCGGATGGCTGGGGAGTGTCAGAAGAGGAGGAGGAGGAGGAGGAGAGGGCAGTGGGAGTGGCGGTATTGTTAGGTGTGATCCATGTCTCAGTAAGGGCAAGGAATTGTAGGGACTGGAGGGAGGCATATGCAGGGATGAATCAGCCTTTCAAGTGGCAGACTGGCAGTTCCATAGTCCCCCTGTGACCACAAAGTCCTCACAGGGGGTCAGCGGGGGTTGGAGAGGTTCCGGCACCATGGAGGCCCACGTCGCAGGGAGTGTCTTTGAGGGAGAGAGCAGACTGGGATGGGGTGAAACATAACATAACATAAACAGGGAAGGAGCGTCGCTCTGAGCACACCTATTTGAATTGGCTAAAATCACTTAAAGGGAATAACAAATCAAGACTAATCTAGTGACAAATTCCAGGTAGGCAACCAGTTTAATTGATTAACGCAGCGATAAAACGAACTTGCTTAAGCCCTAACCGCAGCTGTTCAAAATAGCAATTTAAAAATCTACTTTACCCCATCTAGTGGAATGGCCGGCAGCGACACCAACACACCTGGTTAAAATTATGCACTCACTGTCTAACAACTACCTTCCCAAATCTAATATACTCAGCATCGCTCTGAGCACACCTACTTCAATTGGCTAAAATTGCTTAAAAGAAATAACAAATCAAGACTAATCTAGTGACAAATTCCAGTGCTATTTAAACAAATGTTCAATCACTTAACAGGCAGGCAACCAGTTTCAGTGATTAACACAGTGATAAAACAAACTAGCTCAAGCCCTAACCTCAGCTGTTCAAAATGGCAATTTAAAAATCTACTTTTCTGCGTCTAGTGGAACGGCGGCAGCGATACCAACACACCTGGTTAAAATTATGCACTCAGTTTCATTTCAGTTTGACTTTGCAACAGGGCTGCTAGTACATTTGCATGCTTATGTTTTGTATTCTTACATTTACTATTGCACTCCGCACTTCCTCAAGCCAAACTAGAGGATCTGATTTATCTAACAGAGATCCATAGGATCCCTCTTTGCAATGTTTTGCAATATACTCAATGGCAGTTAAATAGGCGCTTTAACAGCAAAAACGTAGAAGTGTCTTCTAAATGACTCCTACAATGTTTAAACATTCCATAGAAATGGCACGTACTTACACATGTATTTAACTTCTAAGCATATGTTACCCTGTATGAAATTTGTATTTTTTATTTATTTATACAAGTTTCATTAGTCTCTCCCTGGTGATGCTTTTGTTGACAGATGCTTTAGTGTAAACTCATTTTATTTTTATTATTTAAAACATCATAGGCTACTTACACTGAAATGTAATAAACATGATTCTATAGTATTCTTTTTTTATTATTATTTAAAGTTCAATCATCGGCCAATAATATAAAATGACCGCTTGCATGTATGTATAAGGATTAATGAGGTGATGCCCCTAATTATGAATACAAATATAACATTTAAACCATTAAACCATAAAATGCCCGGTGGATTCGCAGCATGTGTCAACACATACGCCCCCCAGAAAATGTTGCTTTTAAAAACACCCTCCTTTTCAGACCCTCATCTCATTGGTTCACGTCATGTGACTTAGCACAGTCACATCCTCCAAACTCTGGCTCTGTTCAGTTACACAGACTGCACACTGCTGCAATATGCATATTTTACGCATTACCAAAACAAGTCCGGACAAGAACAAGCTTTTGCACTGCGACAGAGAGAGAAAGAAAACCTAAGTATGTTTGTTTCTGTCTCTACACTAACTTTTCATAGAATTGAATAACATGGGCGTTTCAAGCTTTGCATTGTTAATTTACATACGTTAATTTAATACGGCTCTAGATGTTTTTGCTAATTTAAACAGTTTTTACATTTTAACAAGTTTTCACTTTGTTTCTTTGTCAATCCCCATGGCTGCTATGATGTCTACTACACTATAATACTTTGCAATAGTTTTAAATGACTAACACTCATGTTTTTGTTATGCTTTATTTATATCTTATTTCTTGTCTTCTTTAGGGTCTGGTTGGCTGCTGCTAAACAATTATACTAATAATAAAGAAAAGATTCTAAACTCCAGAAGCACAAGCACTTTTAGACAAAAACATTTTTTTCACACGTTTTAAAATTAAAACAAACCCCACAAAGACCTTCACTGGCCCCTCACAGAGACCATTACTCTGACATTTCAGAATAATTTATTTTATTATTATTATTTTTTAATATGAAAATTAATAAAAATAATGAAGTGGCAGGTCATAACTTGTACATGATGTCATCAATAAACCATCAATCATCCTACTTTCGACGTTTACCATACCCAATTTCTCTCTCAACTGCTTTTATTCATTTTATTTTTATTTGGTGGCTTCATAAAAATGTGATGGTCCAGAGGTGTGTGCATTTGTATCTTCCTCCTGCCATTTTGATTCCACTGCAAGAATTTTTCATATGAAAGATTTAAAAGGCTGGGGCTCCAGGTAAATGCATTGCCTTCCATTTACATGCAATGATAGGCAAGCTCTTTCAGATGATTGGTCGATTAAAAGTTGGCTGGTGGAATGCCAGGTAATCTCCCTCGGCATCTTCTTTTCCTGCTTATCAGAGGAAATGTCAGTGTAGGCTTGAAGGTCAAATTGAAGGTTTAACCTTTACTTGTCCCAAGTGTATAATGAAAAGGCAAACGGTACAGTTTATTCCAGCAAGTTGTCACCTGTGTTTCCATCAGCATTATTTATGGAAATTCATCAACAGCCACATGATTCTCAACCTGACCTGGACCACGCCACTGTATATTGTATATTGGTGGTAGCCAAACCTGGGTCAATTACATATTGTTTGGATTCAAATACTTTTCTGTGCTCTTGATCTTGCCTGGTGCAATTGAGCCTGTCAAGAGGACCAGAGTTTGCACTTTGAGAGACAAGATCTGTAAAGTGCAGGAAAGTATTTGAATCCAAACCAAATCTATTTGAACCAGGTCTGGGGTGCCTGCATTTACACTCAGTGAGCACTTTAGGTCATTATTAGACATTTTTTAAACTGAAGGCTTCTGCAGCTGTAGGTTTGACATGTTGTGTGTTCGGATGCTCTTCTGCATACCACTGTTGTAATGTGTGTTACTGTCAGCTTTGACCAGTCTGGTCATTCTCCTCTGACTTCTCTCATTAACAAGGCATTTCTGCCCGCAGAACTGCTGCTCATTGGATGTTTTTTTTCTTCTTTTTTTTGCACCATTGTCTGCAAACTCTAGAGACTATTGTGCTTTACAATCCCAGGAGATCAGCAGGTTCTGAGCTAGTTAAGCCACTGTCTGGCACCAACAATCATCCCACGGGTGTTCCTAATAAAGTTCCACTATGGGGGCACTGTGGGAGTGTCCTGAGTCTTTCCCATAGGAGGTGTTGGGTGATGGAGACATTCCTTTCCCATGGCTTGGCCCAAGGCTTAATGACCCCTCCAACCTAAAAGCCCCCAGAACACACATACAACCACAGTCCATCTTCCCTTTATCTCGGTCTTTCCCAGATGTTTTTGTGACAACCATATTTTTTAGTAAATATGTTTTTGTACCTCTCATGGTAATATATCTTGTGATTTTGGATAAACCTGATTTCGGTGAATTAAAGGAAAGGAGACAAAACCCCGGATTGCTTGGTTTACTCTCCTTATCACCAAAATCCAGGCCTTTGTTCTCAACCATTTGGAATTCAGAGCCAAACCCCCACCAGGCAGTGAGACCTCAGTCAGGGGGCTAAAGCAAATGGCTTCTACAGAGACAGATTTCGTACAGTTTCCCCTCGGCTCCTGGACAGTTATGATTACTATATTCTGATCTGGGATTGTCATGAAACATCTTTATGCCATATCCATTATTTCTGTGCTCAAACCTGCAAGGAATGTGAGGGAAGGGGGGGGGGGCTCCACAGGGGGCCCAGGAAAACAGTCCCTCCAGGAACGCCTCTCTAGTTTTCCCCCACAGACATGGGTGCCAGAAGGTGGGGGCTAACGATGTATGCTCCAACAGGGGGAAGTCAGCAAGCTGACCAGCACATTCAGTAATGACGCCAGATGTTAATTATTTCTGGCTTACACTGTTCAGGATAAGCGGGCTAAGATAATGGACGGATGGATATTTGATATACTTGAAATGAAATGTCTTGTATATATTTAATGACATTTGAATTGTTTTTGAATTGATTTGGGGCTTCTTTTTCATTAGTTTGAAATTGGTGTCATCATCTGACCGCAGTTGGTCATTCATGGGTGTGAAATATGTTGCTCGCTTGAGGGTTAATACTGCAGTTAAGCATAGTTTCATACATACTCTACATATTGGCTTGCAATAACATAATTTAGGCACTCGGGCACTTTCTCAGCCATAAGCACATCATTACATCAGTAAATGTTCTGCCACCCTAATCGAATGTCTGGAGATTGTGATTGGCTTTAAATCCAAGGCATATTCTATGTACCTGCTGTGTGATAGCCTTCCTGCATTTCACTTCACTTTATTTCACCACAATTTCCACTCATTTTACTCATTTTTCATTTTACATTAGTTCCAAACTGCCCAAATTGAGTAAAAATATATTGCAAAGACATGGTACAGAAATTTGTTGCATTTACATCACTTGATAATTATTTTCAGTGTGTGATGAATTGACAAACAACAGACATGTCGAAATTGATGCATCTCCACGGTAAATGTTTTGATTACTTATCTCACAGACCCATGATTCTGCCAGCATCAGCTACTCTTTGAAAGGGCAAAATGTTTCCCCACACAACTTGCATGGAGCGATTATGCACTTTGATTACCTTCATGATGTCTTGGGGTATCAGGTACATTTCAAATGATGTGGGTGCTGAAGCCTATCAATTTCAGTCAGTTTGCGGAGGAGGGAGACTGTTAACCCCTTACGTATCACCTTTTCTTGACACAAGCTTGAAAATGGCATGCCCAAAATAAAATGGTTACTATTCTTGAACCCTTTTCCAATGATTACAGGCATAATCCTGCTCTCTACTGAAATTTAACCCTTTGGGGGTTTGTTTTCCCGGAGTCAAACTTACTCTAAGTATTACTGAAACAAAGTTGCAGAAGCTCAAACACGATGAAAGAGGAAGCTTTTATTCTCACTTTTATAAAATCTGTTTTTGAATGGATACAGGTATTGTGGGTGTGGCTGATGTGGTTAGATGCGCAATGAAGCCACATCCACAACCCTGGACAAATCCTATTTCAAGTTTGATGACAATATCACCAGAAATTAGCATTATGCATTGTTTTTTCATATGTCTAGGCAGTTTTCCGAAAAGGACATTTGGAGACTCCAAAAGGACCATGGAAACTAAATTATATTATGGATCTTATGAGGAGTAAAATACTGAAGTTTGCTTACTAAACTATACAACACTTTTTGCACTGTATTGGCATTTTTAGAATTAGAAGTTAGGTTTCTCTTAGTGTTTTATGGGACTCGAAAGGTATATGTTACTAAAGTTGTTTACTTTTCTTGGCGTGTTCCCCGAACTATCACTTGGGCAGTTGCTTAAGGGATAGCTTCTACGTATGACGTTACTAGGCCCAACGACGGCTCTTAGATTGATTATTCAGTCCATGCAGCGACTGCTTGATTGCGTTATGAGAGAAAGTAGTGTTCTTTATGAATAAAACACTGCAGGAATACTTTTAAATATTGTATTGATCATGACTGGTGGGAACTTAAGAGAATTAAAAACTTACAAACAAAATTATCCAACCGTATATATAATTTACCAAATTCTATATAAGGTTTGTAATATCAGATTGTGGTATCACACCTCGTCCCGCTCCGCAACCTAGCAATACGCCTTCTTTGGCATGCCATGTTTTATTTAAATTATTTTAATATCTTTGCCATGGTGCCTTAACTTTGCAATCAGGGTTGATTTGCCAGAAGCACCATCACATATCAGTCAGGACCACTTGTCTGGTACAATAGCGATTTATTAGAACAATAGGAAGTAGTTTACTTAAAAATAATCTTTGGCGGAATGGAATAGCTTAGATTGGGGGGCTACATTTCAAAATACTGGTACGGATGAGTATATTGAACAGCAATGTCCATCATTTCCGAACAGGCCAGCAGCAGACATGACATTTTTACAGCAATAGCATCATGGCAAATTAGAAGTTTTGCATATACCTCTATGTATTCATAAGACAACTTAAATACCATGAATTACACATGCTAATACATACGCGTAATACACTTATAAATATAAATAGTAATAAGGACGAAAGTGTTTAAAACAACTAACTATAAAAAAAACTATCAAAGAAAAGGAGGAGCTGGAGAGGTGGTGGGTATTCTAGCAAGCTCAGCAAGTGAAAAGGGAATGGCAGGGAACTGCTTAAATTAACCTCCTTCATTCAGAAAGCAAATGTGGTTGGGGTTGGTAAATCAGCAAGGCGTCAGCTGATGGCTGAGAAGTGGGTGGGCTACCGTGGCCTGCCTGAACTAACGCTACGCTTAATTACTGGTGTAATTCACTATTTTCTCTGATTAGCTGGCGTTTTCAATAAAATCGCACCAACAAGCAAAACGCACCAACACGAAAACAACATAAGCTATGGCAGGGGGAAAAAAACTAAGAAAGAACTGGCCCCACAACTTGACAGCAAACAAAATGGAGATATTGTTAAAGGACGTGGTGCTGAATAAGGAAACATTTATTTTCCAGTTTTAGGCCCAAAAAAACTACAAACTATGGTTGAACATCCCTCCAGCCCACAAACAGAGTTGGAAATCGTCAGTTTATAAATATCATTTAAAAGGCAATTGGGCAACATGTTCAATAAAGTGAACATGCATCCTTTGTAACATACAATGTTATTCTTTGCATGAAATCAGTCCCATTATTGTGGTATTTCAGTAATATTACGACTGTAGAATTATTAATGTACATATTGCTTAACAGATTGAGATGTAACTAAGAGCAACAGCTGAATTCAGAGGCTTGCGGTCGTAACAGTGGTGGCCACGAGTGGAGTGAGCTGACAACATTGATAACGTATAGCTGAGAGTGGTCTAGCCCAACCTCACGAAAGTACCACTTACAGCAGGTATACTTTACTTAGAACATTTTGGGGAACACGCTGAAACGTTAAGGTAGAGCTTTAGGTATAACTTACAAATGACGTAGCATTAAGAAGGCTTCGGGAAAGCCAGCCCAACGTCACCAACATGTCACCAACATAGCCATGCGCCTGAGTATAACACTGCGGGAATAGGATATTTGACCTAACTTAGCTATATTTTTTGACAATAATATCCAATATTTTTTAAATTATATGTCTGACTAGCTGAAAGTATTTTGAGCATTTCCATACAAAGTTTTTTATTTTATAACATTTTTTTTATGATGAGAAGTTTGAAAGAGCTTTGTTTAACACCTGCACCAGTCTCCATCTGCACGTGCTCTATCGCCAAGTCGGACAGCCAACGTTACGTTAAATCAGTTCTATATATATTCTCACTGAGCATTTTATTAGGTAGTTATGAGACTTTTGAGTTATGATGATGCATTGTGTGTTCAGAGATGCTCTTCTGCATACTACTGTTGTAATGTGTGGTTATTTTCATTACTGTCACTTTCCTATCAGCATTGACTATCATTGTGGCCATTCTCCTCTGAGCGGGCTTAAAAATATTTTTTTATATTTAAAAGAAACATTTTTTGGTCTCTGTATCAAAGTCTCACTCAAATGATACACCCATCATTAAGATATACTATTTAGCTCAGCTATGATAAGATTCAGTTGGGATCAAGTACCTATGATACTGTAATGCAAAAACAAAATGACAAAAACGATATGCAACATTACCTAATGTGATCAGAGGTACCCAAAATAGTGTTAACACTGAGCAGTTAATAATAAAAAAGGTACCGGTAATTCTAATAGTAATGACTGCATGTGTCATTTTCAAGTTTGTTTCGAGAAAAGGGGCAATAATTAAAGTGGTTAACATTATTTCCAGCATCAAGTTAGCAAAGCTACCTGTATCCCGACTGAGGAGGCCGACATTTATTTTAATTACATGGAGTAATTGACCAAGTTTGGTACAGTAGTCTATTTGCTGAGGTACTGTAACTCTTGCTACATTTTCATCCAAATAAATTAAGTGGTTGCAATAGTCTGCCATGTTAAAATGACTAACATTAGCTACACATGTACTGTACTAGCCGGTTACATTATTTCCAGCATCAAGTTGTCAGATGCTGTCATTCCTACTGTGTATTGGCCATTGTAAAGTCAGTCTTTCGGATGAGACCTTAAACCGAAGTCCTGACTCACTGTGGTCATTAACTCTCAGAGACCTAAGCATATTATAGCTGAATTTACCTTTCTCTTAGTTTTTAACTCATAACTTTAGTCTGCTTTTACCCTCACCATCAAGCGATTGCCATTTCATTTTAAAACAGAATGTCTGGAAGGCTTTACATTTCTGAGACTTGATATTCTTTTTCCAGTGGACATTTATGGCCAATACAAACTCATTCAGGGTTTAATATAGTAGTTATAGTTGCTGTGTTCAGGTGGACAGTTTAAAACTGCTACAATACTTTGTGGAACACGGCCTAAGAAATCTCCATACTGTTAACAGAGTTAATATGGAAATTCACCACTTTAGCATGGCAGCTTTCTTTAGTTCGTATTCTTTGGTGCAGTTATTCAGTCTGTCTTACTTAATTCTGCTTTCCTGTATCCAAAGTTGTTTTCAGAAAAACATAAATACTTCTATGCCTTTGAGTCATTTTCTAATGATTAAAGCCACAAAAAGCCCACCGTATAGATAAGGCATGATAACGGCAGATATATTTTTTTCACAAAAACTGTGAAGAGTAGGGAATCAGTCCTGAGCCACTACATCATTCAAAGAGACAGAAATATGCAAATCACTTTTGATATGCAACTTATCTGTTGAGATTTGAGTCTGAACACCTAACTCTACTCTATCTTTTTTCTGTACTGTGATTATTATAAACCCAGAGACAGGGCAGTACAGAGACCTTTTGATGGGCAGGTGTTCAAAGTGAGAAAAGGGCACTTCTTTTGGTTCTATTCTCCAGAACATTGGATGTGAAATGAAACCATAAATGTGAAATTAAAATACTGTCACCTTTAATTTGAGGGTATTTATATCCATACTGGGAATTACATGCCTTCTTATACATAGTATCCCCATTGTAAGGGACCAAAAAGTATTGGACAGTTGGCTTCCCAGATGTTTCTGATTAGTCAGGTGTATTCATTAATGAATATACAGTGCATCCGGAAAGTATTCACAGTGCTTCACTTTTTCCACATTTTGTTATGTTACAGCCTTATTCCAAAATTGATTAAATTCATTTTTTTCCTCCAAATTCTACACACAATACACCATCATGATAATGTGAAAAAAGTGTCTTTGAGATTTTTGCAAATTTATTAAAAATAAAAAACTAAGAAATCACATGTACATAAGTATTCACAGCCTTTGCCATGAAGCTCAAAATTGAGCTCAGGTGCATCCTGTTTCCACTGATCAACCTTGAGATGTTTCTACAGCTTAATTGGAGTCCACCTGTGGTAAATTCAGTTGATTGGACATGATTTGGAAAGGCACACACCTGTCTATATAAGGTCCCACAGTTGACAGTGCATGTCGGAGCACAAACCAAGCATGAAGTCAAAGGAATTGTCTGTAGACCTCCGAGACAGGATTGTCTCGAGGCACAAATCTGGGGAAGGGTACAGAAAAATTTCTGCTGCTTTGAAGGTCCCAATGAGCACAGTGGCCTCCATCCTCCGTAAATGGAAGAAGTTCGGAACCACCAGGACTCTTCCTAGAGCTGGCCGTCCGTCTAAACTGAGCAATCAGGGGAGAAGGGCCTTAGTCAGGGAGGTGACCAAGAACCCGATGGTCACTCTGTCAGAGCTCCAGCGTTCCTCTGTAAAGAGAGGAGAACCTTCCAGAAGGACAACCATCTCTGCAGCAATCCACCAATTAGGCCTGTATGGTAGAGTGGCCAGACGGAAGCCACTCCTTAGTAAAAGGCACCTGAAGGACTCTCAGACCATGAGAAACAAAATTCTCTGGTCTGATGAGACAAAGATTGAACTCTTTGGCGTGAATGCCAGGCGTCATGTTTGGAAGAAACCAGGCACTGCTCATCACCTGGCCAATACCATCCCTACAGTGAAGCATGGTGATGGCAGCATCATGCTGTGGGGATGTTTTTCAGTGGCAGGAACTGGGAGACTAGTCAGGATTGAGGGAAAGATGAATGCAGCAATGTACAGAGACATCCTGGATGAAAACCTGCTCCAGAGCGCTCTTGACCTCAGACTGGGGCGACGGTTCATCTTTCAGCAGAACAACTACCCTAAGCACACAGCCAAGATATCAAAGGAGTGGCTTCAGGAAAACTCTGTGAATGTCCTTCAGTGGCCCAGCCAGAGCTCAGACTTGAATCCGATTGAACATCTCTGGAGAGATCTGAAAATGGCTGTGCACCGACGCTCCCCATCCAAACTGATGGAGCTTGAGAGGTGCTGCAAAGAGGAATGGGCGAAACTGCCCAAAGATAGGTGTGCCAAGCTTGTTGCATCATAGTCAAAACAGCAAAACAATGGGCTTACCACAATACACAAAGTTAAATTAAAGCCCACAGTCTGCAGTCTAACATCATATTCATGGTTTCATTTAAAGTCCAATGTGCTGGAGTGCAGAGCCAAAACAACAAAAATGTGTCACTGTCCAAATAATTATTGGCAATAATAATTATTGTGACTATTATTGTGACATGCGCTTTATTAATGATTCCCTGGAATCAACAGTCTTACATTTAAAAACAAAATTCCCCAAAAAACAGGTTCCACAATTATTTGCATCGTGGTTTAAAACTTTGTGCAAACATCTATGGCAAAAATGACAGCCTTTCGTCTTTTCCTATAATCTGAAATAAGGTTAGAGAACACATTTGGAGGGATTTTGGCCATGCAGAACTTTTCAGAATCATTAATATACTGGGGTTTGCACTTATGGACCCCACTATTCAGTTTAGACCACCGGTTTTTGATAGAATTTAAGTCTGGAGACTGAGATGGTCATTGCAGAACATGGATGTTTCTACTTTACCATTTCTGTGTGGATTTTGATGTATGTTTGGAGTCATGGTAAATGGACTGCATTTATATCGCACTTTTATCCAATCCAAAGTGCTATAGAATTTGGACAATCAACCTATGACACAGTCTCAGCTTCCTAGCAGAGGATACCAGATTGTATGTCTATTTCCTAGTACATTGTTGAATTCATTGTGCCATTGATCTTAACCCCTTAAGTATCAGTCCTTTTCTTAATACAAACTTGAAAATGCTCAATATAAAATGGTTACTAATCTTGAACCCTTTTTACTACAGGCACAATTGTGGGTCTCTTCTGAAAGGTAAGCATTGGGAGTTTGTTTGCCAGAATTACTGTAAATATTACAGTAGATGCTCAGACATGCTCAGATGCTCACTGAAAATATTTTTTGTATTTGAGTGGAGTGCTCATGGCTGTGTCCGGGGGGCTTAGAAATACAATGGAACCACACCAAAAATGCTGGACAAATCTCTTTCAAATTTGATGACAATATCACCATGATATTATGGTCTGTGCATGAGGTGTAAAATACTTTAGATTGCATACTAAATTATAAAACCATACACCGTTGGAAACAATTGAATTAGGTAAAATGCTACTCAGTCGTCACTCTAATACCATACTGGTAACTGGCTGTACGATGAGCAGAATTTATACTCTAGGTGAGAGGGGCATTGTCTATTCCATGTACCTATAGCTTTGCTAACTTAATGCTGGAAATAATATTTTAAACCCTTGTAACCATATTCGCATCAATGTTGCAAGTGAACACATAATTAATTAAAATGATGCTCCTCAAAGTGAGACGGGTGCGTGGGGGTTGGACCCAAAATGCACGACTCAGAAACAATAGTAATATAAAGACCCCTCAGGGCTTTATTCGGGACGAATCCCAGGAGCGTAGTCAAAACAAGCAAAGTCCATACACGTAGATCCAGCCAGACAAACAATAAACAAACAAAAAGCACGGTGCCGAGGGAAGAGGCAAACTCGTAGTCGGTAGACGTGCAGGGAGGTCCGGTAGCAGGAGAGCTGTCAGCGGGGCAGATGAACAGGCGGACGGCAGGCAGAGTCGTAGTCGTGGGCGAAGCGGGAGTCGAAACCATGAAACAATCAGCGAAGCAAAAGTACAAAACGGTAGGCGAGGACGTGGTCAAAAACAAACAGTGGTCAACAAAACAGAAATCAATAAACAATGGTCGGTAACAGGCTTGGATCGTAACGTGTAATCAGGCAGTAACTAATGCTCAAGAGTTGCGTAGTAAACTAGAGGCAGACAATTTCGCAGTGAACAGTAGCGCGACTAGGATATAAATGCAGGTGTAGACAGGTGTAGACAATTAGTTAGAGCGTAGCAAGGAAATGGAAAACAGGTGCGATGGATGACAAGTTTAACAAGGTGATTAGTAATCGTTAGTAATAAACCTATCCTGCCCTGGCATTAGTAAATTAGTAAATGACATGCACGAGAAACGTAAGGTAACATGAACACATGATTAGTTTGTTAGTTTCTACCCAATCCTGATCTAGCGTTAGTAGTTTTAGTAAATAGACAAATGGAAACAATTAGGGAGTGAATGACAGAAAGAGAGAGAGAGAGAAAAGGCGGAACGCAAGGTTTGCGGAAAGACATGTAAAAGTGTATGCATAAACAACGACCAGTTAACGTAACAATAAACATAAATCAAAACATAACACAAAGCGAAACTAAGACGATAACCACTCAACATAACAAGGTAATATAATCGTACGAAACATAACTAGACATGACAAGAAAATAAATCGTAACGAAACATAACTAAACAACATGACGAACCTAGACTAACATAATACATGATAAGACACTACGTGACTAAGACAACATGAATAAACATAAAACATGGCAAGACAGACCTGAAACGTGACACAAAGTGCTTTATGCACTGATGGGCAGGGGATGGTAGGATGGAGTGAGAGGTGCTTTGCTGAAGTGATGGTGCAAAATACAAAGTCATAATATGCATGAAAGATCACAGTAAGACAAATGTTGGCTTCATTCTGAAATGATGCAGCACACATTAAACTGAATGGATTGACCTCCCATAATTTGCATCAAACTGGACTATTTGCTTCAAATCAATGGCAGTACACTAGTTAAGAAATTACAGAAATGTAGGAGTACGAATGAACATAACCTACTCATTAAGATGTTATGACAACCCCTAGCTTATGAATTCCTCTGTGTTGCTCTGCCTCTGAATTCAGTATTTGAGGAGTACCACTTAAAATGCTTTGTTAATGTTGCCAAAAAAAATTTTATATTTAAAAAAGTGCAATATTCTGAGGAAACTTAAAACTTTTTGTGCATAGAAACATAAATATAATTACACAATTGTGAAAGTCCAACCTGACTTCATTTAATTCATCACTGTTGGGAATGAGCTTTTTACCTGAGAAACTAAGTGAGTGTCTTCATAAACCAACAATGGGGATAAACAAAAGCTCATGGGGTGTGAAATTGACTATTTATCCCCAGAAGTGCATACTACCAACCAACACATATTTTCACACTGCTGTCTGCCACTGGGACACACAGCTAGTACATCATACAGTTGTCATTGGCACATTGTAGGTTCCCCCAATGACCAGAGGACGCACTATTATGTGATGAGTCTTGGGTGATGCTACTGCCAATTATGTGCTTTTCTAGGGGGCCTGCCAATGGCTTGGCACTCGCACAATCAGGATATTATCAGAGTGTTTGCTAGGTAAGGCGGCCGACAGCCCCATAATTACAAATATTTCATGCAACGTCAAATTGCTATAATTGAAATGACGGAATGCAAAGTGCACAAATAAGATTCTATCACTAAGAATAAAGGATTCAGCCGATGACAGGTGCTAATACTGACAAACTTGACAAGTTGATTTTCAGTTTTCTTGTTGGATTCCTCTGTGATTTGATTTTGGTGATTGCTAACCTAAAGGTTTTGCCATTATTTTTATGTCACAATTAACGATACATTTTGTTTGAATCCAAATGTGTCTATCTGCTGTAATTGGAATGAAAAATCTAAAGGTTTCTTATTCTTTTATTAAAAATAATTATTTTATTAATTTGAGCTTTTAAAAGCAACAGAATATCCCCACATCTGAGATCAGCACTTACGGTTTGGAAACATGGATGACAATCTCATTCTAGAATAGGGCCTTCCTATTGCCTTACATAAGAGAACTGGCTGAAATAAATTGCATTTTCCAAAATAAATTATTGGCTCAGAATCTGAATTCTATAGACCTTTTTTTTGTTATTTACCAGAAATGTGCCACCATAGCCATTTCTTTCTGTGTCCGTTTTATCCAAGAAAATAATAAGTAATGACTGTTCTGTACTACTACACTCCCCCCCCCCCCCACCCCACACATACACACACACACACACTTCCCCCTCACACTTGCAACCGCTTGGTTTCTTCGTCTAGTTGGCAATTAACTTGAAATCCATTGTTTTACACATTTTCTCCATTTCCAATTCTTTTCCTAATTAACACAATATAGTATCTCTGACTGCCAATCTGAAAAATCTTTCAGTTCTTGGAGAATTAAATGATCTTGGATCAGAACTAGCTTATTTTTGACCCAACAAGCTCAACCGATGTCAGTGATGTGTGTTTACTGAAGGGTGAAAAAGACTAATAATCATGAGAAGTTTGGCAAAGGGGCAATAGAACAACCAAATATAAAAAGTGTAATTAATGCATGAAAATGGCAATTTTTATTTATTTATTCATTTATTTTTTAAACATTTTTTATGGAAGACAATGACAAGTTGTCGAATTGAACTTGTCAACAAGTGTTAACCCATTTCTAAGTGGTACCTCACTGCCATTTTTGCAAGACAAATAAGGGACCCCACCATCAAAACAAGCCAACAAGTGGGTTTGGCTTTGCGACTGCGGAGCAGGTACCTTCAATACCTAAATGAATAGTCAAATTAAGAAGCAAGCTAGTGTCCTTGGACAATATAATAGTTTACCAGTAACACAACCAGTTTTCTTAAGCTGAAACTGTAACCTTGGACGTCCCATTTCTTCAAGCGACTTGGTAACTGCCTACCATTACATTACATGTTATTTGGCTGACGCTTTTATCCAAAATGACTTACAGTTGATTAGACTAAGCAGGAGACAATCCTCCCCTGGACCATGTTATTCAGTGCTGTATGCACCCCTTCCTCAGTAGATCTAGCCTGTGTTCAAGCCTTGGCTATTGCTGCACATCTGCACAAAGCTTCCAACCTTTGCTGGAATGAATGCTTTCGATCCTGAAATGAGAAGGCCGCATTTTCATCCCCATTTTGGGACAGCTTCAGCTGTGCAAGCCATTGTTTGTTTCATATCCCACAGGCTAGTCTGCACTATGAGAAGGAGGAGAAGGAGCTTGTGCTGATTGGAGGAAAGGAATATCTCACTTATGAAAATAAGTATCTTGTGAGAGCTTGGCTCCTCACTGGGCGAAACGAATTCAGCCAAATTAAACGCACCCTGAATGCTATGGTGCCATAGTGATTAGACTGAATGCCAACTTTAGTAATTAATGAGACTTGGCATGCTTTTATGTCCCTGGTATGAGGTTTGGCATGCCTTTGTCTCTGGTAACCATTTCCTGTTCCTATGAGACAAGGACAGTCTATTGTGAACCATATGCTGTTGCTTTTCACTCACAGTCAAAGCTTTTTCAGTTTTTCATTCCATTGCTGTTCTACACTCAAGTCATATCTTCCTCCATTCAGCCCGCTGTAGTCAAAAGCCACACGCATTGCAATTCAGCCCACACATGAAATGTGATGTTCAATTCCCAGAGCTGTCCACAAGCTCTGTCACACTAATGTGACTAGAGCGCTTGGTGCCCTGTGGAGTGGGGTGAGGAAGCGTTTAGGGCTGGGCACTGATCCGTGACGGTAAACACGTAATCAGATTTGCCAGGCTGTGCAATTGTTAGCCCTTGACAAATCTCTTTTTCCATTTTAAATAAGCGGACATTGGCAAAGCTCATTAAAACATAATGGGGAATTTCATTTCATGTGCAATTTAACAGACACAGTACAGTCCATAAGTATTTGGACGGTGGTACAATTTCTGTTCTTTTGGCTCAGTATTCCAGCTCATTTCATTTGAAATGAAGCAATGGAAATGTTAAAGTGCAGATTTTCACCTTTAATTTCAGGGTATTTTCATACTGGTGATCCATGTAGGTATATATTCAGTATAGGCTTTTTACTGCATTTGTAGTCTTCTTGGTGTTTGTCAACATCAGGACCGCAGTTGTATCAATGACTTATGAGGCTGAGAAATAAGAAAAAAAATAAACTCCCAGATGGGGTGCTGACAGTCTACCCTTGTGCAAGGCACTTGACCTCAAATATCCATTTGTATTGATTGTAAGTATAAACAATGTTAGCTGACAAGTAAATAGGTTTGCATTAGTATTGCTGGAAGTGAAGTTTAATGTGAAATATAGTTCATTTCCGAATCCAGCAGTTTTAATCATCTACACTCGTTTAACGTTCGGCACTGAACACAAGCGCATAAACTGTTAAAACCCTTTAGTTATCCAACATGTAAAATAAATGTATTCAATGTGTTTAAATTTGTTGATAGGCAGAGCAGCCTGTTGGATGAATGCTTATTAAGATGCACAACTCACAATTAAGAACATTTAAGTTATAGAAGAAACAAGTCTAAAGACAAAAGTGTACTACCTTAAATGAAGAATGTACATTACATTAATGGCTTTTGGCAGACGCTCTTATCCAGAGCAACGTACAGTTGATTAGACTAAGCAGCAGACAATCTTCCCCTGGAGCAATGCAGGGTTAAGGGCCTTGCTCAAGGGCCCAACAGCTGTGTGGATCTTATTGTGGCTACACCAGGATTAGAACCACTGACCTTGCGTGTCCCAGTCATTTACCTTAACCACTACACTACAGGCCGCCCATGTACAGAGATGGACAGTCACAAAAGAAAAGAATAAAAGGGAGATCAGATTGAAAAATAATGTAAAAGAAATGTGACGCACTGTGATACAAGAGTGAATGATTACATCTTAGGTATGTGTAAGTTTTCTGTACTCTAAAGTATGTAATCTGTTGTTGCAAAGGGATTTCAACACTGAATTTCATTGTGAGTGGCATGAATTCTAATAAACAATGTCACTATTACATTACATTACAAAGCATTTAGCAGACGTTCTTTTCCAGAGTGACGTACAACAAAGTGCAGATCGAACACAGGAACAAGGAGCAAGGAGCAAGGAACAAGGAACAGGAGCACCAAAGTTTTTAATTTGATGCAAGCCATAACAGTGGAGGTTGCTGAGCAGGGGGGTGACATGGAATGTCTGGAGACATTGAATACCAGACGGGCTGCAGCGTTCATCATTTGTAGGGGTCTGATGGCCAGCCAGCAGAGAATTGCAATAGCCCAGGTGGGACAGCACCATTGCTTGTACAAGGAGCTGAGTGGAGTAGGTGGTGAGGAAGGATCGGATTCTCTGGATGTTGTACAGGACCGGCATGCCTGGGTCACCATTGTGATGTTCTTGGAGAAGGACAGCCTGTTATCCATCACCACTCCGAGGTTTCTTGTACTAAGGGATGAGGTCACTGGTATCCCGTAGTGAGATAGAAAAATTGGAGAAGGGAAAGGTTAGAGCAGGGATGAAGATTACCTCCGTCTTACCTGGGTTGAGCTTTAGATGGTGGTTGCCCATTCAGCTCTGGATGTCTCTCAGGCAGGCGGAGATACGGGTGGAGACCTGTGTGTCTGATGGGGTGAAGGAGATAAAGAGTTGGGTGTCATCGGCATAACAATGATATGACTTGCCATGAGTAGAGATAACAGGGCCAAGGGATCTGGTGAAGATGGAGAAGAGGAGGGGGCCGAGGACTGTGCCCTGGGGAACTCTTGAGACAAGGGGGTAAGGGGTTGACTCTTTCAGTCCAGGACACCTGGGAGGACCGGTCAGAGAGATGGGATTCAGTCTAAGGCTGTGCAACAGATCCCTGTAGATGCCTGGGAGGGTAGGAGGATGGAGTGTTTGCTACATTCCTTCAGTACAAACTAGCATTGTTGTCTTTTATAGCCAATGTGAATAAAACAATACAAAAAATATGACAGCGTAAATCAATTAAATGTTACACGCAGGAATACACACAGTCCATCTTTACCAGGTCATATCCTTGACTTCATACATCATATTTTGCTTCTGACTCACTCCCCAAATCAGCTTGGTTAGCATGGCTATAATTTTCTTTCACCGTGTGAATGTGTCAGCAGAATAATTGTAAAATCTTCCCCAAGCTGGAAGAATAAGTATTGTATGAATTACTCTTGTATATTATGGTGTAAGTTTATGCTTGAATGCACTATGCTGTGTAAAGCAAGGATTCAAGCTGTTTATGCTGAGCCTACAGCGGCTATTTTAAGTTCTAATTAGGCAAGTCATATACCGTTGAATAGCTTGTACTGTACTCTGCTGGATAAAAAAACTCAGTCAGTCCAGTGAGAATCAACCGGAGTTCAAATCTGTCTGGTATTATGCATAGCTGATGTACACTCACTGAGCACTTTATTAGGTATTTATTTTTTAGACTTCTACTGCTGTAGCCTATCCACTTAGGGTTGTGTGTTCAGAAATGCTCCTCTGCATACCACTGTTGGCACCAACAATCATTCCATGTTCAAAGTCATATTTCTTGCCCATTCTTTTGGTCTGAAAAACAGCTGAACCTCTTGATCACGCTTTTGTGCATTTTGTTGCATCTTGCTGCCACATGATTGGCTGATTAAATATTTGCATTGACAAGCTGGTGGACAGGTCTACCTTTGATCAGTTTATATGCATTTAAGCAATAACTCACAACAGCCAGTGCTATATTGTAATTTTATCACATTAAGTTGAGGAGACACAAAAGTTTAGAGAAATGGTGATAGAAACTGTCTGGTTGTTCATACATTTGTTGACAGAGGGAACTCAGTTTGAATGTACATTTTGAAATATCAGTCTGTATCAGCTGAAATGAGCATGGTTTCACCATTGTATGTAAGGTGAATTTGGAAGTGTGCTGAAGCATCATTGGCTCAAACTTAAGTCAAACACATCCAAACTCGCTGGACAGAGCTTCATCCCACCTTTTACTTAATGATCTTCCAAACGGTTTGTTTTGGTGAGCATTGCCTATAGACAATCTTTTCTTATTCATGTGGAAATAGAAATACAAATAAATGGGAAATTGGGGGTGTGGTGAAAAAGTCTATGCAGATTTTTGAAGGTGGTCTGTCAGCCCTAGCAACAGTAACCAAGGTAGTTTCAGCTTATGCAAGAACGAGGAGGCACAACTTGTGGAGAGAGAGAGAGAGGAGGGGGTACTCAGATACATATAGAGAGGAAAATATGCATAATGGAAAATTGGATTTCACTCTCCTTGACATTTCACTCATTCGGCTATTTCACCAACAGACAGATATGTGTGCATATTCAGTGGTGTTGACTGTTAAATATGACTCCACCCTTCTAAGTTTTTGAGAAGGAATCTTTATATATATATATTACATTTTTGTGTCTTCTCATAGATTTAAAAATGGCATTGAATGTGTTACAGGAAAGTGTGGCAACATTAATATCAATTATTGTGGCAATCGACTTTACATGACTGTAATGTGAAAACTGACTTGAAATTAGAAAATGATCTACCAACATTTGTAACTCCTGTTCCCATGCTCTCTCTCTCCCTCTCACACACACACCATCCCTTGTAATACTTGTACTACTACCACTGCTACTACCTCTACAAATACTATACAAACATGAATAGTCCTAATAGTCCTTCTCCTTTTTAACAGTTTCATGAATAAATGCTCATTCTTACATTGCAACTGCCATGTAATCTGGAGGACCATCAGAGACCTTATAACAACAGAGTCACCTGTGACAGAGTTAAGGATGATGTAAATAAGACAGCCTCCATAAGTACCCACGTCATCCACCCATCTGCTCTCATGAATCTTCTCGCAGGACTCTGAGTGACAGAGAACTCTGAAGGTCATCTGGAATTCATAGAATCGTAATTGCATGCGTAACTTTTGTTCGATTTCTTTCCTTCTTAGCACATTGGATGACTCAAACATTTCCATCCTATGACTGCAAAGATATTACTAACATGGCCACTGAAAACGGCTATGTTAACCCAATAAAAGCGGGTAAAGGTACATGGTGAAAGCCAGGTAACTGCAGAGCAGATGTCATTCAGTGTAAGTCAGCTCATATGGGGGTGTACATGTATGTCATTGTTGGGAAAAGGGAGAGGTAAGATACACCAGTCACCATATCACATTGTTGTAGACTTCACTTTTAGACCAATTTGGAAAGGAGGGAATGTCACTATATATTTTGTTTGTTAGTTGGTCTGAGTGAGTATAGTATTCTGTTTCCTCTGGGTTTTCTTTTTTAAGTATGAGCCAGTTTATTTAGTGCATTGTATGGTTTTATTATTTTATTTAGTTTTGCACTGCTCACAATCCCTTCTTATTCATTTCATGTCATCCAACTCCAACTTGTACATACACTGCACACTGTAAATAAAAGCACACCTTAGAATTGCAACCGTTGGATTATTTTCTGATCCCTCCACCACTGCATTACTTTTCTTTTCGGCAATCCAATTCCACCAGTTTCCTTTTATGTTCACTCCACTTACCCCTAGACAAAACCAGGGGCTGTGACATACAATTGGGGGCTCGGCCGAGATATATATATAGATATTTCAAACCCATTAT
The DNA here is from genome assembly GCF_963514075.1 of Conger conger. NCBI lineage: Eukaryota > Metazoa > Chordata > Actinopteri > Anguilliformes > Congridae > Conger > Conger conger. Next base: position 23,423,516 of record NC_083764.1, on the reverse strand, counting down.
CCTGGTGGTTTGGAGATTATTTGGCTCACAGTGGTGGGAATAGCTGGTGTGCTTTGTATTGTAGTGTGTGAAATAGGCTACAATGGCTCAGTTTGTGATTGAGTTTTGAGCGGAGTTTGATAAGTGTCGTATTACCAGAACTTTGTTCCTTGGTGTTGACCAAACTGGTGGAATTGGAGATGCTTTATTTGCAAGAATCTACTGCCGAGCTGACGCACGCTTGTGTGACTGGAATGCTCAGCAGACAGGTAAGACGACTCCCTGGAGTGCTACCACTGAGGTGGAGGTCAAAGAGATGACCTGCCTCTGGGTCTAGGCGGGAGACCCAGATGGAGGCAGATGAAAAAGCGGATGCTTGTCAGGTGGAGATTCATTATCGCATGGAGGTGCACCGTATGAAGTTGAGAAGGAGATTAAACCATGCCAGCTCGAGCTGGAAGCTGCACGGTTGACTCCTATGGCTGCTCCGAATATGTCTGTGCCGACTTCTTTGATTTCATTGCCATGTAATCATGAAATGTTTTAGGATTTAGAAAAATTTTAAACAAATTAAAGTTAATTTGGACTCCACTGTATATTGCATTGATTCATCCTTTTTGGGAAACTGAACTGGATGCTTATTTTAGTGGTTTTGAATTGCATTCTCTGCAGTGGCTGAAAGATATATGGCCTCATTTGTTGCAATGTAAGTTAGTAGGAAAGGCTCATGAGGTCTGTTCAAGACTTTCAGTTGAAGAAAGCTTAAATGATGACACTTCTACAGCAATAGGAGGATTCAGTATCCACAACCAAGGGGTCCAGGAGGGCAACTAAGCACCAAGTAAGTAAATGTAAAAATCTTGGTTGTGGATACTTCTTCCGATTGACCCTCCTATTGCTGCAGAAGGTAAGGTGGTAAGTACTGCAGGATGTAGCAAGGGTTCAAAGTTATTATTGGCAGTGATGCAAACTCTGTGTTCGGTTTCTGCCAACAGCCATTGCCCTCAATCCCATTCGTGGCAACAAAGGCTCTCGGTCTCGGTAACGTTAGGCATGGGTTCACAGTTCCCGCACTGACACTAATTTCTGTTCCCACTTCTCTGCTCTCTGCTAGCTTTGGCTGCCTCGTCCTCTGCTGATTGTCTCTCTCACTCACGCAGTTCTTCCTCTATAAATTCCGGTTAAAAACTGTAAGGTTTTATTTCTTTGTCAAACTCAAAAAGCTCATCTCTAACTCAGTGAAGTAAGAGCTGTCTGTCATATCGCTCAGGCTGGCCAAGCTTCGGGTTCCGTGATATTTGTATGCTAACATTACCGTATTTTCATGGGAGTGTCATGTGATCACCTGGATGGGTGGCTGTCCATAAACCAGTCTCTGCATTCAAGGATGGGGTTTTAGCGCCCGTTACCTTCTGGGAAAGACAGGCTGGAGATTCAAACCAAACACGTCCAATGACATCCTGAGTTTTCCCTTTGAAGTTTTGCCCCATATTTAGGAAGTGGCTACAGTGATGGTGATTTTAAAAAGGCCTAAACACATTTTCAGCATTTAATCCAAATACTCTCAACTAAAACAAGCGTGACAGCGCTCCTTTACAGACACAGACACAGACACACACACAGACACAGATTTAGGGTTATTTGTTTAATTTCACTCTGCTTTGTTTAAAACTGAAGTTTCAATGTCAGAGCATGAGAAAAAGCAAGGCACACACACACACATTTACACCTCACATGGCTGACCCTCCCCAGTCCAATCGTTATCTATCTGTAGACCAGCTGGCCCTTTGGCATTTCCTATTAGTTCCCTGACAGTCTGTATGGAATAATTAGCAAAATAACCATATATGTCTACCGAACTTAAAGTATGTCAGCTGGACTTATAATAAAATAATATTCATGCAACTTCTGAATTGAATATTTGTATTCTTTGTATTGGGACATGATTTTTTGACATAGAGAAATGGTATCAAGGATTTTTATTGTATGCCTTTTATTGTCTGAGTCTGTTGCGAAATGAGTTGTAAACAGTGAGCATTGCGATGGGGAGGCTGGAATTCTATTGCCCTGTTTTGCAAATGAGGCTGATAAGCATCTAAACAGTGTTCTCCCCAGTGGAGTCTTTAACAATGTGGCATCGCTATTTTGAGGTTCTTACATCACTTTTTATTATTATTATAAAAAATATGAAAACAACAATAATTTGAGACCTCAACATCCCAAGGGGGCAACGTTTATCGTGTTAATTAAACAAATACTTCCTTAGTGAAAGCTGTTGTTCTTGTCCATCAGTTTGTGCTCACTCAAATGTTTTTTGGGTCTTCCTGTAGCGAGAAGAGCACTTGGGTTACCTCTGGTTCTCAGGCTCAGCCTAATCGTCTGAAAGTATTAACTGCTCAGTCAAGGAAGGTAAGTGCAAACAAGCCCAAAATAGTCCACCACAATCCTAGGCTAAAACAGTAGGACTGATCGATTCCCTTGTCCAGTCTCCAGAGTTGAACATTGAGAATGCTCCTGTTTGCATACCTGATGCTGGTTACTTGCCTTGTACTTTATCAGGGGTTGTGTCTCTGATGGCTGAACCAAGCAAGCAATGCCACATTACAAGGGATACAGGAGCTAGTCTTGAATTATTTTCGATCTGCTTCCTTTGAGCAATCAGTCATATTGCGTATCTAATTTGCTGATTCAGGGTCTAGAAATGGGCATTGTCAGTGCACCCTCATACCGTGTCCATATGCAGTGTGAGACGGGTGTGTGGGGGTTGGACCCAAAATGCACGACTCAGACAACAGAGATGGAATAAAGTTCCATCAGGGCTTTATTTAGGGAATGTCCAGTGAGCGTAGTCGAAAAAACAAGCAATGTTCATACACATAAAATCCAGCCAAAACCAAAGTGCCTTCTCCCCCGGTACTGTAGTCTCGAAATCGGTAAACCATGCAAAAAGTCCAGTAACCAGGAAAGCTGTCAGTGGGGCAGTAGTGCAGATGGATGGTAGGCAGGCTCGGAGTCAAGACCACTCCATGGGGCAAAAGCACAAAGACGGCAGGCAAAGTCGTGGTACAGGCAGGCGATGGAACAGAAGTCAATAATCTTTGGTCAATAAACAGGCTTGGATCATAACAGGTAGCCAATAGCTTGACAAACCACTTAAAAGTGCACTGATGAACAGGAGGCAACAATTTTGCAAAGACATGACATGGAACTGAGCTTATATGCAGGTATAGACGGGTGTAGACAATTAGCTTGAGAGCAGCATGTGAATGGAAATCAGGTGTGGAGGACTGACAAGTTAACAAGGTAATTAGTAATCGTTAGTAATAAACCTATCCTGCCATAACATTAGTAAATTAGTAAATTACATGCACAAGAAATGTAAGGTAAACATGATCACATGGTTAGAATGTTAGTATTACCCAATCCTGATCTAAAGTTAGTAGATTAGTAAGAAGACAAGGGAAATTGAAACAATTATGGAAGTGTGAGTGACAGAAAGGGAGAGAGAAAGCATGAATGCAAGGTTTGCAGAAAGACACAAAAAAGTGTATGCTAAACAATGAACAGACAACATAACATGAAACAACATAAATCGTGACATAAGAAGTTATGACAATAAATGACAATAAACTATATAATGTGACATGACAAGACTAACAATTAAATCGTAACGACTAAACATGAAAGGTAACGACATGAAAATGAAATGTAACAGGAAATAAAACATAAAAATGTGGCTAGACTAGACTAACATAATATGTGACATGACAATAAAATAACTCAGACAATAACTAAACATGAAACATGATGTGACAAGCATGAAATGTGACAGTGCAGCTTGGCAACAGGTTTTTTCAAGTAGCCACTTGTGACAAGCTACTTGTTAAAGTGGTTAACTTGATATTTGCAATCAACATAGGTAGAGAAAAGTAACTCCTGTGTTAGTATTAGACACTCCACCCGAATTCCCGGTGCTAGACGAGTTGTCTAAATTTCCTCGGTGCATTCCCTGCTTGTGTGTTTACTCATGCTCAAGAGCTCACACTTATTGACTGTTGATTTGTCGGAATCATTCATGGCCCCTGCTTTCACAAGCAATGAGATTCCCTATTTTGTAGTGGAGTCCTCTAGTAGGCCAGTTGATGACACAAAAGGTCAAAGCTGAAGCCCATGGCTGGTGTTTTATCGATGCAGAGTGATTTTCTCATTGATCCCTCTTGTCCCTCTGATTATGGATTTTTCACCTTGATCTGTAATTGGCAAGATGGCATGATTGTCATTCTCGCATTTAGTCAGAACCATGAGATTGATCCTCAATTTTTCTCCTTTATTATGACAGCTAGCAATCCTGGGGATTTTAAATGAGATGGTAATTGAAATAATCTGCATTGAGATTTCATGTAGAAACTGAGTCTATGATTCTTCAGTCTTTGATAATATATCAGCTAATGAGCTAATTAGCCCTTACACAGCCTTTCTATGATCAATTTGCCAGTGTAATACTCATGTTTTTCAGCTCAATCTGAAACAGTATTGAATCACAAATATACAGTGCAGTTTAAGTATTTGGACAATTACACTATTTTGCGCAACTCCAGCACTTTGGATAAAGCACAGTAATTAATACTAATCTCATTTGTCCATAAGAGTTTGCTCCAAAAATTTTCTTAGCAAACGCTAACCTGGCAATTCTTCTCACAGGATTCTGTTTTTGATCAGTCACAAGCTGGTTCTCCTTTTTGAACAGATGCACCAATGACATGATATTCCTGAAATAAGACTGATGATCCTAAATCATGTATTAAAGCAACATAGTTTCACAGGCAGTGTTTCAAAAGCATATTCGATCAAAATGGTGCATAAAAATATGGAAAATGGTTTTAGAGGCATGGGAAATTATGGGACAAATTCTGACCAGAGCCTGCCATGGTTTCAAGTTGACGTTGAATACCAGATAGCATTCTGGATCAATTGTAGGGGTCTGATGGTAGATTACAGAAGACCAGCCAGCAGAGAGTTGCAGCAGTCCTTGCGGGACAGGACCATTGCTTGAACAAGGAGCTGAGTTGAGTAGGTGGTGAGGAAGGGACAGGTTCTCTGGATGGTGTACAGGAAGAACCTGCATGCCCGGCTCACCACCGTCATGTTCTCGGAGAGGGACAGCCTGTTGTCCACTCCGACGTTCCTTGCACTGGGCTGTGAGGTCACTGTGGAGTCCCCTAGTGAAATGAAAAAGAGAAGGGGGAGCAGGGATGAAGATTAGCTCAGTAATTAACTCATTTGGTGGTTGTCTATCCAGCTCTGGGTGTCTCTCAGGCAGGTGGAGATTCTGGTAGAGACCTGTGTGTCAGATGGGGGAAAGGAGAGAGAGTTGGGTATCATCAGCATAACAGCGATATGACATGCCATGAGCAGAGAATAGGGCCAATGGACCTAGTGTAGATGGAGAAGAGGAGGGGACCGAGGACTGAGTGCTGGGGAACTCCTGTTACATGGGGACGAGAGGTTGATACTTTACCAGCCCAGGTAACCTTGGAGAACCGACCAGAGAGATTACTTAATCCAGTCTAGGGCTGTGCCATAGATCCCTGTAGCTGTCAGGGAGGATAGGAGGATGGAGTGGTTGACCATGTCAAAGGCCACAGAGAGATTTAGAATGATCAGGACAGAGGAGAGGGAGGCTGAAGAGATTAATTTTCAACATTATGTTTACTGAAGTCATTGGCCAATCCCTTCTTAGTGAGGGGAAAGCTAGTTTAAACTCATCAGTATTATATTTGCAGTAAAGGATGCCCAGTTCCATAATAGTGTGATTTATTTACACTATTATGCTTAGAGCAGTTCTCAGGAACAGAAATTGCATTCCTTTTTGCTGAGTTCTTTGCATATCAAGGGAGTTGAGTCTATGGAACTGATTGTCAAAGTCTCTTTATGTGGCTGGCAATTTCAGACTCTGTAAGACCTCCCCAGACACTCCTACGGTACCCCCCTGCTCATTACTCTTCACTGGCGGCCTGTTATGGCTCGCATCAAATTCAAAACACTGGTGTTAGCTTTCCAGGCAGTTAAACAGTCAGCCCCAGCTTTACTCCAAAAGATCATCAGACCCTACACGCCTGCCAGACCTCTACATTCTCTGTTCCATTTCTATTATTCTGGCCCCACGATGGTGGGGACTTCATAATGACTCCAAACATGCCAATGTTGTATCTGGTATCATCTGACCACAGCGCCTTTGTTCAGTCATACTTTAAATGACCATGTGAGTCCAAAATTGAATGTTTTGGTCAGATCTGCATGTTTCATACCCACGGTGAAATATGGTGGGCCAGTGATGTCTTAGGGCTGTTTTAATTCCAGAGGTCCTGGTTAAAATGGTATAATGGATTCCACCAAGTAGCCACCAAATATGCCTGACAATCTGGTTGCCTCAACCACAAGTCAGAGACTTGTAAATGTAACAGGTTACTATATACTGCTGACTAAAAACACCCTAACTAGCGAATAGGCTATGTTAACATGCATTCAGGTATCTGGTTTGCTGACACACATATCAATCATTTCAGGCCTATAAATGGGCTGCAGCAACTAGGTACAAGGAAATGCCTTGTTCTTCCCTGCTTATGTGCAGGTTCCTGTCTGGCTTCAAGGTCACCATAGACAAAGTGTTGGCGCTTGAGACTCTGCACGTGCATAGCCTATTGAGGACATTGCTAGCTGCTGTTTTGCTGACATTAGTAATGCACGTTTATCTCTCAGTCTGTCACGTTTCAGGTCTGTCTCGCCATGTTTTATGTTTATTCATTTTGTCTTAGTCACGTATTGTCTTATCATGTATTATGTTAGTCTTGGTTCGTCATGTTGTCTAGTTATGTTTAGTTACGATTATTTTACCTTGTTATGTTGAGTGGTTAGCGTCTTAGTTCGTTTAAGTGTTATGTTTTGATTTATGTTTATTGTTACGCGGACTGGTTGCTGTTTAAACATACACTTTTACATGTCTTTCCGTAAATCTTGCGTTCCGCCTTTCTCTCTCTTGCTTTCTGTCATTCACACCCTAATTGTTTCTATTGTCTATTTACTAAAACTACTAACGCTAGATCAGGATTGGGTAGAACTAACAAACTAATCATGTGTTCATGTTACCTTACGTTTCTCGTGCATGTCATTTACTAATTTACTAATGGTAGGACAGGATAGGTTTATTTCTAATGATTACTAATTACCTTGTTAGAATTGTCATCCATCGCACCTGTTTTCTATTTCCTTGCTGCGCTCGAACTAATTGTCTACACCTGCATTTATATCCCAGTCGCGCTACTGTTTGTTGTGAAATTGTCTGCCTCTTGTTTTCAATGCAACTCTTGAGCATTATTACTGATTGATTCACGTTAAGATCCAAGCCTGTTTTACCGACCATTGTCTATTGATTTCTGTTTCGTTGACCATCGTTTGTTTTTTGACCACGTCTTCGCCTACCGTTTTTGTACCTTCGCTTCGCTGATTGTTTCATGGTTTCGACTTCCGCATCGCCCTCGACTACGACCCTGCCTACCGTCCGCTTGTACTTCTGCCCCGCTGACAGCTCTCCTGCTACTGGACCTTCCTGCACGTCTACCGACTACGAGTTTGCCTCACCGTGCTTTTTGTTTGTTTATTGTTTGTTTGGCTGGATCTACGTGTATGGACTTTGCTTGTGTTGACTACGCTCCTGGGATTTGTCGCGAATAAAGCCCCGACGGGACTTTATCTTTTCATTGTTTCTGAGTCATGCATTTTGGGTCCAACCCCCATGCACCCGTCTCACAGTCTCCTTTCAAGAGCTAAGGAACGTGGGCTCATGTTCTATTAATATGGCAGTAACTGGCTACGTGGAGCTCCGGCCGTTTGTTTTTTAAACTGTGTTGTACCCGCCTTTTCCAAGGGGTTCCATATTTATTCCTATTTTCTAGTATTGCTACTATTGACAAACCAACTGTTGATCGAGTTGGGGCTTTGGGGTGGCTTACTGTTTACGTTGCAGTGCGTGGTTTGGGATCTGGGTTGGCGTGCAGGTCGTTGCGGCGCCGTCAGAAGTGGTGCCGTTCTTTTCACTGCATGTCATAGTGTGTGTGTGGAAGTAGAGTATTTTGTGATATATTCACCGTGTCCGTATCTGACCACTTTACTGTGCGTGTGTGTGTCTGCTGGCACCTTCACGAGTGAGTGACCTTTCGGTTCCACTTCCGGTAAGTCCTTCACCCTCCATGGACTTTGTGGTAACCCGCTGGTAGAGAGAGAGAGAGAGAGAGAGAGAGTAGAATTGGTGGAAAAAAAATAAATTAATAATTTTTTATTTTTATTTTATTTATTTTTTTTAGTGCTCGTGCCTTCAGGGCACTTCTTTAGTGTCCAGGACAAACGAAAAACATTCCCTTCTCACACCCGGGAATATGGTCACAAAAAGGAAAAAAAGGGCAAACTAGAAAATAAGTCCGTGCTCAAAAAATTAGGGATTTCAAATAAACGGTAAACTAAGGCGGACTTCATGCGGCGGGGTTCACTTGTCTGTGTCCGCTGTGGGGCCGTTATCTCTCTGTGGTGTCCTGGCCTCGGGAGTCCGCTTCCCCTCCCTAAGCTAGGAATTAAATGTACAGGTTAGTTGACTTCTAGCCGGATTGATGTGCTCACGTGAAGTTCACTTGCACTGGCTCCGCGGGTCTCCTCTCGTTCGCCCCCTGAGCCCCGCTCTGCTCCCGAGTTCGCCCTTTTGTAGGATGTTGCTCTCCCCTCCAACTCGGTGCAGCTGTGCCTGGTTAATTCGGAGAGGTTAGTGGCGTGCATTCCGCACGCGTTTTGGTGGTGCTAATCTTGGTGCTGATTCTTTCCGGCGCGGCTCTCTCCAAGGTGCCGGTCCCTTAAATACGTCCGCGGGAAATATTCCCCGCGAATTACTTTCCCCAGCTCCTGGCGCCGTCGCACAGCCCGCTCCCCTTCAGTCGTGTACTGATCCTTGATCGGGCCACCACAACTTGTACCCACACGCACCCAGTAGCACCCCTAGCGGTGGGGAAGACCTGCCAGCTAATTTTGTATTTTTGGGGATCCCATGGGTTTTTGTGGGGGTTTTTCCTATTGTGTTTTTAGGATTGTAACGAATACACTGGATGTTTTTATTATTGGGTCCATGTCTCTGCTTGTTCATTTAATTGAACGCTCCTATGTGGGGATTGGTCATAAATCCTTGATTTGTACAAACTATTTATTTGGGTGTAATTCCCAAGGTGGCGTAATCAGATGGTGTTATGCCAGGTCACAATAACAAAATATACACCCAGTGAGCACTTTATTAGGTATTGCTCCAGGGGAGGGTTGTTGCCTGCTTAGTCTAAAATCAACTGTAAGTCACTTTGGATAAAAGCGTCAGCCAAATGACATTGTAATTTATTAGTCTTATTTTTTAGACTCGGTCTTCTGCTGCTGTAGCCATTCTCTGCAAACTATAGAGACTGTTGTGTGTGTGAAAATCCCAAGAGATCAGCAGTTTGAGATATTCAAACCACCCTGTCTGGCACCAACAATCATTCCACAGTCAGTCACTTGGATCACATTTCTTCCCCATTCTGACATTTGGTCTGAAAAACAGCTGAACCTCTTGACCATGTCTGTATGCTTTTATGCATTTACTTGCTGCCACATGATTGGCTGATTTAAATATTTGCATTAACAAGCTGGTGTACAGGGACTTAATGCTCAGTGAGTATATATTCTGCAATGGCCATCTCAGCTGCTAATCCAATCAATCCAATCAAACCTGTGGGCTGAACTGAAGGGCAAACCTGAGGGCAGTTGAATAGTCCATAATCCCTCCAAATGTGTTCTTTAACCCGGTCAAGCATTACAGGAAAAGACTTGCTGTTGTTCTTGCCAGAGGTGGATGCCTCTAGAAATCAATTTTTTATTAACATAATAATTTTGGTTGGTTCCGTTGAACATTTATAAAGCACAGTATTTTTCACATGTTGCCATTTTTGAGTGTATCTCAATTATAATTTTTTTGTGCGTTGCCAGTCAGGGGGGCCAATAATTTTGGTGCCCACTTTAGGTTATAGTCAATAAAAAGTTTCAGCAGTTAATATTTTTTGCTATAGTCAGAAATTAGTTTCCTACAGCTACCATTGTCAGAGCGCACAACAGAGAAACCAACCGCAACCCAGAAGTAGACGAAACAGGAGTTTTTCATATGTGGTCCAGACAAGCAGCGTTCGATCTTCAGCAGACCGTTACAGCAGGGGTAAGCAGTGGGGTGGTTATGGCCACAAGCAAAGCTCATACACAAGTAGCCAGAGGGAAAACTTACAGAATCGGAGTTCAGGAACCAGAAGTAAAAATAAACAGAAACATGTTGGAGTACAGAACAGACAATCAGATTAACGCTTGAGAGTAAGTCAAAGAAACATTACAATCTAGCAAAGTAAAGATGTGCTATCTACTTCAATGCAATTACTCAGGAATGAATGGACGCTGTGCTTGAAACCAAGGCAATGCCATCTGGATTACTTAAGAGGACAGTATACTCTGACACAACTCTTTTTTGTGCAATGATTCAAAGCCAAAGTGACAGCTTATTCACTAAAAACAAATTATTCAATAGAAAGGCAAGCCATGATGAAATCAAACTGTGAAATGCATTTTTAGTGAGGTGGGAGTGCAACTTCGGCACCTTGAATAGTCATTTGCATGAAATGCGAATAAGTCTAGATGATATGGAAAGGGGAAAAGTGCCACATTCATGAATTGTGCAGTTCAATAACATTTTCATGTGTGCCTGTTGTGTTGCTTAGAGACAGTAATGCATACAATAGAGAGCAACACACAGTTATCCCTTCCAGCCCCCTGGGAATCCTACATTTAGCCACTGATACAGAATGCATTCAAAGTGTATAGATTGGTCATTAGGACCTGCGATTGCTCTATTCCTCTTATACCATATTAGACGCAGGTTGTGACTCCCACGGGTTCGTATGGGGCATACATTCATAGTCAGATTTAAAATGGGGTCCCAGTCTACCTGGGTTTGTAATACTTTGGATCTAACATTGCATTAATACAAAAGTTTATTTTGGAGTATTAAAAATGGTCAGATAACAAATATACAGTATATATACACTCACCACACTTTATTGGGAACACTTTATTACACCTACTAATTCATGCGAATATCTAATCAGCCAATTGTATGGCAGCAGTATAGATAAGGGTCAGAAGCTTCAGTTAATGTTCACATCAACCATCAGATTGGTGAAAACATTTGATCTAAGTGACTTTCACCGTGGAATGATTGTTGGTGGCAGACAGGGTGGTTTGAGTATCTCAGAAACTGCTGATCTCCTGGGATGTCCACACTTACTAATCTCGAGAGTTTGCACAGAATGGTGCAAAAAACAAACAAACCAAAAAAATCCAGTGAGTAGCAGTTCTGCAGGCAAACACTTTGTTAATGAGAGATGTCAGAGGAGAATGGCCAGACTGGTCAAAGCTGACAGGAAGGTGACAGTAACGCAAATAACCAAACATTACAACAGTGGTATGCAGAAGAGCATCTCTGAACACACAATGCATCACAACTCCAAGTGGATAGGTAAAAATAAATAAAAGTCTAAAATACCTTATAAAGTGCTTGGTGAGTGTATATCTCCTTTACCTTTGGCAAGCTGAATCGTCCTTTACCATTATCTCTGGAACGGTGCAACACCATTTTAAAGGCTAACAGACTAACAGGACAGCATAAAGCATGGGGATTTCACCCTCTCCAGTCATCAAATCAAACTTTTCTTCCTGCTTCTGATCCCATACGGCTTTGATTTCTCAGCTGAAATATCCTCTGAGGTAGCCGAGTGCCTGTCCAATGAGAAATGCCACTTCTGTAAGCCAACACAGAAATGCCACACCTGCGGCCACCCGAGAAAAGTCCAACCCTGTAATCTCTAGCAGCCAGATACTTTTTTGTTCGGCAACATAGTTTGAAAGGACACAGAAAAGAGTAGATGAAACAAAGCCCACCGGGTCCTTCTCCCTTCCAAAGACCGCAACATGCCAACCAGAGAGGCTGGCATCATGCAACCCCTCAATATTTGATACTACACGTGGGGTTTAGGGGACCGCAGATGAATCCCTTCTCCATGTGGCTCAGTAATGGAGCCTGAAGAATATTCTATTTGATGTTTGCCTTCAGAAGTCCCATAAGCCTAGAGGAAGGCACAAGCAGCAGTGAAAGACAATTTGCACAAAGAGCAGACACTGTCGTTCCTTTAAAGCAGAGGCTTGCTGCTATTGGTATTCACAGGCAAGCCTTTCATACCTAGCTTCCTGCATTTGTATGAAGATGTGCTGGGTTTTATGGTTGCAGAACGTACCAATACAGTTATAAGGAAAAGGCTTTTTTTTGCATCACAGAGGTATGCCAAAGATCCTTTCCAGAACTATTGCTTTACCTCAATAGTTTTGCCAAGTCAGAAGTGCAAAGAGTTCTCTGAACAGTTCTGAAAAGACATTAGACAACATATAATAGTTCATACTTTTAATAATATTTGAACACGTTTTAATGATACTAATCTTGTGATGTAAAAGCATGCATGCGTACACACACACGGGCACACACACATACACACAGCCAAATGCAACCTGCTGGCACATCTTGTTAAAGCACTATCGTGTCTGGCTGCGGTGTGAAAAGAAGCAGCTGGTGACATCAGGTGCTTCGGAGGAGACAGTGTGCTTGTCTACACTGTCCCATGTGGGCTGCAGAGATTGCAGCATGAGTACAGCGGTTTACAGTATAATTGGGTATTCTAACTTGTGGATAGAATGCAGGGAAAAAGCATAAAAAACAAATAGAAATCATCACCAACTTTAGATTATGTGGGAGCATTAATAGTAAATACTGATTTCACCTACGTAGCATTTATATTTCATTTATCAAACGTGAGTTGAATGAATTTAACCGTAAATCACACGGAAATGCACTTACAATACATAATGTGGGAATGATTTCGAGTTTTTGTATGTTAGTATTTGTAGGACCCAAACGGATGTCACAAGTGCTATGAGCTATAACTGAAAAATCACGGTTGTAAAGATTGTTCTGTGGTGGAATTTTTCCAGTCGTTAATATTTTGTTTTGATTAAAGATTAAAATTGATTGTCCATATCATTAAGAAATTGACAACTGGATTAAACATTAAAATGGATTATGCTTAATTTGTGTAATGCTGATGAATTCATTATCCACTTAACTTAAGGTTTGACGTGTTGTGTGTTCAGAGATGCTCTTTTGCATACCACTGTTGTAATGTGTGGTTATTTGCTTTACTGTCAGCTTTGACCAGTCTGACCCTCTCCACTGATCACTGCTTTATTAGCAGATTCAGTGCATGGCACACTTTCAGGCTTGTGAGTCGGTTCAGACTGACCTCCTTCTGGCTCTTTGCAAGGACAGGGAAACATATTGCTGTAAGACATGAAAATGACAGCGATGTCTCTCCTATAATTTTCCAGTGCTTTCCTCCTGTGTACACAACTGGGAAAAACTCTGACCTTCTCCTGCAGCTGATGTGCTACATTGGTGGACGAGTTTTCATTTTTGCTTCCTGTTTAATGTCAAACCATTTTCATTTTACCTGTTTCATAGTGTGTGGAACTTGAGAGAACCGTTTGCAGCAGCTACTGAAAAGAACTCTTTAAACTGTCTGGAATGCAATTCCTAGCTCTCCACAGTATGTTATTTTAGGGCCGTCAATTTATTCTAATCTTGAATGTGGTTTTGATTTAGGTTTAGATTGTGGATACTTACACACATGTATAGAAAGAAAAGCTGTGTCTGAGTGTTTGATAAATCTGGAGGAATTTGTTAGTTAATTTCCAATTACACACACATTTATTCACATGGGTTTACAAAAATATTGATAAATGAGGCCCATTGTGTCTACCATCTGTATGGTGGCAAAAAAGTTCACCTCTGGCCCATATAATTAATGAATCTATCAGGTAGTTCTCCCTATATACAGTGAGTTTTGAGGCAAATATGACATGTTGCAGTGCATCCAGTAGGGGAGACAGGGGATGATTGTAACACATTTTCCCCAAAATGTATAACTCAATGAGTGTTTATGCTAGAGCTATCAAACTTTCATATAAGCTGCCCATATTTGCTTGTACAAATACTAGTCATTTAGACATCTACTATAATATCACAGAATGTGTTAGTTAATGTCAAATACAAAGCATCCCACTGTTACAACCTTCCTCACTATTGGGGATGGATGTTACAGAAACAGACAAGAGCATTTGCTTAAAACATGCACTATGAAATATACACTAGACCTTTTGAAAATGTCTGAATGGACCAAAAGTACATTATTTTCAATAAAGCAAATGTACAATATACTTTATATTTTATTCTCAAACATAAAATGACCTATTTCTTACATCACTAACACTCGAAAACTTAAAATACATTTTATAAATGGTAAATTTATATAGCGCCTTTATCCAATTGATGCTTCTCATTCACATTCTCACTCACTCATGCACCAATGACAATTGGCTGCCATGCAAGGCACCAACCAGCTCGTCAGGAGCATTTACTTTGACACAGCCCAGGTGGGGGATTGAACTGGCAACCCTCCGACTACCAGATAACTGCTCTTACCGCCTGAGCCAAGTAACCATGTTAGTTCTACAACTTGTAAAAAAAAAAAAAAAAAAAAACTCTAAATACTCTGGTACATGTCCAAGAATTGGAGAGATGGCACCAAAAAAAGGCTGTAAGAAGAACAAGAACTTCAGCAGTAATTAAATCAATGTACTGTTAAATAAACTTCAACTAAGTAAATATGATTTTCCAGAGCGTCAGTACTGGCGTTACTGGAAAATCAAATGCCCTGCAGTTGTGATGCTGTAAATGCTGTGTCAGCAGACGCACAGTCACTGAAATTAAAAGAAAATGGTTTGACATGTAAATGGAAGACGCATTGCCGAAGCCGAGCACTCCATGATGACAACTGGAGGAGGACAGGAAGTGGTGGCGGTGTCACAAGTAGAAATAATTGGGAGGTGGCATTGACAGGTGTCCAGTTAGACACTCCACTTGACAGTGATGCTGCTCCAGGTGCATCAGTTTCTGAAGCCCCCGGCACAGGCACATTAGGGACTGAAGCCCCTACCGGCGATGCATTTACAGACACACCAGTTTGCATGTTCATGTTGGAGATCTTCTGTAGGAATGCCTTAAAATGAATTTTTTGCTGTTATTTCAATGAACACTGATTTCAATGAACATCTGTGTTTTTTTACATTTTATTTTCAGAACAAGGCCAAGCAAGTGCATCATTATTTGAATGCCCTCGCCACATTCTCTCTCAGACTCGAGTTGTCGCTGATGCGGTCCTGCAAAATCAAGAACAGATTCTCTGCTCTTGATTAAGGGATATTTCCACTTTAATTCCATTGACTCCTGTGTTCAATAATATAACCTTGAAAGGATTAATGAAACACTCAAATGCAAGTCTAAATAAAATGAGACACCGCAACTGGCTTGTGTGAAATTCCTTATTTGCTATTCACCAATATTTAAAGTTCAAGTTTATTTATCACTGTTTACAGTCTCAAATGGCTTTGCAGGCCCACAGGTATACAAAACCATATGCTAGCCTACCTCGTAAGTGGGAAATTAACTACTGCCGAACGAGGATGTCATCTGCGTACAGTGGATGATCTGGCATTTCCTCCACAGGGGGTATCTGATCTGGAAGTGGCACACCACGTCTCATGGCCACATTGTATTGTGCAGTGTACAGCAGGCCATTGTGATTAGACAAGCTTTCTCTGGGGTCTATCAAAGCTTTCCACCAGCAGAATCAGAGTACATCCACCTGGCCTTCAGCACTCCAAGTATGCAGTCTACTACGGAGCTAGTGCGTGCATGTCGGTGGTTATTAGAAAGCTCCTGTCTCGTCTGGGGATTTGCAAGCAGGGTCATGAGCCATGGAGTGGCGGCATAACTTTAGTCACCTATGTTACATTTTTAAATCACTTACCAATCAGCCACCCATCTTTACCAGCTCCTTGAGCTAGACGCATCCCCCACTGAGCTGTTCTGCTGCACAAAGAGGTTGTGTGTTCCCCCTGGGCAACGGGCCTCTACATTCAGTAGGTGGCAGTTTGCATCTGCTATTATTTGGACATAAATGGAGTGGTACAGCTTACGGTTGAGGAATGAGAAAGGATCCGGGGAGGGCACTTTGACTGCACCCACATACACGTCATCAGCGCAAATTTTTCTGTCCGTTGGTTAGCACTGTATGGAAACAGTATGTACTGGGGCATGAATGATATGTTCAGTACTCTTGGAAAAGCACAACTCAAAGACAACCCGTGAAATGCCTGACCTGTCTCCTATCTCTCTTTAAAAGGATCCTGGGGCTAAAACTCTGAGTGTGCTCGGTACTTGCAGGTGTGGAGGTATGGGATTTAACCGGCGAGTGTTTCGCTGAAGTTGAGGCTCCAGAGTATTGCAGAAATCTAAAAGCATTGCGCTTGGCAATCTGAAACGACTCAGCAGCCATTCATTCCTCTCATCTAATAGACCTGTGTGATCTCTAAAATCGCGTTCTGTGTTAAGGCCTGGATGGCTAAAGCATCTAAGAGCAGTATGTAAACACTGAACACATGCAATATCATCCAAGGGCTTTTATAGTTTGGGATAATGGATCAATAGTATTTCTTTAGCCCATAAATGTAATAATCCAATCATTATAATTACTCTAAAACATAATAATATGAATGTGATTATATGATATTCATTTTTTGATATTCATTTTTTGACCACTCATAAAAATGTATCTTACCTAAGAGAAGAGCAAAAGTAAGAAAGCATTGGTCAATCCCATAAATCAACGGGTACTAACAAAATAAGAAAATAAAAAAATAAGAGGAAATGTGTAGGTATATCGCTTCCTGCATGAGGCCTAATGACTCTTAGAGAATCCCAATCTCTGGATTTAAACATTTTGCTGGGGGGGGTGAATGGGGAGCCCACAGCTGGAGAGGGCCCAAATATAAGATATACCACAGAATGCTGAAAAGGAAAATTACTACATCAAGATATCAGTGTTGCCTTAAGAATTACATCCTCATCCATCCATCCCTCTGATCTTCTCATCGCTCCAGCTATTCTTCATCAATCAAAAGGACTTGAGGAATAGCACACCACTACTTTACATTCAATCTACATCGACTATGTGGACCTTGGTGGAGAATTGCATATAAAGCAAACTTTTCTGCTTTTTGTATGGAAGCATACAGTTCCCTTCTTCAGAGATCAATAAACTGCTCTGCATGCAATCCAGTGCTTTCCCCTTGTCCTTGCCTTAGTTTGTCCTCAGCCCTTGAGATAACTGCTTCAGACTGTGAATGAATCGGTGATCTTCTAAATCTTCTGGGTGAAGAACTATGATTAGTTGCATAGACAACATTCATAGACAACAAGCTGACAATGCAATATTGCTAAAATGTGCAACATAAACTCACTGTGTTCCGAATAGTGCAACTTTCATGACAAATTAAAGCTTAAAAAATTGTGACCAACGTGAGCTTACACGGTCTTCCTAAGACAGGGACGTTGCACAGTTATTTGTCATTTTCTCTAAATATTGGTTTGATTCACATCAGAGTGTTTTAGCATCTGGGATGGTCAATAAGCAACCATAATCATAAACTAAATTCCTCAGGAGGAAAAACTACCATTTGGAACACAGTGAATTTACGTTATGCTTATAAAAAGCATATTTTTGTCTGTCAACAAAAATATTAAAAAAGAAAGACAAACATACTTTATTTGTATTTATTTTTATAATTTAGTATCATCCAATTAAAAAAAGAGATATGCATGATCTTGCGTCAGAAATGGTCAAATGATGAAGAAAAACACCAAACCAAATTCGGACAAATCAGAAACACTCTTTTGAAGGCAGGTGTGGATGTGTCTAACTGCTGTCCGCAGAATACTTCACAAACATAACTATAGAGGCTACACTGCAAGATGCTAGTAGCATGCATCATCTGCCAAGACCTTTTTCCAGAACTTTTCAGGGTCTTTGAGGGACTTTTCAAAAAAAGAGAATTCCATATCAAGCCTAGATATGAAGTTCTCGTATGTGCTTTAAGGAAGCAATTAAATACACCTGACTAATCAGAAGCACCTGTAAAGCCATTTGTCCCAAAAATGATGGTGCCCTGACATAGAGGGACTATGTAGAAAGTGCTGCCATTTCTACATGGTGCAACTAAATTTACGACATATTCTTTAATGAAAGCTGATAATATGCACTTTCATTAAAAATCCACCTATTAAGCTCACCAAGATTTGTTGACATTTTCTGAGTAAAAATGGTTGGTTTCAGCAGGAGAAGTGATGTAAAAATAAGAGTATTCTCTCATATGAAGAGCACCTGTGTTTCAACATTATATTCTGTCAAAAATACATTTGAATTATTTACAAATACATTCATAATACATTTCCTTAATTCAGTTTGTCATTCATGTGACACGGTGGCACGGATGGTGCAGCGGGTAGCACTGCCACCTCACAGCAAGGAGGTCCTGGGTTCAAATCCCCGTCGGCTGGGGCCTCTCTGTGTGGAGTTTGCATGTTCTCCCCGTGTCTGCGTGCGTTTCCTCCGGGTGCTCCGGTTTCCTCCCACAGTCCAAAGACATGCAGGTTAGGCTGATTGGAGAGTCTAAATTGCCCATAGGTGTGAGTGAATGGTGTGTGTACCCTGCGATGGACTGGCGACCTGTCTAGGGTGTATTCCTGCCTTTTGCCCAATGTATGCTGGGATAGGCTCCAGCCCCCCTGCGACCCTGTTCAGGATAAGCGCGTTAAGATAATGGATGGATGGATGGATTCATGTGACATACCAAAACATAAGCATTTCCTGCAACAGTAAACATTTAAGGCTAAATAAATGAACAGAGTTGGTGTGCATGTTGTATGACACAGTCTTGACTATAGTTGTAATTTGTGTGCAGTCTTGTCCTGAGCCTATTTGATTGCTTTCAGCTTGTTTTTCAGAAGTGACACTCAACCTCTTGGTGATTCCTTAATAGAAAGGGTCCAGCACCCCCCAGCTCTGCTTTGCATAGGAAGAATTTCGGCTCAACATCTTCAATTTTGTCCCTCTGAGGCAGGATATAGCAGTTGCCTGGCCCTCTGTTGAGAAATTGAATCACATACCTTTCTTCCTCAGGGGGAGTGGACTCTTCCAGTAGTATGCTGCAGGTCTTTCTTGATGGTGAAGGATGGGTCGCCCTGCAATTCATCCTCGGTTGGTTCAACCGGCTTTGGTTTCTGTGCCATGTTTGCTTTCCTTGGTTTTGGTTTCTGTGATGTCTTTACGTTTTGCCCTCTTTGGATTGTTTTGCCATTCTCCTCTTTTCCATTCTCAGCAAGCCAAGCCATGGCTTCAGATTTCTCCTGGTTTTACTCATCTTAAAACTGTGAAAAGAATACATCCATGCTCCTTTTAATATGAACTTTATATGATTCCAATCGAAGCATGATTATACTCTATTTACATACATAGCATGTGTATGTAAAATAAAATATGTGTAAGTGAGCTTAAATGGAATGTGTGGGCTTAATTGGGGCAGCAGCAGTTTTAGATAAGTAAGTAATTATATACATTTCTATGTATTATATATTTGGAAACCAATTTTCTGGGCTATTCAAGGTTAATATATGGTTAATTTATATCAAATTTGAAAATGCAATCCATTGACACTTGTGATTTAATATATTGATGTAGCACCCATCTTATGTGGCTAACATGAACATGCTAAGTGGGTACTGTAGTGCATTTACAAGCTGACTAAAACAATCTTTTGATTTAACTGTAAACTATTTGCAAAATCACAGTTCTTAGTTGTACTATGTGTAGTTCTAAACATCAACCTCTTAATTTTACAATAAGTATTGATACTTGCCCAAGTGAAAAAAATTTTTTTCTGGGATTCCTCTTCACCTGGAAGTATTTCACAAGAAACGCTCCTTGGACCCATCCTCTTTCTTGCCCTGACTGATGACGAAGCCACTGAGACAGAGGTCCCCAATACTGTCTGGAAGTTTGTAGATGACATGAGCTTTCTGGAGTCCAGACACAGTGTTCCAACTTGCCCCGGCTGTACTAGTTGTACTCCTGCATGGGTCACAGTTTCTGCTAGTGACATGTGATTTAAATGTTGTATATTTCCAGTCTTTTACATTCACACATCATCAGTTAATCAAAATAACATTACTTTCATGGTGCTAAAACAGAGATTTGTTAATAACTCTTGAAGGTTTCAAATCGTCCTGCCACTCACACATGAGAGGCATGTTGCTATAATACATAGGCTAAGTGAAAACAAACCCATCATTCTTGCACAATGCTAAATCCCCATGTTTCAACATGCCCCATGTTAGTTTGTATCCCAGTCTCCCCTATTTAGGAAAAGCCACAGAAGGAGGGTATTGCATGTATTGTGTTGCAGTTACTTTCTTTTTTAAATCTAGTAATCAGATTTTCAGCACAGTCTATAATGTCATCAGTGCTAGTTTCCTTTACACATATATGTATGTATGTCTGTAGTAAGTGCATGGTTACATTGAATACATTTTAGTGCTAGTGATTTGGGTCTTAGACATTTTAATTTAACATAGAAAATTACATTAATGTAAAAGCACAATGATTTATCTGTCCAAAATTATCTTCAGATGATTTGAAATTAAGCATGCATTTTAGAGTTTTGTGAGTCTTGTTCGACTGATGAGCTGCAAATGTGATAGTTGTCCTCTAACTGGAGTGGAGGAAAGGAGGATTATTTTCCTTGCCTTTCCTTTAAACTGATCTCAACCTGTTTTCAATAAGTTTCCTTGATTAACAAGCGTGCTGATGATCGCACAAATTAATAGGCACACAGAGCACACAACTTGATGTTCCTTGATTATGAATACAATGATGAAAACCTCACAAATACACAAAACCTCCCCAATTAAGCAGTTCTGAAGTAGTTTAGGCCGAATACATTTATTTTGATTTGCTTTGCAAACTTGTGCAGCTTATTATTTGCAAATGCATGTGGACCTCTTCCTTCTCTGCACTTGGCTATTCATGGTAAATATCAGATTTGTAAGAATCTTGAAGCATATTTTGTTATTGCTGGTCATACCGAAAACAAACACGGTAGCTAGGTAAGAGTGGTGTATCTTTTTTCATTAAGTGTCCTTAAAGTGATGAAAACACATCCTAACAGATATATTGACAAAACTGAATTAATTGAATCCCCTATTAAATGAATGTGAAGATCCTGTGTGTTACGAGCCTATTAATTACTGCGATTTATGTCTCCAGAGCTCAAGTTTCTTGTTCTTATCTGTTACTGTGGGGGAAAATGACATCCATCACACTGGCAAGGGTGAGCTCATGACAGCTGTGAAATAGAGTACTCACATTTGCCACCTGGTGCTAGTTGTGCGAAAAACAAACTGTAAACCACTACGGATTATGGCTAATCTTGCTAGAAATGACTGCTCTGTCTGTCACAGGTCGAAATGCAAAATATTTTTTTCCCGGCCTGCGGCATGAATGCCGCAGAGGCAAAACGTCAAATGAAACAGGAAACCACTGTATGCTTACCTTATGGTAAAATGCACAGGAGTGACAGAAATGCGGCACAAACAGGTTACAAGAGCTAAAAGTGATTTATGTAGTATTATGCAACAAAAACAATACTAAAGAGTTAAAAACTAGTCAAAGATAGCTTGTCTAAAAAAGAGAAAGTCCTTTGGATGCTTTCTAGTGATATTTGTAAAAATACATTTGAATTAGAATGCCTCTACACTGGATTAAGATTCCTTATTGTAAACCGAAATGTATTTGGTTTCGGAAGGTTGCATTGGATGTGCAGTGGAATTAATTGTGGCAGGGCCCAGCATCTGACAGCAGCTCTGAGACTGCCACCGCTTCACCTCGCTCAAGCTCTTGCCGGAGGGAGGGGGGAAAACCCGTTGCTGGAAATAATTGGGGCAGCTGACAAGTTAGATTTTTCAATCCTGTGTGCTTCAAAGCTTGGGAGAAGGCTGAATTACTCAGTTCGAGCAGGCTCTCGGTGGCAGGCCTTTGTCAGCAAGAATGTGGTGTTACCCTCCCGCCATCCAGGACCAGGAGGAGGTTGTCACTACCAGGTACATTGTATTATTTCCCACGTGCTCTTAAAGTTAGACCCTCAGCTGTTTGTGGGACCAACTGTGGCCTTACCAGCACCCACTTCTCTGCGACACACTTGGATCTTAAAGGTCTCCAACACCAAACATTTTACACCAAATTCTCACCGGATAGGACAAATGGAGCTTGTGCACCTGAGACACAGCAACCTTACAGGTATCAGGTTCAGCTGTCATGGTCTAGTTAGCACACCAGCAGGGTAAATGTTACTTGTTAAGTCTGAAATGCTGCTCACCATGATATGTTGGCTATGTTCATGCTCCACCTACCATTAAATAAGATTCCTCGGTATTCCTAGATTGTGTTATAGTAATTAATAGGGTTGTGAGAAATCATCAGTTTTTGTAAACGGTTACCATCCCATTTGAAAATGGTTAACCACCGATACTTCGATAGAAAAAACATTTATTTAACGTCCAGGTTGATTGTGTGTCATTTAAAAAAATGTTTTAGTTAAAATTATAACACTTTGTGTTTTCATCCCTCTTCCTTATGGATTCCACCTGACAGATTTCATTGGCATGGAATGTGCCCAATCTGCTGGTATTGAGAACTTTGTTACAGACAAAATTCCGTGGTCATGTTAATGTCCAATATCAAAGTGTTTTTGTGACTGATGTAACCATGATCATAAACCACATTTCTCGGGAGGAAAACCTACCATTGAACAGATTTAGCTTCTGCTGGAAGCGACAGCTTCCCTGTGTTCTGACAGTGAGTCCATGTTAGTCCAGCTAAAGGAACTCATTTAGCTAGTTGATCTGTTAGGTTTCACCTTGACATGCCATCTAAAATGCAACTGATCAAAAGTGAAGCACATTGGCAGATTTAGGCTACATTTACATCATATAACTAGGTAGCGGCGGCACGGATGGTGCAGTGCTCACACGTCACCCCCCTGCTTACTTCCCTCCACTGGCTGCCTGTCATGGCTCGCATCAAATTCAAAACATTGGTGCTAGCCTTCCAAGCAGTTAAGGGGTCTTCCCCAGCTTACCTACAAAAAATCATCAGACCCTACACCCCTGCCAGACCTCTTCGTTCAGCCTCCACAGGCCGCTTGGCACCTCCCCCTCTCCGAACCTCCACCTCACGCTCACGACTACTGTCTGTTCTGGCTCCACGGTGGTGGAACGAACTCCCCGTTGAGGTCAGAACTGTAGAATCTCTCCCCACCTTCAAGAGCAAACTGAAGACGCACCTCTTCAAGCAACACCTCTCCCCATCCCTCCCTACCTCCCTGAGAACCTTAATTGTTGTCTTTGTGATTTATGTAGTGTTTCGGTATTTTTAGTTGGCTAGGTAAGCAGTATTTGGATAGTTAAGTTTGGTCACTTTCGCTTTGTTGTTTGTTTATTTGTTGATTTAAAAAAAAAAATATATATATATATGTAGACCCTGGTCCTTATCTTTGTTGTACGGGTAGCAACTGAAATTGTAGTTCCCTCTAGGGTCTTTCAGCGCACTTAGCCCTGGTTATGGGTATGCACTTGTTGTACGTCGCTCTGGATAAGAGCGTCTGCCAAATGCCAATAATGTAATGTAATGTAATGCAGTGGGTAGCACTGCCGCCTCACAGCAAGGAGGTCCTGGGTTTGAATCCCCGTTGGCCGGGGCCTCTCTGTTTGCATGTTCTCCCCATGTCTGCGTGGGTTTCCTCCGGGTACTCCGGTTTCCTCCCACAGTCCAAAGACATGCCGGTTAGGCTAATTGGAGAGTCTAAATTGCCCATAGGTATGAGTGTGTGAGTGAATGGTGTGTGTGCCCTGCGATGGACTGGCAACCTGTCCAGGGTGTATTCCTGCCTTTCGCCCAATGTATGCTGGGATAGGCTCCAGCCCCCCTGCGACCCTGTTCAGGATAAGCGGATTAAGAAAATGGATGGATGGATGGATGGATAACTAGGTAGCCTAAGCTAATTAGCAAGCTCAAGCTAAAAGAGCTGTTTTGACATACAGATGCGCAGTAGCCCCAATATAGCTCATGTTTTACCAGGATATAGCCAGGCTAGCTTTACTTTTCAACCAAATGTAGCTGAGTTTCCACCTGAAAACCAAGACGGGATTTCACAACTTTTCACTACAGAAAAATGGCTAATGTTAGTTATCATTGTACCATAATGTTACTTGGTTCACTTTGTTATGCAGGCTGAGCCGTATAACACAGAGTGAATCGGTGTTCGGACCATCATGAGCTAACATGGTCTTCCGAAGACAGGGACGTTGTGCAGTTATTTGTTGTTTTCTCTATAAATATTGGTCCAATTCACATCAAAGTGTTCTAGTATCTGGGATAGTCAATAAGCAACCATAATCATAAACTACATTCCTCAGGAGAAAAACTACCATTGAACGAACATTAACTTCTGGTTATGGGTAGCGCCATCTTGAAGAAATGTTTTGGCTTGGGTTGCTAGAGTGGGCGGGGCTTGGCAACGGTCAATTAACATACATCTTATATATATGTTATATATCATATATATATAACATATATATATATATATATATATCATTACCTTCACATTACAATAATCCCACATTACTACAATGGTATGCAGAAGAGCATCACTGAACACATAAAGCATCAAACCTTTAAGTGGATAGGCTACAGTAGCAGAATACTTAATAGGTATTTATTTTACTTATTTTTTTGACATAATAAAGTGCTCACTTGGTGTATATTTCCCAACAAGGGATCCGTTACAGTAGAGCACTCACAACATGGTCATGATTCAGTGGTGACTGGAAAACTGAGGTCATTAGAATCAGTTCTAAATTGAAGAGAAACAAATTGAAACACTAAGCCCTGTATTCACAAGGTGCCTCTGGGTAGGAGCACTGACTGACCCTTCTCCATTGTGGGCCAAAAGGATAAACTGATTCTAGATCATCACTCCTACTCTGAGACACCTTGTGAATACGACCCTAAGAAATGGCATGAAAGGTAACTGGCAATAAGCTTTTTTTTTGCATTGCATTTTAAATGGCATATCCCTAGCCATTCACTATCTATTTGGTATTTATGTTTCTAAGCTCTTATTGAAGCCGTTCAGATTTGGTGCTACACCTTTTTACAGGACCAAGTTTGACCTTAACTCCTTAGCAGAAATAAAAATACAATAAAACATATTATTCGATATTGAATTGAGCATCACCCAGTAATCACACTCACTGTTTCAGCCTGGCTCTGCCTACTGAATGTTAGAGTTCAGTCGGGTACTCTGTTAGTTGAATTAACACTGGACATTATATTGCATGTAGACCAAAGTACATAGGTCATTATAAACTCCATACCACCCAAGATGCTTACTTCTAAACATGTTCACACACATAAGAATGTCTGGTACCAGCATCCTTATTAACATTCGAGATCCAGTTTATAGCAGTCAGACCATGAATACGCCATTTGTATCACTACAGTGATCAACCATGAGACTCCAACAGCCACCAGCACTTCCATAACGGTCACTGTTATTATTGTCTTAACAGTTAGTTATAATTGCCTTGTGCAATACCCCTGCTTCAAACTGATTATGTGGTCAAAAGGCCACTTTTGTATTAACATTGCATGGATTCTCAAAGCAATCACAGAGACAAAATGACCCAAATAATGTTTCAATTCTGTCTTGACAAGGTTTTAATTAAGCATTATCTATCACTTTTAATTAACCTTTCAGGCTGTATTATGGTGGTTCTTTATTGTAGAGTTGCACTTTCTTAGGATGGATTTAGAGACCCTAATTAGTGGCTAGCCCTTTGATCTGTAGCACTCATTGTAGACTCCATTCCAATCTCCTCCCTCACGTCGTACAAAAATGTCTCCTTAATCCTCGTGTTCCCTCTACAGATGTCCTTTAGCTTGGAGACTTACTTTGCTCACAACTTTGCATTGTTTTTAAAATACTAAAATGCTTCCTCTCACATTTAACGCCTGAAATGGGCTTGCCCTCACTATCATATGGACCATCTCCACCCTTCTATTCCAAAACAAACTCTTTGTTCCCAAAGTGCAGGAGTGGGTAAAATTACTATAGACAATAGAACCTTCTCCTCTTTATATATTTATTTCTGTTATATCCATCTACTATTACACCTTGCTGGCCAGTGGAGGATGGGCCTCCCTCTATAACCGGGTTCCTCCAGAGGTTTCTCATCACTGTCTGAGGGTATTTCTCCCCGATAGAGTTTATTTTTACCTCACAAGTCTGGTGTTTGCTTTTCTGCTACTCTGCAAAGCGTCTTTGTGGCAGGCTTCTGTAAAAAAGCACTATACAAATAAAACTGAACTGAATGGAACATAGAGGGGAATTTAGTAAACGGTTGAAAATTACCATATGTGCAGCGAAATAATAATAATAATCTGCCCTTGCAATTTAAAAAAGATCTATTGCCATATTTACTAAGACTACATTTTTAACTAAAAACAAATGTTTGTCTTGTAAATGAGTAAAGATTATCATTAAAATGATATTTATTTAGACATTGTGCATACTTAAAGTACTTAAATGATTCAGCTAAGACAAAGCAATGATTCTGCCATATTCAATGGTAAAATCGCAGCAGCTAACTGGTTACATCCAGTACACTACTGATTGCAAGCCCAGGTCCTAAACCATTGCAGAGGGTGAGAGGATGTCTGAAACGAAACAAAAAAAACTCACAGGACCGCAAGAACCTGACGAATCTGATGACAGGAAATTACCAGACAGAAGAGAGGCATTCAAGAGGCAGGGAAGACAAAATCTGTGGGAGTACGCACATGACTCATTATAATGCAGGCATATAATTATATATATATTTTTACACAAACATTTTCCCGGTGAAGGGGGAGTTAGGGAGGGGGACCCTTACATGGATTTTGTTGTCACGCTCTGGAATTAAAATCGCCGGTAAGGGAAAGCATTTGCCAAATAACCACCAAAGGGGAAGATTTATAAATGCTTGTTTTCTTAGCTTGTGAAATGTTATTTTCATAACATTGCCCCACCTACACTGGCTTCAGAAAGTATTCAGACCCTTCACTTTTTGCACTTTATTGTGTAGTATTATACTATAATAAGATATATGATATAATTTTAAATAGACAAAAGAAACATTTTTGCCCATCAATCTACACTCAATAACTGAAATCTCTCATTCATATAAGTATTCAGACCCTTAATTCTGTACTTGAAATTATAGCTTTGAGTCTTCTTGGGTAAGCTTTGCACACCTGGATTTGGGCAGTTTATCCCAGTCTTCCTGGCAGATCTGGAGCTTCCTTCAAGCTCCATTAGATTGGATGGGAAGCGTCTATGAACTGCCATCTTCAGGTCTCTCCACAGTTGTTCCATGGGGTTTAAGTCTGGGCTTTGGCTGGGCCAATCAAAGACAGTCAGAGACATGCCCCTTGACTATAGGCTTTAAGTCATTGTTGTGCTGAACCATCACCCCAGTCTGAGGCCACCTGCACTCTGGAGCAGGTTTTCTTCAAGGATTCATGCATTTGCCTCAATTCATCCTTCTCTCAATTCTGACCAGTCTCCCTGTCCCTGCAGCTGAGCAGCATGATGCTGCCACCACCACGCTTCACCGTAGTGATGGTATTAGCCAGGTGATGAGCAGTGCCTGATGTTTGCCAGACAGTGCTTGGAGTTCTGCACAAAGAGTTCAACTTTTGTCTCATCAGTCCAGAGAATCTTGAAGCGCTGTTTGGCAAACTCGAAGCGAGCTGTCATATGCCTTTTACTTCCATCTAGCCACTCTACCAAAAAGTTCTGATTGATGGAGTGCTGCAGAGATGGGAGAACCTACCGGAAAGGACAAAACTAAAATGTTATCACTTTGTCATTATGGGTTCATGAGTTTAGATTGATGGGCAAATTAATATCCATTTAAAGTTAAATTTATAAATTGTGCAAAAAGTGAAGGGGTCTGAATACTTTCTGAAGCCACTGGAAACCTGTACCCTCTCCTTGTAAATTGAGAAAGTTGAGGGATAGGTGTTTTCTGTCTTTCTCAAAGTTCTCATAAAATCAAAATGCAGGCATATATTCTACCATCTTCCTCACATAATGATAGTATTTTCGTCATTATTTTTTGGTAATTTCATATTCCCTTATCCTAGGTGAGGTTCAGTGCAATGGATGTATCCTTTGTTTGCAAATTAGAGTCTTAGTTTTATGGATTCATTGTATATTTGTATATTTATTCTAAGGCTGTTTTGTGAAGAGTTAATAGTCTCCCCATGTCAAAGGCATTAAAGAATATTTGCACTTGAGTTCTGTTTCATGCTGAAAAAGCAATTTCAGGGGAGAAACATTCAAGATCAAGACAAGCAGGAAAAAGGACTGCATGCAAATTAATTGCTGAACGACTCCCTGTCAAAAGGTGGCCTTGGTTTTGTAATGCATTTTTGTGAAATGACCACTGTCCGTCTCACATGAGGCCATGCAAGCCACAGATTTACAACCATATAGATTTTCTCAATTGTGAGCACATTTTCTCAAATGTACCGACTGTGATGAAACAAAGGCGTGAACAGATTAATCCAGAATGAGATTTGGACATGGTCAAAGCATGGTCAGTATGTCAAGTTTTTGTTGATATTCTGGCATTGGGCAACAATTCTACTATCTGTGAGTGGCCCATATATCACAAATTGGAAGAGAAATGCCATAGATTTCATGGACAACTTGTACTCCAGAGTTGGGATGACACTGTTCTATGCTGTTTTGTATGTAGTGCACAACTAAAATAAATGTATTTTTCCTATTTTCAGACTTTTTTTTCTTTTTTTTTCTCATTTAGTCAGGCCTGGGGGTTAGTTTTTCTCCTCTGGAAATAGTGACAGTGTGAATGACAAGAGCTCTGTACCAAATAAAAGTTGTTGTATAATGAGTCCCCTCCAAAAGTATTGGAACAGCAAGGCCAATCCTTTGTTTTTGCAATAGACTGAATACAGATGGGGTTGAGAGAAAAAGATGAACACGAGACAAAGAGTTTCAGCTTTTATTTCCTGGTATTTACACCTAGATGTCTTTAAACCTCTTGGAACATAGTACCTTTGGTATCAGACCACCCCATTTTTAGGTGAGCAAAAGTATTGGAACAGAGAGTATTAAAGTAAATAACACTTAATATCTGGTAGCATATCCCTTGCTTCCTTCCGATTCTTACTACTGATGGGTGGTTTGCATCTTGCAGTATTGCCTCTATATTCCTGCTCTTCTTCAAACGTTTGATTGCGATACCTTTACCCCTGCCCTGTGGAGACTGTTTGTGATGTCACTGACTGATGTTTTGGGGTTTTTCTTCACAGCTCTCACAATGTTTGTCATCAACTGCTGTTGCTTTCCTTGGTGAACCTTTTTGATGTCTGTTGCTTAGTACACCAGTGGTTTCTTTATGTTGTCCAAACTATACCAAATGCTTGTGCAATGGCTCTGATCGATTTCCTGCTAAGCTTCAAAATGGCTTGCTTTTCTCCTAAAGACAGCTTGAAATTGGTTTATCTTTTCTAACACAAATGCATATGTCGTCACAGGCAAAGCCCAAGGCTAAAACCAAGAGTAGATATTCAAAGCTATTTATTTGAACAAATTGGGGAATAAGAAACTCCTGTCAATCACATGTTCCAATACTTTTGCTCACCTGAAAATTGGATGGTCTCATACAAAAGGTGATATGTTCTAAAATGTGCACAGAGAACAAGATAAAAACTATCAGAAACTGCTGGGATATTCACGCACAACAGCACACAGTCATGCACAAGCAGAGAATGTGCATCCAGTGAGCAGTAGTTCTGTGGGCAGAAACGCATCGTCAATGAGAGAGACTAGTCGAATCTGACAGGACGGTGACTGTAACGCAAATAACCGCGCTTTACAACAGTGGTATGCAAAAGAGCATCTCTGAACACACAGCGAGTCAAAAACAAATTCACAATGTGCCATATATGATGGCTGTCTAAAATTGTAAATCATTAGTTTTATTAGACACCAAACGTGCACACCTTGACACCCCCCCATTGTACTGCTCACACAATATTTACATACTTGTGACACGGCATACCATGAAACTACCAAATGAGGCAGGGTTGAAAAATATTCAATTTACACAGGATGAATTGAGTAATTCGCCTAGCACCATGGCACGTTTGCGCTACCACTGTCATCAAAATATGGCCCATTATGCATGTCAATATTATTTCATTAGCTCAAGAGAGCTTAGGCACTGCAATTTATGTGGGTCATTAGCATTGGATTGGCTATAAAGAAACATGTTATACAAGGGATCATGACATCTGGCATGTGCTTCCCTTTTCTGTATCTGAGGAAGAAGTGGATGCAGAGGAAGCAAAAATACATTTGTGTCTGAAATTGCGAAGAATATTTCCTTTGGGGCTACAGGGAGATGGATACATTTGAAATATATTATTAAAGTCATTATAATTTAGATAAAATGTATACAATATTTATACTACATTTATACTATCTTTAAAAAAAGCACACCGTGATTCCCCAACACAAATAAATAACCACAAGAGAAAATAATTTCCTTTAAGACCAATATTGTGCATGAGGCTGGCTTACAGTGAAATGTGTATGCCTTGAATTCCACCCTCCCTATCAATGACATCCTTCAAGGTGGAAAACCTTAAAAAACTACATTTAGACCCACTTTACTTCAAGACTTCTGAAATGGGCCTTTTACTCTTTGCTTTTGGCAGGTGTAAGCACAGAGGGAATGTGCTCCACTGGACAGTATTCCATTCCATCCAACCCAAGGCAACCCAGAGTATTCTGGTGCTGATTTTCTATCCATATACACGGCCTTGAAGGTGGATTACCCTGGATCAATAACTGCCCTGTGGGGTATCCACTGGTCTCCAAAAGCCAGGGCTTAATTGTTTTCAGCAAGGGCCCTGGGAATTCACACAAGCCAGGAAGCTGGCGGACAGGTCGAACAGAGAACCCACCAATCACTGGTTATTTCTCAGCCTCTGAAGCAGAGATGTGGAGATGCACAGGATTAGGCAGGCAGTTGGCTTGGAAAGGCAGCTCTCATATATTTGGCTGTTGAGTGACATGTCAAAAGCTAAATGAAATAAATAGTAATGTGAAAGGTAAATGCAGAGACCATGGCAAGAAAGGGGCTTGTTGAGTGGTGTGTAAGTAAACTAGTGCTTCCCATAATGAGACATACAGAATACTTCCCTCAGTGACTTACAGGACTGGTTGGCCCAGTGTATGCAAATGTAAGCCCCCCCATAGATTGATAGACTCTGAGATATGGGTGCACTGCACTCATGGCACCCCTGCTAATTCCGCTTCAGCACAGTGCACTTTAAATATGTTGCCCTCAAGGGAAAAATGGGCATAACCGTTATGTTGTGTTGTATTATAGTTTTTCTGTCAAGGCAGAAATAGTATTGCTATAAACAAAACAACCACTGCAATGACAACTACTTCTACTACTATGACTAATACTGTCCCTGAATAGTGTATTCAAGGACAATGAAGGAATTACAAGTATTTAGGTTTCAGAGAGGCTCTAATCAAGCATGAATCACACAGGTAAGAGAGGAATGAAAATGCACAAGGACACAGCAAGGCAGAACTCCATTTCTTTCTTCTTTGTTGCACTACCCATTATTGTCCTCCCTCACTTACCTCATCACCTCCTGATTTCCTCTATTTTGGCACATTAGGTTTGAGATCACCATACAAAATGTAATACAAGACAAGAAAACAAAATATGGAGAACTAGTGGTTTGCTGTGGAGTCCCAGAGCCTTAGAAATGGCGTGTAACCCTCTCCAGACTGATGTATTTCAATAACTATCCCATCTACAGAATTTATTTTGATCATGGCATAGTGTGCTGCTTGTTAAG
This sequence comes from Conger conger, assembly GCF_963514075.1. Classification (NCBI taxonomy): domain Eukaryota; kingdom Metazoa; phylum Chordata; class Actinopteri; order Anguilliformes; family Congridae; genus Conger; species Conger conger. The sequence goes on along the minus strand of NC_083764.1, from coordinate 23,391,363 downwards.
ACCTTTTAGCCTCCTTCAAATTGCTGGAAAGGTTCTATTTACAGTGAAAACATGGTTTAAATGTCTGGTACAATGAATCTTGAAAGAACCTGAACTCTAAATGCCACAGAGTTAAACATGAGACATTTCTGAAAATTTTTATTTTAATTTAAAAAAAGGAAAAAGGCCCAGTGCAAAAGTTTGGGAAGCCTTTTGGATTATTATTTGTTGCTTTTTTTAAAGATGATTACGAAGGTGATTTACTTGTTAGGTCTTCAATGAGTCAGATATATTATTCCAGTATAATTCCAGGGCTGAGCTGTTTATTCTGAAGTAAATCCTGAAGTATCAGACTGCAGTGACTGTTCTATCTGGTGTTAACAACCATGGGTTCCTCTAAACAGGTGCATTTCAGAATGAAGATTGTTCATTTCCACCAAGAAGGAGAAAGCTGCAAAAAACTCCCCCAATGTTTCAAACTACCCATTCCCACTGTCAGAAACATTATTAGAAAATGAAAGATAAATGGATCAGTTGATGTCAAGGCAAGATCCGGAAGACCCAGAAAGATTTCAGATAGAATGGCCTGAGACTAGGTGAGAAATGCTCAGAAGGACTCAGACAAAAATTAGACAACAAAATTAACTGTCTGAAGTCTGCAAAGCCTGAAGCCTTGGACTGACAAAACCAAAATTGAATTTGTGGCCATCACCAAAGAAGGTATGTTTGGAGAAAAAAGTGTGAAGCCTTTGTAGAGAAGAACACCTTGCCAACTGTGAAGCTTTGGGGTTGTGTGGCAGCTGGGGGCACAGGAAATATTGTGTGCATGGAAGGAAGAATGGATTCCACCAAATATCAAGAAATTCTAAAGGAAGCCAAAGAATATTTCTGAGCTAGAGGTTTCTAGCAGGAAGAATATGTAAAACCCCACGCTAACCCAACGACGGAATTTAGTGAGGGCCGAAGGTATCAGCATGCTTGTCCTCCTGGTGTTGCTGAAAGAATATTAGTAGGGTTAAATATTAGAGGCCCCTATGCAGAGAGTCTAGATCCAACAGCCAATAAATAAACCACGATACAAAGACAGTAGTACCACTCTGCCTTCCGCTTTTTACTGGTCCGGGCTGACCAAGAATCTCCACAATAGGGCCAATACATTCACCTTCGTTATATCTGACTCCATTTAGAATAATAATTTAGATTAGTTATGTACCTTTGGTAGATGTCTTATTTACAATTTTGACTTGATCGCTATAGAAGAGAGAAGAGAAGAGATTTACTCTTCTGAACAGTCCTCTGCTGGTTCTGCCGCATGTCACATAGGCCATTATGTGCACGTCTCACAAGCTTGCTAGATATCTGCAGTCATTTCAGAGGTCGCAGGAATAGCTACTTTTGGGTATATCTGTTTACAACCTAGGGACCCAAGAAGACCAACATTAGCTACGACTGTTCTCGACATGAATGAACTACCACGCGGAGGCGAGTGGTTTACCATCAGAGGTCTACGGGTGCTATACGCCGTGATACATTAAGCATAAATTTACATCCTCCCTAGACCAACTCGAGGGGGTAACCAAGCATTCCCTGTGTAACATTGAGTGTCAGTAAGCAAAACCACACAGATCAAGCCTTAACAATTTATTTTACCAGGCAGGTCACATACATAATTACACTCTAGTTCCAAATAAAATATACATAAAAGTATTACCAAGGAAACCAAATTACGGAGTCTTAAAAGTCATACCTGGTAATAAAAGCTACATATGGGAGTCTGGCTATAGACACCCTGTACATAGAAGTTACGTGCACGGTGTGCACGGGAGTCTGATTGAATCCTCCCCGATTGCTTGGTTTGGTCTCCTTAAATCCAAAATCAGGCCTTTGATGTTGACCACTCAAATGGGTCCGCAATGAACCAATGAACCATCTGGCATTTATAACCATTTGGAATTTGGAGCCAGGCCTCCCCAGGAAACGAGATTTGATCAGGGGGGTTGAGGCACATGGCTTTCACTGGGGCAGAGCTCCACACAGTTTCTCCTTGGTTCCTGGTTGGTTATGATGTCCAAGGTTTGCTGTGGCAGAAATGAAACCATTGCACCAGTCGCACTGAAACAATCAGAATAATACCAAACATGAATATTATCTAAACTGACTTTGTCATGAAACATCTGATGCTTTATGGATACTTTCAGGGAAACTGAGGAATGGGGGAGATGTGAGAGTAAGGAAGGGGGGTCCAAGAGAATAATGTCTGGGCCCAACAGGCCGTGCTTCCTGAAACCTTCCCGTGCCGTAAAGGATGTTGCACCTTGATAGGAGGGGGATTTACAGGGGGTTCAGGAAGACAGCTGTTTTGGGAACAATGCATGCGTTTTTCCCCCACAGGCTCCTGCCCGTATGGGTGCTGAGACAATGGGGGCTAATGGTGTATGCTCCTGGGGTTAAATTACTTTACAGCCACATATTGCCACCATACCAGAGGAAGCCAGCAAGCTGACCAGCGCACTGAGTGACAATGCCAGATTTTAATCATTTCAAAAATTGAGAATTGAAAGACTCTCAGCTGGCTACGGGATGCGTTTACCAGTGGTTATAGTTGCCGAATGACAAGTTTCAAACGACTAACTGACAGGGTTCCCATACAGGTTGTCTTTGGCTTATATTACATTTTGTTTGAAGATTTGAAACAATTAAGTGTGACAGATATGCAAATATAAAACAATTAGGGAGGGGAAAACACTTTTTCATGAAATAAACAGGTAAAAGCACTGGATTAAATACCATGCAACCATTTACTGATTATCTATTGAATAATGGCTGGCTATCACCATTTAGCAGAAACAATAAATTACCTTTCATAGAAAACAGATATGATACATGGAAAAACTGTTTGCAACTGGCATCTCAAAATACCTAAAGATTGAAAAGTATCACAAAGCAAAAGAGGGTGTAAAACAAACAATGTGAAGTGGCTCATGCTGCAACAGAGGCATATAATGCCAAAATATCAAGATTAATGTTCAATTTCAAAGTTCCCATTCCCTGGGCTTGTTATAACTGGCAGATGATTGGTCAGAGGGTCTGTCAGGCTTCTGAGCAGAAGGACCAAACTCAGACTCAGGGATAAAGAGACAAAATGGCAGGCTTTAATAGACCCAGACAAATAAGGCAGGCAGTGGTCGAACCCCAGCAAACGGGTAGGCCTATTACAAGGGTAATCAGGTAGGTAATCGTAATGCCAGGCAAATGTCCAGAAACAAGACAGTTTTCTGTACTGTTGCCTTGTTTGGACTATCTAAGAATCCAAAACCAATGAGCCGGGCAGAGTTCAATAACAGGTCATCCAAGAAAACAAACTGAACAGAACCAGACAGGTAAACGGGATGGGGACACGGAGGCTAGAACACAGAGAATAAGCATACGCAAGAACTAAGCAGACAAACTAGCCATGAACAGAACAAACAGGCAGGTAAAAATACACTGACAAATTAACTCAACGACAAACAGGTATGATTTCTGGGGTACAGAAAACAAGGCACAGGTGAAATGAATGACTGACTGAAAGGACTATGGAAAAAGAGAGGATGAGATACGAACACAGGGCAAGAAACATAAAACCAGGGAGCACAGAGTTAAAAAACAGAGAACACTTAGAAAAAGGAAAAAATACGGAAAAAGGGCACGGACATGACAGGGCCAGTCACTCTTGTGTGGGATGTAGTAGTTAAGGGGTAACACTGTTCTCCGTATTATACACCTGTCTGCAGTCCTGCAAATGAGACACAGCTGTGCAGTTTGGTACTCTTTGTGCACCTGGATAGGTCCTGTCTGTGCAGGTACTGTGAAAGCAGCAACAGAGCAGACACTACTGGATGTGTGTAGCTCCTGTCTACAGATATTCTATATAATTATAATAGAATGGTGAGAAAGGCAGCAGATGGAGGGTGCTCACAGTGTGTTTTGTGCATTAGGCCATTTTTTTCCCTGCAATGAAATCCAGAATACAGTTGAGATAGAAAGACATTGAGTGTAATTACACTAGCTGTAAGTCTACTTGGTCACATCTACTTGGTACATTAGGCTGAATGCTAGTAATTGCATTACACTAGCATTACTTTAAAAAAATGTAATTAGTAATTATTGCTAATGTCTAATTACTGAATGTTAGTAATTAATGTCCTATGGCTAACTCTCCTAAATGTGAGAAGAACACAAGTGAGGCAATCCCAAAGATGTGCTGCAGTGCAAAAAATGACAGAATGACAGGAGACATAGCGGTGGAGGACACAGCCCTATGTTGGAGTGATCGCTTCTTCTGAGGGTTGCCAGTTCGGTCCCACCCTGCGATGTGTCGAAGTGTCCCTGAGCAAGACACCTAACCCCCAAAAGCTCCTGATGAGCTGCTTGGTGCCTTGCATGGCAGCAAATTGCCATTGGTGTGTGAGTGTGTGTATGAATGGGTGAATGAGAAGCATCAACTGTACAGTGCTTTGGATAAAGGAGCTATATAAATGCTAACCATTTACCATCTCAAAGAGGAACCTGCTATCATTATCGTAGACAAAATGACAGATGTGTATAGATGATGCGGACTGCACAGCTTTTTGGCTGTGTCAGAAACACCCACACACAAAAATATTATTACAGGTATGGATCTTATTCATTTTCCTGGCTGCAACTAATTCAGATATTGTTTTACTTAGTTCTCTTAGTTTTACAGAGCATGAATTACTATGGTGTTACTAGACGCATAATTGGTACATTTTAAGTACATGTAGTAACCAAATACTTTCCTAATTCGTTCTTACAAAAGAATCGACTCAAGCCCTGCATTCCACTTATCAACCCCCCTGCCCACCCTCCACACACACACACACACACACACACACACACACACACACACACCATTATGTAGATTTGGTCACATTATGGCAATATGATTTGAATCATTAATTAGCATTAAGATGTGTACATCTAATTTGTTTCCATCACTTGCTGGCAGGGAAAAAGGAGACATACGAGATGTTGACAGCATTACCACAGGGAACAGACCACCCAGATGTTTCCCAGTAATTGACCTTTAAAATTACATTTTTAAATGAATATGGATTTGTATTACATTACATTACAATGTAATACAAATCCATATTCAGAAAGTTTGCTTTGAGCAATGAGTATAGAGCCTTTTTATGCAGGCCTAAACAGTCACCAGGGGTCATGCATTATTGGGCCCTGACACATATATGTTTGATAAAGGTTGTTAATAGGACCTTTAACATGGCTAAACACAACAAATCTATTATTTATGGTAGGTCTTACAGTACATGATGTAATTGCACTGCTTACCATGCAGAACTTGGCCAATTATGTAATGCACAGCTACATATTATTTGTATTATACCACAGTCTTGGTCAACGTTTGGCAGGTAGTCACGGTCAAGCCTAAGTACCTTTCTAAATGAATACGCTGCCTGCAGTTTGCCAGGGAGTGACCAAAAGCCTCCAGTGCAATACGAGTTAAACAGAGTTTTTTTTTCCGTCAAGCCAATAAAGCTATTTACATTTAAAAATGAGAAATAGCATCTGATATACAGTCCCCCCCAAAAGTATTGTAACAGCAAAGTAAATTCCTTTGTTTTTGCTATACACTGAAGACGATTGAGTTTGCAGTCAAAAGATGTACATGAGATGACAGAACCATATTCCAGCTTTTATTTCATGGTATTTTTTATCTAGATTTGTTAAACACCTTTTGTATCAGACCACCCAATTTTTAGGTGAGCAAAAGTATTGGAGCATGTCAGTGACATGTGTTTCTTGTTTCCCAGATGTGTCCTGCTAGATTGATTGGTTAAAATAAATAGTTCTAAATGTCTACTCTTGGTTTTAGCCTTGGTTTTGCCTGTGATGACTGTGAAACTGTAAGCCCCCGCTAACCCAATGACGAAGTTAGCTGTGTAGGCCGAAGGTATCTGCGTGTCCTTCAGGTGCTGCTTGGGAAGAGGTTGATGTTATTACCCAATTGAACCCATTCCGTAGAGAAACTAGATCAGTCAGAGAAATACCAAGTGACAAAGACAGCAGTATCACTCTGCCTTCCGTTTTTTACTGATATGGACTCACCCAGAACTCCGGGAATGGTGCATTTTACAGTTTCTATAGACTTTGACTCTGTTTTAATATAGTTAGGTCCAATTGTATAATATTGTCATTTTCTAAATTTGGACTTGATTGTTACGGGAATCCTGTACTGAGATTTACTCTCTGAACAGTCCTCTGCTGGTACCGCCGCATGTCACATCGCGCGTTATGTGCACGTCTCACGAACTGACTAGATATCTATAGTCATCAGAGGTCGCAGGAATAGCTACTCTTGGGTATATCTGTTTACAGCCTAGGGACCCAAGCAGACCAACCTAGCTACGGCTGTGCTCGACATGAATGAACTGTCATGCGGAGGCGAGGGATTTACCATCATAGGTCTACGGGTGCTATATGCCGTGATACATTAAGCGTAAATATTCATCCTCCCTAGACCAGTTCGAGGGGGTAAACCAAGCATTCCCTGTATAACATTAAGTGTCAGTAAGGAAAACCAAACAAATCAAGTTTAACAATTTATTTTGCCAGGTAGGTTACTTCTTCAAATTACAACCAAAACACAAAGTTACAAATCATAGTATATAATACACTTTTACACAGAGTACAAAGTAAAAACATTGTCATACCTGGCAAGGGTTTCTACACACACGGCAGGTGCGGGAGTCTGGCAACAGATCTCCCAGACCCCTTGTATCGTCCCCTTAAGTAGCAAACCAGCCCTTTGATGCTTGACCATAAAATTGGGTCCATAATTAACCATTTGTAAATTATCACTAATGGGGATCTAGACAGGGGGGTTGAACCAGATGGCTTTTCTTAGGTCAGATTTCCATAGCTTTCCCTAGGTTCCTGGATGGCTATGATATCCTTAGTACATTGCTACGGAAATGAGACCATTGTACCAATCACACTAAACCAAGAAAAATGATACCAAACATTAATTTTATCATAATTGGCCTTGCCATGAAACATCCAGTGCTGTACACACCATTCAGTGACTGAGTAAAGAGGGAGAGAGTAATAAAGGGTTCAGGAGAAGGTCGGGCCTGGCAGGAAGGATTTCCTCCCAACCTCTTGGTGCCGTAAAAAATGTTGCCCCGTCGTAATGAGTTTTAACGGCTGGAAGCCTGAATAGACAATCAGACAATAAAGGGGGTTGCTTTGGAAGAAAACAGATGCCTTGATTACCCGTCCTGCTTCCTACGAGAGTACAGAGCGATGAGTCGAATCCTAGGTTTTGAAAACCAGGTGCGGTTGTAAAATGTTATGGTACAGGCAGGCAACTTTACCCACTTACTAGTAAAAGGTCAGGGGATCACAGTCAGTCAGCCTTACAAAACGATAAACCAACATGAAGACGAGAGCTGTCTTTGGGAGAAAAGCTAGCCATTTTGAAGCTTAGAAAAGAGAAAATCGATCAGTGAGCTTGTACAAAACTTGAAACGACTGGTGTACTAAGCAACAGACATTGAACAGGTCGACCAAGGAAAACAACAGCATAAACATTCTCAGAGCTGTGAAGCAAAAACCCAAAACATCAGTGAGTGACATCACAAACAATCTCCACAGGGCAGGGGTTAAGGTATCTCAATCAACTGTTTGAAGAAGACAGCAGCAATATAGAGGCTATACCACAAGATGCAAACCACTCATCAGTAGTAAGGTGAGGAAGGTTAGATTACAATTGGCAAAGAAGAACAGAGATGAGCCACAAAAGTTTCATGATGAGACCAAAATTAACCTCTACCAAAGTGATGGAAAGGCCAAAGTATGGAGAAAGAAGGAATCTGCTCATGATCCAAAACATACCAAAGCTCATCTGTGAAGCACGGTGGAGGAAGTCTCATGGTTCTGGAGTGGGTTCACTAATCTTTGATTATGTAACTCATGATGGTAGCAGCAGGATGAATTTAGAAGCATTCTGTCTGCCAACTTACAGAGATATGCGTCCAAACTAATTGGAAGGAACTTCATCATGCAGCAGGACAATGACCAAAAACACACTGTACAACAGTACAAAGGACTTCATTATTGAGAAAAAGTGGAAGGTTTTAGACTGCCCAAGTAAAACACCAGACCTTAATCCAATTGAGCATCCATTTCACCTCCTGAAGAGGAGATTGAAGGGAAAAAACCCCCTCGAAACAAACAATAACTGAAAGAGACTACAGTTAAAAGAAAAGAAGAAAGTAACGACTGTGAAGCATATTCGCTAATGACATTACATTTCCAATGGCCAGTTTGTTAGGCTTTCATAAAACAACACAGCATTTTTTTGCCTGCGTAAGGAAACCATAGCATTTTCAATATGCAGGCTGAGACTGTTACACTTTGGCAAAAAATGTTCTTGAGATTTTATTTCCAAAAAGGTTGACATTTTACAATAAATTTGCGATGCTTACGTCTAAATAGAGGAGTTCCTTTGGGGGACTTCCAAGGAATCCTTTGTCTCTTGAGCCTCTTGAGTATTCTCAAGTTGAATATTTCTGAGGAAGACAGTGAAAACACCTTTGGCTCCACAATATAGAGCATTTTCATTGACATAACCCCATTTTATATCAGTGAACATATAAATATTAAATTATTCAATATGCTTATACATTTTGAATAATAAATAGTATGTGAAATTGTGGAATGTGTTTGACTTGTTTATGGGGGTTATGTATCTGACAAAGACGTTAATCAATGGACCTCAATATTTTGGTATACACAATGTTATTATTGTAATTATTGTACTTATTTTTATGTTCTCTACCTGTTCCTATCTGGAGAGACCACAAAGGGAGGGAGAGGTAGGGGGAGGGTGACAGGCGGGGAAAGTGCAAACAATAAAAAGAGTTCTATAGTAAGTTTAGTAAGCAAAATACTATATTTTACACATCATAAGACCCATAATATAATTTACTTTCCATGTGTCCTTTTGGAGTCTCCAAGTGTCCTTTTTGGAACTGGCTAGCCATAGCTTAGTAAGTGATATTGTCATCACATTTGAAAGGGTGATGAATTTTGTGCAGTGTTTTGTCAGTGACTCCAGCCTCTATAACTTTGATTTAGTAATATGTAGAGTCATTCTGACTCTTGGAAAACACAGCCCAAATGGTTACCTTTCAAATGGCTTAGCCTATTGTCAAAAGGGTTCAAGAATAGTAGTCATCTTATTTTGGGTATGTAATTTTCAAGCTTGTGATAAGCGATAAGGCGATACTTAAGGGGTTAATAGAGGTCACTTGTTGAGTCCTCTCTAGTCTGATCTACTGTTCGGTAATTAATACAAGGTACTTGCTTTTTTATATAATATACTCTATATGTCCTGTGTTTCACAAGACAATCTTTAACCATTTAAAAATAAAAAGTTCTTAATGGCACATTACAAACAGATACTGCTCCTCTCTCTCCTTCTCACAGATTGCCACTGCTTTATATGTGTAGAAACAGATATACAGTATTATAATATGCAAACATGCATGTGTTTAAACAGGCATGTAAGATATGTTTAAAGTATGTGTTTTGGATAGGGTCTGCTGTGCCATGGTATAACAATCTATAGAGTCATGTATGTCGTGCTATGGCATAGCATGCATATAGTCAAGTATGTTGTTCTGTGGTATAGCACGTATAGAGTAATGTATATTGTACTATGGTATAGCATGTATAAAGTCATGTTACATTAAATTAGTCATTTGGCAGACGCTCTCATCCAGAGCATCATACAATAAAGTGCAAATCATAACGAAGGACAAGTGTGTTGTGCTCGAGTGATCATATATATACAAACCTCTCTAGTCTCACCCATTGACCGTGAGACACACGCATTTCAACCAGTTCACACGCTCACACGTCACACCTGTCTTTTCTCACGGTGAGTCGGCCGAGAAGGGATAAAACCCACTACACGGAAATAAACATGATTTTAAAAGCAGTCTCGTTGGATTTGGAGCCACGTTTGGACACTTGAGGATCTTTTGACATTTTTTGGTGATCTTTACCCGTCTGGCCGGTAGGCGGGGTTACTGTGAGGATCTGCCGCGTTTGTCCCACTCTGCACCTGCACGGTCAGAAAGGTGGTGTGCTCTGATGGGTAGGTATACTGTGAACAACGCTCCAGTATGTTAGTACATGTTAAATAGTAAAATATTGTTTCAGTTGAAAACTCCCAATGGGAGGTTTTTAACCTCCCATGTCGAATAACTTAACTTAACGTTAGCTACTAGCTGCTATTAGCCTATGTTTGGGAACATTGCTTAAATATGCGCGAATATGAAAGTTTAAATGCAATTCCTTATGATTTGCTTGTGCAGCCAATGAAAAGATGCCCCTGCGAAAATGATAGAGATAATTGATGTTAATTCGAATTTAAATGTTTACTGACAGGGGTTTACAGTCTACCAGACAATTTTACAAGAAAAACACTAAGTATTTAATTCATTTATTTCATATTTATCATGGTTGTTTTATGTTGTAGATTTTTTCGACTCCATATTTTAAGGCGGCGCACTATCACCCTTTATTGATGCATTGCCCCTGCTGAAGTGTAAAGAGTAAACAATGAACAGACAGTATGACTATTTTTTACTGTTTGCATTTGTCTATTTCGAAGATGTCATGGAAGAAGCAAAAGAACATTCTGTCATTCTGGGCAGCAAACAGCCAGCCCCCTGAAAAGGTTGCCAGGTCAGAGGAGATGGTGGAAGAGGCAGCGACTGAGAGAGAGGAGAATACAGCGAGGGAGACTGTAGGGGAGATAGTGACAGTGGAGACTGCAGAGGAGAGAGTGGAGGAGAGGGCAGAGGAGATGGCAAATCGGACTGCTTAAACAGAAGGCATTCAGTGGAGCTGCCACCTATAGGTGCACCTTTAAAAGTGAATGGTCAGCAAAATGGCCATTCATCACCGTAGGCACCACCAGCTCCTACTACTGTTGCTCTGTCTGCAGGAATGAGAACTCCTGTGCCCATCAAGGTATTTTGAAGATATCGTATCGTACCGTAAAATTTCATATCGGTTCATCCCTACCACACACACACACACACACACACACCCAGTCATGCACGCACATACACACTCAGTCACACACTCAAAGTCACACCCTCGCACAAATGCTCACAAAGATCACCTCTCCCGAACTATTACATTTTTTTCTATCATGCGTAAATAAATCAATTTATTTTATTCAGCTGAGTTTGTCTTATTGGTTTGGCCCGTCATTTTCGGTTCTATTTGTTTTATTTGTGCTGGTCAATTATAAACTTAATTATAAACTAAATTATAGTTTATATAGTTTATATAAACTCAATTATAAACTAAATTATAATTGGGAGAAGTGGATTCGGCCAAGGGGCCTCTGCGACCAAAACATACACAATGTCGATTTGCTCCAGCCCTGATTTGCAATCCCACTCTGAGTTTTTCATGAAACTTGAGAGCCCTGTATATATATATATATATATATATATATATATATATATATGAATATAATAATAATTGTATAATAATCAAATAAACGAACAATACCATAGTTATGGCAACTAGAACACAAGGAATAGTAATATAAATAATTATACACCGGGTTGATCATTACAGCATATAGCATACATGGCTAAATACAAATTACAGAGAGGTAGATAGGGGAGGCACCAGGCGCCCATAGGTAGCAGAACAGAGAGGTCTGGCAGGCGCGTACGGTCTTTTGGATGTATACTGGGGCTGATCCCTTAACTGCCTGATATGCAAGCAGCAATGTTTTAAATTTCATGCTAGCCATAACAGGCAGCCAGTGGAGGTCAGTGAGCAGGGGGGGCGGCGTGAGAGTGTCTGCGGACATTGAACACGAACGGTGACGTTCTGGATGAGTTGTAGGGGTCTGATGGCATATGCCAGAAGGTCAGCTAGCAGAGAGTTGCAATAGTCCAGGTGGGACAGGACCATTGCTTGGACCAGGAGCCGGGTTGAGTAGGTGGTGAGGAAGGGACGGATTCTCACGATGTTGTACAGGAAGAATCCGCATGCATGGGTCACCACCACAATGTTCTCAGAGAGGGACAGCCTGTTGTCCATCATCACTCAAAGGTTCTTTTTCACTGGTGGATGAGGTTATCGTAGTGTCCTGTAGCAAAATTGAAAAATCAGAGAGGGAGGGAGGTAAGAGCAGGGATTAAGATTAGCTCCGTTTTACCTGGGTTGAGGTATAGATGGTATGTATTATGTGCTATAGTATATATAGTCAGGTCCATAAATATTGGGACATCGACACAATTCTCATCTTTTTGGCTCTATACACCACCACAATGGATTTGAAATGAAACGAACAAGATGTGCTTTAACTGCAGACTTTAATTTGAGGGTATTTACATCCAAATCAGGTGTACGGTGTAGGAATTACAACAGTTTCTATATGTGCCTCCCACTTTTTAAGGGACCAAAAGTAATGGGACAATTGGCTGCTCAGCTGTTCCATGGCCAGGTGTATTATTCCCTCATTATCTCATTTACAAGGAGCAGATAAAAGGTCTAGAGTTCATTTCAAGTGTGCTATTTGCATTTGGAATCTGTTGCTGTCAACTCTCAATATGAGATCCAAAGAGCTGTCACTATCAGTGAAGCAAGCCATCATTAGGCTGAAAAATCAAAACAAACCTATCAGAGAGATAGCAAAAACATTAGGTGTGGCCAAATCAACTGTTTGGAACATTCTTAAAAAGAACGCACGCACCGGTGAGCTCAGCAACACCAAAAGACCCGGAAGACCACAGAAAACAACTGTGGTGGATGACAGAAGAATTATTTCCCTGGTGAAGAAAAACCCCTTCACAACAGTTGGCCAGATCAAGAACACTCTCCAGGAGGTAGGTGTATGTGTGTCAAAGTCAACAATCAACAGAAGACTTCACCAGAGTGAATACAGAGGGTTCACCACAAGATGTATACCATTGGTGAGCCTCAAAAACAGGAAGACCAGATTAGAGTTTGCCAAACAACATCTAAAAAAGCCTTTACAGTTCTGGAACAACATCCTATGGACAGATGAGACAAAGATCAACTTGTACCAGAATGATGGGAAGAGAAGAGTATGGAGAAGGAAAGGAACTGCTCATGATCCAAAACATACCACCTCATCAGTGAAGCATGGTGGTGGTAGTGTCATGGCGTGGGCATGTATGGCTGCCAATGGAACTGCTTCCCTTGTATTTATTGATGATGTGACTGCTGACAAAAGCAGCAGGATGAATTCTGAAGTGTTTCGGGCAATAATATCTGCTCATATTCAGCCAAATGCTTCAGAACTCATTGGACGGAGCTTCACAGTGCAGATAGACAATGACCCGAAGCATACTGCGAAAGCAACCAAAGAGTTTTTTAAGGCAAAGAAGTGGAATGTTATGCAATGGCCAAGTCAATCACCTTACCTGAATCCGATTGAACATTTCACTTGCTGAAGAAAAAACTGAAGGGAAAATGCCCCAAGAACAAGCAGGAACTGAAGACAGTTGCAGTAGAGGCCTGGCAGAGCATCACCAGGGATGAAACCCAGCGTCTGGTGATGTCTATGCGTTCCAGACTTCAGGCTGTAATTGACTGCAAAGGATTTGCAACCAAGTATTAAAAAGTGAAAGTTTGATTTATGATTGTTAGTTTGTCCCATTACTTTTGGTCCCTTAAAAAGTGGGAGGCACATATACAAACTGTTGTAATTCCTACACCGTTCACCTGATTTGGATGTAAATACCCTCAAATGAATGCTGAAAGTCAGTTTAAGCACAGTTAAAGCACATCTTGTTCGTTTCATTTCAAATCCATTGTGGTGGTGTATAGAGCCAAAAAGATGAGAATTGTGTCGATGTCCCAATCTTTATGGACCTGACTGTATATTGTACACTTTATGTGATCCTTTGTGCTCAAACCATCTCATACTGTTTAGCATATATTTTTTTACATGTACTGTCTGTCAGGTTCTGTTTTTCCCTGTCTGTCTCCTCTTTTCCATGTATTTTGTCCCTGTTCTCCTTCCGTAGTCCTGTCATTTTGTCATTTGTTTCATCTGAGTCTCATCAAACCTGAACTTGCTGATCTCTGATATTCCTGGCTGTGTATGACTTGCCTGCCTGACCTGCCTTCTGATTAATATAAACCCTTCTTCAGTCTACTTCCTTTGTTCTGAAGCCTGTCAACCTCTGCTTGCATTTGATTTTTTTTTTTTTGGAATAAGAATTTTATAAACATTTCAATGTCCCTACAGGAATTAAGTAGCTTTCACAATTTTGAGACATTTCATTGTCTGCCATATGCTTTCAGCCTATGAATATCAGACACCATTCCAAGCACTAGAATGCACGCCTGGAATATTAATTAAAAAGATGGTGTGATCTGCATGAAAATACACACATTGACATTCTTCATAATTGAAATGAATGTGACACTATGGATGCCAAACAATTAGCATATAGAGATGCCAATCAATATCGCCATAGATGCTTTGGATTACAATACTGTTGTTATATTATGTTTTGAAGATTAATTATTTGTTCTGCTGTACCAGCGCCACAGGTTTCCTCAGAGCCTTCTTGACATATTAATAAATGGATATTGCTGGCAAAGTGTGCTTTGTCGTTCCTGCCTGCAGTCTCACGTTATCTGTTCAAGCTGTTTCACTTGTTGAATTCAGAGGCTTCACATGACACCTCAGGCTCATATTGCGTTATTTCATGGTCAAAACAAATGTCCAGGCTGTATTGCTGGCTGTAGTAAGAGTTACACATTACATTACATTAGATGTAAAGCTGATGCTTTTATACAAAGCGACTTACAGTTGATTAGAGTAGCAATGCAGGGTTAAGGGCCTTGCTCAAGGGCCCAACGGCTGTGCGGATCTTATTGTGGGTACGCCGGGGATCGAACCACCGACCTTGCGGGTCCCAGTCAGTATAGAACGCCCTGCAGTACTGATGACCCAAGCCTTGAGATGGATGGAAGAACAAAAATGGTGAAAACCGTAAGAAGAAATGACCATCAGAATTATTGATCCGACACCCGCCACTAGATATGAAAAGTTAATGCGGATATCATTTACTTGTGTGCAAGGATTTGGCTTCTGAATGTAAACCAGGCTGTGAAACCAAATGATCAGATCTATAGGTGCAAGGTTCATGGGCAAGAGGCCATGACTGCTGGGCAGGTGTTACCAGTAAGATTCAGCCAGTGGTTTCTACACAGGTTTTTGTCTGTGAGATAAAAAAAAAAGCAGGTATTACCCATGTGAAATAAAAATTCATGACTTTGGTCCCTCCACTCATTTGTGGGGTGGGGTTTTTCAGCTTTGTCTTCTATCGCCATAAACAGTGCTGCACTCCCAGTGGCTGCTTTGCCCCTCTGATCCATAACCCCAATACCCTCCCTAACTTTCCTTCCCAGTACTTACTAATTATAGTGATCTTGACGGGATTACCTCAACATGACACTCTGGGAATTTTTATATAGAACAGTCCATTTCCATGCAAAATATGCCTTCTCTTCCTACCTACAGCCCACAGCTGTGAAGTGAATCGAATTATGCATGGCAAAGGAAGGGAGAAGAAAAGCAGGCAGAAATAGAGATGGAAGATAAAAATAGAGATGCATAAAACATTCATCCAATATAAAAATTCCCTCTGCACAAGGAAATACTTATTCAGTTCACTGAATAATGCATCCTTGTCGGTGATAGCAGGATCAACACAGATGAATTGAGTTAGCTTGCAACTACCAAGTAATGTTTCTTTTTTCTTGGACAACATAATGGGTATGTTCCACTGGTGAAAATACATTGCTATAGGCTCGGTACTTAATTATGCAAGTAGCGATAATGCACCAGAATATGGACCCCATAATGCTTGCTCACACTTTTGAGAGAAAAAAGGAAAACTCTATCCCTTTTACCAATTTACCCTGATCAGTGTAATTGGCAGCCCTTATCGCTCCTCAAAATACCACGAAAGAGCAAAAGACACATTGTTCACTTCAGCACTAAAGCCACAGAAAACTGTCAGTTGAAGGCCAGTGTGTTTACTCAGCATGCTTGAGGGTTTCAGGTGTTCTGCAATCGAGATTCTGAACAGGAAGAGTTGATTTTTTGTGATGTACATAACAGCTGTAAAATGTAATCATTGTATCAGAGGAAATAGGGTGTGTAATAAATCGGCTTTTGATTGGAGGCTACTGAAGCAGTTGAAACAGCAAGGCAAAGGTGGAGGTGTGGGGGCGTAAGTCCCAGAAGACTGATTTTATCGTCTAACTCTGTGAGGGGGTTATATTTCCAGTCAGGGCTGGACAATCACAACAAAAGAGTCAGACCATTAGATATGCAAAGAGACAGATGATGCAGCATTAAGGGGACATGCTTTAACTACATTGCAACTATATTGCAAATGAGCAATAGCAGCAAACAAAACAAAATCACTTTGCAAGAGGGCACAGGCCATTTAACAGAAACATCATTACTCTACCTTGTAACCAGGGAGCCAGGAGCTAGGAGGCTCAAGACAAATTCTTGAGCAAGGAAACATAACCGCACCCTTTGCAAAAGCATTTTTTACAGAATGAGAAAAAACTTTTTTTTTTTTTTTCTTGTTCCTTTCCGTTCTTTTTCCGTTCCTTTTTCTTGTAGTATTTTTGTCTCCTGTTTTTTTTCGATTTGTGCTCATCTGCCCCATGTACATATTTATAGATTTTTTCCCATTTTGTGTTCAAGCCTTTTGGAATTTTACTCTTGTGCCTCCTGAGTTTCTCTGAACCTGGAACCCAGTTCCTATCAGTCTGATAGATCGGATGGTGTTACAGAAAATGATGCCTGAAGTTAAAATGTGTCCATCTGAGAATGTGAGAAATCCTATCATAGATCTCAACTTTGAACTAAAGACATGATGCGTCTGCAATACAGCCCCTGGTCATAAAAAGAGGTTACTGAAAAGGAAGGAATAGGTACTAACACATCTCCTAATGAGATGATAATTATAACTGAATTGATTATTGGTTATTAATGAAACTAAGGTTTGTAGCTATTGTGATAATATGTCTCGTTATTATTCCCTTAATGTAATTTGTTTGGTATCCCTGCTATTCTGCTGAAGGGGTGTGGGCATTTTTTAACCTACTCTTGGGTTTGAGGTAGGCCAGGTTTATTGATTGTTGGTGTTACCACGCAGTCTAGGGTCAGACCGTGACAGGGTAAATGATTGGGAGATGTGATGCATGGTGATGCATGGAATATTCCATGGCATCTTATGGTTCGTTTCATCACTGTTGCTCACCGATGTTTAAAAAAAAGATATTTTAGGCGTATTGTTTGCGAACTGCAATGATTATTTGGTTTGGTTTGTGTGAAACATGCTGTGGGTACCATGTCATAGTGAGCCTTGTTCTAAATTCCCCAGGTTATATTATACGATAGTGCCACTGTTAGGTAATGTCCAAACCACACTTGCATTCAAAGCACGAAAATCAGTCTTGTCATTTTGCCATTCTGGCACCAATATACAGAAAACATATTTTGGTGAGGCAAACATGCTATTCAAATTTATCCTGAAAATTTCATAAAAATCAGATTTATTAACAGATTAATGCTGATTTGGAACAAGGAGAAAATCTGGATAGTTTCATAAAATGGTTGCAACTCTCGATTCAGATTCAATGAGAATTTTAAAAGGAACTGTATTGACCCACCTGAATGAACTGATACTGAACTGAATATGCTATGAACTGCTGACTGGTGAACTGGTGAACTAAAAAGAATATCCGCAGTGCAGTACATGATGTTAACCAAACCATTAACCCACTATATAAGCACTTCCCTGACAGGTGACTGAACACCAAGGGTTTAGGCTTAATTTTAGCATTGAGGGGGACATGTCAGTTCCTGGATGTAGCTTTAGGTTTCTTTACCATTTCTCATACGGTCTGATCTTGTGGTGAATTTGCTGGGATGTCCATTCCTTAGTAGCTTGGCAACTGTCCATTTGTAAATGAACTTTATTATTGTGGAATGATGGACTTCACATTGTTGGACATAGCTTGATAACCCTTTGCATATAACTGAGCACCAATATTTGCTTCTCAGAGATCAAAAAGGATATGTTTTCTTCTTTGCATGCCGTAAATGCTCACAAACCTGACTGTTCCAAGCTAAAAAGAATTCCAGGATTATTGGCACCCGTGGAGAAAAAAGCTGCATATAATAAACCACATGGATAATGATGGTTCAAAAAATTTTATGTTCAAACATATGGGGATATAATATACTTTTATTTCAATACATTTACACTCATGTTACAATGTTCTTTATTAAGTAATTTCATTTTTTCTGAAAACCACAGGTGTCAAAATGATTGTAAATAAAACCAAATACATTTTATTGCCAATTTCACTTGAAATTTTGACATTTTGTCCAATTTTGGTAATTGACCATCATGAGTCGGGTAATGGGTACAAAAAAATGGAACATGGTGAGGAAGGCCATAAGTAACCCTAGAATCACAGCTTAAGAATTGCAGAGATGCAAGTCTAAACAAAAATCATAAAATGGCACCAACAAACTCTTTGGAAGAGTGGCACGAAGACAGCCTTTACTAAACACAATAAACAAAAAGCGATAATCCCACTGACGGGATCGGATTATGGACTAATCATAGTGCTGCCCAAAATTCCACATGCTGAAAGGAACAAATTACTTTTGATTTGAAGTTAAGACATCTAACTGAAATCATTGATTGAAAATCTCTAAGTTGATACACAGAATAATGGTTGTTGAATCCTGACGGGTCTGCATTTTTCAAAGCAATTTGGTTTTCTTACATGGAACACATGTTTCTTGAAGGTGCAACTGACTGTATTTAACAATTATTTGTCTCTATTGTTTTAGAGGTATACAATAACTGAGCTTGAGTACCTCTTAAGAGTATTCATGATTGGTCTCCTTAGAAAGAAAGTAAAATCATGAATCTTTTGATGAAAATACTCAGTCCTGCATCTAACAACATAAGGGAACTTGAATAAGTTTTATAATAACTGCTCGGAAAAAAATGTTTGTGGCATCATTTCTCCCAGTAATTGGGAGATGGCTTCATTGACATATTTTCATTTATAAAGCCATCTTAGGGCAACTCCCTGGATATTTAAATTGCCTTTTTAATTGGAAAACAAGTTCCTACAACCTCCGCTCCCAGAACCTGCCACTTCTTACTGTCCCTCGTTCATGAACAGAATTTGGGAAAATGGCTTTTAGTTTTTATGCTCCATGGTCTTGGAACGAGAAAGATATTAAACTGGATCACTTCATCCCTGTGGGCCATTTTAAAAGTTTACTTCAGACTCTAAAAACTGAGGTCTGCAGCTGTTTTACTTGAGATTGTATTAATGTGTTACTGTGTTGTGCTTTTGTATTGTATTGAACATTATGTTGTCATCTCTGCTTGCCCCTTGGCCAGGGCTTTTTAAAAAGAGATAACAATCTCAATGGGACTCACCTGGTTAAATAAAGGAGAAATAAAAAAATAAGTAAATGGACATTTCAGTCAGTCCTGCCTCTCCCAGTTTCCAGCTTCCAGCTGTGCCTCTCCGAGGGCAAGGTTCCCCCCATTTTAATTTGTTTAGGCCTTTCACAGCTCATTCTCACCGACTCTTACAAGAGTCAAGATAGTGGACATTTGGGGGTTGATCTGCTGTTGGTGGACTTTCTATATTTTCATCAGTGATTTCAGGAATTCAGCTGCCTTTGGGTCTTTGGACTGTCCTTTCAGTTTTGTGGAACCTTTGAGGGACACAAGCTTTGGTTTGGCACTTTATTTCATTATTTTCTCATGTGATTGTTGGTTTAAGGTAGTTGAACCCATCTCTAAATTAGACGTAAATCTGTGTGTAACTTAATACATTTCTTAATTTGAATCTGCTTCTGAGTTGTACATCTTGATAAAGGTTGATCCAACAGGTTGCTCTGCCTGTCAAACAATTTTCCAATTTAATTGATCATTTATATATTTGATATATATATTTATAATTAATAAATTAACTCAAATATATTTATATTACTTGTCCGATAAGTGAAGGGTTTTAAGGGTTATAACAGTTCATGCGCTTGTCGGTATTCAGAGTGCCAAACATTAAACATGAGTGTTGACTGTTAAAATGGTTGGATTCGCAAATCGACCATATTTCACCCTGAACTTCACTTCCCCCTAAAACATGTAAATGTATGATCTTTTTGCTTTTCATGAACTTGTGTACCAAACATACATCTGTTTCATAGGTTTTTATACTTTACACATATGCCCTTCAAATTTAGTTATCACCCATGTCTCTGCAATGAGTTGCCACACAGTGGCAAACAGCTTTATTTAAAAGTATGTCAATAACTATTATTTTTTTAGTTTACAGCATTTATGGTGCATATTTATCAAGAGTGCCAATAATCCTGCAGCCCAATGTAATAACACTTCCTGATAATCAACTAATAAATCACATCTTTAGCGGCACCTGGCTCTAACTGCCTTCTTAACTGTATAGAAGCAGTAGGGGTGCTTTTTACACAAGGTTTCTGCATGTTGGCTCATTTTTTATTGAGTTATGACAATTATTTTTGGTCATCTTGAATAAAGATAAGATGTATGTGTGTTATGAATCACATGACTCATGAGGATAGATCACCTCACTGTACAGAAATAGAATCAATGGCATTAACAGTCTCATCAGATAATTAGTTAAATCTACTTTCTGTGAACTCCATCAGTCATCTCTGGGAGAACATAACAGCACATAGGGCACATTCTGTAACTCTAGGGAAGGAATATTTCCTGCCTTATAATCTTTCCTTTTGATATATTAGATATATCACATATAGCACTAGCAGGGGGTGATGCACACATTTTATTATTTTCTTTTTTTATTGCCCTGATGCACATCAATTTAAAACCTTTAATAAAAATAAAAACAAAAATACACTGATTTATTTTGAAGAATTAAGAAAAATTAATCACGGAAGAAACTGATTATATTACTGCTGAATTTACTCCTTTACTCTAAACCAACTTTTCTGGCTTGGGAAATTAATTCTGCATTAATATTTGTGAATTTGTGTGGGTGTATATCTGTCCTACTTTCTGCATTCACTAACCATTGCATAAACAGCACTAGCACACCTGCCCGGCCTTTGTATTTGAAAATATATCACCTCCTTCATAAGACATGAAGCACCGCCATTACAGTTCCCAAAGAATTTAATGAAAAACATAAGTTCTGTTTGTCAGTCAGAGCTCCTGTAATTATTTTAGCAATAACCTCAGGCAGGCTTCCTTCAGTTTTGCTTTGCATGCTTTAGCACAAAATAAGTCAACACAAGTTCCAAAGTTCTTTATGGAGGAATATGAATTTAGTTGATACAAATGAGAAGCGGGACACTTTACCGTAATGGGAAATATGATGCTCAGGGCATTTGGATGAGTTGCAACTCATCCAAGTGACACAAGCTGAAATCACTCAACTCGGATAAAAAAGTGCATGAAAAATGATGGTGGTGGTATTTATCCCAACAGTGTAAATGCCAGATATACCTGCAGACTATGCAAGTAGAACTAAAACCAGTAGGAAAATACTCCCTGCTGCTTAAACAGCATCATGCCTCTCTCAGATGAGAAATTAGAACAGGCTGCCAGGGTCTATGTTCCATCAGACATTTTCTTTTGACATTTCTGGACATGAATGTGTCCAAGTGTGGATTGGAATAATATATACTTTTTTGAGGAAATGGTTCGGAAAATATCTGTCTCATACAGCCCACAGTGAGCATGATAAGATCTTCAACTTTCATTCATTTTCATTTTTGATCACATTTTAGTTTTCTTTGCAATCCAAAATAATATGTATTATTCAATACTAAAGCTATTATGCATTTTCATACAAAACAAACATTCAATTTGTATCAAATGGCAACAATTTGTGTCTGTCTAATCCAGTTAATAGCCCACTGAGCAAGAGCGATCTCTTGTGACGGGAATGCTGGGAAAATATACAAAATGAAACCAGAAATTGTGTATTAACCGTCTTGTTTCCAACCATGGTTTTAGACATTAAAAGACAGCGCTGTACCTGCAGCTGAGTTGCACCTGGACCATTAAGGAACTACCTAATCATCCCTAGATACATACATAGAAATGGAGATCTGAAGATCTCAGTCTGTGTTCTCTGAGAAAATCTTTCCCACTGGGATTTTCTTCATCAAAGGCAGCACTTGTCGCCATTGGCTGGCAGCAACATCTGATCTGGCACTGCATGGGCGCTGTGGCTCGATAGGTGGCTTAGCCGCACCATGGCATGGGTTTTAAGGTGTCAGTTGTTGATCACACACATGGTTACTGTTCTTGAACCCCTTTGACTACAGGCATAATCGTCATCTCTGCTGAAGGGAACCCCTAAATATTACAGTAAACAAAGTTACAGAAGCTCAATGACAGTGGAAGGGAGTCAAAGGGAGAAATATCCCCTCAGACACGTGATCTCTTGGAAGTCCTCCAAAGGCAAAGTCCTCTATTTAGCCATTGCAACATATAAAAAATTCTGCATAAATTCTTTAGTCATTTTATGCATGCTGAACAAACTATACACCCTTGGAAATGTAATGTCATTAGCTAAGATGCTTCACAGTCACTTTAATACCATATCCCTAGCTGGGTGTATGCTGAGCAGGAGTTATACTGTAGTTGCTTGCACAAAGATTGGGGGGAAAAGCCTATACTGAGCCTATACTATTGGTCTGAGAATCTCATAGGTGGGCTCATTGTGTTCCAGCGAACCTATACAAAATGTAGATAATAGCATTCCTATGTACAGGTACTTTTGTACAAGTATGCAATGGTGAAACTGAAAACAATAATCCCTCTGAAGTAAACAATCGACATTTGGTCACACGTTACAATAAGGTGTATGGATTGGCATTAATGTAGTTGTTAAGATGAATTAATGATGGACAAAAACATGAAATAAGCATTAAATTAACTTTTAATTAGTTCATGCATTTGTTAATGACTAACAAACCTTAGTAAACCATAGGATGAACTAATAATTAGTTAACCATTAACAAGTACATTACAGTGGTTTGTGTTTCATTTCCTGCCTCGGGAGATCTGGCAGGCAAATTTTTTTTTGTTTTTCCACAGTAAGTACTTGTTGTACACACAATCACCCCCAGGTGGCAAAATTGAGTTGTCTAACTTATCGCTGTCTGATATACTTGCAATGTTCTGACAGGAGGCAGCAGAGTGCTGTATTTCTCATATATGCCTAGGGACCGGTTGCACCAATTGGACGTAAAAAAAGCTGGTCTTAACTGTTGGTCATAGTTACGTGCGGCATTGTGTTCAAAATGTCTGCCTGTTGCACCATTTAAAAATAAGACTAGGTGCAGCTACATCCAGCCAAGACAATGCATGTTCACGTTGATACACTATGTCCTGCAAATGTTGCTAAGCAGTGTGCGTTGCTTGGCTTCAATACTTCAACTGCTTGATATGTTGACATTAATCGTGTCCCCTAAATTATTCTGAAAAGTACAATTAGTATAAAATTGTAGTGCTGCTATATGCTCAAAACAGTGCAACTTTCTGGGGGTATATCACTGAGCAGGACTAACTGAGTTTGCTGGATAAGTTCAGAGTAAAACTGATAAACCTTCCAAAAGTGAAAGATGAACTGAAATCGTTTTTTTCCCCCATCCAATTGCACTGATCCTCTCTCTATGGCCATAATCTAAACACAACCTATCTTACAGTACTTATACTCAATATGAAATTTGTGAATGGGATATGCACTTTATGAACTGGATTTAATTGTATATGAGTTGTTAGGAGGGTTCAAGAATAAATTGCCACCCTGTGGTTTCACAAAAAAATGCAAGATCTTTGGAAGATAAGACAGAGAAAGCAATATGATTTATTTTAAACAAATATATTTTGTAAATGTTTAGAGGGCCATTATCTGTTTAAATGTTGAAATGTTCTCATCCTTACAATCCATAGTGACATGCAAATCACTCCACTGTGGTCGGCTTGAGGTGACATAGATTCTTCCACATTGATTCTGCTACTACCTCATAAGAACTTCACTTTCTTCTTGGAGGAAGCTTCTTCTGCTGAGTGTCTCCTTGTCTTCCACAGAATAGGTGAACCACCAAAACTGGCAGTACACCAGGGTGCAAAGTGCACAACTCTTAAAGGGCTTGGAAATAGGTCATTTGATCAGCTAGGATTTAATCTTGCAATACACCCATTAATTAACTATACTTCAGCCTCAACCGGCTCATTTTCCACATGAGACGTGCACTGTGAACGCAGTGCTCACAACTGGTCACAGAAATACCTCAATTCAGTAGCAATGTCCAGTGTGCCCACGTGCTGTGCCACTGAGTGTGCCCATATGCCGTGTGCCATTAATTCAGGAAAATAGAGATCCCAGAGAAATTGAAATATATGATCCCAGAGAAAGAGGGCAACGCAGTTCAGAGAAAGGTCATTGCCTGAAATAGCTTTTATTAATCAATTTACTAAAGGGTGAATGAAGCATATGGTGCCTTGGAAAGTGACTGCAAACAGACTATTACTTAATTCCTCAGCGGACATGTGTAATTACAAATTGAAATCACTGAACAACCACTCTAAAGATAAAGACCAGGCATGGATGAGTGTGAGAAGGCTGTCACTGAATCAAATGAATCCCTTACTATCTGTGGGCTTGTTTTTACCTGGTGCACCAGAACTAAAACAAAACCCTTGGGTGTTTCATCACTACTTTGGCCCAATGTGCTTTCAAAAGCTACAGGAGTTAAATAATTTACATGCACATGGAGGGAGAGGAGAGGGAGAGGGAGAAAGAGTTATGAAAGCATCATTTAGATCTCTATCTCCTTTTGTTCTGTCGGAGCAGAGAGCACGCTCGGTGCATGATGCATTTTCCTTGGAGCACTCAATGAGTCATCCCTAAGCATGCCCTTCACATTCAGATGGCTCTAAGTGTTTATGAAGATGGAGCGGTGTGTGCAGAGTTTGTAGATGACTATCATCACCCTGCACCTCTAAGCGGGATGTCAGAAATTCCATGATGGTAAGTGACCATGGAGATAAATTCCTGCATAGTGACAACCAGCAGCTTCCTAAAATCAGAACAGCCTCTCACTCTCTCGAGGAACCATTTCTCTTTGCCCTTATATTTTCTTAATCTTTGTTTTCTTATTTAACCAAGTTATGAACTGTTAGTTGGTTCACATCTGCTGCAGTTTTTTGTGGTCTCACATGCCCTTTTTGTATATACAGTATGCTTAACGCTTTCAGTCTCAAGCCCAATATGAAGCCAATTCCCAAGGAGTTTTGGTATGGTTGAGACAATTTAGTTATAATTGGGGCTCAAAACGATAGTATTTCATTTTGATTGGTTAAAATGGTATATGGTTGAGAGTGCTACATGGTACTCTCAGGATTTTACAGTAGTTATGCCTGAGTGCCATATGGACTGAAAGGGTTAATTGTTTGGTTGTGGTTACTTACTCCTGGGCAATTATGCATAAATGAACTCTCTGGACTTGGAGTCTTACTGAACTTATCTTATTTGGTCTCTAAGGCAACTGACTCTGAATTGAAAGTCATTGAAGTGTCCACTGTGTTTTACGAATATAAAGTGGTTTTCTAGATTTAGGAGGTGGTGATAGCAGAGCTATGAGAATTCCTTTGCATCATTGTATCAGTTAAGTTGTTCACTATGAATGTAATGTTCCTTTGTTGACCGGGTTTAGTTACCAGTGATGCAGAATTGACACAGTAAAAAACATCTGCTCTTAGATGTGGTACTTTCAAAGCAATTTTCTTTGATTGCAATGTGAAGCTTTTGATTGCAATTGAATTTGTATGTGAAATAAATAATTTGTTTTGAAATCAAATATTTTCTTGTGGTGTCTGTTCAATGTCTTGTTCTAATGCTTTTCTTTCATGTCTATTCTTGGAAGGAAAATTCAAAGACATTATTATTTTTGACAGATGCTGACTGCAGCATTGGTTTATTTTCATTTTAACCAGAAATAAGCCAATCATGTCAAAGGGTCAAAATATACCCATGAGCACATGCTGCACATGAAGAATGTTCCTGTAAATAAATAAGCAAATAAATGTAATTAGCTGCAAACTGCCAAAATAAGAGCAACAACCAAGTATGACGTCTAATTATTTTCAACGGCATTTGAAATCATTCTGGCTTCCTGTGGAAGCTTGTTGTCAGCAATGTTCTGGCTTTTAATTGTTAGGAGGAACAGCTTGGCTCCCAGTTTACACAGTGACCACTCCCAACCTCTCCTTCCTCCAAACTGCGAAAAATGGTTGCGATGACTAAGTTGGTGTAGGAATCAGTAGTAGGAAGCACACGTAGGGTGAAATGCCAGTAACATGGTACTTGCCAAAACCAACCACACCCGCCTTTCTGCATGTTGTGGAAGTGAAATGCATGTTCGGAGTGCTGAGTGCTGATAAATTATACAACAGAGTACACTCCCCCATCCTTGTGAAGATCATTGAGGAATTAATTTGCCCCGTCCTTGCAGTCCAATGTACACAAATGAAGCCTCCTTGGCTCTAATTTTTAACATTATTGTTTGTTTTCTGTCACTCTTTATACAGACTAGTTGACCTTGGCAACGGCACACAGGACAGTCGCAAACACGAGAGGAAGCAAGGTTGTATTTAGTTGTGGAATTTGAACGTTCCAAGTCATCCACGTCATCCAGAGAAGTGCATTTTTTCCACTAGGCGCGTGTAGTTGTTGAAGACCTCCAGAGAGCTTACGTATTGTTTCTGTTTTTTGCATGTGAGCATTAGGTATTAAGGAAACCTTATGGGTTTATCAGCTGTCATAGATTTGTTAGTCAAATTGCCGTGTTAGTTAGACCAGGTGTGTTGCATTTTGTTATTAGTTAGCAAATCTAGTGGGTTTTCCACCAGCCGCTGGCAGTTTCGCTCGTTTCTGTAATTATTCTGTGATTAGGTGATCAGAATCAGTTAGATACTTCGGACGCTGCAATTGTTAGGATAATTATTAGATCGCTAGGTTGCATTGGTAATTAGCAGTTTATATAGGCGTGCTCAGAGCGACGCTAGTGTCGCTCCCTCCCATTTGGAATGGTATGGTGTGTCAGCACCCCATTAGTCTGCTCTCTCCCCTACAGAACGCGCTTCCAGCGACGTGGTCCTCCACAGCGCCGGAACCCCACCAACCTCTGCAACCCCTCACTGACCCCCTGTGACAACTTCACAGTTGCAGGGGGGCTATGGAACTGCCAATCAGCCACACGGAAGGCTGACTTCATTACTGGTTATGCCTCCCTCCTGCCTCCCTCCTGTCCCTACAGTTCCTTGCCCTCACTGAGACCTGGATTACACCAGAGAACACCGCCACCCCCACTGCCCTCTCATCCTCCTTCTCCTTCTCACACACCCCCCGGCCATCTGGCCGTGGAGGTGGCACTGGCTTGCTGATCTCCCCCTCCTGGAAATTCTCTGCATTTTCCCTCACTGACCTATACCTATCCACCTTTGAATGCCACGCTGTCTCAATTACTCACCCTGTTAAACTTTATATTGTCATTGTTTATCGTCCTCCAGGTCCCTTGGGAAGTTTCCTTGATGAGCTTGACACTACTCAGCTCGTTCCCTGAGGATGGCACCCCACTGATCCTCCTGGGAGATTTCAACATCCACCTGGAAGCCTCCCAGTCTGCTGCCTTCTTACCACTACTTCACTCCTTTGACCTCTCCCTGCAGCACTTTCCCCCAACTCACAAGGCTGGAAACCTTCTTGACCTGATCTTTCTGAGGAACTGCTCCTCTTCTAACCCCACTGTTACCCCTTTACACATGTCCGATCACGACTTCATTTCCTTCTCTATCCCCCTTGCTCCCCTGCCTCCATCCCCTTCTCTCACCCCCACTGTCTCTGTCCGCTGTAACCTCCGCTCTCTATCACCCTCCTCACTTGCCCCCAAAGTCACCGCTTCTCTCCCTCCTCTTGAATCCTTCTCCAGACTACCTCTCCTCAGCCCTTGACTCTCTCTGTCCTCTGTCTCCAGGCCTGCTCGATCCTCCCCTCTCAGCCCATGGGTTCCCGCCTTCTACGTTTTTCCAGGCCCAGCCTACGTGCAGCTGAGAGGAAGTGGAGGAAATCAAAAGACCTGTCCTCCTACCAATCTCTCCTGGCGGCATTCTCCTCCGCTATCACCACTGCCAAAATAAATTTCTACCAAACAAAAATCCAGAATTCCATTTCTAACCCTCGTCAACTGTTCTCCATTTTCTCCTCTCTCCTCAGCACACCTCCCCCACCATCTCAGTCCTCCCTTACAGCTGAGGACTTTGCAGTATTTTTTGATGAGAAGGTTGCAGATAACCATAGCACCTTCGCGACCACCCCCACCTCTGTGCCTGCCTCCCTTTCTGTGCCTGCCCCCTGTTTCTCCTCTTTCTGTCCCCTTACAGATGCTGTTTCTCCTCTTTCTGTCCTGCTCTCCCACTGCCCTACTACTTGTGCCCTGGACCCCATCCCCTCAAACCTGTTTCAGGCAATCACGCCTGACATCCTCCCGTTTGTCACCTCACCCCTCGTCCCCTTGTTACAGGAGTCCCCCAGGACTCAGTCCTCGGACCCCTCCTCTTCTCCATTTACACAAGATCCCTTGGCCTTGTTATCTCTGCTCATGGCATCTCATATCATTGTTATGCCGATGACACCCAACTCTTTCTCTCTTTTCCCCCATCAGACACACAGGTCTCTACCCGTATCTCCGCCTGCCTGAAAGACATCCAGAGCTGGATGGGCAACCACCATCTAAAGCTCAACCCAGGTAAGACGGAGGTAATCTTCATCCCTGCTCTAACCTCTCCCTTCTCCGATTTTTCCATCTCACTAGGGGATACCACAGTGACCTCATCCCCTAGTGCAAGAAGCATTGGAGTGGTGATGGACAACAGGCTGTCCTTCTCCAAAAACATCACTACGGTGATCCGGGCGTGCAGGTTCTTCCTGTACAACATCCGGAGAATCCGACCCTTTCTCACCACCCACCTGCGATGGTCCTGTCCCACCTGGACTATTGCAATTCTCTGCTGGCTGGCCTTCCAGCATCTGCCATCAGACCCCTACAACTGATCCAGAATGCTGCAGCCCATCTGGTATTCAATGTTCCCAGACATTCACATGTCACCCCTCTACTCAGCAACCTACACTGGCTGCCTGTTATGGCTCGCATCAAATTTAAAACTTTGGTGCTCGTGTACCAGGCAGTTAAGGGATCACCAGCAAGACCCCTCTGTTCTGCCACTTTGTGCCGTCTGGCGCCTCCCCCTCGCCACACCTGCACTTCCCGCTCACGACTGCTGTCTGTCCTGGAATGACCTCCCGGGGGATGTCAGAATGGCAGAGTCTCTGACCTCTTTCAAGCGCAGACTGAAGACTCATCTCTTCAGGCTATACCTTTCCCTCCCTAACTCACCAACATGATATATATATATATATATATATATATATATGCCATAGACTGTAATGGCACTTACATAGTCGTATAGATGTTGTTTTTTGTATTAGTTATTGTATTGTTGTACTCGGGGTATTCTAGCTGCCAACTGTGGTATACTAGTTTGGAAGTTGATGTATTCTTCAAGGGTTCCGATTATATCTGTATGGTTACACTAGGGACGGCACAGATGGTGCAGTGGGTAGCACTGCCGCCTCACAGCAAGGAGGTCCTGGGTTTGAATCCCCGTCGGCCGGGGCCTCTCTGTGCGGAGTTTGCATGTTCTCCCTGTGTCTGCGTGGGTTTCCTCTGGGTACTCCGGTTTCCTCCCACAGTCCAAAGACATGCAGGTTAGGCTGATTGGAGAGTCTAAATTGCCCGTAGGTATGAGTGTGTGAGTGAATGGTGTGTGTGCCCTGCGATGGACTGGCGACCTGTCCAGGGTGTATTCCTGCCTTTTGCCCAATGTATGCTGGGATAGGCTCCAGCCCCCCAGCCCCCCTGCAACCCTGTTCAGGATAAGCGGGTTAAGATAATGGATGGATGGATGGATGGATGGATGGATGGATGGATGGTTACACTAGGACTCGGAACTGTACTGTCCTCTCAGGTCCTCTTCGCACTTGTACTTGTGTTTGATCTGCACTTCGTTGTACGTCACTCTGGATAAGAGCGTCTGCTAAATGCCATGTAATGTAATGTAAAATCCACATTCTGATTTCGGTTGTGCCTAGCCATGACATACCCACCAGAAGCAGCTGTCATTCAGGGCAGCATGATAGAAGCTAGGCTCATTCTTCAGTTGGCAGGGGCTCAAGATGATACAAAAAAACTGAGCATCACACCCTTGCATGCAAATATTTATGGAGTTAGTATATAGATGATGCACAGTGACTGGCTTATCCAGAAGTGTATGCATGTATGAACACATATGCGTGCATACACTGACGCTATTTAAATTCACTACCTTTCCTTCAGTGTGTGAGAATGTATTATTGGACTTCAGTGCAGTGTTGTGCATTTCATAAGGTGAGGCTGCCATATGAAACTATATTTAGAGGTTGCATGAGAAATATTGGGTTGTTTCCAGCCTTGACACAAATTATAATTAAATGTCAACTGAGTATCAATTTAGACAGGATATTTTTGATGAAAGTGAATTCACTGTTCAATAAAGCAAAATATGTTGAGCATTTTATAGTGAAATTGTGACAAAGCAGTGAACCAGGTGTTTTCCAGTAAAAACAAACAAATAAACCCACAGCCAAAAGAGGAAAATGGTAATATATAATATAATATACATATATATATATAATATATGACTTTATATAATACACATGCAGTAACACAGTATAACCATATGAAAAAGCACTTTGCCTTTATTGCACATTTACTGGTTTACTATAATGCAGTCTAGCATTTGATATGGGAAATGCATGCACACATGGTTAAACAAAAGTAAAGCTAATATTAATCAAATATTTCCATGACATATTACCTTTTGGCATTTAAGAGAGTTTCTTAAAGGAGCACTGTCACACTTTTTTGGCTTGAGCTTATTTGGATGACATGCTTCAATTATGTGTGTAGGCATTTTTAAAATCACCGTCAGTGTAGCCGTTTCCTAGATATGGGGCATAATTGATCAAAACAAACACGTCCAGTGACGTCACTGGACATGTTTGGCTTGACTCTCCAGCCAGTGTTTCCCAGAAGGTAATGGGAGGATCACCCTTGAACGCAGAGACTGGTTTATGTACGGCCACCCATCCAGGCGATCACATAATGTTTTGCGCCCAATGTTTGGGAATCTGACATGATGCAAGTAACATTATATTCATTGCGTATGAGTGATTTAAGAACAAATCTGTTCATACAAGTGGTTATATATTTTTTACATTTTATCTCCAGATTTCATTTTGCCAAAAGTTATGTTTTGTGTCATATGCTCTCTGCGAGTGTGGCAACCTTTTTATATTACCATGCAAGGTTGTGTGGGGCATCTATGCTTTCATTTAAATGTTTTATTGTTCTTTATTGTACTTTATTCCATTTTGTACTTCATTCACTTTAATATTACACACCATTGCAAGTCTCTCTCCTTTAATTAAATTGTACAAAATATCCACATGTCTGACGATAAAGGCATATTCAAATATTTATTTTAAATAATTTATTTCAGATTTTTCTCCCAATTTGATAGCCAATTAGTGTTAGCTGGGGAAACACCGCTTACAACCCCGTCCCTCGGCAGCCCAGATGGATCTAGCAATCCCGAGAACAACACGCCTTCTTCAAGCCCGGGGCGCTGTTGTCTGCGGTGATCCTACTAATCCTGCCCAGTCCCTCCCTCGGAGCAGCGAGCCAATTACTCCACTCCATGAGAGCTGGCCAAACTCGGCTTTGGCAGGACCGGGAATCGAACCCCGGTCCTGGGTGTACAACTGCAACAAACTGATGCCGTGCTATCATCTGATAAACTTGCTCTGGAGCCCAGGAAATCTGATGTGAGAGTGTCACTGAGCCCTGCCACGTTGGAGGGTATTCTCAGAATCAGCATTGAGGGACTGAGCCTTGAGGAATTTGATGCCAGGGAATGTGTTCAAGTTGGTTTAACTGGAGAAAAAGGGGTAGAAGGCCAAACTATCAGAACTGACCATCTGAGGTACCTTGTAATGCTCAGTGAAATCTTTTTTAGGGGAGGCCTGTTAAGGAAGTACCATTGGCACTTTGATTTGCATAATGACAAAGCATACAGGCCACTGCAAAATTAAGCGAAATAACTCAAAAGTACAATGCCACAGCAAAATGTTGCTGTACCAAATTCTATGATTGTGCAACCAGTTGAAAAAGTTAGTGGCACCAGCGCCACCCATTGAAAAAGTTAGTCTGGAGCCCTGATATATACTGTATGAGGATACATATTATAATAACTCTAATAATTTTAGCAAACAGAAGAAGATCAACAGACGAACCTCAAGAAATAATTTCCGCCATTACTTCTTTTTTAAAAATCTGTAAATTTCAGGGGATTAAATATGGCACAGATGGCATAACCAGTGAATGCATGAGTTGTTGTGTTTTGTGTGCCCTGCAGCCTGGAACTGAATCCTGACTGTGCCAGCACTGATTGTAGCCAGGAGCCCTGTGGGGTGGTGCATAATTAGACAAATCACCATCCAGGGAGAAAATGTTTCAGTTGGCAGGAGATCGTCCACCTCACTGTGCAATAGTTACTCCCCCGGTCAGTAGGGCACGTGTAGTCTGCCTGCACCAGCTGCATCAGTCGTGTGGTTCTCTGTCATACATAATAACTTCTTGGCTAAACTGCTAGATTTCATAATGAGGAGAAGTGATGACTAGCTGGATATGCTCAATGTGATTTTATTCTTTTCAACCACCGTGGATATAAGGATAAAAGAATATTTTGTACCGAATTTTGAGGGAGTATTTTAGATGAATATCTTAACCTTTTGATGATACAGTATGTTCATATTTCTTTCCATGTGTATTATGTAGGCAGTAAAAAAAAAGAAAAAAAAATTCCGTCTATTTGGAGAGCAAGTGAACCCACTAGTTTGAGGTGAAGATTGCCTAAACCAGGAAAATGTTACCCATCACCAGATGTACTATGGTGGAATTAAATTATTCAGAATTTGATAGATGAAAATATAATTTTTTTGTGATTGTAAAGGGGCTAGAAATTGCTTAAATAACCATACATTATCTCAGCGGGTTGTCCAGTTCACATCCACCAAATATTTATTCAAAGTAATGGAAATAACTATAACAACGCACATTTCAAGTCAGACATACAGTACTGTGCAAAAGTCTTAGGCAACTGCATAACACTGTATACAGATAAGATTCTTGCAAAAATAATTCAATGAAAGATCCTAAATAAACGTACTATACATTTTACATTACATTTTTAGTTAAACTGAATCAAATCAATATTTTTTGTGACCACCCTTCGGCATTAAAACTGCATCACTTCTCTGAGATATAGAACTGCAGGACAGCGTTGGCTAAGAAAATCAGCAGAGAGGTTGTTCCAAGCATGTTGGAGAACTTGCTACAGTTCTTCTGCAGACTTTGGTTGGCTCCTTGCTTCTGATCTCAGACAGCCTTGATCAAGTTTTTATGTAAAAAGTAGTCAATTGCCTACAAAATTGTCAATACAAAAATGTCTCTGTAAAATTAAATATTTTGGAAAATGTATATTTGGAAATCTCAAATGTGTTCTTTTATACTAACACACACAAAAAAATAAACATATATATACTAAAGTCTAGGATGTCTAAGTCATGTATAGGCATGGTCTGGATCTCCTCAACTCCTCCCAAAATGTACCACAAGTAAATTGAATTGGAGAAGCAGGGAGACAGGGAGAGGGATAAGGTTGGTAGAGGGATTCAGAGCTGAAAAATAGCAAAATGTTAACTCCATGCAGAAAGACCCCAGTTGGGATTCGAACCCTAGATGTTTTTGTTGTGAGATGACAGTGTTATCTGCACCACACCACCACCAAATTAGATCTGGATCCAATACCTCAGAGTCTGGTAAAAAATGTAACCCATATAGGAATAGATGGAAATGTTTATAGTGATATAAGTCAATATGGCAATCCATTCGATTTCTTTTATTTTGCTGATGCTTAATACATACTAACATAACCCCAGACAATGTCTTCTGAATCCATTCACAGATTTAACTTTACAGTCACTTTAACAATATCTCTATCTTTTTTTATTTGAAGTTTGGACATTTAAAAATGTCCTTATCTGTGGGATGTGCTACAGACTGAGCAAGGAAAAAAAACTTAGGCCTGAAATATATCATGGAGTGTACCAGTAAACTAGGTTATGCAGTTTGACCATATGCACCTACTTACTTGATCAGGACATGTTGATTACAGTCAGCTACAGTCTCTCCAAATTATATGCTTTCTTCAATTACCTGTACCAGTTTATTTTCAGTCCCAGTCCTTAATCTTATGGCTGCACATTCTTCCTTAAAATTGAAAGTATCAGACCTGAAGCAGAATTAATTAAAAACACGAGAAAAATCAGTGTCAGAATTTAAAAATCAAATGGAGTTACACTGTCATTTCTTTATTTTTATTTTTTTGAGATTGTCATGGTTCTGATCCCTTTCCCAGCAGACTTCAAAAACCTAGAGCCTAGTCCTTTTCTATACTTACAGTACTTTCAGTTGTTTCTATATTTGATTTTATTAGTATTGTATATAGGGCTTATTTAATTCCATTTTAGGCCATGGTGAGCTGCATTTTCTTCACATTTAATTATATTTGTATTGATTTGATGACACATGCGAGTGAGATGAAAGTTCAATCACAGAAACGTAGGATGGCAACGCATTGCTCAATCAGCCAATCATCAGTATTCACGAGAGCAAAATAAGCATCTCACGGTTGTATGCCTCCGCCAACCAGTCAAGTTGCAGTTTACATCCCTGCCCAGACTCATATAATATGTGTAGTGAAGACTTTGAAGGAATTTAATAAAAGGTATAGTGTATTCTTTGGCAAAATGGATGTTATCACTGTATTGACATGTATGATTTCTGAGGATAATTTCCAGATCACCAATCAACAAACGAAATAACCCAAGATCGTTTTCTCAGCTACAGTGGTAAACAAAACATTATGATGTCACAGTGAAGTTGCCCTTTGACCTTTTGGATATAAAATGCAATCACTTTATTTTTTATCCTATTAGATATTTGTGTAAAATTGTCATAATTAGCATATGATTCATTGAGTCATGGTCAAAAACATCTTTTCTGAGGTCACAGCAACCTTGACCTTTGACCACAAGATTTTAATCAGTTCATCCTTGAGTCCAAATGGACGTTTGTGCCAGATGTAATGAAATTCCCTCTAGGTGTTCCTGAGATATCACATTCATGGGAATGACATGAGGTCACAGTGACCTTGACTTTTGACCACCAAAATCTAATCAGTTCATCCATGAGTCCAATTGGATGTTTGTGCCAAATCTGAAGAAATTCCCTCAAGGCATTCCTGAGATTGCGTTCAGAAGAATGGGATGGACAAACATACAAGCTGAAACCATAATTCCTCCTGGCTATGGCTGTCACCGGTGCGAAGGCATAAAAATGCTATTATCTGCTTCTATCTGCGTTTCAGAATTTTGCATGACAGTGCTACTCATGTCATGGCCGAGTCAGAAATCACTCCTTCTGTCAGTGGAGGTACAGTCAATCTTGCTCAGAAGGAATTGCAAGATGGCGGTACCACTTCAAAAGCTCCGCATGGAAGCTTAAGTCAGTAATCAAACCACCACAAACTATATACCATAATCTTTTGGGTGGCTCTTTAAATTTTTTTATAATGTTTGTATTTTATTCCAGGCAGAACAGCATCCCCACACATTTTCAACAAATTTCATTACTTATAGGCCTGCGGAGGTTAGGCATGCCCCGGGTTCCTCCCAAAATTTCTTCAAGTTTTTTTTCTCACCAATGTTTGAGGGTTTTTATTCCCATAAGGGAGTCGTTTACCTCATATGCACTTTGGGGGCTTAGAGGTGATGTTTTATTCCCTTCTGTGTTCGGAGTCTCTGTGATTTAAATATTGTTGCGCCAAATGTTGCATACTTTAATTGGGCCTAGATTTTCTTGACTGAAAACAGTGTAAATGCCAGCTCATTAAGTGTTAATGTTTATTTATGTTTATATGTAGCAGTTGGTACAATAAAAACTTGTTTGTGAGTCCTGGAATGCAGTCTCTCCGTATCTGAGTCTTTTAAGTGAGTAGCATGAGAATGACAGTGTGTAGTTATTTGTTGAAAATATTCTGAAAATTACTTGTGCATATGGCTGTGGGAGAAACAGCATGAGGTTCACATGAAAATGTTTCCCCTCCAAGTGTGCAAACGGTCACTTGCACAGTCTTTTGGGGATAGAGCACACAGTTGAGTCTTTTAGACTTTGTGAGACGTGGTGTCACTAATGGAATTGCTAGATGAGTGTGAGGTGCTACGCCCTTCGTGGTTAACGTAAGCTAGCCAGCTTTTTTCATGGCTGTCACAGACACTGGTACTTTCTGTAAGCTTTGTAGCCAGGACCTTACCCCTTCAGTAGGCATGAGTAAGAACAGCATTAACTGTATCTGTATCCATTCAACTATATAATCTGTATCCCTACTCGGAAGTGGGCATCGTTCAACCAGGACGTGGGCGAGGTTTCATTTGGTAGCGGTTCGATCTGTCCCAAAGTAACTTTTAAACCTGTTTACATTGCAATTAGCAGTGAAGTACACTGTAGAGCCAAGACTTTAACCTTTACATTGAGTCATTTGGCATTTCTGTAGTCTAGTCATGGGCTTTGCTATTCAAAATTAAAATCAGGTGAATGTTGTGAAGTTTTGAATTGCAGAAAATTTTAATGCCATTTCAAGAGAAAGTCAGGGCAAATCGCCCAAAAATGCCAAAAAACTTGAGAAAAAATGGTCAATACATATGGAAGTCACCCTTCTGGTGAAGGGCATAGGCCAAAACTGGCCCAACTGAGCAACATGTTTTAATGATCACAAGAGAGCCAATTAACTATCCACAGAACAGCCTCAGAATGAAGTCTGGCAATGTATTTTACCTCCAAAACAATGTTTAAAAAAAATAATTATAATTATAATAATAATAATAATTATATACAGTATGCAGTCTGCTCCAGAACTATTGGCACCCTTGATAACAAGACCAGGTGAGCCTGGTTTAGCCGGACCTAGAGGGGGACTGTGTAGCAGAAACTACATGGGTCGACTAATGCCTGTGAATGCAGAAGTGGAACTGGACCCTCTCTCACTTTTTTATTAATAATAAAAATATATAACGCTATATTTGTGATAAAACAGCTCTCCTGTGAAACCAGAAGTGATGTTAAATATAAGGCACCCAAATATATCTAAAATCTTATATACCCAAATCTTTCCATTGATGTGCCTGTGATAACTGCACTGATTACACACCTGATTACATTTTGGGTCCAAACATTCACATTTCAGCTGTCAGTGTTCTTGTATATTAATAGTTCCAGTAACAATTAGCTCACCTTATAGTAAATGATTTCTCAGAAACATAATGAGCCAGCATCTAGCTAGCTAGCTAGGTAAGGTTTGTAACACAAACTCAATAGCTAGCAAATATTTCCTCTTAGTTTGTTGACCGAGCTACCTGTGGGCTAGTTGAAAAAACTGCCAGCTTTTCATCAAGAAAAACATTGTATAGTACTTGCAGTGCCAATTTGCCTATGCCACAGGAGGGCCGCAGTGTCTGCTTGGGTTGTTCCTGGAAGCTGTGGTTAATTTAAGTCGCTGATTGGCTAAAGAATCCACCCCCCTTGTTCTCAAGGCCTTAATTGACAGCTGAGCAAGGAAAGGAGACCACAAAAACCGTAGACACTACGGCCCCCTGGGAAGTCAGTTTGACACCCCTGGCCTATGCAAATGCCAGCCGATGTCCAAAATTCTGACATCTTCTCCTCTGCCTATACTTGCCAATTTGCCTATGCCAATATTCTATCAATTTCTCCAATCCAACTGTTTCAGGTTTAATGTAAGTTTAACGCAATGTTGCCATGAAGTGGCATGGTAGAAGTATCGTAGAATTTTTATGAGTATGAGGTATTGGTGCATCCCTATTAAATATTAATTATGGCTTCTGCCTTCCAACACGAGGTTGTAGCTTGTTGCAGACCGTGGCGGGGAAGGTAGGCTCATGAACCACAGTTCATAACCACACACAACCATCAAGCCTTAATTATGTAAATCTTTAAATGTGATGTTTAATTTAAAAATAAAAGATTACATATATTTGTTAATAATTTAGCTACCAGATTATTTAATTGAAAATAGTGTGGTTTCATTTCATTTGTAAAAGATGTAGGCCGGACAATTAGCCATAATTAATTGTGGTGCTGAGCTTGTATGCCATTGTTCAAATGTATAATGGGCCAGATCTGGGCTAGCACAAGTTTTCAGATAGTAAGCAACTCTGGGCCGGATCTGAACCAGATGTTTCTATCTGGTAGGGGTAACTGAGTACTGCATTATTCGTATCTGTTTCCGTAACCATTTAAATGATCCGCATCCGTATCTGTAGGCTACTGATACTTGAACAGTTTTACAAGGAACACTTTTGGCTGAGCCGCCTGCACGTTCATATCAGCACGACTATCCACGTTGCCGTCACACATGCCCTCGAAGCACACACTAACGTTGTCCTAAAGCACTATACTCTTAAGCAACACATCCGTTACATTTTGTTACATAAATAAAATAATGCGGATATAAATCGCAAGCTGCAGCCAATGTAAAAAGTAAATAAATAAAGCAAGCCAATTCTCTGATCACGGATACTGATGATCCAATTACTCGTACAACACACGTGGTCGGAAAAAAGTAAATAATTGTTACGGGGACTCGTCTGAAACGAGTACTCGGATCCACCACTACGATCTGGGCAAAAAGTAACAAGGGAAAGAGGGAAAAAAAGGTATGTGTGTGTGTGTATGATGGGGACAGAGAGCAGCCGATCAGATTTTATTAACACTTATTTGTTCAGTGCGCAATGTATTCAGGTCATTTTGGTTTTGTTGGTTTTTCTAATATGTGTTCTATCTATATTTTCTCACCTCATTTGTATCAGCCTCATGGTGCAGTCTAATTTAAATGCTCAATTCAGACATTCAGTGCTCCTGCAACCAAACTGAGAGGAAGCAACAAAGTTGGTGTACAAGTTTCATTACTAAGCAAAACACTAGTAACATGACAAATAGCCGTCATTTTCATGTAGTTAAGCCAGTTAATAAACAGCCCCTGCCCAGTTTCATCTGCAACTAACGTGACATATTGGACAATAGTGTCTGTCTCTGGGAGCATGAACTCAAGGCTGCATACGAACATGTCACCTTCAAAAATGTGTATTCTGCCATAGCATTACATTACATTACCATTATTTAGCTGACAATTTTATTCAAAGCAACTTACAGCGGACTGCAACAGACTAAGTAGTCCAGTCCCCCCTGGAGCAATCGTGGCTACACTGGGGCTTGAACCATCAATCTTCCAGGTCCCACTCAAGCAACACAGCCACTCGGCTACAGGCTGCCCATTGCAACAGGATGA
Source organism: Conger conger (assembly GCF_963514075.1). NCBI lineage: Eukaryota > Metazoa > Chordata > Actinopteri > Anguilliformes > Congridae > Conger > Conger conger. Next base: position 23,351,554 of record NC_083764.1, on the reverse strand, counting down.
AGTCCAAAATAACCCGAAGGTATTCAAATGTAGTGCTGAAAACCCCTGCTCACTGAATTGCGAAACAAACAAGAAGAATTATTGTGTAATTACCCAACGTCATTCTACTATACTGTAGATATATGTGACTAAATATGGAATGCATGTTCAATATTACCATTGGTTTTATTTCAAGATTCAGTGGTCATTTATTGTCTGGAACAATCTTTTTTTGAATGAAAATGGTAAGCTGGGATAGGCATTACACGCATAGCACCCCAGTTGCTATTTACACCGTGTGTGTTTTTCAGTAAATTTTGTTTGATCGCAAACCGTTTTACCTAGCAACGGATCGTATACGATTTCAAATGGTGTATGCTATGCAGAGGCATAGTTTTAGGGGGCGATAAGGGGGCCCTAGCTCCCTCAATATTACGAACACATCCACACCTGCTTCCTGAAGAGGTCAATTAGACAGATGTTTGGGGGTTTTTCTTCATTTTGGTGAGAATTCACTGCAGAGGTCATTAACTGTAGAGGTCTTCCTTGGCCCACCAGCCCCATTGGAATTACTGAGCTGGAATCAGTGCTTTTTTTTCCTCTTGATGATGTTTCAAACTGTTTATTTTGGCAAGCATATTGTTTTTTTTCTTGTTGTTTTTTTTCTCAGCCTGATAATGGCTTCCTTGACTGTCATTGGCAGTCTGGTCCTAATGTTGACAAATGCCAATAACAGACTCCAAAGGCAATCAAGAGCCTAGAATCAAGACTAGATACTGAAAGCTTTCTTAAACTTGCAGGAAGGAAGCGATTGAGTATACCTGACTAATCAGCAACAGCCCAGAAGCCAACTGCCCAATTATTTTTATAAAATGGGGGGACTTTGTATAAAAAGGGTATTAATTCCTACATCGATCACCCAATGTGGATGTAAATACTCTGAAATTAAAGCTGACAGTCTGCATTTTAACGTCATTGTTTAATTTAAAATTCAAAGGTAAAGGTTGTTGTTCAAGCACCAGTCTCGCCACAATATGTACCAAACATCTGTTATACCTGCATTGCTCCAGTGGGGATTGTCCCCTGCTTAGTGTAATCAACTCTAAGTCACTTTGGCTAAATAACAAATTATTATTATTCTTATCAGGCTTCCAAACTACAAAAATGCTTTTTGTGTAACATCGCCTTCTGTGAGCTGTGTGGGCTACTGCACTGCTATTGTTTATGATGTTGCCTGTCACAGACAGAGCACTCATTTTCTAAATTAAAATGAATTTAAGATTATAAATGAAAGAATTACCTAAGGAGAAGCACAATGTAAGGCTGGAGAGACTGAATAGACTGGCTATACTTTTAGCCATACTTTATAGCCAGCTAGGGCTAGGGAGTTCAATTTGAAGGAGATTGCTGATGATTTTGCACAATGTAAGGCTCATTGGATGCCCTTCAAATACGTGAGTAGATAAAGTGCTTTTCAAGGGGATTGGTGCTATCTGATGAGCTGCTATGCCTGCCTGTTATAGTTTCACTTGGGCTTCCACGGTGTGTCACAAAAATACCTTTTTATTTATTTTTTATATACATATATTTTATATATATATATATATGCGTGATAATATGGCTACAATGGGTGGGTAAGTAAAATAATCTTTTCAGTGAAATAATCTGTTTGATTTTGCGACTTGCTTATGATGGATAAGAAATAGGTTGTACAATGATCTTGGGGGTTATGCTTTTTCTTTTTTTTTTCATCTTGGCATCATAGATTGACCACACTTTACCCCTGTAGCTTTTGAGGTTTTTCATTATTTCTTTCCACAGACAGGGACAAAGCAGAGAGGGATTCAGACAGAGAAGGGATCAGAGAGAGGATACAGAGAGTTCTGGAACTTGAACCCCAGGATGCATGGGGGATTGGTTGAAAGTTGTCTGCCATTTTGGCTATGCGACATGGTATCCCCCCAGACAGTGTTCTTTAGTTGCAAAAAGAACTTGAATAATCACTTCTTCAAAAACTCTGGCAAAGCCCTGCTGGGTGAGATTACTTGGAATCTTCCATTGTGAAAATTGGGTGAACGTATTTATATCCTTCAGAAAAAGAAGTACCAAGCCCTAGAAACAAAATTATTTATGACCCCAAACCAAGGAGATTTACAATGTATTACAGTGCCAAGCAAAAAAAGAATAAAAAAATTTCAGTTTCTCATCCTGTGTTGGTTGGGAAATGGACTTGCTTAGCAGTCAGAGGTATATTCATATTTTATGCTTGCAGAGGTATCTGGTATCACATTCCGTAAGGCATAAAAAGTAATTCCATTGCTGATAGTGTGAAATAGGGAGAATTTATTTTACCTAGATATGATACACATATACAAGTGCACAATGAGCTGCTACCAATATTAATCCTTGTCATCTCATATAGAAGTCATCAACCCACCACACCCGTAGAATAAATAAATGATAAGTAGAAGGAACCTTCCTCACACACATGGCCACTTGTAATACTCTGGAGCAGATTATATAGTCTGTGGAACTAGTCAGGTTAGCTAGGGCATTCCACTCCCAAGAGTGAATACAAGCTTGGATAATGTGATGTCACTGGAGCAGGTATAACAAAGCTACAAAAGTGATGTGGAGGGGGCCTGCTTCTCTATTTTATTGCACTTATCTTGGCTATCCATTAGGGGTTTATTACAAGTCTCTCGTTTAGCTACAAGACCCATTGATAAGCCTCCCCAATATGTTCTTTCATGGTTTAATTTATTCTGTAGTTTGTTCCCATGCCCAAGGGAAGAGCAGTCTGCCAAATGCCATAGTCATTAAACCAATCTATAAATCTAGCATGACTAAACCCTTATCATTTCTAATGTTTTCCTTTGGGGCTGAGCAGAACCCCATTTCTGTTTTTGTGGACTATGAGTTTTGTTGGCTCTTCTGAGACTATTGACACAGCTATATTTCATTTCAGTTGTCAGGTATTGTCAGGTTTTCTTCTACAAATCAATTATTTAAATATTTGTGGGACAGAAAACGTTTGACAGACCCTAACAAGCTCTTCAAGGTTGACACTTTCCTAGTTATTTACTGTTGTCAACATTATGTTGTCAACATTATGTGTATGTTGGACATCTGTAATTTGGCTTGGAACATGCCAGTAAGTGCCGCCTCACAGCAAGGAGGTCCTGGGTTTGAATCCCCGTCGGCCGGGGCCTCTCTGTGCAGAGTTTTCCTGTTCTCCCCTTGTCTGCATGGGTTTCCTCCCACAGTCCCAAAGACATGCAGGTTAGGCTGATTGGAGAGTCTACATTACCCATAGGTATGAGTGTGTGAGTGAATGGTGTGTGCGCCCTGTGATGGACTGGCGACCTGTCCAGGGTGTACTCCTGCCTTTCGCCCAATGTATGCTGGGATAGGCTTCAGCCCTGCTGCGACCCTGCTCAGGATAAGCGGGTTAAGATAATGGATGGATGGATGGAGGTTGAGCATTGTTGGTTTCTGATGTGTGGAATTCATATTTTCATTTGGGAGTAATTAAAAAGGTACATTGCTTTGCATATTTAAAAAAATTAAACAATGCGAGTAATTTTTTTCACTGACTGTACTCATATTTCTAATTAGTGGATGGATGACAAGATAATTGTGTATTCTACTACATGACTACCTGTGGAGATGGGGGATTTTTAATTTGTAAGCATATACAGTGTGATACATTTAGGGCCCTATTTTCCGGAATCAACTTCGCACAGTGCGTGGATGTGGTACACCTTGATTCATCCAATCAAATTGACTATTTTCCTTACCTTTAAGATCCACGCATATTAAGCTATATAGAGCTTTTGTTCTCACCTGGAATTCATGTGTCTGGCCCAGATTTGTATACCTCTTGAGGTGCTGATCAAGCTAAACTATCACATTATAGTGATGGCTTTACTTTTGTATAATCATGACACCACTGTTTATCTTGATTGCTGATATTATTACTATTTAGCCTATATACTAACTAATATACTTACACTTTAGAACAGGTTGAGCAACTTAATCGCTTAGTCATCCTCGTTTTTAACATTTTACTTAAAGGCCCCAATTAATTTAATGAATTGATGTAATTGACTTGTCATTGATTTGTTATCTGTCGTACTTGTAGTTGTAGTTTATATACACACTACGCCAATGACCTAATGGATCACAAATGATAATCGGGGATCACAAATGATAATATCAATAAGTAAAACAATTATTTACTAAACTAAAGAGTTTGATTGGCAACATTCACAATCAATGTATTCTTACATTTCTATGGAGAATGTAAACCTCGTTAATTTCAATAATTGCAGACAAATCTGCCTTATTCTGAAGTAACTTCATTAAGCTGTCGAGGACCCGGCCCTGGGCCCCCCTGATGAGAGTTTGACGGGGGATGGGTTAGGAAGGAATGCATTGTTAACCCGTCGCACACGCCATCGAGGTGGTAGTAAGCACGCCCGTAATATGTGGTTCAGAGATAATGAGCAGCCATACTTGTCAGTAGAGGAGTCTGAAGTCGGGGGACTTAGATTTAGGGTTTTAAGGAGCAAGGTTAAAGTTCTGACTGAGAATACCCCAACCCTACAGGGGAGGGGCACAATGCCTGGCTAAAGAAAACAAATAAGGAAAATGGAAGGGATGTCAATACCGAAAGAAGATTAAGAGGCTTCAAGGGCCTTCCTGATTATAGCACAAATAATTTATCGGATAGATTCAAAGGACTGACTATAGAAGAGTTTGAGGATGATTTACACTCAGCTATTGGCTGGATGTCCTTTGTAGATCCCTTAAGGTGCCGCGGAGAGGGGCACCTGAAGAGTGTGTTGAGATGGTGGAGGGCACTAACTTCTGGCTTGTATGAAGTCAAAGTTTGGAGAGAGTCCAAGGAGAGATTATGACAGGGAGACAAATACCAGTGATGAATAGGTTCATTGAAAAATTACATAAGAGCTAGTGTTTTTCCACTCGTATATTAAGATGGTGGAAATTCCCAAACCGGAGGGGCACATGAGATAAAGTATTGGGGAAATTTCTTTTGAGGTATGAGAAAATGACAGTTGGAAAAACATAAATAATGAATATAGTCATTAAAAAACAAGTTACATAAGAGATAAATGTCTTCTCGCTTGAAATATTGGGGACATTTCTTATCAAAAAGGTACACTTTTGTATGCAAAAAAGATATATAAGGAATAAGCTTTTAGACCTTAGGATGGGATCTTAGAATTTGGCTTCACAAGATATCTACGAGCTGTTGAAGAGAGAGCAACACAAGACAGCTGTAGTCAAGCTGGAGTGGCGCGCTCCCTCTGCGCGCCACTCCAGGATATGGATATGGAGAGAGAAGTGACGTACGCGGTGCGGACTCAGCCCAAGAGTTGTGGCAGCGGGACTGATGTCGAAGAGGTGTTCATGCGCATCCCTCATCATACAGAAAAGCTGGTGAAAGAGTTAAAGGGCTTTTACGACATGCTTGGAGCCGTGAACTGCACCTGGAGGCCAACAGACGGGACGCGGCGTTCCTCCACGCTGCAGAACACCTTCCTGCTGGACCCACGCAAGAACCTGAAGCCTCCCCCCCTAACCTCAGTGTCAGTGAGGAGAGGCATATGCTGCGGCTGCACTGCAAAACCCCCAACGTGTTCGAAGACATACCAGTGCACATCCCATACAACAGGCAGGAGAAGTACAAAGTGCAAAGTCACGTCTTTCGAAAGTCTGGGTCCTGATCCTGCCCCAGATTCCCAAACCAATGCAGCTGTTCAAAGAGCTCATCAACAGCAAGGAGGAAGGATCAAATCCCACAGAAAACGAGATGGCTATATTTAGGGCATGGGTGGTAACTATAATCTATATTACTTGTAGAAGTAGGAAAAGTAATACATAGAAGTAATACATTATAAGTTTCCTTTTATTTTTATGTCTTTTATTTTTTAGTAAGATACTATATACGATATAAATAAGTAGTAGACTTTAGGGGTGTTCGTACCCATTGTATTAATGGAAGTTCAGTAGCTTTTATCTCCGTGAAGGGGGAGCCATAAGATAAGGTAAAGGCCAAAGAAGAGAATGGGTATTTTAAACATCATGGTGGAAAGGTAAATTAGAAAGAGCTAAAGGGGTATATGTAACTTGCATGTGATCAGCAAACTGAAAAGATGATATGTACACTGTAATCTGTATAACTCTATTCTTTTGATTGATTATAATAAAGTATATCTTACTATAATCATATGTGATAAAGATTCTTTAGAGGAATACATTGAATACAGGACATCGAATACCAGATTTGCATCACACCCTTCACTTCGAGACTGGGCTGGAAGTTCAGTAGAACTTACCAGGGCTCCAGAACGTTCGGAGTACTTGAGTTCGTCCCCGAGACACCTCCTCGTGGGGTACTGCTCGTGGGAACGTGAGGTCTGAGCACGGCAAGGGGTCCGTGGCTCACGACAAAGCCATAACTAATGCCACAGTGGGCATGACAACAAAAATCTGACTTGCCTTTCTTATCGTGTATTGCAGCTCTCAGTCGACAAATGAAGGTGTTGGGGTTACTAGGCAAGTTACTTTAGCACTGCTACTGCTAATCTAACTGCTCATTTTTGTATTCCTTTGATGCTGCCTGTCTATAGATTTTCTCCAGGATGCCTTAGTCCATAATGGGATATTATGTAATAAACATAAATATGTTTTTTTAAATGTTTTTTTAGTTTAACTGGCTATTCTGAAAATATTATACAACATCGTACTTGTCATCATGCTATCTGAACAAGTATGTTGATCATAAACACCCTTGCAGTTGCAGGTTCTCACAAGAAGCTTTTGTATGCTGTACGGGTGTGTAGAGAGACCAGATGGAATGAGGGGATTGCCTCCGGCAACTCAGTTTTCCCATTTCCCAATGCTCCTTCTGTTTCTTCTCTGGACCCCATGAGAGAGATCTGAGCTAGTCAGGCTGTGGTCAGTCTTTAGGGCTGGGGAATTATGCGTGTATGGCAGTATTTTATGTTGCGTTTCACTGAATTGCATCACTGGCTTGTCACAAACAGAATTTTACCCTCCAGGGGCATTTAGCATGGCGTCTATATGACGTACCATCTAATACAGGCAGTGTCACAGATGCACACCTGTTGTATTTGGTGGAGCATAAATTCCAGCCCTAATGGGCAGTCTCTTTTGAAGCTGGAATTCTTAAGTGGCAATTACAGTATTTACAGTTCTTATGTGTCTACAGTTTTTCAGAATAATTGTCTTTGTCAGAACACATATTTGCATTTGTTTCCGTTTCTTTTGCATGTCCACCAGGATTCAGTTATGCTTAATTATGCTTAATTTGTGCCAAAACATTTTCTTGGTTTTGCTTTATATCAGACATAATTGTGTGTTGCAGTCACTCTTGCCCCTTGGGTTATTATAATCCAGAGGGACTTGGGTCATAACAAGTGGCTGATAAATAACTGTGATAAGTAACTGTGATGGCCTTCTGGATTGTACACTGTAAGAAAATCCTCAAGTTCTACATGTGCAGTGTAGTGCAGTCTCTAAGTGTGTTGACAGTCATATAATTTCAGTTCTTTTGGCTCTGTATTCCAGCACATTTTAAATGAAACAATGAATATGTGATATTGGCAATGCACATGCAGGAAATAAAATTTGAAAACGAGAGTTGTTGTTTTTGGAGAAGACGGTTGGAACTAAAACCACTGAACACACATGTATCGTTCCGGCACAAAGTGTGCTCACTCACTCGGTGAATGTCAAAAAAGTATTTAGCATGTTTAGAGATTTCTACAGGGATAGACCATCAGCACGTAGAAAAATACTCAACACTATATAAATAAATTATTATTGTTATTGTTGTTGGCTCGTGCATGAGGATGATAATACTGTAATGCATTATATAGTGATGAATGTCACTTACTGAGCATTAGCTTCAGCAGACCTGGGACATTTTTTCCAATTTATTTTTGGGAGATGAAAATGTGTGCTTTCCCCTTTGCCAGAGATATCGAGCCTTCCCATCGAGCAGCACCAAACCCCTCTCCATTCAGCAAAGACATTCGATTTCCGTAGGCATAGGTTGGAAAGCCCCACATTTACACCACCAGTCCTTGCCAGATCTTTCTCGCCCTTGCTGTTCCACCGGCTCCCAGGATTCGGCCTCCCTTCTTGCCCGCTCGGCATTCAAAAGCAGTAGTTTCTCATCTGTAACTCAGGCTCAAATAGTTAAGGTTCTGGATCATTCTCTGTCCAGAAGAAATCATCTTCATCCTCTCTTACAAAGTCGGCCATGATCCCAAGTGTTAGCTAGCTAGCTGGTTGATCTGCTGGTTTTAGAGGGTCAAAGGTATTTTTAGCATGAGCAAGTGTCGTCTCCTGGCTTATGGGGCGACATTGGCTCAGGCAGCTGGCAGGAGGGCTGCTGGTTCGATCCCACCTTGGGTGTGTTGAAGTGTCCCTGAGACACTTAACCACCTAATGCTCCTGAAGGTTGGTGCCTTGCTTGGCAGCCAATTGCTGTTGCTGTGTGCGCGCGTGTGTGTGTGTGTGTGTGTGTGTGTGTGTGTGTGAATTAATGGGTGAATGAGAAGCATCAATTGTACAGCGCTTTGGATAAAGTTGCTATATAGATGCCAACCATTTACAATCAATGCAAACTCAGCAGTCTCCTGGTTTGCCGATGCACAAACTCCAGCACGGGGCCCCTACCCGCCCCGGTGCAATCGCACAGCCAGTCCCAACCTTAGCTACAGCATGTTAAACTATATTCATTGACATATAATACAAGTCAATACAAGCTGAAGGAATATATTATCATATACAAATGCTGTGCAACGCTCTGCTGTGCTCCCCAGCTGTGGTATTAAACCCATGACAGCAAATTACTGGGGCTAATTACACAATTAACAGCATGGGGAGCACAAAACCTGGCTTATAACCATACCTCTGGAGTGGAGTTTAGCACTCTCTTGCCAAACTTTCAAGGTTGCTGTACACTCATGTCTCCTGGGAAAGCATAGGAATGATCAGCTCTTTGCTCAAGAGCGTGATGCCAATGCTTCCCTTAGAAAAATAAGTGTATAAACATAGACTAAAAGTACTTTTTAAAGCATAATATACTTTAAGCATACTTTCAAGAAGTAAACTTATAAAATAGTTTACTTATAGAACACATTAGTATACTTTTTTTAACCCTTTTAGTTCACTTTTGTTATACTTTCAAGAAGTATACATAGAAAATGCTTTCCTATAGAACACATTTCACTTTTAACACATCCAAATAGAAAAAGTAGTATAGATTCATACTGGATTCCACTTCCATAATACAGCCAAAACAGTTGAAAAACTGTGCACTAGAATGTACTTTGTATTATCATAATATATTTTTTAAATTTGTATATACTGTATTGTTTAAACAACAAAGACCTACATGGCAGAGTTGCCAGAAAGAACAACCTCAACACAAAATTAAGTGTCTGAAGTATACAAAAGAAAACACTGAGAAGTTTGTAGCCTTTTGGAACAATATGCTTTGGACTTTTTGACCACCACCAAAGGAGGTATGTTCGGAGAAAAAAGGGTGAAGCCTTTGTAGAGAAAAACACCTTGCTAACTATGCTTTGGTGTTGTGTAGCAGCTGGCGGCACAGGACATATTGTGCGAGTGGAAGGAAGAATGAATTCCACCAAATACGAAGAACTTCTAGAGGCTAATATTCAAAGGTTTTTGTTTTAACCCAGCAGTCACACACCTGATTATACTAATGAACTAATCGTGGTCGTTAATCAAGACCTTGATGAACAGAATCAGCTGTCTTAGCCCTGTGCTAAAACAACAACCTGATTGGACACCCCTGGCCTAAAGTAACTCCGTACTTGAGCACTCTTCTCTGTTGATACTTTGTTCCTCTTACTCAAGTAGTTTTATGTATGACTATTACTCTTAATTGAGTCATTTTTATTTTAAAGGTACTTGAGGTTACTTACTACTCTACCCACGTCTGGGTATGAGGCTAGTATGATGTAGCTAGCAAAAGCCAATAGCGCTAACCCATAAAAATGGATTTTTAACTTTATTTGGTTGATCGAAAGTTAAAAGTGTAATTTCTGTCGCACTCTGACAGTGAAAAGTTAAATATGACGTTAAAAAGTTATATTTCATATTTTCTGAATCGTCATCAATTTCACTTGTCATCTGTTGATGAGGCAAAGTAATCTCAGCATGCAGTTGCTATGTAAATTATTCAACATTATTACTTGCTATCTAAACTTTTCCATATGCTCATCATTGTTAACATGATGTCCCAAAGTGTTAATTTTGGTAAGCCTATTGTTTGGCCTGTGATTTTTTTTCTTCTCATTCCTTAGGCTCATAAAAGCTTCGTTGACTACATGCCAACAGAAGCCAAATGCAATCAAAAGACTGTATGTACTGACCAATGAAGCAGATGTAAGAAAGCCAGTGCAGTATTAAAACACTAAATTACATGCCACATGTTTTACAACTTGTGAAAAAGTTAGCATAAAAAATGTATACATTTTTATACTTAAATGTATAATATAGACTTGAGTCTGATCGTGCTGCTATCATCCGGCATTACGCGCCAAATTTCTTGTCTTTGACAGTTTTCTCAAAATTAATTCTGGGATTTTTTTCCAGTCAGAGCCGTCGGAGCATGTAACAATGTCCAATCCAAATGCTGAACAAACGGAGTGCGGATCCGGGTATTTTATCTGTGCGCACACTTCCAGACTTCGGCTTGGACTTGCACTCCAAGATGGATGCGTGTGCGCTATGTGCACTCTGAGCATGGAAGTACAAGATTTGAAACACAGCTAGTATTTAGATGTTTTATGTGATATTGCTCATAGTGCCATATATGAATATCTGTGCTCACAAATATTTACCCATTAAATTCTGACTGATCAAGGATTAGAATCTGCATCCTTTTGGTTATGAGTAAAATGCCGGACACCGGCCCAAAGCCATGTGTGTTCAGATTGCTCTTGTGAATAACATTGAAGCATGAAGAGTGATTTTTTTGATAAAGTGGCCTGCCTTATAATTTGATGTGTCCGAAGCTGTCATACTTTGGCAGGACTGGAAGAGATGGTTAATTTATTTGCTCCAGTCTCCATCACCCTCTCCGGTACATACCCTTCAAATGATTGATTATACTTCAGCCAATTTATTTTCAGTATAAAGTGATATTTTCAGATTCTTTCAAACTTTACTCTTAACTACTTCTGAGAAGGGATTTTATGTATCCATCTGTCAGGATATTGATGATTGCATATGGATTTTAAACCTGGTCTAATGCTCTTCACATCACTATGACCTGCGATACGTTTATCGACCTGAAGAGACCATGTTGAATATACTGTATGTGAAACCTTGTGAAATAATAAATCAAACATCACCAGGCATTATGGTCAGCTGCATTATCAAAGGGATTAGCCCAATGAGATTCTCAAATTAGTTTGTAACATGTAACACCTAGAACATGTAAATGAAACAACTGTAGTATTCCTGCATTTTTATTTTGTTTGGAAATGGAATTGGCTTTGTGCAGAAATTATAACTAGTTAGCCTACGGGGAACTAGAGGCCTGATGAGATCTATAATTTTCATATTACAGTACTTTCATGCAATGAAAGTTTTACATAATGTTTAATGCAATGATAACTTATTAGTTGTGGTAAATTAATATTAATGTCATAATACTACTACTTACTGCATCTATTACTGTATTATGAGCAGGGCATGAGATTGTACACTCATTGAGTCAACAGTACTGCCACCATATTGGTCCATGTGACTGGCTCCAAAAAAATCAGTGACTGTTGTATTGACCCAGACATTTGGCAAAGACTTACCCAAGGGATACAGTTCTAATATGCTTCTTTTTCGAAAAGCAACCCAATCTATCATCCGTACACCCAGTTGCACCGCATTAATTCATTAAAAGATTATATTAAAGGGCTGGCAGCAGCTACAATGCCATACTAGAACTCTCGTTTGCATTTTATCATAGAGATATGGTAAAATTGTGTCAACCGAGATAAGAAACAGGACAGAATGCATCAGATCAGATCCCTGTCAACACACACACACACACACACACACACACACACACACAAACAAACTCAATCATACGCAACCCCTCACACATATTCACATTATCACACAAAAATGAATGAAGAGCACCATTTCCCAAGACCCATTCTCAAGTCTCAACAAATATCTAACGTTATACCATCAGTACATCACAAAAAAGTGAATAAAACTTTCAAAGTAAAACCATTGATTTGTGCAATGGTAAAATCAAAATACATATAAATCCATCAACAGCTACCACTAAGCACTGCTGATTACAATACTATTTAATTTGATCCTACTGAACTACAGAGGCTGGGAGTTGTCGCCAAAACTCTAAAACAATTTTGAATGCTTTGAATGTACTTGATTGGGAAGTACTCTCACAGAATGCCAAGTGTGGTGGTGGAGGCAGTGACAGTCTGATACATGTCAGTGAATGTGTTCTCAAACAACACGCTCTAGATGAGCTTGAAATACAATTAAAGGAGAAAAGGAGGTTGCCAATCAAGTGACAATATAGTTAAGTTCAGGCTGAAAAAAAGAGAGATGGTACTTGAAGAGGAATAAATATCCTTTTAGGCCTATCAGCAAAGCAAAATAACTCGGGCCTTCAGTCTAATGAATAATGCAGTCAGTTTGCTGACTTATCAACTTCTACAGCAGATTTGATATGACTTTAAAGCAGAAATGCATAACATTACTCATGTTGTTAACTAAAAACATATTTGTTACAGGTAGAGGATGTTGTAAAAAGGGTTAAATTAAACAAAGAGCAATCATATCCTGTCACAATACAGTGGCTCCTGTTTTCCAGTCTGTGCCCAGTTCATTCGCACAGTCAAGAAGCACACAGTACCAGCCTAATGGAAGTCATATCACATACCATGTTTCTCTTACTCAAAGTGTTTTACAGTTACAGTATGAGGGGGAACTCACCTCAAGCACTACCAAAGCAGCAGTGTCACAGTTCTGTCATAGCAAGTAAAAGTAAATTTGTGTTGTGGCACTATTTCACAGCAGCTGTTGTGATATAGCTCAAAGCCAAATGATTTAAGAAAGTTGTTGGATTTTAAAGTGGATGCAAGTAAGCTCCATCCTGGGCATTGTGTATTGCCTCTATGACATACCAATGGCAAGGGATGAAGCCACCTAAATGGGCCATTCCATTCTTGTGTGTAAACACAATTAATACTTGCCATTCATGTTTATCATTTCAGGCATGGATGCTGAAAAATACGCTTTTATGTATGTATTTAAGACTCTGGATATTTGGAACAGGGAGCAACCGGTGGTGAGGAGATGACAGAGGATGACGCTGCTCCTGGCCCTAGTGCGTCATGTGCCACGTGCCTCTAGCAGTGGTCATGTCCACACAGATGCTGTGTTCCAGGTACTGTGATAAAACCCCTTTTTAAGAGTGTGTTGAGGTGCGGGAGGGCATATAAGACAGTAAGGAGATGCGGTCAGAATGATAAGGTTTTAATTTTCATGTAACAAGGCAGGATCAGGTCTTCATTAAGTAAAAAAACGAATGTTCAACAACAAAAACAAAAAAAACCCTCCAAACTGGGGAGCAGCCAGGCAAACACAGTAAACACATCTTGGCCAGCAAACTTTCCTTTTGAGTTTCCAAACACTCTATTTGTCTTTTGGTGTCAAATCCTGGACTTGACCTATCATTATTTTTTTTAATATTTACACATTATAGTATTACAGTATTTCAAGATTCCAGATCAGCGGTTATCTCACCTTCGACCAAAATGAAATCTGACAACGTTTTTTCAGGATTCAGTACATTTCAGGACTGTGCGATGATAAGCTGTTTGTGGCATCAAGCAATGGAATACCTGTACCCACAGATATATTTGTGGGCACTGGTCTGAACTGCCCCACATGGACCTTTAATGGCTTCTATCTCTCAGTCATTCTCTTCTCTGAGAATGTCAGGTTTTGATCTGTATCAGTGTTCCTGAAGTTCTGTTATCCCTGGGTCCACTGGAGATGTTTGTAGGAGAGCTAGATTCCCTGGGGATAGCACCCCTGTTCAGCTCCTTGATAACTTCATCCTCCAGGTCCACAATTCACAGGCCCCCCTACCTTCATCCCCCTCCTCCAGTCTTCCTGTCTTCTCTTTTTCAACCTTGTTTGACTCTGTCTACCTCTGTCCACCTGGCTAAGGGACTACGTACAAAGATGCAGAGGCCCTCATTCCCCAATAGTGGAATGACCTTTCCAAATCAGCCAGGAAGGTATGTTCATTGTCTTCTGCAAATGCCTCACCTTTAAGTTACACATCAATGTTTCTATTTGACTCAATGTTTATATCAATTCATCTTCTTTTCTCTTGCAGGTCTTCATGCAAGCAGCTTGATAGTAGCTTTGTGATTTGAACTGTACTTACAGTATACAACATAAGTGAGTACACCCCTGTGTAATATCACTTAAATGTCAAATGATTCAAAATTGTATCACCTCTCAATAATTGCATTATTTCTAATTTGACTAGGAAAATATTTCCTCTTATGAACAATGAAAAACAAATACTTTAGAAAGACTATATTGAAAATACAGGCCTCAAAGTAGAAACTCAGCACAACAAAAGTGAACCAAAATTGAGTACACCTGTGATTTTCATTTAGCCTAATTGCACAAATTACATGACCATGGTTATGAAATCAAAGTCAAAGTCGGCTTTATTGTCAATCCAATACATGTAGACATACAAAGGGCTGAAATTGCATTTCCTTCTCATCCACGGTGCATAATAAATAAACAGCAAATGACAACACAACACGACAAGACCAATTCAAGATTAAAAAAACAAACTATATGTAAATAATAAATAACAAAAAAAAAAAAAAAAAAAAAAAAACCTGATTTAAAATATATGGTACAATGTACCATGTAAGCAAATAAAGTGGCCAAAGTATGTATATGCATGTATGTATGCACGTATGTGTGTGTGTGTGTGTGAAATGACCTGTGAGCACAAGAAGCACAAGAGCACAATAACTTTCTCAATTTTGGGCCTATGAGCTGTGTTTATCTGCATGTCTGCATCATGGCTCCACAGGGAAAATAATTGCCAGAGGAAGTGAACAATCTGATTACGAGACACAAAGATGGAAAAGGATACAGGAAGATTGCTGACCAACTAAAAATCAGTAGAAACACAGTTGCAGCAGTAATCAGGAGGTATGGAACGAGCCATAGTCCCACTAATCAGAGCCGCAGTGGCCGTCCTCCTAAAATTATGCCACGGACAGTGCGCTACTTGCACAATCTAGCTCTGAAAAACAGACAGGCAAGTGCTTCAGACTTGGCACAGGGGTTATCAATGGAAATCTGAGTTTCTGTGACAGCTCAGACAGTGTGAAGGACATTGCATAGCGTCAACCTCTATGGACGGCGTCCAAGAAAAAAATCCTTGCTTGCTCTTCAGCACAAAACTGCAAGATTTGCTAAAGAGCATGAAAAGAAGCCTGATGAATATTGGGAGCACATTCTTTGGTCAGATGAGACCAAGATAAATTTGTTTGGCTCAGGTGTTGGGGAGATGACATTTGTAGATGGCACCATGAATGCCTGTGGATATACCAAAATACTGGCTCTAGAAGCTTGGCATAAGAGGATTATTCCAGCATGATAACGATCCCAAGCTCGCTGCCAAAATCACGCAAGAGTTTCTAAAGAAGAAAAGAGTGAAAACTATGACCTGGCCAAGTATATCGCCTGACTTGAATCCTTTGGGGTATTTTAAAGTGAAAGGTAGAGCATCACAACCCCTCCAGAAAAGAGCAGCTAGAAAATATTGTCTCTGAAGAGTGGCAGAACATCTCTCCAGAAATGTGTGCAACACTGGTATCCTCCATGCCGAGGAGGTTGGATCAGTCATCAAAAATTAAAAATAAGAATTTCAGTAATGAAAGGTATACTGACTTTTGTTGCATTGACTTCCTACTGTGGGGCCTGTACTAAAAAAAAGAAGTAAATCTAAACTGTTTGTTTTGTATTTTACATAAGAAGATTTTGTATATCGATTGTGCTGAATATTCTGTGTGCTTTGGTTTATCTAGTGCTTTCAACACCATACAACCCCATCTGACAGTCCCAAAACAGTTTGAGCTATTTACAAACAGTCCACAGTATGTTAGGCTGAAAGGTCATGCAATATTTGACCTGAGTTACATCAGCACCGGGGCCTGACAGGGAACAGTTCTGCTTTCTTCCCCCTTCACATTGTGCACTATTGACCTTAGCCATAACAGTAAAGGGAGTCATATGCAGAAATGTTCTGTTTCTAGATGTGAGCTGTATCATTAGAGGGGATGAGGTCAGAGAGCAATTACTGGATCTTTTATGAAAAGAACAACTATATTGATGAGAGGACTAAACTACTATTTAATTTTTAGAAGAAAAAGAGGGCCTTGTTATCCTCTTGTCATACAGTATGCTTGTATTTTGTAACAGTGTCTTGGGGCAAGTGTCCTGAGCTATGCTTTAAGTTGGTTGGTATGTCAAAAGCTGTTAGGAATTACGACAGGTGCTGTTATGGGATGCACTCTTGAATCACTGCAGGAAATGTGCAATAAGAGAGTAATGGTTAAATACTAATTCAATTCAATTGAATTTTATTTGTATAGTGCTTTTTACAACAAAAATTGTCACAAAGTAGGTTTACAAAGAACCCATGCCTGAGACCCCCTCAGAACAAGCCTAGGGCAACAGTGGCAAGGAAGAACGAAATGACTACCAGGAAGAAACCATTAGCAGAACTGGGCTTAAAGGGAAGCCCATCTGCTCCTGGCCAGCACTGGACAAGCACTGAGTATAAAGGTGATTGGTAACATGGTGATTGGTCCCATATCTACATGATTGTATGCATTGCACTGCTGACACACAGTTGGCTGGATTAGATAATCACATGAATATGTAGGTGTAATAAAGTAAAAATGTTCCTAATAAAGTGCTTGGTGTATGTGTGTCTGTCTCTGTGTGTGTGTGTGTGTGTGTGTGTGTATATATATATAAAATCAAACATGTTTGAGACGGGTGCGTGGGGGTTGGACCCAAAATGCACGACTCAGAAACAACAGTAATATAAAGACCCCTCAGAGCTTTATTCGGGACGAATCCCAGGAGAGTAGTCAACACAAGCAAAGTCCATACACGTAGATCCAGCCAAACAAAAAGTAAACAAACAAAAAGCACGGTGCCGAGGGAAGAGGCAAACTCGTAGTCGGTAAACGTGCAGGGAGGTCCGGTAGCAGGAGAGCTGTCAGCGGGGCTGAAGTACAGGCGGACGGCAGGCAGAGTCGTAGTCGAGGGCGATGCGGAAGTCGAAACCATAAAACAATCAGCGTGGCAAAAGTACAAAGACGGTAGGCGAGGACGTGGTCAAAAACAAGCGGTGGTCAACAAAACAGAAATCAATAAACTATGGTCGGTAAACAGGCTTGGATCGTAACGTGTAATCAATAATAGTAATGCTCAAGAGTTGCTTTGGAGTTCAAGAGGCAGACAATTTCGCGAAGAACAGTTGCGCGACTGGGCTATAAATGCGGGTGTAGACAGGTGTAGACAATTAGTTAGAGCGTAGCAAGGAAATGGAAAACAGGTGCGATGGATGACAAGTTTAACAAGGAGATTAGTAATCGTTAGTAATAAACCTATCCTGCCCTAGCATTAGTAAATTAGTAAATGACATGCACGAGAAACGTAAGGTAACATGAACACATGATTAGTCTTGTTAGTTTCTACCCAATCCTGATCTAGCGTTAGTCATTTTAGTAAATAGACAAATGGAAATAATTAGGGAGTGAATGACAGAAGGAGCGAGAGAGAAAAGGCGGAACGCAAGGTTTGCGGAAAGACATGTAAAAGTGTATGCATAAACAACGACCAGTTAACGTAACAATAAACATAAATCAAAACATAATACAAAACGAAACTAAGACGATAACCATTCAACATAACAAGGTAATATAATCGTAACGAAACATAACTAGACATGACGAGAAAATAAATCGTAACAAGAAATAAACTAAACAACATGACGAACCTAGACTAACATAATACATGATAAGACACTACGTGACTAAGACAACATGAATAAACATAAAACATGGCGAGACAGACCTGAAACGTGACAATGTTGTGCTCTATGTTGTGCTGTGTGATTATTATAAAATGAATAAATACATACATTTGTATTGAAGATATTTACAGTTCTTTAAAATCACTATTCCATACAAATATTCTGTCTATTTAAATGTACTCAATATGTACCATTCAATATGTTGGGGTCTTTTCCTGCTTTTTCCGATTTCATATTTGACAGATCCATTCAAATGCAAAGAGTTTTAGTATCACTTTTAGGACAACCTGAAAATGAGATCTCCACACTCTGATCATGTTCATGGGTCAAAGTGACCAGGAATCCATGGCATGGAAACATTATGCAACCAAATACAAAACATGACTCTTTTATTTGCCATTATGATAATTTGTCTCAAACATTGAAATGACTACCTACAAAAAATGGTGTAATTATTACATGGTGAAACCAAAATGTATAAATACCCTTGACTAAAAGCTTTACCATGTATGGATGGTTTGATTACAAACAGAGAAAATAAAATAAGAAATCGGAAAAAGCTGAAAAAGACAAGGTGTCCCCAAACTTTTGAACATAGTGTATATTTATTGTATTGGTCATTGGGTTCGAAGCTCTTTACCAGTGTGTGTACTGTAGAAAATAAAATGTATGTTGAAATAAACAAGAAGTGATTAACATTTGACTTGCATGTTGATGTCTTCTAACACACTCAACATTCCAAGTGTGTTATCTTCACTGAACTGTTGAAAATGTTTTAAAATTTGTATTCAATTCATTAGTTAAATCAGAGTGAAAGAATGGTTGTGTCCATGTGATCTTGACATTTAACAAACACCAAACATCTCCTGAAGATTTGCTATGAGGACGCATGATCTGATGATAAACAGGGCTGCGTTTCCTGAAGCCTTCTTAACGCCACATTGTTTGTAAGCTGTACCTTAAGCTGTACCTTAACATTTCAGCATGTTTCCTGAAATGTTCTTTGCTAAGTATACCTTCTGTAAGTGGTACTTTCTTAAGGTTCGTCTGGACCACTCTTAACTATACCTTATCGATGTTGTCAGCTCACTCTGCTAGTGGCCACCACTGTTACGACCACAAGTCTCTGAAATCAGCTGTTGCTCTTAGTTACATCTCAATCTGTTAAGCAATATGTACACTTATAATTCTACAGTTGAAGTTGGCTAATAATGTTACTGAAATACTAGAATAATAAAATTGTACATTACGATGGATGCATGTTGCACACCTAGAAAAGTAAACAACTTTACTATGGTATACCTTTTTGAGTCTTTGTAAAATGCTAAGAGACCCTGTTATTGGGAAACGTTGCCCAGAGCCGTAAACTGAGAGAATACTGCAGACAACTAAGCCACAGGTAGGGGAGTGGTGGAGGGAGGATGAGGATGGGTGGATGCCTGCAGTGTTTTAAAATATCCGTCTTTCCATCCTCTGGATAACGATGGATGGTGATGTCACTGAAGGTATCCCAGGAGAACTTCACACTTTCGCTCCATCCATTAATATCTCAACTGCGTACAGTTATCACCATCCCTAACGCAGCCAGAAAAAACCCTCCATTTTCATGTACCTGTCTAAATTCATTTTCTGGCCTCCAGAGGATCAATTAAAATCCGACAGCCCCATTGTGTTGAAAATGAGATTCATTTCATTACAGATCGAGAGGTCAGCTTCTGATATGCATTGGTGTGCTGATGATGGCCATGGTGTTACCTCATTATTTTGTATGGCAGTAAACAGAAGAGAGGAGGTAAGCCATCTGTTAGTCTCTGGACATTTCATCCCAAAGAGCCACTAAATTATTCTTCATTAAATTGTCTTTGTTTGTCTTCTTTTATTTTTACCTTTTTTTGACACGTGCATACACTGGTAAGAATGCAGGCATTAATCATTATCTTTAGTAATTGTATTAATCTGCATTGCCATTTTGTCAGGCAGCAATATATAATAATAGAAGACAGTAGACAGTAATAATAGAAGTATTGAAGCTAGCCCTTCTGACCCTTCTGGTATCAGTAAGGCCAGGTGTTTGCCTCAGAAAATATTGGCTGAAGTCGCATAGCAGTCAAGGCAAAAGTGTTGAAAATCACAGAAAACTGAAAAAAGTGGAAGAAATCACTCATTATAAATAACATGCGGAAACTGGGGCAACAGTGACAAGCGCTTGAAGTTTAAAAAAATCTATAGTCAGTACAGATTTCCTGGTCAATTTGCTGTCAACCATCCATCAAACTTTCTCCCAGCATTTGCCAGTATGGTTGAAATGCATAGATCTATTCACACTGTAGGTTAAGGTCGACCGTTACAATCTAAAATAGAAAATCCATTACAAACTCCCAGCCTTATCCACCAGTCCTGTAATGATAATTATAAACATAGCAACATTAATAATTAAGGTCACATGAGCAGTGAATTTTAATGTAATGTCATACTACCTCTTCACACACTCTGGAGAGGGGAACCTGGTCTCATACTAATTCGATGACAGGTGACCGAATGTTCTGGACACTGTAATCGGCCTCTGTGTTCCGAAACTAAACATCCACCCCTTGCGGTTGAAGTTAACAGTATGTTCCAATTCCCCAACCAAAACTGAGGCACTCAAACACAGGCTTACAAAATGTTTTTGTGTCTCTATGCTCAATTAATAATGTTATAATAATGGTATATCTTAACCCTAACCCTAACCTCTATTGCTGCAATGTTTCGCTGTTTGCCCTCGGATTATGGGTAAATACACCAATTTTTTTTTTAAAGATATTTTTTAGGCCTTTTTCAGCTTTATTGGACAGTATATAGCAGGCCTATTCAATTAGCGGCCCGCGGGCCACATGCTGCCCAGAACCAACCCCCGATTGCCCCAGCCTGTGGTCCAGCCCGCCTGAATTGAATTGAATTGAATTGAAGAGATGCAGAGGGCAACTCGTTTCGCAAGATTTCAGAAATTCCTACAGTGCTTCAGACCGTGAATGCAACACTCCGCGTAGCCTAGCAACAGTCTACCCCCAAAGTAGCGCGTTGTTTTGAAGCGTGGCTAGCGGTGCTGACAGTAGTAGTGCCTAAGTGTCTAAAAACATGTCCTTTTCAACTCTGAAACGTAGAATTGACAATGAAAACCGTAGATTTAACCCTGTCTGGACGGACAAATACTTGTTTATTTTACCATCAAGTTCAAACGCCAAACCCATGTGTTTCATTTGCCATGAGTGCGTTGGGGTACTAAAAGATTACAATGTCGGGAGGCACCACATCGAGAAACACCCGACTTTCCGGACAAACTTCCCAGAGGGATCTCAGGAGAGAGCGGTAAAAGTGCAGAGTTTGATTGCATCTTACAACCGAAGCTGTACTACGATGGTGCGGACATGCACAGCTCAAGAGAGAGCTACAGCTGCTTCCCTCCGTGTTTCGTGGATTTTGGCGAAGAAGAAAAGGCCATTTACTGACTCTGAAACTGTGAAAGATTGTATGCTGGCCATCGTGGATGAAGTGATAAATGACAACAAAATGAAAACGAGAGTGACATCTGCTATTAAAAATGTACCCCTATCAGACACGTCAAACATTCGCAGGGTTGAAATTCTAGCTACAGATGTATTTGAAACGCTGTTGAATGAACTGAAGAAAGCCGATGTCATGTCTATAGCAGTAGATGAGTCCACGGACAGAACTGATACTGCACAATTGTGCTTATACGTCCGTTTTTTTGATGGCAAATGCTTCAGAGAGGAACTGCTTGGCTTACTGCCGTTAGAAGGACACACAACTGGCGAGGTAGTCTTTCAGAAGATTTCAAATTTTTTCAAAGACAATGGTCTGGATATGGAGCGTGTGTGCATGCTTGTGACAGATGGGGCTCCATCCATGGCAGGTAAAGTAAGTGGATTGGCAGCACGTTGGTCCGCTGTTGCACCCCAGATAACATCCTTACACTGCATCGTGCATCAGACGGTGTTGTGTGCGAAACTTAGCGGGGAGCTTAAAACTACTGTCAGGGTTGGAGGTAGTACTGGTTGTGGCCATCAGGGGGCTTATTACTTTCACCTGGTGGTCATTAGTGCTTACGTGATGTCTACCTCCTGAAGGTATTTAAAGCCCGCATTTCCCCTCAGTCTTCGCTTCAGTGTCACTGTTCGCTCTGCCACCTAAAGCCGGTATTTGGCACATGGTAGACTCAAAGCTACGAGTCAGGTATTGTGCTGGTTCGCTCGGGTAAGGAAGGGGTCTGCGTGCAAAGTGTGTGTACACTGCGACCGCCTTCCTTTTGGTTCTTCTGTTCTTTGTTTCTCTTTATTTTCGGCTTGTGTGAGTCCATGGGTGAGGGACGTTGTCCCCGGTATTTTGTATTTTGATTTGTGTTATTTCGGAGCTGCGTCTCCTGTATTTTTATTTTTGTTTGCCCAGTCTTTTATACTGGGTTGTACTTTTATTTTGGGTTTTCCCCGGTCCGGGAGAGAAGTGCTAGCATTTACGCACTCATTTTTGGTTTGTGATTTTCGCCCTAGTTTTGTAGGGTAGTTTTATTTTCAGAGCCGTTATTTGGGGCTCTTCCTTTCATTTGTGCGGAGTTGTCTCCGTGTTTCAGAACTGTCTCCCCTACCCCCCGGGGTCTTAGTGGCGGGCACGTTTGTGTGTCCACTTACAAGGGATTACCCCTTAGTCGCACCTGGCTCTCCGCACCTCCTCAACCTTACAACTACAATGGACAGTGTGATGGCTACAATTAATTTTATTCGTTCCACATCAAGCCTCCAACATCGTCTATTCCGCAAGCTGTTGTCAGAAATGTCTGCTGAGCACCACGACCTTCTTTTGCATAATGACGTCAGGTGGCTGTCCAAAGGTAAAGCACTGGAGCATTTCTGTGATCTCAGAGAAGAGATTACAACTTTCCTCCACAGCAGCAAGCAAAAAAAGGCGGAAGCACACTTGAAACACATACTGGACGACAACTTCATGGCCGATGTTTGCTTTCTGTGTGATATATTCAAACACCTGAATGACTTAAATGTGGGACTACAGGGTAGAGACAAAACTGTCACTGATCTTGTGGAACAGATGCGCGCATTCCAAGTCAAACTGGACCTTTTCGCGACCAACTTGAGCACCCGTAGAATGCTGCATTTTTCGATGCTACGCAAAAGCATCTCATCCCCGGCACATATCACGGATGTGATGACAGATTTCATTGCGAGGTTGAAAGAGAATTTTGCCAGTCGATTGGATGGACTTGCTCTGGACACAGAAGTAATGGGCTTTGCCAGGGACCCTTTCACTGTTGCAACAGCAGGGGGAATATCCACCAGAGCAAAGGAGGTGGTCCACTCCATAGATGAGGGGAAATTCATACTGGAACTTTTGGACTTGCAGTCATGCCTAACTATGGCACAAGAACTTCGTACAAAGGGACCTGTGAAGTTTTGGAGTGATGTCAACAAGCACCAGTTCCCCAACGTTCATAAAGTAGCCATCTGCGTGCTCAGTATGTTTGGATCAACATACACATGTGAATCAAGCTTTTCACACATGAACTCAATAAAAAGCAGCACTCGCTGTTCCCTGGCTGACAGCACTCTTCACCAATGTCTTCGAATTGCACTGGCATCTTATGAGCCAAAAATTACTGCTCTTGTTCAGAACAAAAAATGTCACTTTCCCCATTGAGAAAGTCAGCGGGGTAATGTGGGATGTGTAACTAAAAAGAGTTTCCTAATCACACATGTGGTGATTTAAAACAAACTGCAGTAGTAGATGTGTGGTTTAGTTTCATTCATATGTTTGAGAGTTCTTTTTTTATTCAGTTAAATGAACTTTGTAATGTGCCAAGTTCAGATATGACCAGAAACAAATGTTATTGCTACAACTGTGCACATTTTGTTTTTATGCACTTTGAGATATGCCTGGGTAAGATGTGACCAAAATTATTATTTACAGAATTTCATTTGATTTTTTCATTCTATTTATTTTATTTTTATTTAAGTGAAAAAATATTTCTACTACCTCAGGTTCTGTTCAATTACAGCTCTGTTATTGTGTTTTTATGCACTTTTTGATGTGTCATGTTACCAAATTTAAAAGGGAGACTATGAATAAAAAGTGCATATTTTTCATCACATTGATCTGTATTGGTTTGAAATTTGTCATTACCAGCTGCTTACTGGGCGCCTAACATGTCTGGCCCGGCTACATTTCTTGATTAAAAAATTTGGCCCAAATGAATTTGTAATTGAATAGCCCTGGTATATAGTATAGAGAGACAGGAAGGATGGGAGCGAGAGAGAGAGGGGGAAGACATGCGACAAAAGTCAGACGGTCGGATTCGAACCGCCGACATCGCGGCTCGCAATGAGCATGCGGTCAGTGCTCTACAGGCTGTGCCACCGAGACACCAATACACCTATTTTATATCTGTTATATTTCTCCTTGCAATTGCAGAATTTCATTGTGGGGTGGCGCTTATCCTGAATTTGGTATATGTGAACCGATTTCCAGGGCATATACAACTGGTGTGCAGTCATGTTGGCAGAGGGACAGCATGGATAACAGCACAAATTAGTTAACATTTTTCTGTTGCATTGCAGCTTGTTCAGTGTCCACTGTGCTTTCAAGGTTTGTAGTGGAGTCTTGGATCCAGATGGCATCTGGGAGCTCTTTCATTTGAATTTCAAAATCTCACAAATAATTTAGACTGCTTTAAAATATTAAACAAGTACTTACACCATGTGACCTTCTGGAATGGAGTTTATTTACTCAACCAGCCACTGAGAACTTGTTAGACTCAATCAGGGAACGTTACATAAACAGTAGGTTTGAAATCAGTACCACTGAAATCACTCATTCATCACTCATGTTCAACCCCACTGTGGTTCAAGGACCTAGAAGAAATTAGTAAAATCCTGCACTGTGTTGTGGGTGCTGGAGACTCTACATTATTCGTTTTGACAAGTTGGCCAGTCATACATCTTATGTAGCAGGTAGGACTGTGATGTATGCTGTGTAATTTCAGCAATTGAAACAGTTGCTATGTCTCAAACCCAATCAGATTCAGTCCACCCTTTCATGAGATCAAAGGGTTTCACTGGCATCAGTGTAAAGGAGAGGAATTTTATATTTCCCTTTAATCCATCTGACTTGGGTCCAGCCTATGAAGTCACTGCATGGAAAAAGGGGATGGTGGTGGTTTCTTTTTTTCTTTTTTTTACCACTGGAGGGGTACTAAAAGCAATAGTTATTTAACATTTTTTATTCAGTATGCACTCACTGAGCACTTTATTAGGTAGACCTGTACACCAGCTTGTTAATGCAAATATGTAATCAGCCAATCATGTGGCAGCAACTAAATGCATACAAGTATGCAGACTTGGTCATGAGGTTCAGCTGTTTTTCAGACCAAATGTGATCGAAGTAACTTTGACTATAGAATGATCGTGGGTTTGAGTATCTCAGAAACGACTGATCTCCAGGGATTTTCACGCACAATAGTCTCCAGAGTTTGCATGGTGTGAAAAATACAAAAGCATCCAGTGAGCAGCAGTTCTGCGGGCAAAAACGTGTTGTTAATGAAAGAGGTCAGAGGAGAACGGCCAGGCTGGTCAAAGCTGACAGGAAGGAGACAGTAATGCAAATAACCACACAACCGTGGTATGCAGAAGAGCATCTCTGAATACACAATGCATCAAACCTCTAAGTGAATAGGCTACAGCAGCAGAATCAGTCAGACTAAAAATTAAGTCTAATGAATACGTAATGGCAGAAAAGCCCATTCTTAGCTACACTCGCTGTTAGCTAGCCTGTCCTTTCGTTCAGACCAAGAAACACAAAACTAATGATTTTGTGTTTGTCCTGTTGCCTAAGCTGTCCATCGTTTGGTCCTCAATCTCTTTATTTAGAGTTTCCCAATGTGCCCACAGTTTCATTAATTTGCCACTACTCACACGCCTTCACTGGATGACAAATTGAATGGGCGTGTCACACATAGACCTTCATACCTATAAAGTCTATGCTTTAGACTGTAGTCTAAATGGATAACAAATCGAGGGGGTGTGTCACTATATGTAAAGCAGGTCACACACTTCAGGGGCTGAGAAAAAGCTCTGTAGCAAAAATATTGGTCATATCCTATGTTTTTCTTATGAACATTAGATCATCAAATTTAAACTAAACCATCCATCCATCCATCCATCGTCACCCGCTTATCCGGAGTCGGGTCGCGGGGGCAGTAGGCAAAGCCGGGTATTCCAGGCGTCCCTCTCCCCAGCAACGCATTCTAGCTCCTCCTGGGGGATCCCGAGGCGTTCCCTGGCCAGGAGAGATATATAATCTCTCCAGCGGGCTCTGGGTCTCCCTCGGGGTCTCCGCCCAGTTGGACGAGCCCGGAAAACCTCCAAAGGGAGGCGCCCGGGAGGCATCCTGATGAGATGCCCGAACCACCTCAATTGGCTCCTTTCGATGCGAAGGAGCAGCGGCTCTACTCCGAGCTCCCTCCGGATGTCCGAGCTCCTCACCCTATCTCTAAGGCTGAGCCCGGCCACCCTACGGAGGAAGCTCATTTCGGCCGCTTGTATACGCGATCTCGTTCTTTCGGTCACTACCCAAAGCTCGTGACCATAGGTGAGGGTTGGGACGTAGATCGACCAGTAAATCGAGAGCTTCGCCTTCCGGCTCAGCTCCTTCTTCACCACAACGGTCCGGTGCAACGCCCGCATTACTGCTGACGCTGCACTGATCCGCCTGTCGATCTCACGCTCCCTTCTACCCTCACTCGTGAACAAGACCCCGAGATACTTGAACTCCTTCACTTGGGGCAAAGACTCGTTCCCAACCCGGAGGGAGCAATCCACCGTTTTCCGGCAGAGAACCATGGCCTCGGACTTGGAGGTGCTGACTCTCATCCCGGCCGCTTCACACTCGGCTGCAAACCGCTCCAGTGCGTGCTGAAGGTCACGGTCCGATGAAGCCAGCAGAACCACATCATCCGCAAAAAGCAGAGATGCGATTCTGAGGTCACCAAACCGGACACTCTCCTCACCTCGGCTGCGCCTTGAGATCCTGTCCATGAATACCACAAACAGGACCGGTGACAAGGGGCAACCTTGGCGGAGTCCAACACCCACCGGAAACGTGCTTGACTTTGTGCCGAGAATGCGGACACAGCTCTCACTTTGGTTATACAGGGACCTGATGGCTCGTAACAACGGCCCCGGTACCCCGTACTCCCGCAGTACACCCCACAGGGTTCCCCGGGGGACACGGTCGAAAGCCTTCTCCAAGTCCACAAAGCACATGTGGACTGGATGGGCAAACTCCCATGACCCCGCCAGCAACCCTGCCAAGGTAAAGAGCTGGTCCACTGTTCCACGGCCAGGACGGAAGCCACATTGCTCCTCCTGAATCCGAGGTTCGACCGTCGGTCGGAGCCTCCTTTCCAGTACCCTAGAGTAAGCTTTCCCAGGGAGGCTGAGGAGTGTGATACCCCGGTAATTGGAGCACACCCTCCGGTCCCCCTTCTTGAAAATGGGGACCACCACCCCGGTCTGCCACTCTACAGGTACTGTCCCCGATCTCCACGCGACACTGAAGAGGCGTGTCAGCCAAGACAGCCCAACAATGTCCAGAGCCTTCAGCATCTCAGGGCGAATCTCATCTAAACCCGGCGACTTGCCACTGAGGAGCTTTTTGACTACCTCAGCAACTTCCGCCAGGGATATAGGTGCAGATTCCCCCGAGTCT
The DNA here is from genome assembly GCF_963514075.1 of Conger conger. NCBI lineage: Eukaryota > Metazoa > Chordata > Actinopteri > Anguilliformes > Congridae > Conger > Conger conger. The sequence continues at coordinate 23,323,581 of NC_083764.1, read as the reverse complement.
TCAGGCTCTGCCTCTTCCACAGAGGACGTGTTGTTCAGATTCAGGAGCTCCTCGAAGTGCTCTTTCCACCGCCCGACAATATCCCCAGTCCGGGTCAGCAGTTCTCCTCCCCTGCTGAAAACAGCCTGAGACAAGCCCTGCTTTCCCTTTCTGAGTCGTCGGATGGTTTGCCAGAACTTCCTCGAGGCCAACCGAAAGTCCTTCTCCATAGCCTCCCTGAACTCCTCCCATACCCGGGTTTTTGCTTCAGCGACTGCCGAAGCTGCAGCCCTTCTGGTCACCCGGTACCTGTCTGCTGCTTCAGGGGACCCCCGGGCCAGCCAAGCCCGAAAGGCCTCCTTCTTCAGCTTGACGGCCTCCCTCACCGCTGGTGTCCACCAGCGGGTTCTTGGGTTGCCGCCCCGACAGGCACCGATGACCTTCTGGCCACAGCTCCTGCTTGCCGCCTCTGCAATGGAGGCTTTGAACATGGCCCACTCGGACTCCATGTCCCCAGCTTCCCCCGGGATGCGTGAGAAGTTCTTCCGGAGGTGGGAGTTGAAGACCTCGCGAACAGGGGCCTCCGCCAGACGTTCCCAGTTCACCCTCACTACACGTTTGGGTTTACCGGGTCTGTCAGGCAGCCTCCCCGGCCACTTGATCCAACTCACCACCAGGTGGTGATCAGTTGACAGCTCTGCTCCTCTCTTCACCCGAGTGTCCAAGACATACGGCCGCAGGTCTGATGATACGACCACAAAGTCGATCATCGATCTTTGGCCTAAGGTGCCAAGTACACTTATGAGCTACCCTATGCTCTAACATGGTGTTTGTTATCGACAATCCATGGCCAGCACAGAAGTCCAATAACAAAACACCGCTTGGGTTCAGATCAGGCAGGCCGTTCCTCCCAATCACCCCCCTCCAGGTTTCTCCGTCATTGCCCACGTGAGCGTTGAAGTCGCCCAGCAGAACTATGGAGTCTCCGGGTGGCACCCTTTCCAGGATGCCACCCAGTGACTCCAAGAAGGCCGGATACTCTGAACTGCCATTTGGTGCATACGCACAAATGACAGTCAGAGCCTTCCCCCCAGCGACACGTAGTCGCAGAGAAGCGACCCTCTCGTTCCCCGGGTGGAACTCCAACACAGTGGCGCTCAGGTGGCTTGTGAGTATCCCCACACCCGCCCGGCGCCTCTCACCTTGAGCAACTCCAGAAAAGAACAGAGTCCAGCCCCTCTCCAGGAGTTTGGTTCCGGAACCAGTACTGTGCGTGGAGGTGAGCCCAACTATATCTAGTTGGTACCGCTCCGCCTCCCGCACTAGCTCCGGTTCCTTCCCCACCAGAGAGGTGACGTTCCACGTCCCCAGAACCAGTCTGCGACGCCGAGGATCAGCACGCCCGGATCCCCGCCTTTGCCTACTGCCCGTTGGGCAAAGCACCCGACTCCGATGCCGACCCCTGCAGGTGGTGAGCCCACAGGGCGGCGACCCCACGAGACCAGTTCGGGCTGTGCCCGGCCGGGCCCCATGGGATAAGGCCCGGCCACCAGACGCTCGCCGACGAGCTCCCCTCCCGGGTCTGGCTCCAGCAGGGGGCCCCGGTTTCCCTTTTCCGGGCGAGGTAACTGGGTCTTTGTGTGGCCGTGTCATGGGAGTCTTTGAATCGCTCTTAGTCCGGCCCCTCCCCCGGGACCAATTTGCCTTGGGAGACCCTACTGGGGGCTAACAGTGCCCCCGACAACCTAGCTCCCAGGATCACCGGGACACACAAACCCCTCCACCACGTTAAGGTGGCGATTCCTCGGAGGGGCTTAAACTAAACCACTTCAATTAATTTATTGACAAGAAATAAGAACACAAGGTTAATTAAAAAAAAGTATTATCCAGTTTTTTTATTTTTCTTAGCCCTGTTAGTCCATTTATACCAGCCACCACTGGCTCCCCTGAAACAAGTTCAGCCAGCTGCTACCACTGCCATAGCACCATAAGACTGTGCAACTTGGCACAGGTAAGTGGTGTTTTTGCAACAAAAGCCTATCAATTCAAATCCTCATGGGTGATGCTGTGGCTAATTGTGAAAGATTACAGACTGTGGAAAGTACCCAGTAGGCCACCAGGGAAATTCAGCAGGTCTGAATGGACTAGGGAATTTGGGAAAAATCTGGAAATTAACCCACATTTGTGATTCAGTCACCTGATTCAAAACATGCATGCAGAGGAGGCATAATCACATCGCAGTTGTCTGCTCATATTTCATACTCCCGTCTGATGGCATAATGGCTGGAGGCCAATTACATGTCACATAGCATTGTACACTGCCATTTTTTTTAACTTGAACAATTAAAGCAACATATGGACTCCAAAAATGTTGATTGGATTGGTCCGCCAACTTAATTTAAACTTGATACAAGCTACTTATCTCTAAAATGTGTAGCCTAGTTAAAAAAATAAACTGTAGAACAATTTGTGAGATTGTGGATTTATTTGTGAATAGTAGTATAATAGCCTAAATAAGGTTTTAATAAACAGATTTACACTATTAGCCATTTTTGCCAATCCTTGTCCGTGGCTTGGTGGACTTGATACTCATTGGCAAATGGAAACAATTAATAAGTACTTTATGTTATTTTTCTATCTGTACATTGTATCCATCCAATCATACACACGCACAGCTCTTGGTTAACAAAGCCTGTCTTCACTTAGCAAGTTCGTAGTTCGGGTTAAGCCCAACTGCTGTTGTTTAGTTTTGTGAACTCAGGTTATGCAAAGAAACCCTTGGTACTGTATGTTAAGCTGCATTGATAGCACTTCCCCCTAGTATACAATCCCAAATTATAAAACCAAAAAGTCCCGGTAATACACAAAGGTTGCCAGTTACAAGAAGAATCAAATCAACAGTGAACATTATTTGGTAACACTTTACTTGAATCCTTTACTTTGACATAAGGCAGACATACAGTGTGGTACAAAGCTTTGCTCACCCCTGGTTTAAATATCTGTTACAATTAAACTGCATGTGATTGAAAGCAAACCTGAATTTGCTTTCAGCAAATTTTAAAGCAAGATTCCTTTTTATTTTCATTTTTTCAGGTGAATATAATTGATTACAAATCTCAAATTGTGGAGTACAGGGCCAAATAAATAAATGATGGCCTTTGTCACGAATGTTATTGAGGAAACTGTAGGTCAACAATACAACATACTTTAACCCTTTTGTTGTCTTAAGGGTCAAAAATGACCCGCCGCTATATTTAACAGCAGAGAAAACAACCTAAAAAAAAAACATGTAAACTTGAAATTTGACAAAGTTTGTAATGATTGACAGGTTGTCTCTTCATGCAAAATAGATTTGGGGGATCATTTTGTACCGTTAGGACAAGGGGGGGGGGGGGGGGAGAATGTTAAGACTACACAAGGGTTAAACAACAAGACCTACATGGCAGAGTTGTCAGAAAGAAGCATTTCCTACAACACTGACACAAAATTAAGCGTCTGAAATATGCCAAATCTGAAGCCTTTTGGAAAAATGTGCTTTAGACTGATGGCCACCACCAAAGAAGGTATGTTTGGAGAAGAGCCTTTGTAGAGAAACACTTTGCCAACTGTTAAGCATGGAGGTGACTCCATTATGCTTTGGGGCTGTGTGGCTGCTGGTGGCACAATAAATATTGTGCGAGTGGAAGGAAGAATGTATTCCACAAAATATCTAGACATTCTAGAGGTTAATGTTCAAAGGTCAGTCCAGACATTGAAGTGTAAGAGAAGTTGGGTATTCCAGCAAGACACTGATCTAAAGCATACCTTGAAATCAACCATGAACTACCTCTATGAAAGACGGATGAAGGTTTGGAATGGCCACTACAGTTCCCAGACTTGAATATTACTGAATCTGTGGAGAGATCTCAAACAGCAGTACGTACAAGCAGGCCGAAGAATATTTCTGAGCTAGAGGTGAAAATTGAGAAAGAGCGAGAATTGAAAGACTCTTAGAACTGAAAGACTCTTAAAAATGCTGGCTACAGGAAGCATTTGCAAGCTGCAATAGTTACCCGAGGAGGAGCTGCAAAGTACTCACTGACAGGGTTCCCAAACCCATGGTACCTTTTTTTATATTTCAAAACTGCAAAAAAAATCAAATAAAATTTGAAGAAATGTTGAACATTGTATCATTTAGAGGGCAGGTTTGCTTCTGTTCACTTAGATATTAATTGTAAAAGGCTTTTTGACCAGGGGTGCCCAAATCTGTGTACACCACTGTAATGACAAAACATAACATTGCTGTCACTTTTTTGGTAAATGCTATTATGTCATTTAACATGAACTGATATCAGCTGTTATGTCATCTTGTAATAGCTGTTATGTCATGAGTATGCCATTTTTTTCATCCATGTTGAAGGGTTCAAGTAAAGTGTTACCCATTATTTTACATTTATTTACATAACCTAATTAAAATAACATATAAGCCCTAACTATGCCAATAAAACACTTATATTGATACTGACATAAGAGGTTAGCTTGATAAAAGAGTATTTTCTCCTGCCTAGCAACACAGATTGAGAAGGTGCAGCAAGTGCAATCGTCTGGAGTATTGATCAAACACATTGCTTCTTTCAATCTTGCTAATTTTCAGTACCTTAGAGACTGGAGTCCATTTGCAATTATTTTTTGTTATCTATGTTAAAGCAACCAGGGAAAGCTTGCTGGGGGAATGCATTAATAGATCACTGAGCACATCATTCCTGAGACAAGTATCTTTGTGGGGTGGGTGTATCTGACAGGAATCACAGTGATTGCACTTTGTGCACTCATGCAGTTGAAAGTCATCAATGAAAATGGGCTGTTAACCTGGAGCTTGTTTCACAAAAGATGTGACGAGTGAGCTGAGATCTGATGGATACGACAGATTGCTCGGGCACTTTTTAGAGTGTTTCGCATAGAAATAGCAATTGCAAGCCTCAAACGCATGTCGCAAGCGTGTTCATGTAGCCAATCAGTAAATTGGCTCGTCTGCACAACATTGTAGTGCTCCTCAGAAATGTGGGCTGGCTATGAGTGTCAGGCGCAGATGTTTCAAAGGGTATCCGAAGGGTGGAAGAATTCAGTCAGATTTTAATAGTTTGTTTTATTTGAACTTCATGGTACACCTAATAGCATATAGCCTATACTTTATAGTAATGTTAGGTGTTTTGTTATTTGTAATATCCAGAAAACAAAAGCCGGTGACAGGGTGCAATTGTCAATCACTATGGTAACAGGATATACCGCTTGAAAGCGTTAAACGTCACAGTACTGCATTTTGTAAATCCACATACGACAAGAAATAGTACAATCCTGGTCCTTGGGGGTTTGTTTGGCAAAAAAAATGATAGATGCTCAAACAGTGGAAGTGGAAGCTTTGTTTCTTGTACGTGAGGGGACACAGATGCTCATGGCTGCCTCTGGTGGGCTTAGAAACACAATGGAACCACAGCAAAAACACTGGACAAATCTCTTTCAAATTTGATGACAATATCACCAAAATTAGCATTTTGCATTGTTTTTTCTAAGCTATATCTAGGCTGGTTTCCCAAAAGGACATTGGGAGACTCCAACGGGACACATGTAAATTCAATGATTTATGGGTCAGGTATGATTAGTAAAATACTATAGGTTGCATACTAAATGGTAAAACACTTTTTTTTCTGAAAACTGTTTTCACTTCCCCCCTACCTGCCACCCCTCCCATATCTCTCCCCCTTATTTCTCTCCCCATCTGGCAGCTCCACAAGATTGTAAAAAAAATTGTCAATAATTGTGATAATAAGATCTGGTATACTAATATATTGATTGAGGTCCATTGATTGAAGTTTTTACAGGTATGCAACGGTAAAATGGACAAAAGATTCAAAGTAAACAATAATAATAATAATAGTAATAATAATAATAATACATTTTATTTTAAAGCGCCTTTCACGTCACCCAAGGACACTGTACAGTAGTGGCAAGTGGCAGTCATAAAACAACATATAGGGACAGACACTGTACACTTATTAAAAGACACTATACAAAAATGTAGACAATAAAATAAAATAAAGTATATAAAAGAACAAACAACAATAGGATGGTACATGGCGAGAGTGGGATGGAGGGGTCAGTTAGGAGTAGGGAGGAAAAGCAAGAGTGAAAAGGTGAGTTTTGAGCTGGGATTTGAAGGTGGACAGTGAGGTGATTTTCTGTAGCGCAAGTGAGAGGGAGTTCCAGAGTTTGGGGCCAGCTACACTAAACGCCCTGTCACCCATAGAACGGAGATGTGCAGTGGGGGTGAGCAGGAAGTGGGTATTGGTGGAGTGTAGGGTGCGGGTTGGTTGGTATGGGGTCAGGAGGTTTGAAAGATAAGAGGGTGCAAGATTATGTTGGGCTTTGAAAACAAGTAGAATGATTTTGAATTGAATACGGTGTTGCACAGGGAGCCAGCGTAGTTGATGGAGGATGGGAGTGATGTGTTGCCAGGGCCTAGTGCGGAACTAGGAATGCAGGGGAATTTTGAATGTATTGGAGTCTGTTTAATCTCTTTGCTGAGATACCAAAGAGAAGGGCGTTACAGGAATCAAGTCTTTGGAGTTTGGAAATGTTTTTGAGGTGGAAGAAAGCTGTTTTGGTGATGTTTTTTATGTGAGTGTCAAATGAGAGGGTAGAATCAATAATGACACCAAGGTTTTTAACTTCAGAGGTAGTGGTAGTGAAATAGCCGGGGATGGATAGATGTGATAGTTTTTTCAATACAGCTGGTGTGGCAATGAGTATGGCTTCTGTTTTGTCATGGTTAAGTTTGAGAAAATTCTGTCATCCAGGTGCTAATGGCATTGAGGCAGGTGACCAGATTGGAGGGAGGGAGTGTGTGGGAGGGCTTAGTGTGAATATAAATCTGTGTGTCATCAGCATAGCAGTGAAAGTTTAAACCATACTGACGTAAGATGTCACCAAGGGGGAGGATGTAAATGACAAAGAGCAGGGGACCTAGGACAGAACCCTGGGGAACACCATGTGAGAGGGGTGAACTGGGGGACCTGAAATTACCTATGGAGACAAACTGTTCCCTCGCTGTGAGATATGACCTAAACCAGGAGAGTGGAGTGCCAGTGATACCCAAGAGTGTTTCCAACCGGGTGAGCAGTGTGTTGTGACAAACCTTGTCGAAGGCAGCAGTGAGGTCCAGCAACAGGAGAATGCTGACATGGCCTGTGTCAGCAGCAATGAGCAGGTCGTTTACGACCTTGACCAGGGCCGTCTCAATGCTGTGCTTAGCCCTAACACCTGACTGAAACACTTCCCATAGGCTGTGATGTGTCAGGTGCTCTTGGAGTTGGGAAGAAACAGTGCGCTCAAGGAGTTTGGCTATGAATGGGAGATTGGAGATGGGTCGATAGTTTTTCAGGTCATCAACAGCTGCTCCAGATTTCTTAAGGACAGGGGTGATAGCTGCAGTTCTGAGTGAGTAAGGAACAGAACCAGTTCCATAATATGAACGAGGAGGGGGCATAGAGCTGGCAGGCAGTTTTTGACCAGTGGGGTAGGCATAGGGTCCAAGAGGCAGGTAGTGCTCCTAGCCTTAGTAGCAAGGTCATGGACAAAGTGCTCGTCGGCAGGTGTGAAGGCAGAGAACGGCTGAGCTGGTAAGGTATGGGAAATGGGAGCACCACTCGGCGTGATAGCAGTAGGGAGTGATAGAAACTGAATGTAGATGGTGCTGATTTTGTTTCGGAAAAAATTAAGAAACTCACCGCAGATATCAGTTGAAGGGGTGAGTGGAAAGGGTTTGGTAGGCTGGAGTATCTTGTTGACTGTGGAGAAGAGGGCTCTAGGGTTACTCTGACCTCTGGCAATAATGTTGGTGTAATGCACAGATTTAGCCTCATTAAGAGCCTCCTTGTAGGCCAGGACATGGTCTTTATATGCCTGCATGTGCACCGTTAGTCCAGTCTTTTTGCTAAGCCGCTCCAGTTGGCGGCCAGCAGCCTTCATTTTACGCAGCTCAGGTGTATAACATGGAGCAGAGCGTAGGAAAGAGATGGTGTGTGTTTTCAACGGGGCAATCTGATTTAACATGTTAGATAGATGAGAATTGTAGAAAAGAACAAGATCATCAGGACACATGTTAAGTGGCTGATCTGTGAGTTGAGATTGCAGCGTGTCTAATAGTTCAGCTGTGTCAATGTTCTTGGTGTTCCTAAACATGATGGAGTGTGATGGACAGGGGCGGCGGTGAGGCTCAGGAACAGCAATATTGAACAAGACGCTTTGTGGTCGGAGACAGAGAGATCCTTGGGGTCTAGAATGTGACCTTTCGAGTGAGTGGGTGCTGAGTAAGATCTGAGTAAGATCAAAACAGTTTAGCGTACTAAGAAAATTATCAGCAAAGGTACAGTTATTTGAATCCACATGTATCCACATCCATACTATCTATGTTTTGTAGAGCTCTCCATTTTTTAAATTATAGACAGGTCTGGAAAACCAGGCAAAGGTTTATAACCAGTCCAAAAACACAGGCAAAAGTACCAAGAGACTAGGGCAAAAATATGTCCAACTATATTATCTGTATCTGTATCCTTTCTCACAAGTGGCCATGGCTTACCTCTGAAGTTGGCAGGGTTTGGCAGACAGCTGTTTGATCAGCAATGCCAGGTGTACGATAATTATCGGATTTCAATAATAACTTAGCCCTTTGTACGATCAATAATTCTAAAAACGCCTAAATATTGTACGACAATTTAGACATTTCATAATTTTTTTTTTCTTTAATAAATGACATGGTACGGAGCTGATATGGATCCAGCCTGATTATTCATCTTACGTCATCTCTGCAGACGCTGAAGTCTGAAGACTGAAAACTGAAGACGCACCTCTTCAAGCAGCACCTCTCCCCATCCCTCCCTACCTCCCTGTGAACCTTAATTGTTGTCTTTCTGTGATTTACTTTTTCTTGTATCAGTATTTTTAGTTCGGCTAGATAAGCAGTGTTTGGCTAGTTAAGGGGTTTGGTCATACTTTTGCATTGTTTGTTTTATTTGAAAAAAAAAAAAAATCGAATAGGCTCTGGTCCTTATTTTTGCAGTTGGAATTGTACTTCCCTCTAGGGTCTTTCAGCACACTTATCCCTGGTTATGGGTATGCACTTTGTTGTACGTCGCTCTGGATAAGAGCGTCTGCCAAATGCCATTAATGTAATGTAATGTAATCTCCGTCAATTTGGGGAAACTGACCCTGGATCTGCCATAAATGATCCAATCACATCCTGTGCGACCCTGCCATATAACATTTAGAAAACTGTTCTTTTTTCTAATGAAGTATACAGTCAGCTCCAGAATTACTGAATTAATGACACCCTTTATAAAAAATGAAGAAAAAATGCTGAATACAGATAGTATTCGTATGCAACCTACAGTGTAACTAGAGTGTTAACCATGTGTTTTATGGACAGATTTGTGAAATCATAAAAAATAATAATAAATAAATAAATACACAAGAGAGCTGCGCACCATTCAGAGTTCTAGGTTGACAACCTCCAAGCATTCCTGGTGCACCCAACTACAGAAATATTGTTAACTGTGCTCACATCAAGCTCTTAAGAATGTAGGTCTAGCCAAATCGGTAGCTAATCTGCAAAAATCAGTTGCTGTGGTTGCATAAATTTGGGAATGTTACCACATTTTATTTATGGTATTTTTAACACTCCCAAATCACTTTTGTGCAGTGAAGATAACTTTCAGAGATAATTTGCCCTAACCAGCTAACTAACAACATCGGTGACATATTTTGACATCCATTTACATGCAGAACAGATTTTACTAGGCCTATATTATAGGTCCCTGTATGCTATATTTCATTTCTGTTATGCTGGTAAAAATCGGGACATTTCTCAACACAAATTGAAAAGAAAGAAAAACCATACTATTTACATTTTTCCTGTTGCAGTTGGTAATCTTTTTTTTACTCAAATTTAATCCATTTTTTTTTTTCTGTGGATTTATGGTCTTTGGAACTTGTGGGAGGGACAAAGTGAGGTTTCTGATCATGCAGAACGATATAGAGACCAGTGGTTTCCAACCTCGGGAACGTGAGGCGACTTTGTGATGATGAGACAAGAACCCCTACGCGAGCGGTGACACTGTCGACTTCAACCCAGGGAGCGCAAATGAGTGTGTTGGTTCAGAAAGCCGTCATCAGATGGGACGTGGAAATCTTCAGTCGGCTGAAAAAAAGGAGGGGCACATGAAGTTGGCATCAGCTTCTGAGTCAAGCAGGACCCACACATGTTGTTGGGCTCCCTTCCAGGAAACCACAGCATGGAGAATGGAGCGGGAGGTAGAATCCAAGCTGGTGCCTGTAAGTATCCCCTCATTTCGGTACGGGCATTCTGGCCAGATTGCTATATCAGGTGTCAGGAACCAAGAACCAATCGCAATCCGGAAGTGAGCAGTGTCGAAGTTGAGGTCACAGGCAAAAGTCCATACACAATAAGGCAGATAAAAGAGGCAAAGGTATCAAACATAATCCAGAATCCATAAATAATCAGAATCCAGAAGTCCAAGCAACGTTTGGTGGCAGGTGATCAAACACTGAACAAAAGGGTAATCCAAGAAGCAGGAGTCAGGGTACACCAAATAGGTCAGAACACAAAACAGGCAGGCAGAGAAACGCTGGATAGAATGGTCAAAACACATTTCAATCTGGCAAAATAATAGAGGAGACAGGTGGGTAGCGGAGGGAGACCGATAACAAGACACAGGTGAACAGAATGAATACTAGGGAGAGCGAACTGGGACAAGAGGCAAAAAAGACAAGACAGGAAAACACAACATGCTAGGACAGGGGGACACCGAGCATGACAGCAAATGGCAGTTAATGGATGAGTTTGTTTTACTGTGGTTGTATTGGCTCTGGGAAATATTTTAGTTTATGTGAGTTTCACTCAAATTCACGCGAAATGCATTTATCGCTAGGCATTTACTCAGCTGAGTGCACATGTGTGTGAAAGTGCAGGGCCTAGGGCAACTGCCTGGAATTGAGCTAAAAATAACACAAGTAAGTGCTCAGGCTATTTCTGTAATGCATTATTTACTGGGTATCCATACCAGAAATGGCCAAAGCCAAGTAGCATAAATCACTGAATAATTTGGAGTGGGTGGTGTAGCTGAGTGAAGTAAACTACATGGTTTTGTGACACAAAAATGGACTAATTTGTTTGAAATACAAGCAGGAAGCACCTGCAGTTTGTCTTTGCAGACAGATATCCAGGGAGCATGCAGGTGCTTGTAGGCTGACAAGTAAATTGTGGTCTGTGCTACCATTGCCTGGTGAATAAAGGTAGGAGAGCTATACCCTTGAATTGAGATAATCTGGCCCAGCCCAAGATCCATTCCTGTAAAGACCCGCAAGTAATCAGAGTCAACTCATAAAAACATTCAAAAAGCACTGTTACAAAGCACCCTTTGTTGTTTTAAATGGGGGTGCAGCCATTGCCCCGAAGTTGTTTGTGTTTTTGCATGTCCAACTACTCACTGCTATATTGAGAAGCCACTGCAATTCTCATGCAAATACAATTATTATTATTATAAATACATTTATAATTTCTTCCAATATAGCCTAAATTTACTTTAAATTTAATTATCTAGATACTATCCTCTGCCAGGATCAATGTGGCCACTTATGACACTATTCAGCTGTGGAAAGATTAAATTAAATTTATGCCCGATTTTAGGTTAACCTTGTTAATGAGCCTGCTGTTTATGTAACACCTGTACCTGGATTAGTACTACATTGTCTTTTCATCCGATGTAGGGTTGGGGGGGTTGTTGAATGGTGGGGAGGGAAGAAAAGAAAAGTTATGCTGAGTATATAATGTCATTGGCAGTTATATTCAGTCTGAAATGGTTGAACAAAATGGATGAATTCAGTGGAATTCAGTCAGTAGAAATGAAGATTTTACCACATTAAACTACCCAGCATTTATTCAATAGTGAGCACACAAAGGAAGGCACACACATACAGTAATCTCACACTCCCAGACCGACAGACAGCCCACCCCAATTTCAAATTCCAAAATGCCTTAAAAACAAACTTAGAAATGAACAGTTATAACTTGCATCTAAAGAGGAGGATCTACAGTGCAGTTTCTTTCTTAATGATGTTCAAAAGAGTTGATTTTGATAAGCCTATTGTTTGGCCTATGTCTTTGCCTGTTTATTTCTTTTTTTCTCAGCCCCTTAGTGGCTTCCTTGACTGTGGTTCTGATGTCAATCAAAAGCCTAGATTCAAGATACTGAAATCTTTCTTATAGCTGCACTAAGGAAGCAATTGAGTACACCTGTATCAGGTGTCAGGACTGAAGAACTAATCGCAACCAGCAAGTGGGTATAATGGGTGTATTTATTAAGTGAAGGGCAAGTCAGGCAGGCAGTGGTCCAAGCACAGGGCAAACAGGTACAGCAGAGGTAATCAAACTTGTGGTCGGGGTCACAGGCAAAAGTCCAAGCACAGGGCAAACCGGTACAGCAATGGTAATCCAATATGTCGTCGAGGTCACAAGCAAAAGTCCAGCCAACCATTATATAACACAGGAAAATTGAAAATTCTTGGACAGGGGAATGCAGATTGTGACAACTTGACTAGAATCAGAAACAGTTGACAACTGTCCAATTACTTCCAGTCCTCTAAAAAGGAGTGACTATGTATAAAAATGTACATAATTCCTGCACAGATCTCCCAGTTTGGACGGAAATACCCTCAAATTAAAGATTAAAGACTGCATTTTAACCTCATTATTCATTGCTTAATTTCAAATAGAATGTGCATGACTAGAGAGCTAAAGGAACAGAAAATATACCACTGTCCAAATAGTTAAGGACTGCACTGCAGATATGTCAGTTAAATGGCTGTTTGAATTTGAATTATAGATTTAGATTTTTTATTAGATTTTTTATTAGTGGCACCAGCTAAAGCTAATAGTTAAATAATAAGAATGTGTGCTGTCGTGCAGTGTTATAAAATTGAGCTTTGACACTGTGTTGCATGTAATATGTCTTTGTGGGACATACACAGACCATAGAAAGGAGATTAAATAAGACATTTTTGCCATGACTCTATTGGTCAGTTTGCGTTCCAGCCATGCCAATATCCACGATAAATGCAAGGCTAAATGGAATGTTCACATTCACATTTAATATAATTTCGCATTTGTAGATAAACAGTATCTACTTTGTAACTGAAATGAATGGAACTTAATATTATCATCATCTTGCTGCTAGAAGCCTACCAAAGTAAAACAAATTGAGTGATTTTAAGGTGTCCTTTGATCTTCTCATGGATTTGGAAAAAAAAAATACAACTAAGGCAACATTCTTGGATCGAAATACCAGCAAAACCACAAAACCCTGGCGAAGCAAATGATGACTCATAACAACGCTATGAGTTATTTCAATAACTGCACGTTATCTGGCAGTGTCCAGATAACTGTCTACAACAAAGACAAATGACTTGGTAGTCAATATATCCCCCAATTCAATTTACCATACCAATGTGATGAAAAATGAATAACCTCCATTGGTATAAAGTTACCTAACTTAGGCTAATGTTTGCCATGTGTGATCTGTGTTACATACAAATGCCACAGTAGGTTAGGTTACAGCCTATTTTTTACCAGAGTAAGCTATTTTCAATAACCCAAACATTTACTGAGCATTCCCTACTTAGGTTTGGAGCTTGAAATTGTCAGATGCTTTCACTTTTATAGACAGTGAATGTGGAATGACAGCAATTGAACAGGGAATTGTAGATACATCTCAACTTATTGACAGCAGTAGTCACACAGATGTTTTGCCATGGTTGTGACCGCATAGAGTACCATGTAATTCCAATGGAGGGAAGAAGGGTGAAACTGGTGTATGATTAGATGCCATGCATTTTTAAATATGGTGGGTGGTCTTTATTTTTTTGAAATATGAAAAGTTCTACAGGTCCTGGGCGATCTGTTAAGATAGACGTCATCATGAACACCAGTATATACCAAGATATTTATATAACAAAACATTGCACCCCCTGCCTCCCAATGAGCTGACAAGATTTCCATTTTCATTTGAAAATTATACTTTGAATCCAATTCACTTATGATTATATATACACAAGTACGCATGCCTTATAATGAAATCGTAAGTGTTTACAGACAAGTTTATACTGCTTAAAGCATTTTTAATCATAAAAAACTGGTTTAAGCAGGTGGTTTTAATGTTGTGGCTTTCTCAGATATTGGGGGGTGGGGGTGGGGGGGCACATCCCCCATATAAACGACACCTATGCATGACAGGTTCTCAAATGTTTTACGGTATGAATGGATTTCCAGTAGAAAGTAGATATTTTGGGTTTTTTTTTTTGTGTGACCGACGTGTGCTGCTGCCCAGCCTCATTCTTGACTCGGTGTCACTGCAGAGCAAGGTGGTTTTGTGAAACACTGAACCATGCCTACTCTCCTCTGCTCAGTAAACCTGCAACACTGCCCAGCATCTTGGGTAGGAACTTGAAATAATGAAGTAGCCTAAAGCAAGGCAGTCCCTTTTATTGCTAGTCTGCATCTTCAATTATTGATCCCATACCCCACTGATCTATCCTTCCATCTATCTCGTTTTGCATTATTTATAAGCTTTGCAGACCCTTATGCAGAGCCACTTGCACTGCTTACACTTTCACATATTAGCCATTTACATTGGGTAAATAAAAATGCATGTAATACCTTGTTATGTAATACCCCTATTACTCCAGTGCCCAAGGTATTTGTTTTCCAGCATAAACGTGCACATTATAGCATCTTTTTTTGCCATTTATATGTGCAAGTACATAGCTGCATGTGATCGGAATTAATTCTTAAATTTAAATGCACTTTGTTTCAGAAGGTAACATTTGTGATGCGGTGCAGAAAAGGGCTATCATTGCACGCTCAATTTTGCACATTACTTAAACTGTGTCAGATTCCATTTTGGTCAAAAAGAGATTTTTAAAATACAGTTTTTGAAGTAGTTGCCTTTCATTCAGTTATAAATATGTTGAGTCACGACAAGAAAATGTAGAAAAAATCTACAAATATAAAGTCTAGCCGGTCCGGTGGCCTTTCTGGTTGGTCCTCAGCTGTAGCTATGCAAATGAAGTGGTGATGAAAATTACCTATATGTTAATTACATCCTGACACAAACATATGACAGACAAAACATGTCCTTCGCCATTTGCTACATATCAATAAACAAAAAATAATTGTTATTGTTAAATTAGGTAACTTTTATTGGACTTGGTTTAAAACTAAATCTAAAACTGATTATGGAGCATTATATCAAGTGGGTCAGGCTTATTTCATTTCACCATACGACTGCCGCTATAACCAAACGCTCCTTCTTAAGAACTGCTTATGGAGCAGAATGGGACAAGAGAGACTAAGTGGGTTATCAATACTCATTCATTCATTCATTCATTCATTCATTCATTATCCTAACCCGCTTATCCTGAACAGGGTCACAGGGGGGTATACCAGCATACATTGGGTGAAAGGCAGGAATACACCCTGGACAGGTCACCAGTTCATCACAGGGCATTCACTCACACACTCATACCTATGGGCAATTTAGACTCTCCAATCAGCCTAACCTGCATGTCCTTAGACTGTGGGAGGAAACTGGAGTACCCGGAGGAAACCCACGCAAACACGGGGAGAACATGCCAACTCCACACAGAGAGGCCCTGGCCGACCGGGATTCGAACCCAGGACCTCCTTGCTGTGAGGCAGCAGTGCTACCCACTGCACTATCCGTGCTGCCCATTATCAGTACTTTCAATTGAAAATGACAGAGCCGGGAATTTGTACCTGTAGAGCTTGGTGGATGATTTCGCAGAGCACAAGTTGTGCTGGATGTCCTTTTAAATGAGTGAAAAGCATTTTTTTTTTTCTGTTCAGCCATTGTTAGTCAGAAAGAATAATGTAATATTGTGATCTTGTCTCCTATCTGTTAGTAACATTACTGCTATCTGTTAGGAGGACTGGCTAGGGCTTATTCCTGTGCTTTGTATACAGTCTGTGGTTCTGAATGGCTTGTAGATGTGCGCTCCCATGTGTGTGTGTAGGTTATGTTATTGTCATTAACTTTTTATTGGGCGAAAAACATCCAACCCAGTTTAAAACTTCATCTAAAACTTGATCATGGAGCATTAAATCAAGCCTTAGTCTTTCAAAGTTTCTGCTCTTTTTGACTCTGCTGTACTTTTGCTGCACTTCAGTTTTGGTGGAGCGCTTGAGGAGCGCTTCTGGTCAATGAGCAATATTGCAATAACTGACAATGACGGAAATCCGGATCCGAGCACATTCCAAATATCTGTAGCCTAGCCATTGTTTCACTTTGCTTTCCCAGCATTTGCCAATCGCTTCTGTGCCTTAGCCTATAACAAAACCACAATACTTTAGAAATAAGAATGTAGCATACAATTACATAATCTTTGCGTCATAAAATTGTGTCAATGAATGCAGCAGTCATTTTGTGCTTATTTGGATTAAGTAAATCTATATGGAAATCCCCACAAATAAACATAACTTTCTCCTGATCATGGCTAACAATCCCTCCAGACTCTCCTTAGCTTACTCAATTTTAGAACCAGGTGCTCTGTAAACTCAGCTAACAATTCTTATTTTTTTCAAAACCCTGAGGTAGCTGCTGCCACAGCACCTGGGGTTCAAGGTGCCTGTAGTGACGCTGAACAAGGACTTTCAGGTCAGGGCACTCTCTCTTCGCTGCCGCTACAGAAGTAAAATCCCCACATGCCGCAAGGATGGATTGGAAATGCTCCATGAATTCGATGAGCTCAGCATTGCCAGTTCAGCTGTGTCTTCTGGCCAGTTAGACAGATCAAAGAGGGTGGAGGTTACCTTCAGAATTCCTGTCTCATTCCCAAAGCGTGCTGACAGAAACTCTGACAGGAGCTTTAGTGAGTTGAAGGTGGTATTGTCCGTTTCACTCCTGTTGAGCTGGACGTTCTGCCTGGTGTTAAAAGGAAAGAAAGAACATTTTACTCATTGTAATCCATGAAAATGAAAAACCTTTAAGGTATGTTATATTG